>NC_044391.1:12075000-12700000 GCF_006542625.1 Nomascus leucogenys
GATTAGAAGGCCTGGTCATGTTATAAATGATTGAATATGATTAAAATTTAAAAATTAATGTTGTCAAAATTGTTTTCTGAGCCTTGTTACAAAAAAAAGTTAACTGCTTTTTTCTTTTACTATTACTCCTCAAGCTTCTTATTCATTCTTAATCCTACGTACTAATTCAATTAATATATGTCATACAAATTAGAATAAATGCATAAAAAAAGAAAAAATATTTAAAAATATAAAGACAGAAATTTTAAGTGATTAATTGCACAACTAGTATTTTTCTTGAATGAAAGGTCATTATTTAGGAGATCAAAACAACATGATCCAAATCTAAAAATTGTTTAAATCTCTTTAATCAGTGACTTGTCTCACTTTGACTATCCATATCATTACACTGGAATGCCATGGGGCTTCCTTTCTATTGTGTAAAATATTAGGTACACTATTAGTTTCTAGCTTATAGGTAATCTTTAAAAATAAGTCAATTATGCTAATAAAAACTAGTGTAAGTAGTGTTCTCTTTTTAATAAGGTAAGACATTATTTTCCTTAAAAATAAACTCTAGCTCTTATGTTGAATGGCCTAGGAAGACTTCACTGAGCATCTTTAGGCAGCAGAGTCATCAAGTGGAATCAGAAAAGGAAATGTATATCAATTGTACAGGATGTAATTTGCTTATGAAATGACAGGCAGATATATGTCATGCTGGTTTTCCTTAACTTTATCTACACCCTTTTAAATAGCTCCTTCCATAACTCTTCTCATTTTTTCTGTCTGTTTCCTTCTGAGAGTCAGATGGACACAAAGACCATTAAATAAATTAATGTAAAATGTGATTCTCACTATTTATTCATGCAGCTTGTTTCTTATGGAGTGGTTAGATGTGAAATAATACACACAGAAATAGTCAAACAGTTGCATAACTTATGTCCCTTATCAAATAGAAGAAAGTGAACTATTCTGAGGGTCACCAAGAGACTTTGCTCCCAATCCACAAATAGAAGGGAGACTTAGCCCCTTAGTTCCCACATTCACAATTTAAGAAGAATGATTAGATAGTTTATAAGTTGAATATCAGAATGTCCCAAGATAAGCAGCAAACATTTCCATTGTCCCCCAGTAGGTCTAAGGGATCTTTTATTGTTTCACACAGGGGTAAATACATACATCATATCTCATCATGCGTCTGTCCTGTACGCTTGGCCAGACCAGATAAAAATGGGCATGCTTTCTTTTTAATATGTTTTGTCACAGCCTCTCCAATTTCTGGCATACCATAAAGGTATTATTTTCATCATCATCAACTCATTACATCAATGCTTCTTTACTAATTTTTTTCTTAGAAACAATTTGAGGTAAGAGAGGCAGATTTGTTATAATTCTGCTACTACATTTAAAGATATATTATTTAATATATATATTTTTGTCCCTCTTACAAAAATAATATAAATCAATATTGGATGTCTGGGGGATTCATTTTTCTTTAAAAAGCATGCATGAATTAATCAAGTTTGAAAATATAGATACACTAGTATAATGGAGCAAACATGTCCTCTGGAAATAGACATATCTGGGCTAAAATTATGAATTTCACTTAATTTGAGCAAGTTAATTTTTTTGTTTGGAACAATGTTGCCTAGTTTGTAGAGTTTCTATAAGAAGAAAATACCTTATGGAAGTTTATAGCATTCAGTAGGCAAACAATTTGTGACCATTATTACCACTACTATTATTTTGCAATTTAAGTCTTCATATTAGGAGAAGACAAAGAACAACAAGAGAACCTTAATTCATGGGTTAGAGACATCAGGTGATCATTGAAATAATCACAGTGAGCTCCACTTCCTAGGTTGACAATGCAGGGTGGATATTAAAGCGTAGTTGACAGCAAGTAATATATTTCTCTAATCTCCACAGGCGTTTTGGATAGAGTCTAGTGAATATTAGACTCAGGCTAGCAGATAGTGCTGGTGGCTTCCATGGGTACTCTGACTTCAAAAAAATATCCATATCATACACAAACATTGCTAATTTCTCTTAAATTTTCTTCCTATTCACCATAAATTTTTCTGCCTTTCTATTCTACTAAAGAATAAAACAGGTCCAATAATATGCTGGTAAACCAACTCTTAAAATGTAAAACAAAACGAAAAACCTGGTATGTAGTATTTGCCAATTTTTGTGATATAAATATTCCCACCATTACCTATTTCAAGCTACCAAATGCTTAACAACAAGACTACAAAATTTCTGCATGCTTAACAATAGGCTCTCTCAGCTGGGGTAAGCCAGCTCCAGCATACTACTGTTTCAAATTATCAGCTGAAAACAAAGTTCCAAGAGTAGTTGGTTGTAAATTATCTTATGAGGTATATATAGTAAGGATTTGGTCTTTGATGAGTCAAGTCAGCCTTGGAAAAGTAATGTGCCTATGCAATGAGCACAGTAAAAGAAAAAACACATAAGGTTACAAAGATGTAAGTCTCTGGTGTGTCTAAGCAGCCATAATATCCTCAGGATTCATCTTCAATGTCCAAATTAAGTGAAAAGCAATAAAAAATTCCAGTTTTGTCACTCTACGCTGCTCTTAAACTTTTTTTAGTTCTTCACTGATGGTTTAAAACCTTTCATTACTGATTTGCATCATGAAATATGAATGGTTGAAATGAGGAAAATATTGGACAGAGTTATTTATAGACCTTCTCCTTCCTAGTCTTCTGCTTATACACTGTTTATGTTGAAATCAGAGTAAAAAAAACATAGTTATAAATTTTGATGATTTAAATACACCTTTCTTTCATTTTGTCAAAGTGGACATTAGTTCTGGAATTTTTATTATGGGCTCAATTTGCTACATAAAGATAGTTTCAGGAATTTTGATTCATGATTCCTTGGGGATCACATTTGCAGGAAATGGTGTCTAGCCAGTTACCTCATTGTCTCTTTAGCCAATGTGGACTCAAATTGGAAAGAGTTTAATTCAGTTCATGAAACATGGCTGAATGTCTTCTCTACCTGCCCTGAGAGAGACCTCCGAATAATCAGGGTATAGGTTCAAAGACTAAGCTTAATCAGGAGACAATATACAACAGTTTTGTTTATGTTGTTTAATCTAGGGTTGGGCTTATTTATCATTAGCTTTTTTAACTAAGTTTTTCTACACTTAAGATAAAAGGATTTCTTTCTATTCTCCTTTCTAAGTTTCAAGGTATTATTTTACTTATTCTAATGTCTATAAGTGCATGCCAAATATTGACATATTTAAGGAATATATTATGTAAAATTTTCCTTGTAGCTATGTTAGTGACTTTTACCATATACTAATAGAAACATATTTTGCTCATGAAAACTTTTTTTTTTTTACAAATTCAAAAGCACTGATAAACTCTTGTTTTTAGTCAGTGTTTTGTAACCTGGATTCCATGGATGGGTTTTACAGGCTCTAAAATTGAATATAAAATTGTGTAAACACATGTAATATATATGTGTTGTTCTAGAGAGAGGAGCCATAAGCTTTCATCAGATTCTAACACAGTTCATGAACCTCCCCCCTCCCAATTATGAACTATCACATACCTTTCTGATAACATATGGCATTGGTCTTTGATTTATCGAGTACCATATTTAGCATTGTAAAAGATGCAAAGATCTTTATTGAATGCTTTCAGTAGATTACAGTTTATGGGATGCTCTGATTTTTTTCTAAAGAAAGTAGAATGAAGTTTTCCTTAAAAAATCTGCATTTATAGTGAATTTCATGCTGAAGGTGTCTCCCATAATATTTGTAATGTAATTGAATTTGTTCTTAATTACTTTGAACTTTTTATCATTAGACCTTTTTTTTTCCTCTAAAATTCATAGGCATTCTTAGCAATCTGGCTTTAAGAATGTTCTATTTCTGAAATAGACTTTTATAGTTATATTTTAGAAGCAGATAAAATTCTGGCAGTATATTCTAACCACTTAGAAATGTTTTTAAGTTTTCGTATCTCATTCAATATTCTAAATAGAAAGATCTGCTTTGTATTAATAATAATAAAATATACAGTCTATAATAATAATGGCTAGGTCCTAACAGAAATTCTTCTTCCCATGATATATCATAATATATATATTCTAATGCACACATTTTAAATAAAATAGATGGTGAATTCTATTAATTATGTATATTTCAGATGGAGCAGTTCATCTTCACATAAAGTACTATTGCCGTGGTTTAGAGCCTAAGTCTTTCATCTGGATTATTAAAACAAGCTCCTAACTCGTTTTGTGAGCACTTTATCTCCATCCACCAATCTTCCCTTCATATTTTCACATCCTTATTCTAAAATCATTCATACTTAGAAATATCTGATACTGTCACCCTCTCTTGTAATCTTTCTTTAGATCCTCTCTGATTGGAAGACAAAGTCCATCTTCCTTAGGATGTTGTACAGGTATCTTCAAATTTATGCTGTAATAATCCTCCACTTTCTGAACATGAATGTTTATTATGTAAACCAGTTATAGTTGGATATACCACCATTTATAGTAAGAAGTATTTTCTCTGACTTTCTTAACTTTGTTCGCCAACACCTAGCACAAGGTTTGACCATACAGTTGGAAAATAGACAGATAGTTGGAAATACAGGTGACCTTTATAACATACTGATATGGTTTGGCTGTGTCCCCACTCAAATATCAACTTAATATGCTTTGTAACTCCCAGAATTCCCACATGTTGTGGGAGGGACCCAGGTGGAGTTAATTGAATCATGGGGGCTGATCTTTCCTGTGCTATTCTCCTGATAGTGAATAAGTCTCAGGAAACCTGATGGGTTTATCACGGGTTTCCACTTTTGCTTCTTCCTCGTTTTCTCTTGCCACTGCCATGCAAGAAGTGGGCTTTCATGACTCTGAGGCCATGACTCTGAGGCCTCCCCAGCCATGCGGAACTGTAAGTCCAATTAAAACCCTTTTTCTTCCCAGTTTCGGGTAGGTCTTTATCAGCAGCGTGGAAATGGACTAATAGAGTAAACTGGTACCACTGGAGTAGGACATTGCTGATAAATACCCGAAAATGTGGAAGCGACTTTGGAAGTGGGTAACAGGGCAGAACTTGGAACAGTCTGGAGGGCTCAGAAGAAGACAGGTAAATGTGGGAAGGTTTGGAACTTCATAGAGACTTGTTGAACGGCTTTGCCCAAAATGCTGATAGTGATATGGACAATAAGGTCCAGGCTGAGGTAGTCTCAGATGGAGATGAGAAACTTGTTGGGAACTGGAGTAAAGGTGACCCTTGTTACGTTTTAGCAAAGAGACTGGCGTCATTTTATCCCTGCCCTAGTGATTTGTGGAACTTTGAACTTGAGAAAGATGATTTGGGGTATCTGGAGGAAGAAATTTCTAAGCAGAAAAGTATCCAAGGGGTGGCTTGGGTAATGTTAAAGGCATTCAGTTTTATAAGGGAAGCACAGCATAAAAGTTTGAAAAATTTGCAGCCTGACTATGCCATGGAAAAGAAAATCCCATTTTCTGGGGAGAGATTTGAGCCGGCTGCAGAAATTTGCATAAGTAGCAAGGAGCCTAATTTTAACCTCCAAGACCCGGTGGGTGGGGAAAACGGCTCCAGGCCATGTCAGAGACCTTCATGGCAGCCCCTCCCATCACAGGCCCGGAGGCCCAGGAATAAAACGGGGTTTTGTGGGCTGTGCCCAGGGATCCCGTACTGTGTGCAGCCGAGGGATTTGATTCCCTGTGTCCCAGCTGCTACAGCCGTGACCGAAAGGGGCCAACATACATCTCGGACTGTGGCTTCAGTGGGTGAAAGCCCCAAGTCTTGGCACCTTCCACGTGTTGTTGAGCCTGTGGGTACACAGAAGTCAAGAACTGAGGTTTGAGAACCTCCGCCTAAGGCCGGGCGCGGTGGCTCACGCCTGTAATCCCAGCACTTTGGGAGCCCGAGGCGGGCAAATCACGAGGTCAGGAGATCGAGACCATCCTGGCTAACACAGCGAAACCCCATCTCTACTAAAAAATACAAAAAATTAGCCGGGCATGGTGGCAGCTGCCTGTAGTCCCAGCTACTTGGGAGGCTGAGGCAGGAGAATGGCGTGAACCTGGGAGGCGGAGCTTGCAGTGAGCCGAGATCGCGCCACTGCACTCCAGCCTGGGTGACAGAGGTGTGGGGAAAAGAAAGAGAGATCAGCCTGTTACTGTGTCTATATAGAAGGAAGTAGACGTAAGAGACTCCATTTAGTTCTGTATTTGAGATGCTGTTAATCTGTGACCCTACCCCCAACCTTGTCCTTGCAAGAGACATGTGCTGTGGTGACTTAAGGTTAAAAGGATTTTGGGCGGTGCAGAATGTGCTTTGTTTACTGAGTAAGGAGAAAACCGCCTTTAGGAATAAGGTGGGGCTTGCTGGAGCAATACTGCTAAAAGGTTTATGGAGATGTTCGCATATACATCTCAAAGCACAGCACCGGTGATGGTAAAGATAATTATGAATAAATACTAAGGGAACTCAGAGGCCGGTGCCGGTGTGGGTCCTCTGTAAGCACAGCACCGGTCCCCTGGGCCCCGCTTTTCCTTCTCTACACTTTGTCACTGTGTCTTATTCCTTTTCTCAAGTCTTTCGTCCCACCTAACGAGAAGCACCCACAGGTGTGGAGGGGCAGGCCTCCCCTACAAGAGGGAGACTCCGTCTCAAAAAAAAAGAGAAAAAAGAGAACCTCCGCCTGGATTTCAGAAGATGTACGGAAATACCTGGATGCCTAGGCAAAAGTTTGCTGCAGTGGAGGGGCTCTCATGGAGAACCTCTGCTAGGGCAGTGCAGAAGGGAAATGTGGGGTCAGAGCCCCCACACAGAGTCTCTGTTGGGGCACTGCCTAGTGGAGCTGTGAGAAGAGGGCCACCAGACCCCAGAATGTTAGATCCACAGACAGCTTATACCCTGCACCTGGAAAAGGCACAGACATTCAATACCAGCCCATGAAAACAGCCAGGAGGGAGGCTGTACCCTGCAAAATCACAGGGGTGGAGCTGCCAAAGACCATGAGAACCCACCTCTTGGATCAGTATGACTTGGATGTGAGACCTGGAGTCAAAGGAGATCATTTTAAAGCTTTAAAATTTGACTGCCCCGCTGGATTTCAGACTTGGATAGGCCCTTTAACCCCTTTGTTTTGGCCAATTTCTCCCATGTGGAATGGCTATATTTACCCAATACCTGTACCCCCATTATATCTAGGAAGTAACTAGCTTGCTTTTGATTTTACAGGCTCATAGGCGGAAAGGGACTTGCTTTGTCTCAGATGCGACTTTGGACTATGGAATTTTGGGTTAATGCTGAAACGAGCTAAGACTTTAGAGGACAGTTGGGAAGGCATGATTGGTTTTAAAATGTGAGGAGATGAGATTTGGTGGGTCCAGGGGCGGAATGATATGGTTTGGCTCTGTTCCCACCTAAATCTCAACTTTAATTCTATCTCCCAGAATTCCCACTTGTTGTGGGAGGAACCCACGGGGACGTAATTGAATCATGGGGGCTGGTCTTTCCTGTGCTATTCTCGTGATAGTGAACAAGTCTCACGAGATCTGATGGGTTTATCAGGGGCTGCCACTTTCGCTTCTTCCTCGTTTTCTCTTGCTGCCAACACGTAAGAAGTGCCTTTCACCTCCCGCCATGATTCTGAGACCTCCACAGCCATGAGGAACTGTAAGTCCAATTAAACCTCTTATTCTTCCCAGTCTCGGGTATGTCTTTATCAGCAGCGTGAAAACAGACTAATACATGTACCCAAATATAAATAATGGCTAGTCAGTGCTGCATTTAACAAATGTTCAGAAATATTAGTTTTTAAAAGGCTATCATAAAATATATAGGTGTGTTTGTGTGTTTACTCACTCTCAAGCAAATGTAAGTGATAACCTATCTGCATATCATTTTCCCTTCTTACACAATGAATTAGTCGAAACACAGAATTTCTAAGGTTACTTCTTGTTTGGTTACACTTTTTGCACGTATGTCTCCCTGCAGAGATGTGCGTATTATATTAGTACACATATAAATATAAAAGCTGATACTGGTTACGGAGAAAAGATGGACCATTTGTTACAGTCTTTGGTAATGAATTCATAAGTCACAGGTTGGTAATCATTTCAAGACAGTATTAATTGGTTGGCCTCTTTTAGCAAGCCTAATGTAGATTACTAAAGGAAGTATATAGATTAGAATACTCCTTAGCTCAACTACAAATTTTAAACTCCTTTCATATCTTCTGCAAAATTTGTCTATTATGTTTTATTACAATGTCTTCTGCTTTGCTAGAATTTGCTTTACTAATTGGGAAACTGAATGGTGAAAATCCATGTGTTAACATAAATTAGGAACTTTTTTTCCTCGATGATACAGGCTAAATATGATCTCTCCTAAAGGAGCAAGATCTATTATATCAGAGAAAATTGACTCAGAATTAAAGAGATGAGGTTCATGTTGAGCCAGAAATGAAAAACAACATTTTTTAACTGTTTGAAATTCTACCATAATACCTTACAATATCACTGACAATATAACTTAGTCTTAGGCAATATTTACCTGACTTATCAAATGATTTTAATATATATTTGTGGAATATGAAAGGAAGTTCTATTGTCATATGCCACAGAGTGGGGAGATGGACTCAGAAGCATTTTGCTGATGACCAGGAGAATATTCATGATTTAAATAATAAATTATAGAGTTTAACTATATAAAATGTATGACTAAAAGCTCTAAAGCAAATAACACAGTTTTAGTGAAGCACTAAATAAGTGAGAATATTTTATCTGTGAGGGTAATTTGAGGAGCACTTTACCATATTAAATACTAATAGTTTAACAAAGTTCATGGGCATCTCAGATTATTTTCCTTTCAATTATTTTACAGCTACTTTTTATGATACCTAACACATACACAAACGTATAAAAATATTACAATAATCCACCAGATAGCCATCATACAATACCAATAATTGTCAATGTATACTGTTTTATTTAATCTTTATTCTTTCTTACTCCTCTCCACCCCAAATTATTTTAATCCAAAAGTTAGACATCCTATCCTTTCATCCATAAGAAGTTCTTAATTCTAAAGTATTCAATTCTCTAAATTTTTTTCTTATTCTAGTTTTGTTTTGTCTTATTTATGAAATCTTCAGTATAATTTCTTGAAACTCTCATCTTTTTACCATTGCTCTATAGTTTCATTATGACAAACATCATATGACCACATGAATATTTACAAAATTGGATCATGTATCAGACTGTAAAGCAATTCCTCATCTATTTCAGTTGATTGAAGTCACGAAGGTTATAATCTCTGATCCTAAATAATTATGCTAAAAATTGAAACAGATAACTAGAAAATTCTCCATATCTTTAGAAGTTAAGGGAACAGAGAATATTTTAGAATGAATGAATAAAAATACTATGAGATCCAGTTAAAGCCAAATTGAAAGCTTATATATTTGCCCCTAAATGTATTTTTTGCTGGGTATAGAATTCCAGGTGGAGTTATTTTCTTTCTGTTATGCGAACATTTCAATTTTTCTAGCTTCCATTATTTTTGTTATAAAGTCAGCTGTCTTGTGAACACTCATTTGAAGGAAATCTTTCCTTTTTTTCCACAACTGATTTTAATATTTCTTGTTATATTTGGATTTTATGTAGATTTTCTAGGTTGTGTTTAAGTATAAATTTCTTTTCATTTTTTCCTCTATGGAATCATGAGACTTCTTCAATTTACAGTTTGATATCTTTAATCAATTTTGAAAATATTTAGACACTGCTTCTTTTCCTCTCCCTGTCTCATCTCTCAAGTTAAAATAAACCAGCTCTTCTCTTTCTCATTTTTATGTCCTCCCTATCCCTTAGTAATTCCCATCATTTTTGTCTTTCCATATCTCATTCTAGGTAATTTCTTTTGACATATCTTCACTTCTTAATTGTCTCTGTGGCTGTTTCTAATCAGCCATTAAATCCATCTATCAAGTTGTAATTTGTTATTGCATTTTCAATTTCTAGATATATTTGAACTATTTTAACATATTCTATTACTTTATAGTCTCCAACACCCTAACCAAATTTCAAACTTGGTTTACATTTCATGAACTTAATAATAATTGAGTTTATGTTTGATAATCCATTACTTATAGCTACTGTGTTTCTGCTTTTTGTGGTTCTGTTACTTCTCAGTTGGTTATAGTATCTTATCTTCTCATGGGCCTGGCTATATTTAATCATGTGGTGTGTCAATTGGATTGAAAAATTGTTAGACTAATTGGAAGGCTAGAATACTGCTACTGTGTTACAGGGAAAATTTTAATTTGCTTCTTTGAGGCACTTGGTAGAATGACCAGTCCTATACCACCCCAATCAATTTTTTCCCTGTGGATCAAGAATATTCAAATTTGTATTATACTGATTTTGTAAAACTAACGCAAAACTTCTTGACTATTAAGTCAAGCAACGGGAAGGCTTTTCTGTAACTTTTAAATAAATGTGTTATGGACTAAATATTTGTGTTCCCTCAAAATTAACATGTTGAAATCCTCACCCCTCAATGTGATGGTATCAGGAGGTGGGACATTTTTGAGGTGATTAGGTCATGAGGGTGGGACCCTCGTGAATGACATTAGAGTCCTTATAAAAAAGACCCCAGAGAGTTGTCTATCCCTCTTTCCACGGTGTGGGAACATAGTGAGAAGATAGCCATCTATGAACCAGAAAAAATACTAAATGTGCTGATACCTTAACATTGGGCTTCCCAGCTTCCAGAACCATGAGAAATATGTGTCTGTTGTTTATACCACCTAGTCTATGGCATTTTTTAAAAGCAGCTTGAACTGACTCAGCTGAAGTGTATATCTTGTCTTCCCGTCAGACTGCATATTTTTCAAAAAAACAAGCTTGTTAAATATTTTATGAGCTCAATATGGTGTTATTTATATTAAAAACCTTTATAAGTTCTAATTTAAATCGAGAAAAGTATACTGTGATGAGAATCAACAGAATTACTAAGAATTCTAAACTAGATCTTGAAAGGGCCCATAAAAATGATTAACATTGATATATTTACTTTGATTCAAAATTAATGCTTAATGGCTTCAATAATCTCTCCTTACATTGATGATGAGAATCCAAAGGTATTAAAATAACTGTTTTATTGATGTCTTTCATTGCCAAAACACAAGGTTAACTCCTGTGAGAGTTTCCAGGCACTTTCTATGTTTATGACTACTTCAGATGACTTTAGAATTATATTTCATCACTAAGTACTTACTGTAGTTGTAGTTGTTTTTGTGGAAGAAGTTGGCTGTGTTGTGGTCCAGGGAAGGACATGAATTATGACTGTTGTAGTGGCTGACAGCTGACTAGGCTTATTCCCACCTAATTCATCAGTGACTTCAAGAAGTAGCTGGAAAGTCATAGGGCTCTGAACCCCTTGAAATACCTCATACTGGAAATTTTGTGTGATGGCCAGAAAGGAGGATTAACACCTAGTCTCCAAAGTGTGAATTGATTATTTGTATTTCCTGAGAATGATTAGGTAATAAAAAGGAAATAAAATTACATTATGTATTGTGATTTCTATTGTCTTACATTTTTATTTTAAAATGTTTCATAATATATTTCCAATGGTTACAAAATATCTCACATGAGTATCTTGTAAAATAGCAGAGAAATAACATTTTTGAAATTATATGTCTTACCTCCTACAATTGAATAGCTCAGATGTTCCTGTGGAGAATCTTTGTCTGAACAGTTGAGCTGAATGAAAGGACTCTTAACAGTGGAATAAATTTGAGTTTCCAAATGTGGCAGATTGCATACAGGGGGCTCATCATTCATATTCTATAAAACATAAATATATTCTATTTCAGGTTATGTCTTAAAAATCTTGCTGTACTTCATAAATTATTTGCCTAATTTTTAGATGCATTATTTTCAGCTTTATAACTGCTCATTATTTATTGCTCATCACTTACAGTTCATCTTGAATAATATATTTTAGTGTTTCATCACAGATACTTATTAGTTTGGGGTTACTCAGAAGTAAATTCTACATCTTATTTTTATGAATGAGGAATTAATTTTTATTTAATAGATGCCTATTTCCTATGTAATAAGGCTAGGACACATAATCATGACATTCATGAGATTATTGAATTTTAAAGTTAGATTGGAAACTCAATGGTATAGACATTATTAATCTTTAAATTATTATAGACAATATTAATAATTTCCATTTATTCCAGAAGATATATGACATCAAGTCTCTTAAACAATACCTCAGGAGCACTCACCACCTAAAAGGAAGTGTATTTCACTGTTAGACAATCACGTTGTTAGAAATATTCACTTTCAATGATTTCAAGTGCTTTTTTTTTGCATGTAAACTCAGCATAGATTTTGTTCTAAAGAAATTCACAATCTAGTAGATCATGTGACTTGTTTCAAACATGCTGATGATTTCAGCAATTAGATTGACAGCGGAATTATATTATCTTTGGGAATGTTTAAATTATTTGACTCTAGATTATAGAATCAAAGAGCCTAAGCTTTGACTTTGATACAAACTGTCTGATAAGCTACTTGCCACCATCTTTCTTCTTCCCTGTAACGGACATTGCTAGTCTATTAAAGTAACTGTTTCATTGATATCTGTCATTGCCAAAACATATGGATAACTCCGTGAGAGTTCCCAAGCACTTTTTATGTTTACAACTAATTCAGACTATCTAGAATTATGGTTCATTCCTAAATTCTTACTATAGTTATGGCTCCTGAAGAATATACACAGTCTCAGAGTTATTTTCAAATACTCAAGGAAGACACTACTAATTTTTCAGAATGAAACGTAAAAGCAATCCAATTTATGCCCTTGATTTAAGAAAATGAAGTGCCTACTTCAACTTATACTTTCCTTAGTAATACTTGAGCATCCTTGGGCTCTTCCTCTTTGAACAGTTAGTTTCTTAGAAGCCCACCTGAGAGTGCAGAGCAAATTCCACTGTATTTTTCTCTCCACTGCAGATGCAGCTTGGTTTGCTAGATTGTCTGCTGGAGGCCATAAAGGACACTTGCTAATATTTAAACTCAATTTCACTATTTAAGTACTGATTCCTTTAAAATTAAGGCGTTGTTAACCATATTTCCCAGGAAATGACACATCATTAGTCTCCCTCTCTCCTTCCAAGTATAGCTTAAAAAAGGGAAAGATAGCATCTGTTCATTCACAATATTTTTCATGGCTGCTTTAGTAATAGTACATAATAATAAAACAACTAACATTTATTGAATATCTACCTACATTAATACATGTACCACACAATAACCCCGTGAAAAATATCCTGTGATAGAAAGTGAAAACAGACAAAATAAAATGTTCAAGCTCAAACATAAATAGAGAGGACCTGAAGTCAAAACACATAACTCCACAGTCCAAATTTTAACTGGTGTGCTGTACTGCCTCTCTACGTAATACTGCTTTCTACTTCACCATTATCAGAGTTTACACTATTACCAAATGTCCTGCTTCTGTTATGTGCTCTCAGAAAAAGTCTCTTTTATATCTTAAAAGATATTCTGAATAGTGTCACTTCATTGAAAGAGGCATTTCTCAGTCTTTTAAATGATAGTCCAGTTTCCATGCTCTCAAAGCTGTTTCACATCTAACAAACTCTGGTTTTTCTGTTTTATAATAATTTCTTTAATTTTAATTTTTATTTTTTTGAGACAGAGTCTCACTCTGCCATCCAGGCTGGAGTGCAGTGGTGTGACCACGGGTTACTGCAATCTGGACCTCCTGGGCTCAAGTCGTCCTCCCACCTCAGCCTCCCAAGTAGCTGGCAGCACGCTCTATACCCAGTCAATTTTAAAAAAACTAAAATTTGTAGACATGAGGTCTATATTGCCCAGGCTTGTCTTGAACTCCTAGGCTGAAGTGATCTGCCTCCGTCGGTCTTCCAAAGTCCTAGGATTACAAGCATGAGTCGCAATGCCAGGCCATAAGCTTAGATTTTAAATAAAATTCTAAACACCTTCCCCTGCTGATCAAATATTTTTTAAATTAACCAGCCATACTTATAACATTTTAAACTGAAATTTTGGTTATAAAACACTTTCAGATCAAACGCAGGTATCTAGGTTTGTCTATGAAAAGAAAAATTATTGCCCCGTATTTAAACTAAACTTTCATTTCTTCCTATTTGTTTCTTTCCATTTTATAAGAAAGGAAAAATATGTATATGTATATTTCAAGAAAATGCCTGTATAAAACCAGATGTGAAAAAGATATTGAAGGTACAAACAGAAAAACATTGCAGAAATCAATAATCAATAGCTATAATAAGATGTAGGTGGAAGTTATTGTTAAAATACATTTGTTTATTGTATTATCTTATATTCTGATTTTGCCTGGAGTAGAATAAAAATTTCAGAAAAACTGTTTTCCTTTGGGTTAGAGAGAATTTGCTATTAATATGAACACACACTGAAATCCACTCCATTACTTAAATAACTCTCATGTCCTATAATACTGTTATTTAATTTTATATTATCCTTAAGATGCCCATCCCCCTTAAGAAAATGATATTTCTTCCATGTAAGGAATGCTTAGTAACCTTTTTAGGAGTAAGCTGAGAGTTCTTCAGATAACTATATTTTTTGGACCTACTGATCTGATCTACACAGCTTTCTTGCTTTGCAGCGTGTGAGTGCTAAGTTATAGAGTTTTTTGCTATAGATACGTTCATACAAACTACAGATACATTTCACATACAAACACACACACACATCTATATCTAATGGCTGAGATCCTATGATTACAGAATAATTAAGCTGTTCTAAATCCTCAAAACTGGACACTGGCAGGGTTCCTCACCTCTACAACTTTGCATGATGTGTCTCTACAACTTTGCATGATGTGTCTGTTCACAGAAAATTCATTTTACCACTTATTTGCCCACTGGACTTACTCATTCCTTCACCTTTTCCTCTCTCCTCAAGTATTCATTTGTGAAATAAGGCAGATGTACTGAACTACTAATACTACTGATTGGAATATGCAGCGGGTCTTCCATAAACAATATCAGACAATATATTATTTAAATTTCAATTGTCTCACACTAAAAAGTCATAGAATAGCACTTATGACCTCTAATGGCTTTATTATGGGGGTTCTAGCATAGTACCATCACTGTAAGCATAGTGTCAATTTATAAAGAAGCAATGAGAATTGTTTAAGAACAAGCACTTTATGGTTATAAGAACAAGAATTATTAAATGGGAAGAGCATGAGTTAGTTAATTGAATTGAAATTATCCATGGATTTTCTTATGAAGCTTGTTACCTTTAAAACTGAATCCATATCAATACTATGCAGCCATAAAGAAGAATGAGTTCATGTCCTTTGCACGAACATGGTTGAAGCTGGAAGCCGTCATTCTCAGCAAACTAACACAGGAACAGAAAACCAAACACCGCACGTTCTCACTCATAAGTGGACGTTGAACAGTAAGAACACACGGACATAGGGAGGGCAACATCACACACCCGAGCCTGTTGGGGGTTGTGGGGCTAGGGGAGCGAGAGCATTGAGACAAATGCCTAATGCATGCAGGGCTTAAAATCTAGATGACAAGTGGATAGGTGCAGCAAACCACCCTGGCACATGTATACCTATGTAACAAATCTGCATGTTCTGCACATGTATCCCAGATCTTAAAGTAAAATTTTTTTAAAAAGGGAATCCATATATTTAATGAGGAATCAACAAGCCTAAAGAGAGTAAAAGCATTATTAAAAAGGATAAAGTAGAAGAACAATATCCTTAGTGAGTATAATATTCGTTATCCAGAAATTGTCAAAAGACTTTCAAAAATATTTATATGACTATTCATGGCTTTTATTTATTGGTGGCTTCCAAGTTCATCTCTTGACCTAATTTTCTAGAGCTGTAATTTTTCAACAATCTTTTTGCCATCTCCTCTATATTTTTGGACTCTGAGAACATGTTGGAAGGAAGAATTATTCCTTCTCCAATATCATTATGACGAGTCTTTAAGCTAGTTCTTAATATTAAACACGAGGAGACTCTGCCAATCTTGAATCCTCAGTTCCCATTTCTGAGGTGCTGTTTCTGTGACATGGGCTTTAATATGTTATGCCAATGTTGCTTGCCAGAATTAATCTTGGCAAAAGACCATGATTTCTTTAACTGAATCTCCAGTTACAACACAATATAGCACATCCACATTTCTAAATGTTCCCAATTAAAGTATTAGAACTATTGGTCTATGGAAAATTGTTCAATACAAATCTACAAGAGAGAGAAAGTAAAGTTTTTAGCTATTTATAACCTTTAAATAATTGGAATTATTAAACTTCTGGAACGCTCATACTCTAAAATTTTGTTACATTTATTTATTAAGTAAATTTCAATAATGAAAACAGTCAATTTATCTGGGACGTTTTTAAAAACTGTTCCCAATTAAAGAGACATAAATTAAGTTGGAATTATCTTTAATAAGAAAAAGACATTTTAATTTCTGTATTGTTATATACTTAGCTAATATATTATAAATTTTTAAATATTTACTAAAGGAACCAAAGCTTTCTATATTTTAATACATGATCTCAACATAGAAATTATAATTTTAATATTATTATTATTTTCTTCTTGTATTCCGGAGATAGGATAGATTTTTTAAGTGTAAAATTTGTGTCAATTATTAGAATACAAATAAGATAAACTTCTGGACAATTTGGACAGCTGAGAGCCATTTCCTTAATATAAATTTCAGTTAAATGGATTATTTTACATGAACGCTTAATAAAGTTGAGCCAATTTTTAAATAATAACATGCCAAGCGAAAGTGGACACTATATACTGTTTCCTATTACCTAAAGGAGAGTAGTAGTCATAAAATTATGAAGCTGAGAACTTACTCTACAAGAGGAAAGTAAGAGCCTGAGTACCTGTAAATAAGGCATTGTCTTGCAGAAATGTTTAGAGAAAGTGTGAAATTTTTATGTCTCTTTTAACATGATAGCCAATTATTTGTATGAATATTCAATGCCTATTGGGAATTCATGGACAGACAAACAGGTTTATATATTAACCTTAATGTTTTAAAATTTTGGTTCTCATAGATTAACAGACTAAATGGTGATAATTTTGGCAAAACTCTTTGAATGTAATATTCTATAAATTATATCACATATAAGTTGGTGACAAGTTCTTGAAGCTTTTATTTTGGTCTCTACCTATATATTTACCAACTATAAAAAACAAAATGGAATTCTAAATTTCCCAAATCAGGTAAAATTAGTAAATTTTTCAGTTCATAAAATAATCAACTCTATTAAAGAATCCCACTGTATTTTATGTTATTTTTAACTATATTTGATACCAAATCTCTCAAGAACAAACCCAGCTTCAAACGTGAAGAATACTTATATATTACAAAGATTACAAACACCATCACTTTTAAATTTATACAATACTAATTTAACATAAAATGATTCTTTACATTTTTGTTAACATAAACTAGTTTGCTTATATTCTTGTTGAAATTAGTATTTAACCTGGGCAACTTCTATTATTTACAGTGATATAATGTTTTAGTTTTAACTAGAACTTTAATAATCAACATTAGAGTATGCTATAGCGGTTAAGCTCAAGGAGCTTGTTTCTATTTGATAAGATAGAACTGGAAACATGAAACAAAAACGATGTGCTAACCCCAATGTTACTGTTAAAGTTCAGAAGACACAGTGATAACAGTTAAGGAACAGTTTATAGAAGACTAACAGGCAGTAACATTCAGAAATTTACTATAATGTCATATAAAAATTTTTGGCTTGTTTACATTTTGAATAATCAGACAAAAATTCTCTAAATTTAGGATTTTATTATACATATTTAAAAATAAGTGTATATGCAGTTATTAATTAATGTAAACTCAAATTATTTTATTGACTTTGAAAGGTAGAAGAAATTTAGAGATTATCTAGATTAGAAGTCATCAACTGGTCTGTACATCAAAATTTGTGGGGCTTTTAAAATGTAGCTACTCAAATCTTAACTATTCATGTCTTCTTCCCTATTAAATTTATATATATGGAACTAAAGCCTCATCATTTCAAAACACAGTTCAAGTAAAAGTGTTTAACACCAAAAGGCATTTCGTTTTCTGTTGGCATTTATGCTCTTGCACCTGTAGATGTCTCTATCTTTTGGTACGTATATGCATATTTGTATATGTATTTATATACATATCTATGTATATATAATACCTGTTATATTTAGATATATATTTGTATATCTATATTTATATGTTTATTTATACTTATACAAATATATATTTGCACATATATAATTGTATATATTTATAATTGTGCGTGTGTTTGTGGTAATAGACACATATGCACATGGGGGGATACTTGGGGATACCAGAGCATAAAATGCTAATTATAAAACCTAATTATGTATTTTTAAGACATGGACAGATGAGTGAGGGAGATGTCTTCATGTAAAGGCAAGATAAGTGCTTTTTCTTGTTTCAAAACCAATGGAAAACAATATAGTACATTTATTATTCCTATAAATGAGAATAGCTATGATCTCTGGTGAAGAGCATAAGCTGTGACTTGGAAAGGAAGGAGATCCCAGAAGGCATTTCTGGTACAGTGGTGCACAATCAATCAAACCAAAGAATTCCCAAGTTCCTAAACTGGACATTGGTAGCTTGATTGTTTTTGTTTGTCAATGTAACATGCTCTCTGCTAAATAAAAAAATCATAAATATATTTGCAGTATTACATTTGTAAGTAATTGTACATATAATCCATAATATAAAACTTCCAAACATTAATAATGTGTTTGTACACTTTTTAAACATTGTTCTAGAAATTGTGGGGAAACATAATACCATATGGCAATATGCCTAACTCCAAAAAATGAACATTCTAGTTGTGAGATAAAACATTTATATATTAAATCTTAAAAAAATTCCGTATGCTAAATCAATCACCTGAGAGTGTTTTAGGTTTTTAGAGCACAGAAAGAGATAGCAGTTAGAAAAGAATTCTTACAGGAAGTAGGGAAGAAATACAGTACAGAAGTTCATCTTCAGCTAGAAAAAAATTACAATTTATTATTCTTTTCTTTTTTGCCATTATAAATGGCCAGATAAGAAAACCTCAAATCCTTTCAATAATTATGTTTCCATTTTAATTTTACTAAATAAATGTATGTCCAATTGTTGGTTAATGTAAGATCCAATTTATTTCACATAATTTGAGTATAAGAATTAAGTTAGAGATTAGTCTACTGTTTTTGAATTGTCCCGGAATTATCTGAAATTCTTAAAAATTAAAAATACCTAATTTTCCAAGGATTCTAATTTTGTAGGCCTATGATGGGTTCCAATAATTTCTGTTTTGAGCAAGCTACCCATCTGATTGTGATGTGCAGGATGTTTAAGATCACTGTTTCAATGAATTGTCCAATAAATACTAGAAAATATGGTTGAGGATTTGTTGGAAAATTCTAAGTATTTGCAGTAGAGTTCAAGATGCAAAATGATAGTTATGGATTCCTAAAATGTTCCAATTCCCCAATTAGATTTAGGTTCAAGTATTTCTATTTGTTATATGAACTTTGTATTTGCCTTTTGTAAAGTGACAGATTTTCCACTATAAACTTATATTTTGTGAGTGCTTTATGGCTTTATTTTTTCTAACACTAGTATGATGGATTATGTATGATTCATTATATGATACAAGTCATGATTCAATTTTGCAGACTAATAATCTAAATCAACAAGAGCTATACTAGCACTACTACTATTCATATGATACGTTTCATTTAGTTTACATGAAATTTCAGTAGACCTGTAAAGTTAATGATTTATTGTCCGCATAAATGTAGCTCTTAGATTTGGGTTCCCATTTTTACTAAGTTAATGAGAACTAAATTTTTTATCTGCATGGAGAAAATGTTTAGGTGGCAATTAAAACAAATCATCTGGAACATGCACTTAAATATCTCTATATCTCTTTAAATTTTATGTATCAATATTTTTTAAAAACCTTTAAAAATCTCAAATAGAAACTCGGAAAAACATGATGATGCTCATCAGATAAAAAGTTAAGAAGAGTAGGGGATAATTCTTTAAAATTTGTAATCAAAATACATAATTTTTACTCTAAAATATTCTTAAGTGTGTTGACTGTGTGCACCAGTGATTCCAAAGAGCAGGTTGTAGTACTATCACCAGCATACATTAATTGAATTAAAGTAATCAAAAAGTCTATTAGAGAATTTTGCTTTTGATGGTAATCAGATCAGCAGCTCTGAATGGCTGTACTGCTACAAATAAAAAGGTTCTAGATAAAATATTATGATTAATGCGTACCATGTGATCTATAGAATTGACATTTTATGGTCAGGAGAAATTTTTTTAAAAAAGAAAGAGAAATTGCAACTCAAATTTGTAAGTAAATGATAAAACTGGCCAGTGACTTTATCAGCACTTCGATCCTGAGGTTCAGATTTGAAGCAGCAGGAAATAAGAGAGCTGAAAACCAGGTACAAAAGATTGCTTGAAGAAGATTACAGTAGTTTTTAAAGGGTAATGAGAGCCCTGTCTCAAAACAGAAGCAAAAAGTAAGTTCTTTTTGGAAGAAAGCATCCTCAACTTTCACTCCAGGATTCCCATTATATCACTCATATATGAATCAAAACCAAAGATCTCATAGAGGAAAATGACCCATTAAATGAGCATTTGCTAATACAACCAATAGGAGTTTAGGCCTCTAAGTGTTTCATGTATTTAAATTATTAAGAGATAAATATAAAATGTTTAAAAAGTAAAATATAGACTATCAGGAAAAAGAAACGGAGACTATAAAAAATGATCCAAGCATATTTAAAAAGAATTAAACGTAACTTTTAGAAATTAAAAAAAATGGTTTAAAACAATGAATAGGTTAACAGTAGACAAAACATAGTCAATGAAATAATCAGTAAATTGGAATGTAAATGTAAAGAAATTGCACAGAATGCAGTACAAAGAAATACAAATAAAGAGGAATGATTAAGAGAAATGGAGAATCAAATGAGAGTGTCTCATATCTAATCGGTATCGAAGTGCTAGAGAATAAAAAGGAAGGAAAATATGCACCATTTGAAAGCATGGTGACCATATATTTTCAAGAACAGATAAATTCACAGATATAGAAAGCAGAATGTACTTTAAACAGTATATCTAAAAATGAATCTATCAGTACACATCATAAAACTAACACTAAAGAAAGATATTAACAGAAGTAGTATTTGCAGACGTCTCAGTGATTGCTACTATTAATTTGTGTTAATTACATTATCTTTCAAGAATATTTAAAATAAAATATTAAATGAAAAAAGAGTTTATCATTACTATTCCCACATTCTAAAGGCATTTATAAATATTTATTTGAAGAAAAGAAAAAATCATCACAGAAGGAATGTCTGAACTTGAAGAAAGAAGGAAAAGCAAAGAAATGGGGCAATGTGTTGGTACATCTAAACATACAACTTTCCATTTCTGCTTAAAATCAATGATAATAAAAATAAGTAAATAGTGTTATCAAAAATACAAACACTGAATACATATTAATCATATGTATATCAAAGAGACAAAGGTAATTTAAGTATTTTAAGATTTTGAAGTTGACTGGGAGAAGCTTTCATTTAGTACGAATGTTTGTTAAGATTTTATACCAGTTTTCCAATTATTGTCTTTCAGCTTTAAATCACTCTTTTTGCCCTGATTGTCAAGCTGGAGGGCTCTAACTTTTGAACATTTCTTTTTACTAAGTGTATAGTTCTAGGCTTCGTGAATAGAGAGTTCTGGAGTTACAGTACCAAGCAAAACCCTCAGAAGTATGCCTCTCTTCCAAGTTTCAATCCTCCTTTTATTATAATCATTATATATATATTTATTTACTTTGTCATGGGATTCCAGTAATCCTCAGACTGTGTCCTACCCACTATCAGCTCACATTCCCCACCTAGCAGCTTCCAAGCAACTCCAGGAAATGACTTCCACCTACACCCTTAGGCATGCTCTCAGAGCAGCATTGACGGGCTGCTTTCCCATCAGTAGACTACTTTCCTGGCAATGTCAGCTGTGTCTTCAGGGTACTCTGTCTGTTTCTAAAGACCAGTTCAGGCCAGAGCCTTCTGGCAGCTTTCTTTACCATGAAGAGGCTGCATGTTCTTGTAGTAGCTACATCCTCCTCCAGAGGTAATATTCTCAGCCTCAGAGAGGGAGGCCCTCTCCTAATCTTACAGTGTTTTCACTGTCCTTTCTTCCTGAGCCTAGAGTTAGTAGCTATTCTTTTATACTTGCTATTTTTGAAACACTTAGTGTTTTCTTATAGCACCTTTGTAATTCATTACAATTTATTAGTTAAAACATCTTTTTATTGAATTTTAAACTGTATATTATTTTATGGTCTGCGTTTTTAAATTGGCAATTTGCATTTATTTACATTCATTGTGGTTGTCGATATATTTGAATTGACTTGTATAATCTTACTTGTACTTTTTAAGTAAAATTCTTTATATTAAATTTTGCCTGTTCAAATGAGTAAGGTTTTTGTCTATTTAATGGATTTTTTCTGACTGGTTCAAGAAAAATTTTCAGGGTGACCACTAGCTTATAAAAATATAATGTATTATTTTGAAACCAGTGGAGGGAAAGAACAGAAAAGAATTCGGCGTACCAAAAGAGAAAAAAAATGAAGAAAAGGAACAATAGACAAAGTTTTTGGAAAGTACAGCTAAGATCATAAAAGTCAAATTCGGATATGTCAACAACTACAATAAATGTAAATGTGCTCAGTTGCCAATGAAAAAAATACAGACCACAATATTGAGTTTAAACATTAGACTACAGAGTTACACAAAGAGCTTTTTACATAGCAAAAATATGAGGACACACAGAGGTTGAAAGTAAAAAGGACAGATAGCTGATAAATACAAATGGCAGGCCAGTATTAGGTATAAACAGCATTCATATATTAAAGAATAAAAGAAATTTGGTCATTTAAGCAAATAAGCATAGTTTAAACGAATAAGCATAGGAAGAGATGCTCAACATTTTATTAGTCACTAAGGAAATGCAAATTAAAACCATAACGAGAAACCACTACACATTTATCAGAATGACTAAAATAAAAATAGTGACAACACCAAATGCAGGTGAGGATGTGGTGGAACTGAATCACTCACACTTTGTTGATGGGTATGTAAAATGGTCTAGCTGCTGGACCAAGCTTGACAGATTTCCTATTTTTAGTTTATTTTGTTTTTGGTTTTCTAGTTTCTTGAGGTAGTAATTTAGATTATTAATTTGAAACTTTACTCATTTTTAGCATTTACTGATATAAATTTACTTTCATGTACGGTTTTAGTTGCATCCCATACTGTGATACTGAATTCATATTTACACATTGAAGCATATTGATGATAAATGTTTTAAAATCCTCCTCAGACAATTCCAAAATCAGATTCAACTCGGTGCTGAAGTCAGTTGATTGCTTTTTCTCATTCCATTTGTGATTTTCTTACTTCTTTGTATTACAGGTGATTTTCTATTGTATCTTGAATATTTTCTCTTATATAAAAAGATTCTGGGTCCTAGTTAAATTGTTTTGCAGCAACAGCTGTCATGTTTAGGTTTAACACACGGGCATTGCTCACTTTTGTGAGCTGTGTTCCCAATGCCTAGTTTAATTATCAGATACTTTGCAATGTTATGTCAGTCTAGTTTGTATATCTGGTGCCACTGGGACTTTTGCTGTTCACTTTTGGTCCTTTCTGAGGTGGTAAAAAGGATTTTCCCAAGCCAGCCCACTGGGTGTCGCTCCATCAAGAGGTGGATCTGAAGTCCACAGGGACAAAGTGTCTTCCAAGCCTGATGCCTCTGTCTGCATCTTTCTAGTTACTCCCACTTGCCCCAGTGTTTACTGGTGGAAGGGAGGAGTCACAGGCATACATAGATAAAGATACTTCTTTGACTAAGCACTTTTTATGTTGAAAAGCATTGCTTTTGCCTTTAGGAGACATAGACCACTTTCTGGGCCAGGTCCTTGTTTTACTGAGAATTCCCCCTTGCAGTGTCTTCTGCTGTCCCAGTGTCCCTAGGCAGTGGAGGAGAGTCTCAGGCCTATAAGGTTGAAACGTATCCCAGGGCTGGCCACTTACAGTGGTTGGGTGTCTTTTGCTGGTTCAGCTTACCTGCCTTGTTGTCTCTCTGTAAGAGATCTAGTCTCAAGAGAGCGCTTCTAAGAGCTGCTTATTGTTGGTAAAAATCCTGATTAATCCTCAATATTTTTGGACATCCCTGACATTGTCAGAAGGATTCCCATTCCCTCCTGAGGAGAAATGAGTCTCTGTAGGCTGCCTTCTGCTCCTAGGTTGGGCTCAGGAAATAAAGTCTGGTTTACCTTCTCCTGTTGGGTGGGAAGACGTGAGGTGCTATGCCAATATATTGTTCCTCAAATCCTGGGGTTCCAAAAAAGAATATATTCTTCCCATCTTTCAAAGCTCCTCCTAGGTTGCTTCCTGTGTTATTTCCAGGGTTCACAGTTTCATCTGGCAGGAAAGCAGGGAGAAAATGGACTATGTGATCTTGACTGGAAGTTAACCTACTTTTATTGAAAAGGTATTTAATAATTAGTCTATTCCTAAAAACTCCAAGACCAGGAAGAAGGCAGAGGTCATAGAACATTATGGACCTTAGGGAGAGAATATTAATTTGTAATTGGTTCCAGGTTCTTTTTATCTATTTAACTATCTTAACTTTTACAGACTTTCACCAAATATTCAATAATCTTTCCTTTCTCTGGAGAAAAGGGAATAAAAAAAATCTTTGTTAATTATATTTTTCTTTAAAGTCACAATAAGATTTTCCTTCAAAAAGTTTAATTACACATTATTGTGACAAATGGCATATGCTGTGCTTACTAAACTTTTGTGAGACATCTTTATCTCAATATTGTCAGTTTATTTTTGTATGGTACCATAAAATATCTGCTCTAACCAGTGAATCTGTCTCAAATGAAATAATGGAGCTATGAATTAATCTCATCATTACTGTTTATTTCTGTCATAAGGAGACTATAAAAGGGACATTAATACCCTCCTAGCTTGAAGCAGACACTTTTGTGTGCAATACCACACAATCCTGCTTAGGGCTGCAAAGTAAAAAGAAATTCCACAGAGGGCTGAATGCAGTGTGGTAATATTCAAATTTTACATAATGTTGTTTGAGTTGAAAATAAAGAGGTTACTAAATACTGCTCAAAGAAATCAGAGATGACACAAACAAATGAAAACAACATTCCATGCTCATGGATAGGAAGAATCAATACTGTTAAAATGTCCATACTGCCCAAAGCAATGTAAAGATTCAGTGCCATTCCTATTAAACTACCAATGACATTCTTCACAAAACTAGAAAAAAACTATTTTAAAATTTATATGGGACCAAAAAAGAGCCCAAATAGCCAAGGCAATCCTAAGCAAAAAGAAAAAAGCTGGAAGCATCATGCTACCTGACTTCAAACTATACTGCAGGGCTACAGTAACCAAAACAGCATGGTACTGGTATAAAAATAGACACATAGACCAATGGAGCAGAACAGAGAGCTCATAAATAAGGACATACACCTACAACCATCTGATCTTCCACAAAGGTGACAAAAACAAGCAATGGGGAAAGACTCCCTATTTAATCAATTGTGCTGGGATAACTGGCTAGCCATATGCAGAAGACTGAATCTGGATCCCTTCCTTATACCATATACAAAAATCTACTCAAGATGGATTAAAGACTTAAATGTAAAACCCATAACTATAAAAACCCTGGAAGACAACCTAGGCAATATTATACTGGACGTAGGAAAGAACAAATATTTCATGATAAAGATACCAAAACCAATTTTGACAAAAGTAAAAATTGACAAATGTGATCTAATTAAACTAAAAATCTTCTACACAGCAAAATAAACTTACCATTTAACCCAGCAATCCCATTACTGGGTATATACCCAAAATAATATAAATCATTCTACTATAAAGACACATGCACACATATGTTTATTGCAGCACTAATCACAATAGCAAAGACATGGAATCAACCTAAATGCCCTTCAATGGTAGACTGGATAAATAAATGCGGTACATATATACCACAGAATACTATGCAGCTATAAAAAAGAATGAGATTATGTCCTTTGTAGCAACATGGATAGAGGTGGAGGCCATCATCCTAAGCAAACTAACACAGGAACAGAAAACCAAGTAACACATGTCATCACTTATGAGTGGCAGCTGAACAATGAGAACACAAGAATACCAGGAGAAGAATAACAAACACTGGGGCTTACTTGAGGATGGAGCGTAGGAGGAGGGAGAGGATCAGAAAAAAATTCTATCAGGTACTATGCTTATTACCTGGGTGACAAAATTATATGTATGCAAACCCCCATGACACACAGTTTACTTATTATAACAAATTTGCTCATATACCCTTAACCTAAAATAAAAGGTAAAAAAAAAGAAAAGAAAAGGAGTTTGAAATTAATATGTGACTAATTATGAGGTTTTTCCTGCCCTGATTGTTTCATTCTTCTACCTGCCTTCAGGATATCATTATCATACCCTAAAATCCTTGACTACTACACAATGTGTATATGTAACAGAATTGCACATATACTGCATACATTTGTACAAATTTAAAAATAATACCATCATCAAATATAACCTTCATCCTGAAACTAGTATTCAATATTGTCTTGCGTTGTTTTAACTTTATAACTTTACAAAGTGTCTATAATGATGTTTGTAGTCTTTTGGTACTTGAATTATTAGCCTAATCTTCCCCTTTAATTAAGTCATTTTAAAAAATGGATAGCATATTGCTAGGTCCCATGCATATTGCTGGGTGTTATTACTGGTCATTTCACCATAATTTCTTCATTTTGACAACTGCATTGCTATTTACCATTGTTTTTACACAACATCAAGATCTTGGGTATTATTTTGTATGGTAGGTGCTAATTTTTAATAAAAATGACTTATCTAATGAAAGAAGGCCATAGCATAACAATGATGACAGTGAGTCATGAATGTCCAATTTTGTGTACTTGAAGTCAACTTTATGAATTAAATGAAAACGTCCTTTTAGGCTTTTATTTCCAAAAATCTGACAGAAGTCTCTTCATATTATTCAGAATTTTACAGAGAAACAGAACCAATAGGAGATGGGCGGGTAGATAGATAGATAGATAGATAGAGAATTGGCTCACATAATTATGAGAGGCTGAAAAGTCCCACCATCTGCTGCCTATAAGCTGGAGAATGAGGAAAACTAGTGATATAAGTCAGTCCCCAACCAAAGGCATGAGAACCAGGGTCGAGGGGATGGGGCGGAAATCTGCTGGTATAAGTCTCAGAGTCTGAAGGTCTAAGAAACAGGAGATCTGATGTCCAAGGTCAGGAGAAGATGGATGTCCCAGCTCAAGAAAAGAGCAAGATTTGCCCTTTCTCTACCTTTTTTTCTTTTCAGGCCCTCAATGAATTGGATGACATTCACCCACATCCACAAAGGCAGACCTTTACTCAATCTACGGATTCGAATGCTAATCTATTCCAGAAACACTTTCACAAACACACCCAGAAATAATGTTTTACCAGCTATCTGGGCATCTCTTCGACCAGTCAAGTTGACAGATAAAATTAATTATCACAATCTTCTATTACAAAATACCTGAAATGATAAATCTGAGCATATGGAATTGAATTTACAGGATAGAAGGGGAAGTTTATAGATGTCACCCATGGAGAAGAAACGGAAAGCCAGAGCAACAAGAGTGCCAACTCACTTTGCATGGACACTACAGGCTCAATTTGGGCAGCTTTGCACATAGCCCAAATGGTAAAAAGGCTTGCCATTTGTGGTTTGCTCAGGGATCATGGGACGCTAGGCATTGAGACTGTGTGAGACAAGAAGTTAAAACTGGAAAGTCTGTGCAGAGTCGCAACTCATGAAAGCTGGTACTCTCACTGGGACTAGAACTACATACATTCCACAGCAAGAAAGATTTCTCAGCCCAGAGATCTGGTAAGGAAAATCAAAAGTTCATTTAGATAAATTAAAGTCACAACCCTGTGTTTGTTCTGGTACAGAGTTCAAATCTACCTTATTTTCATACTGTGGAAATCCTGATGAAAAGATTAATAAAAAATTTGATTCAGAGTACACGGTATTCAGAGTGCAAGACAGAAATAAAGGCAAATTTGTTCTAGAGGGATAATTTTATGAGCTAAAAACAATGGGCTTTTTATTTTTAAAAATCCCTGTAAGTGCACAAAATGGTAAAACACAAGTAATCTTCCAGGAAATAATAGGACTACCTAAAATAGACAATAAATATAAGTATATTTGAATTATACTTATATTATATTAAGTAAAATTTTAAATATTATAAACCACAAGCAAAGCATAAGGCCATATGAAAAACATAGGATTTGATCAAATGTCATTATTCCTGCCTTATAATTTGGAAATTATAGTCAACAACATGTAACAAATATTTTTATGTAAGGACAGACTTTATGTTAATTATAGTTTATGATCTCACTATTGAACTCTACTCTGCCTTAATAATTATAAACAAATGCAATAAGTAATTTCCCAAATACAGACAATATGGCCTCTCAAGTATCCCTACATAGTGGGAGGCTCTCTAGAACTTAGGCAAGATAAATTTGCTACCATTCAACAGCTTTATTTGAAGGAAAATGAACACTAATCTGAACTACCATATAAGACAGGAAACCAATGAAAGTAATGGAAAGTAATGATCTCTTTCTCTCTCTTTTGAAAATGGATTTAGTTTGCAAGTAACAAGTCAGGGTAGCCATTTGTACAAAGGTTTGCTAAGAAAACCAGAAATGGTGCTTGAATTATTACTCAAATCCTCCCTTTTAATTCGGTTGTACTTTTTGGAAATTAGGTTGAAAGACTGGAATATATCCCTTAATTGGCATAATGGGATTCAAAAATCATTCCTTTATTCTGTTTTTCTTCTTAGTTTATGGGATCAATTTTCCATATGGTATTTGTAGTACTTACAGGAAAGTTTGTATTTTGGTTTTCTCCCTTGTAAAACACATGTTCTTGAGTTCTTGGAATGTGGTTGAACATCCTCTGTCTCAGAGGATGCCCAAAGGCTGCTTTTATGCTATCTCTGGGGTTTATACATACACAGCCTCCAGCCAGAGGCTGGACTTTAATTACTTTAACTTAGGAGAGCTTTCCAGTTGAGGAATTGTGGGTAGGCATCGGCATAATTTCCCTTTGTTTCTTTTTCCCCCTCATACAGACACTTCTTTTTAAACAAAATAAAAAAGTAATAATGCTTCCCACCCCCTTGCTTTCATCCTGGCTTCTAAGATTTACTGCATTAGAAAAACACAAGTAAAGTAGTAAGGATTAAACAACATCATTAAAAATCGAAGCAAATTCATATTCAGGTTCAAACAAATAACAAAAATAAATCTAACATCCTTCTGGCTTTATTTCTGCATTTTCTTGTTTGGGCCAAAGAAGAAAAGAGAAAACTGAGAAAGAAAACTTGCATGTGTATATGTATCCAATGTTGTTGTCATCCTAATGTTCAGAATCTCATGAGAAATCTGTTTCCCTTGCAAGTGCAATTTTATGTCTGACACAGCACTAATATATTAAGATGGTATGAATGTTGACAGAAAGCAAAATGGCACTGAAGCCAACACAAAAGTCTCTGCTAAATCATAATCTGGAATTTCCTTTGTTATGGTCTGGCAAATTTCCCACCATCAAACTGGAGTAAAAATATAATACTACTGGGGATTAACCAGTATTAATTTGTCCAGATCTTTTCCATGCCCCTTAAGTTTCCAATACTATTTATTTATATTCAGCACATGGCCTTGTCTACTTTAATGAATTAATACAGGGCATTCCAGATCAAATCTCTTAATTTTTATCCCCTAAAATAAAATTTCAATGACCGTTTGTCCATTTAAAAAAAATACACTACATATCTATCATACTTTACTTTTTACAGGCACAATTTCTCAAGTAAGCCTCATAATAGCTCTAGAAGTTACATGGGAAACAAAACATTGTTCCTATCTGATGAGTAAGAGAAAAGAGACTCTGAGTAGTAAATGGGTTGGCTAAGTCACCAGCCTGGTGAATGAGCAAACAGGTGCCAGCCGCAGGCTTCTGCCTATCAGCCTACATATTCTTGAGTCAGAATTTGGGGTTCAAATTTTGTCTCCATGGCAGTTCCTAGACAAGGAACCTCACAGTTACTTTCTTGTAAAATAGAAATGAAACCTTTTTATCTTTTATATTTTTGTAAGAATTAAAGGATATGTTCTATACAAAGTATTTAGAACAGCAACTATATGGTATGTTGTTAATAAATATAATTGTTTTTATTTTTTCCTAAGAAACAATTTTTTTCATCGCTTTGTAACCTTAGTACCCCTACTTATATTCTTTTTCTCATTATAGTCTATAAATATCCTTCCTCCTTTAAATATTCTAACTTACTGTCTACTTCAGATCTTTTCTGTCTACCAACATTTTCAGGATTCTTTATTAAACATGCAAAAATGAACATTGTTACTCTAAGTATCATCTTTTTTTTTTATCCTCTACTTACTCAATTTTTTTCTCTCAAAGAACCATGCATGAATCATGTAACTTTCCAGCTGGAAATGACCTTCCAATTCATCATCTTTGTTTCACTGATTAGGCACATAGACCACAGCGAAGTTACCTCTTTTCTTTGTGCAAGAAAAAAGGCACCACCTAAGAAATAGAATGAAGCCTTGAAACCTAGTCAGGTCCCCTGATGGGAGGGAACAGTGTACTCTTTCACACTCTCACACTTGTTCTGCCTCCACTTATACACTCAATGATCCATTACTTTTGCCTTTTGGATTTTAGCTCCACTACTCTTCTAAAAAAATAGTAACTTTTGGCTAACTCTCTTCAGAATATAAAACCCTTGACTTCCTTTTACACCTCCAGTTTGCAATAGAATGCACAAAGTTGAATTTACATTTTAGTTCTGATACGCACAGGAAGCAAGAGGGTGGGGTCCCTGGTGTGGGCTCCACCCTCAAGCCTGGAAACCCACTGCCCTAAATAAGAACAGGCATTCCTGTTTTCATGTCCAAATGTTGCCTTTTCCAAGACCACTCTGGCCCGCCACACCCCTATCCTGTACCCATGTAAACCCCAAGCTCCACTGGCAGAGCATCAGAGCCGCGCAGCAGAGGAGAGAAAAGACAAACAGCTGAACGTGGAGAGGCAAAGAGGCAACTGAGCCTCAGAGACTACAGATAGGCGTGGCTTAACTTCAGACAGCACTATTTTGGAGAGAAGCCTGGCGGAGGCAACCAGCCTTCAGGAGAAGATTATCTTCCCACTCCATCCCCTTTCCTGCTCTCCATCCCACTGAGAGCCACCTCCATCATTCAATAAAACCTCAGCATTCACTTTCCTTCAAGTCCGAGTGACCCGATTCTTCCTGGATCCTGGACAAGGACCCAGGTACCAAGAGGGTAGAGTGAAAAAGGCTGTCACCCTGACTCTCCACTGAGCTGGTTAACACCTAGCTGCCCACGGATGGCAACTGCTAAAAGAGCACTGTATCACCCCTAGATACTACCATGGGGCCGGAGCCCAAAGTGCTCACCCTGGCTCCTGCACCTGCTCACCTGCGTGCTCTCCCTCCCATAAGGGGTTTGAGTTAGAAGCAGCCAAGCAAATGAGCCACACCCCTGTCACAAGTCCCTCGAGGGGTTAGGGAACTCTCCCATTTCAGTTCTTCTGTTAAAATGTACCAAATATTTAATTCTTATGTTACCTACTAGAAATGCTCTACCAAACTCTCATTTCACCCTCTTTTCTCAAATGCACTTCCACCTTTGGTGACTGAGTTCTCTCATTTGGCTTCAATCATAACATCACTGTAAAGTCATTTTATAAAACTGATTAATCAATTTAATGTATATTTTTTGAACTCCAACTATGAGACAGGCCCTATGCCACAATAGAAACTGTACAGGCTAGTGGGATTCACTGGTGTGCTGGTACTTGACAACTGACTCAAGCCCCTCTCCAAAGAAAAAGAAGTCTCTAATTCATAGAATTTGCCAAATTCCATGATGTAAATATTTTGAAAATATTTAAGCTACCAAGTTGTTACTAAACGAAACGTTGGGAAGAGACACTAATAACAAACATTTGCAATCCAGTATGAGCTCATTCCAACATGCCAGTGAACTTGTGAATATTCAATGGAAAAATCCAAATAAACATATATTTATAAACTTCATAAATGCTGAGTCTAACTTGGACTTCTTTTGCAAGTATTTGCAAAGAACCTAGGTTAATTTTCCGTTACAGACCCCCAAATCCTCACAATATTCATCACACATTTGTTTTTCCCTTTGCAGAAAAAAACGCACTAAAAGTGTTACTACAGATATTACTGAAAAGAAGCCATTCTTTGATCTGTGTGCACCTTTTAAAATAATGATTAAACTCCATTCTTTAGAGCAGTTTTGGGTTCATTGAGTAGAAAGTAGAGAGTTGCCATACACTTCCTCTTCCCATACATGCACAACCTCCCCACTATGGATATACTGCACCACAATGGGACATTTGTTGTAATGAATGAACTACCTTGACACATCATTACCAACTAAAATTTATAATTTACATTAGGGTTTACTCTTGGTGTTGTGTATTGTATGGTTTGGGGCAAAAATATGACATGTATCCACCATTGCAGTATCACACAAAATCCGCTTCCTAAAAATCCTGTGTTCTCCCAAGCTAAATCATTCCTTCTTCTCCCAAACCCCAGAAACCACTGATATTTTTACTATATTTATAGTTCTGAATTTTTCAGAACATTATATAATTGGAATCATATAGTGTGTGGTCTTTCCAGACAGGCTCTTTTCACTTAATAATATGCTTTTAGGTTTCCTCCTTGTCTTTTCATGGCTTGACAACTCATTTCCTTTCAGCACTGAATAAAATTCCAATGTCTAGATGTACCACAGTATATTTATATATTCGTGTACTGAAGGCCATTTTGGCTGCTTCCTCATGTTGGCAGTTATGAATAAAGCGACAGCAAATATTTGTATACAGGTGTTGTATTGACATACATTTTTAAGTCATTTGGGTAAATACCAAGGAACATGATTGCCAGATCATACAGTAAGAGTATGTGAGAAACCACTGCACTCTTCCAAAGTGGCTGCATTGTTTTGCATTCCCAGAGCAATGAATAAGGGTTCCTGCTGCTCCACATACTCATCAGCATTTGGTGTTGTCAGTGTATTAGAATACTTTTCATCATTCTAATAGTTTTGTCATGATATTTTATTACTGTTTCAATTTATAATTCCCTAAAGATACATGATATCGAAATCTTTACATATGGTTACTTGCCATCCGTCTATCTTCTTTGGTGAATTATCTGTTCAGTCCTTTCCTCATTTTTTAATCTGGTTGCTTGTTTTCTTATTGTTGATTTTTTTTTTATTATACTTTAGGGTACATGTGCACAATGTGCAGGTTTGTTACATATGTATCCATGTGCCATGTTGATTTCCTGCACCCATTAACTTATTGTTGATTTTTTAAAGTTCTTTATATATTTTGAATAACAGTCTTTTGTCAGGCATGTCTTTTACAAATACTTTCTCTCACTGTGAGTTTTCTAAACATACTCTTGATATTGTAATTCACAGTAAAGGGAAATTTGATTTTAATGAAGTCCAGATGATAAATTCTTTATTTTCATGTATGATTCCTTTCATGTTGTATAATATCTAAAAAGTCAGTCCCATCCCAAAGTCCTCTAGGTTTACTTCTATATTATCTTCTAGGAGTCTTACAGTTTTGCATTATATATTTGGAGGTATGATCCATTCTTAATTTTTTGAGGAAAGGCATAAGGTCATTGTCTAGGTTCATTCCTTTGCATGTGAATTTCTGGTTGTTCCAGCATCATTTGTTTAAAAAGCTATCTTTGTATTGCTTTTGTCAAACATCAGTTGATTATATTATGTGGGTCTATTTCTCGACTCTCTATTCTGTTCTGTTATTCTGTTTTATATTCTTTCACCAGTACCACACTGTCTTGATTACTGTAGATTTATAGTAAATTTTGAAGTCCCATAGTAGTATCAATCTTCTTTCTCCTCCAATAGTGCATTGACAATTCTGGGCCTTTTTCCTCTTCAAATAAACTTCAGAATCAGTTTGTCAATATCCACAAGATAAATTGCTGGGCTTTTGACTGAGATAGCATTGAATCTATAGATCAAGTTGAGAAGAACTGGCATCTTAAAAATGTTGAGTCTTCTATCATTGAACATGGAACAACTCTCCGTTTATTTAGTTTTTCTTAGATTTTTTTAGTCAGTTTTGTAGTTTTCCTCATATGCATCTTATACATATTTTGTTAGATTTATACCTAAGTATTTCATTTTTAAGGGTGCTAATGTAAACGGTATTGTAGTTTTAATATCAATTTCTACCTGTTTGCTGCTGATGTATAAAAGAAAGCAATTGACTTTAATATATTAAACTAGGCCAGGCGCGGTGGCTCACACCTGTAATCCCAGCATTTTGGGAGGCTGAGGAGGCCAGATCACGAGGTCAGGAGATCGAGACCATCCTGGCTAACACAGTGAAACCCCGTCTCTATTAAAAATACAAAAAAAAAAATTAGCCGGGCGTGGTGGTGGGTGCTCGTAGTCCCAGCTACTCGGGAGGCTGAGGCAGGAGAATGGTGTGAACCTGAGAGGCGGAGCTTGCAGTGAGCCAAGATGCACTCCAGGGTGGGCCACAGAGCGAGACTCCATCTCAAAATAAATAAATAAATAAAATATATAAATATTAAACTAGTACCCTGCAGTCTTGCTATAATGGTTTATTAGTTCCAAAAGTTTTTTGTCTATTCTTTTGGTTTCTTTTAACATAGAAAAATATGCCATCTGCAAAGACAGTTTTCTTATTTCCCAATCAGTATACTTTTTAATTCCCTTTCTTGTCCTGTTGCCTTATCAATGATATTGAAAGCAGTAGTATAAGAAGAAATCCTTGCTTTATTCCTGATCTTAGCAGGAAATCCCAGTTTTCTACCATTAAATATGATGTTATTTGTAGTTTTTTGTAGATTTTAAAAATTTCAAAGAAGCACTCCTCTATTCTTGGTTTGCTTAGAGATTTTATCATGAATTAGGGTGGATTTTATCAAATGCTGTTACTGCATCTATTGGTATGCTCCTGGTATTTTTCTACTTCAGCCTGGGGATATGATGGATTACATTCATTGATTTATATATTTTGAACCAGCCTTGTATACTTTGGATAAACACCAGATCATGACATATAATTATTTCTACAGATTTTTGGATTTGATTTGCAAATATTTTGTTGAGGATATCTGCATCTATGTTCATAAGAAATATTGGTCTGTAGTTTTCTGAATCGTGTCTTAGTCTAGTTTTGATATTAGATTAATTCTGGCCGCATGACACCTTTTTAAAATAAATAGATAAATTGTGCCTTTTCACAAATGGAACACAAAATCCTTACAAAGTACTTCTGACAGCTTTGTTGAGAAACGGAACCAGCTTGCACTGTTTGTAGTTAAAAACAAGAGAGGGGCCTGCATATTAACATGACTCAAAATAAGCAATATGTTTATGGTTCTATGGAATTACTGCCAATTATGTTTGCCCCAGTGAGGTTACAGCAAGGGTCAGAAAACTTCTATTTACAAGGAGGCATATGGTTTTGGGTATAATACTTGGGACGATAGTATCTTCAGAATTTGACAAAAATTGGTTCTTATCATAAAAGAAAAAAGTTTGTCATTCATTTTATCAGTAGGTAGATTCTGAATGCTTCATAATATTGTTTTGGGTAGAAAACAAAGAAATGCAAAGCAATCATTTGTCTGTTGTCTTTTTTCTTTTCTCCTTTTTTGGGGGGAGAATTAAAATTTGTGGTCTTAAAAGTAAGACCATTGTTCCTTACTTTAAAAGATCTTAAGGTTAGTCCGATATTAAGACATTCATCCTGATTTTGGTACCTAATTTATAAAGATCCAACCTATTTCTATTTCCTTTTATCTATCTTCAAATTGGTTCCCTTTCAGTACTTGAAGCCTGAATCATAATTTCACCTAGGTCCTATTCTGTACTTACATAATCAAGTTCAAAACCTCATATTGATTTTAACTGTTTTTACTTTTTTTTAATGTCAGGATTCATTTAGTTACAAGTTCCACAAACCTTGCCTCTTTAAAATAATTTTTTTCTATCTTCCAGAGCATTTTGCTTGTGACTCCTTTCTGGCCCATTTGCTTCATACTATAGTTATGTGTATGTGAATATTAACTTCTCCGATAGATTGTACCTTGAGAGCATGTAATTTGGGGATGTCATGTCTATTAAATTCTAGCCACTGTATTTTTCCTCTTTAATTTGTTGAGCTAAAATATGACATATAAAATAGATACATGTTGTTTTGAAAGTAAGTAATTTTTTTGTCTTGAAAAAGACCAATTGAGTGTTAATGTCTAAACATTATTTTAAACTCACTTTCCAAAATAGAAATTGACTAAGATGACTAAGATGACTAAGTAAAAAAATATAAAACAATTAGAAAAGTCAAGTAGATATTGATGGTCTTAATAAGATAAAAAAAGAGGAATCAAGAAGTATCAACCAAAACATTTTGTTTGTTTTAGTTCAAATAATTTCAGCAGTAATATCCCTAAAACTAATCCCTAAAGCTGCCATCCAGAACACTGCAACAGATAATTTTTCCAAAATGTTTTATCTGGGCTGGGCGCAGTCACTCACGCCTGTAATCCCAGCACTTTGGGAGGCCGAGGCGGGCAGATCATGAGGTCAGGAGTTTGAGACCAGCCTGGCCAACACAGTGAAACCCCGTCTCTACTAAAAATACAAAAATTAGTTGGGCATGGTGGCAGGCACCTTTAATCTCAGCTACTCTGGAGGCTAAGGCAGGAGAATTGCTTGAACCTGGGAGGCGGAGGTTGCAGTGAACCAAGATCACATTATTGCACTACGGCCTGGGCAACAAGAGCAAAACTCCATCTCAATCAATCAATCAATCAATCATTTACCTGTAAAAATGTATATGTAAGTGGTTAGACCGCTCATTAGTACTTAGATAATCTAAGCCATGTTATACTCACAGTTCCCGATCTTATTTTTCATCTCAATTATGTAATTTTTGTACATTATTTCTCAATGCATGTTCTAAGGAGCATTGTTTTCCCAAGATATGCCATAAAAGTTATTCCATAGGCAATGAGTTTGGAAACTATTATAAACTATTACTCTCAATCTTCTCAGAGAAATTCATAGGGCATAAGTATTAAACACCCTGAGAATTTGAGCAGAGGATTTAAAAAATTGAAATTATTGATCTCATACTTTCCTATATATACCTACATTTATCTATCTACCTACCTACTTACCTATCTACCTACCTACCTGTCTGCCTGTCTACATTATAATCTAGTTCTACTTTGATTAATGTTACTGAATTCTGGCCAAATTTCCCAAATAACCTTTACAAGAAAGTATGCTTATCATATTAAGTAGGTAAATGCATGATAGTGTAAAAATTAGAGAGAATTTCAGTCTCTCTATGAAACCATTCAAAGTCGAGTAAAACTCAAGTAGTGATTGTAACAGCTAAAACAATAATAAATACTAAAATGTATTCACTATGTCCCTGGCACTGTGAGGGATTCACATTTTTATTTAATCATCTGCCAAACCCTTTGAGTAAGTATTGTTAGCAGATGTCACTTGTGAGTAAACTGAGGCCCACAGAGTTAAGTAACTTTCTTAAGCTATCCAGTCCATAAGGAAAAAATGGGAATGTCTGCCAGGTTTACCTAATGCCAGAATCCATGCTTCTAACCATTATTTTAAACTCGCTTTCCAAAATAGAAATTGACTAAGATGACATACGTGATTACTATGATTTGAATTGAGCCCTTCAAAAATAAATGTTTGAGTTTTATCCCCTGATACCTATGAGTTTAATATTTTTTAGAAATACATTCTTTGTGTATGTAATCAAGTTAAGATGAATCATATTAGAGTAGTGTGTACTCTTAACCCAATATAATATCCTTATAAGAAGGGGAGAATCAACACAGACAGAGACACACAGGGAGGGCATCATATGACAACAAAGGCAGAGATGACAAAAAATACAGAGATGGGAGTAATGTGTCTGCAAGCTAAGGAATGCCAAGGCCTTCTAGCAACAGCAGATGCTAAGAGAGAGGCATGGAAGAGATTATTCCCTAGAGTGTTCAGAGAGAACATGGCTCTGCTGACGCCTTGATTTTAGACTTCTAGCCTGCAGAACTGGAAGGGAATACATTTCTGCTGTTGTAAGCCACCCCCAGTTTGTGTTACTTTGTTACAGCAGCCCTAGAAAACAAATAAAAATAATCAAGCACACTCAGCATTTAAAGCTAATAGGATGCACATATTTCTCATATTTTCAGAAATGTTTACAAATCATTAGGAAAGTATTGTTATAGAATACAAATCCCATCCCCAAGATTATAATGCCACGTAAATAATTAAAATTATTTTCAAGTTCATGCACCTAAAATAATAATAATAATACTATGTGAATTATCATTTAGGAAATAAATATACGTGCTTTTATTTAAAGATGTGTTATATATGCTTACTTTTTATTAATTTTGTTAAAATTTAAATTAAATAAAAGATTCTATATTTCTGGTTAATAATGTATTATAGGGAATAAGTCCTGTGATTTATTTTTCCCCTACTTAACAATGGAATAATTTACAGAAGAATTTGAAATTTTCAAGACAGGAAATGCCATTTTATGTCCATTTTTGTCTCTTGGTTTTGTTTAATTATCAAATTCTCTCTCTCTCTGTAGATACATATATGTATATTATATATATAAATATGCACACATGCAGATAAACACATATATCTATATGTGAGTATATATTTGTGTGTTTTTTCCAAGAAATACACTGGTTTCTTGTAATGATATATAATACCCTCATATAACATTGAGTCATTAGCCCTAGGTCAATTGTATTCCAGTAAAAATAAAAGATGAGGACAAATCAGAGACAATGTTCATCTCAAGTAGTTGATTTAATAAATCACTTAATACTGGAATAAAAATGCCAGTACAGATAAATGTCAGATTGCACAGATATTTCAGTATCATTTTCTGTGATTTTCAAAACACAATATTATCTTTTATTATTGTTGAAGCTGAAATAAATATTTGTTATAATAAGTAAATATTAAACTTTACCAAGAAACCTCTGGGTTTCCTTATATTTTATCATTTACCAATATTGCAAAAAATATCAAACAATTAGAAAAGCACATAGTTTCAAAGAATATTAGCTGGTAAAATTGAAACCTATAATTTTCCCCAAACCAGTTGCTTATATACATTTTTACTAATCTTATAACCTAAATAAAACCATGAGAGCATAAAAGAAGTATCTTGATACTAGAAGAAGATTGCTGTTGCCAGGCATGGTGGCTCATGCCAGTGATCCCAGCACTTTGGGAGGCTGAGGCAGGCAGATCACAAGGTCAGGAGTTGGAAACCAGCCTGACCAATATGGTGAAACCCCATCTCTATTTAAAAAAATACAAAAATTAGCCAGGCATGGTGGCATGTGCCTGTAATCCCAGATACTCGGGAGGTTGAGGCAGGACAATTGGTTGAACCCAGGAGGCGGAGGTTGCAGATCACGCCATTGCACTCTAGCCTGGGCAACAGAGCAAGATGCTGTCTCAGGAAAAAAAAAAAAAAAGATTGCTGTTTGCTATAAAAGCATGCAACATAAAGATGGGAAGAAACTTGTGGAAATTCCAACTATTTGGGAAAATCTGACTATCATCCAGGAAATTCTGCATTAGGCAAAATAGACTATACCATGTTGCAGTAACAACTAAAACATGAAATCTGATTCACTTAACTTGGAACAAGGTTAATTCTTCCCTATCACAGTAAAACATGTTAAGAAGCTCACTTTGGAAGATTTTTCTCAAGGAGTGACTTAGAGATCTAAGTGCCTTTCATCTCATAATGTTTCTGTCTTTAAAAGACAACCTAAAATCACCTTGCAAAGACAAAGTGGACTTTACACTTGGGTTTTTATTGCAGGCTTGGGAAAGGGCATCTGCTATATCTGAGTCATGTGGCCCCAATCTCACTGAAAAGAAGTCGGAAAATGTAGTATCCCTCTGTACCCATAAAATAAAACAGGATCTGGTAAGCACAAAATAATTTATCTGTCATTACTTCAACTACATGACTGCGAAGCTGCACGTTTGAGAAAACATCAATAGTCGCATTGCTTTTGAATATCAGGGAGGCAAGTCTAAGTTTCTTTTGTGTAAAATAATAGAGAAATATAGATTTCTCTTAGGTTTTCTCCAGCTCTAGAATTCTCATACTCAGTGACAATAAGCACTTAGGCCATAATGCATTTTTTTCTACTCAGAGTTCCTAAGAAATTTACAGATAGATAGATAGATTGATTTACAGACAGTAATTATGTACTTATTTACTGAATATATACATATATATACATGAAAGAAATTCTATGCTTATTACATAGAGATAAAAGATAATAAGAAAGAATCCTGCCTTCAAGGGCTTAAATACCTCATAAGATAAAAGAATGTTTATTATTATATAAGCCAGAAAGATTTCTGTGACAAAATACAGATATAAAAAAATCACTGGGACACTGAAAAAGAACAATTAATTTCCAATGTAAATATCTACCAGAACTGTGATGGGTTTTTTCCTTCTTCTTTTGTTTCCTTCAGCTTGCATTTTTCAAAATTTTTTTCTCAAAGTGTGATCTCACATCTTATAAATAAAATCTGTAGTAGGTTAGTTCTTTATGCTATATTTTAAAAATTTTTAAGTTATGCCATATTTAGTGCATGCAAGAAATTGATTTACAGTTTCAGTTTTATATTAACATAAACAAGAAACATTATGCTTTTTAAAAATATCCAAGCTTAGTGATTTTTATGCTGAGGCTTTTATTCCATAATCTGCAAAAAATTAGAACATTTTTGAAGTGTTTATCAGTCACACTCAAGTGGTTTCTAGTTTTTGTTTTGATGAGGCAATGACGAAAATCCAATCTTAACTATGTACAAGCAAAAGAACAACCATTTTCATCACTTTCTTCTCCAGTTATGGAAATGTTTCTAGTTTATTCATTTATAGAACACTTGTATAGTGCTTATTACTATGAGCCACTCAGTACTTTACAAATATTTGCTTTTAAAAACCTCATGTCTACCTTCAGGGGTAGGCACTACTATTATCACCATTTTACAATGAGAAATCAAGTTAAGAAAGGTTCAATAACTTGCCCAGCTTCACAAAAAACCGTAAGTGGTGAACCTGGGATTCTTAGCCCAGCATTCTGGCTGAAGAATCTCTGCTCTAAACATCACGCAATGGTATAAAAGAAATTTGGCACATCATTGTCACTAAATACATGTGCATATAGTTAATGGCTCTAGTGGTTAGTAGGCATCCAGGTTAAAGATAAATAGATTCAGTATCCATTTATTTATTTACTTATTTTTGGCATGAAAAGCTTTCCAAGAGAAAAACAGCCACAGACAGACATTCAGCTCTTGGTAATGCCTTCATGCTTCAGATGGTCATTTCTGAATTTTCTAACATCTCTCTGTTAGAAAGCAAAATTTTTAAAATTTCTTTTCCAAAGAGGCAGTTTTCTTATAAAACTAGATAAATTTAATGTGGATGTTGCCATGTACTTTCAGACTAGTTCCTTAAAACAGTAGTCAGTTTTAAGAGTTTGACTATTCATAAACACATTCAAAGAAAGACAAACATTAATTTATGTCATTGACTCTATTAGTATTTTTAGAGGTAAAGGAAATAGCTTATATTTTTACATGTCCAGTTTAAAGCACTATACTCCAGTTTACAAATAAAGGGCATGTGTTTGGTAACAATTTCTTTAAAAGAATCACTGAAGTGACAGTGATTATTTAGAAAATATGCTCTAAGGAAATTTATCATGCTCTTTGCAGGAGACAAAAGAGCCTTCAATTTTTTTTAATCCAAATTCTTGTCAACAAGTACATGATGGGGTAATAGACAATATATGATTATGCTTTTTTTATATATCAGTAAAGATATTCTTAATTTTTCTTCAGATCTAGGCAGGAGCATTATTGGTGAATATTGATTTACTTACCTTATGTGTTACAGATACAAAAATTTTGTCTTTGACCAGATAAATGTACATTTCCTTGTAGTTATTTGCTTTGTTTCACAAGAAAGGCCTCCTTCTATGTGCTTTTCCTAATTTACATAAGGTACAACACTGATAGCCAAGAGAAGCCACCAAGGTCACACCCATTTAAAAGGACAAGCTTTTATAACTTTGTAAAAACTTGTTTCAGATATCAGGACTCAACTCACGAATTATGATTTGATAAGAAAATCTGTTGAAACTTCTTCAGCTCATCTGGTCTCAAAACTATTTTTCGATTTTCCAATAAACTGTTTTTCTCACTTTTTACGAATGACATGAGGCTCCTTGTAACAATGCAACTTGGTTGGATGCTTCTAGTAACAAGTTCTCAACCGACACAATACTAAATGACCTACAGCTTATTTTATTACAATAAATAGTGCCCTTCTAAATATCAGGATTTTCACTAATGAGCACTTTGTTGAAATATTCAGAATGCCTTGATGATTTGAAACTAGGTACAATGTAGACATTGTAGTCACTAATTTCTAACTATTGTCATTGCAAAAATGATCTATTAAAAATGTAGTTATTTTTCCATATTTCTTTTACAAAAGGTATACTCGAATATGCCAATACTACCTAGAGCTTCTGTGCAGATTTATTGTGAAGTAAACACTATAACATGTTAATAATTAGCATCTCAATAACAATTAGCAGCTCACTAATATAAAATAAAGCCACAACACTGTCATATCATCATCTGTACTGAAGTCAGAAATAAATCTCACAACAGGAGGAAGTAAACAACTCCTGTTTACGAAGTCAACTTACAAAAGTACACTAGCCTGTGCATTGTACCCAGGTTCAGAGCCACTTCTCCCCAGTCATTTCGGGTTACAGCCAGTGAAACGGGCGTGAAATAGCTGTGCATTGGTTTGTAAGTTATGGCTGTTTTCTAAGAGTTCGTAATTTTAGATTCTGAGCCCATATTCTGCCAAATTTTTTTCTTCAGGAATTTTATGCAGCTCAGGTGGATGTTAGGCCTCCCTAGGGAAGTTTTGCTTTTGTTTCTGCCAGGAATTCCTCACAATAAAATACCAAATCCCCTTTTCTTTTAACGTCTTGTCTGGGTTTTCCAACAATTTGCAGTGTGCATAATTCAAACCCAATATATTTCCTTTACATTTTGGAGGACGCGTTTTCCCCTTAATTCAGAGCCTAGGCCTAGATGGGCAAACTTTCTTATTGTCTACTCCAGGCTAGCATGTGAAGGTGTCCTTTCCAAGTTTTCATCCTGAAGGACCTCTTATTTTATGAGGTTCCAACTGCCTGCCCGTATTGCTCCCAAGGTTTTACTTCCTGTTTCCAAGTGGCTGTGAAAACCTAAGCCTCTTTACAGAAAAGATGCTCTCAGGGCACTTGGCAGCATTGAGGAGCGTCTGTTTTTGGCCCCTGAAATGTCCCCTAATTTTTTTTGAGGTCAAATTTCCACATTAAAGGCTACTTATATTCTATCATACATTTCCAGGTGTTTTGTGCCAGGAAATTCTTTGGAATATTTACCTTCTAGGTGAAAATGGAAATAAATTGTAAATTGTGTAAATTGTAATACTGCTGATTATAGTGCTCCTGGTGGGGCAGGAAAATAGGGTCTGGAGGCAGGGAACATAAGGCCAATTCATGCTTCAGCTATGACAGGAAATATCCTCTCCACAGGGGGAAGGCCAAGTAAATGTCTTCATAACTTTACTTCATCCTCTTCATTTACATAGGGCATACCCCAAGCAGAGGGTACTTAAACTCCCCAAAATTCTGTAACAAGGCCTTTGAGCCCCTATGCTCAGGCCTGCTTCCACACTGTGGAGTGTACTTCTTTTTTTTTGAGACAGTCTACCTCTGTCGCCAGGCTAGAGTGCTGAGGTGCGATCTCGGCTCACTGCAACCTCCAACTCCCTGGTTCAAGGGATTCTCCTGCCTCTGCCTCCCAAGTAGCTGGGATTACAGGCATGCGCCACCATGCCCGGCTAATTTTTGTATTTTTAGTAGAGATGGGGTTTCATTATGTCGGCCGGGATTGTCTCGAACTCCTGACCTCGTGATCTGCCGCCTCGGCCTCCCAAAGTGCTGGGATTACAGGCGTGAGCCACCACGCCCGGCCTGGAGTGTACTTCCTTTTTCAATAAAACCTTTCATTCCTTCCTTGCTCTGTTTGTGCGTTTTGTTCAATTCTTTGCTCAAGAAACCAGGAATCTGTACACCCTCCACTGTTAACATATTTTGGAGAGCCAGCCAGGAGGAAGAGGTTAGCCCAAAGTTTGGGGTTTATTTTTCTCCTTTCTCCTTTTCCTTTCTGCTCCAAACAGGGGAATTTCTCTTTCTCTTTCTCTCTCCCTCTCTGTCTCTGTCTCTCTCTCTCTCTTTTCCTTTCCAACCAGGGATCCTTGGTGGGCAGCGCCTAAACATGGAAGCAACTGCAGGTTTCCGGCCATGGCCAGTGAAACTAAGGGATTTCCATGCGGAGACGCCTAACTGCCAACACCAGGTTTGCTTAAGGAATCTGGGTCTTTTTGATTTTTGTTTCCTTTCTTTCTTTTTCAGTCTTTCAGTGGCCGTTTATAATTGCTCTGCCCCAAAGGGGGAAGGACTTTTTAAAAAATCTCTTCTGCGGGTGTTCTCCGATCCCTGCGTGTGGTACACCTCAGAGCAAACTCACACATGTTTCAGGGGACTTAAACCTTCTGTTCTTATGCTAAATTCTTCCCTTATCATACTCAACTGGCTAAGGACAAAAAGGCCCACCTGGCATCCAGTTCTCATTACAGTTCATGGCTATTCTTACAAAACTCATAGTATGTTCTGGAGGGGAAAAACGGCACGCACTGCTGGTGCCCACCTAAGGTCAGATTGGAGCCCACAGGAGGACCCTCTGGGGGGCCTGCAGACCTCAACCTGCCCCAAGGGGATGCTCTCTGCTCTCCGCAGAGGTTCTGAGGTCTAGTACTAAGCCCTCCTTAGAATTTTCTCTCACAGTTGCAATGCTGTTTGGCCCCAACATTGTTTGGAATCTGGAGTTTACTGTTGAATGGGAAAGCAGAATGGCATTGCATGTATCCAGGCTTTTGTTCTGCGGTTCTAAGCAGGGGGACTGATTAATGTGTGACACCCTCCTTTGGTACTGTTTGGCACCAGGGCTCTTTGGAGTCCGGAGAGGTTTGGCAGACAGAGGTTTGGCAGAGAATCAAACTGCCAGGCCAGGTGTGGTGGCTCACACCTGTAATCCCAGCACTTTGAGAGGCCGAGGCGGGTGGATCATGAGGTCAGGAGTTCAAGACCAGCCTGGTCAACATGGTGAAACCTCATCTCTACTAAAAATACAAAAAAATTAGATGGGTATGGTGAAGCATGCCTTTAATCCCAGCTACTTGGGAGGCTGAGACAGGAGAATTGTTTGAACTGAGACTGGGATGTGGAGGTTGCAGTGAGCTGAGATCATGCCACTGCAGTCCAACCTGGGCTACGGAGTGAGACCCTGTCTCAAAAAAAAAGAAAAAGAAAAATCAAACTGCTATGGAGACTGCTTTATCCGAAAGTTTGGTTCACAGCCTTTATTGGATTATCTACTGGGGCAAAGAAGTAAAACCAGCAAGCTTTTATTGCTGTCTCATGGCTAAGGTTCCAAGCTATTGGATCTTCATTTGTGTGTGTATACATGTCTGGAAGTGTTTATTTGTATGTACACTTATTGTTATATGTTTTACCAAAATTGGCTTATAAGTGAAAGAACACTCATAAATTAAGTAAATAAGTGTAAGCAATTTTCAAGTTCACGTGACTTAAAGTGTAACTTTACTAAACAAGCTAGCTTTAAAATTATTGGTGGAATAAAAGTAGAAATGCCATCAGAATTGTCAGCATACATTTTTGTCTGAATTTTATGTTTGTCTTTGCTAGATATTTTAAAATGTCAGTGTTAATTCAAGCTGGGAGCTGCTTGGGGAAAGCCTGCCTTCCATTCTATTCAAAGTCTCACTGAGATAAATACGTATCTGACTGCTTCCTCTGGAAAGGCTAATCAGAAACTCAAAAGAATGCAACCATTCCTGTCACACCTGTCTGTGACCTGGAAGCCCCAACTCCCCTCCCTCTTCGAGTTGTCCTGCCTTTCAGGACCAAACGAAGGTTCATTTTACATGTGTTGATTGATGTCTCATGTCTCCCTTGTTAAAAGTAAAAAATTAAGTACAGTGATTAGGATAAATGTTTGAGGTAAACTTTTTGTGTAAATTAAAATCTCAAAGTTATTCTTAATGTGCATTTAATATCTGGGTCATTTCCAATTAAGAAAGTGTTGTAATATGGGGAAATATGCTACTAAAATTGTGGAGTTGTTCTTATCTATAAATGCCCATATCTCATAGTTCAGGATTTCTTGCTTTTTAGGATTTCACTAAAGTTTTAGTTTACTAAGGATAAAATTCTGGTTAACACATAATTCTGTATACAAAATGTGCCAGAAACAGTTATGTTATCAGTGGAAAATAATAATTTTGTCTAATTCAAAAGTTATCTTAAAGTTAAATTACAGATTTAAAAAGGTTATTTATGAAACAATGTAGTAAGGAATCACTAAATAAGGGAGAAAGATGTGGAAAAAGTTTATATAATAAAATATTCTTAAGAACCTAATAAAGAATTGGGGACATTTTGCTAATTAACATGTTCATAGTTAAAGCTCTTAGTCTTGATTAAAGTCAAATAAGAAGTATTGTAAAAAATGCATAGGCAGTTTGGCAATTTTTTTTAATATAGTTAAGCATGAAGCTAGATTTAGCATGGAGCCAAATTTCACATACATGCTTGCCTTGCTTCACACTGTTTACTGTTTTGCATGGATAGTGCTAGAGTACTTATTGGTCATGTGCCTAAAGTGGATTTCTTGATTGCACAGAATGTATAATGATATTGGTGAACTTAAGGACAGTGAATTGTGTGTCAGGAATGAAATGTTCATTATGTGGGTTTTGGAGGCCCTAGGTCACACTATAGTCTCCAGGGTAAATTGAATAGAAAAATTTAGGGTCAGTTTCCTGTTTGTTTTTGCTTCTAGTTTTCATTTGTTTGCTGTTTATTCTCCTCTGGCTTTGCTTGTGTATCCTTATATATAAAAGCATGATGCTTTTTAGTTTCTAGTGGAAGGCTTGTATTTGGTTCTGTGAATAGTTATTTTGTTTCCTATGCATTTCTAGCAAGTCATCATTCATTCCATTTATCTGGAATTCCTAAGGTAACTTGGTCAGGCCGCAGTAATTAATGGAGCACACCAACTTTTTATCCTTATAAACTAACTTTTTAGATTTTAGGCTAATACTTTAAGCGTGTCGAGTATACTTTCATAAATAGAATTGGAGTCATATTTCTCTCTCTCTGCCTAATTTCTCCAAAATTTGTAAACTATTTGTGAATATTCTTAATTCATGGCAATATGTTTGTTTGCATAGTCAAGCAGGGTCACTAAGGCTGCTCAGGGAGAGAGAACTCAGAAACCTGGCATGCCAGCAAAAGGATAAGAATTTCTTACCAGTCAATCTCTGGCCCCTTTCTTTCTATGCATACTGGTTAATCACCTCTGTAAAGTTTTAAATTAATTGGTTTAATAATAATAAGAGCTTAAATAAAATATTTTGCCAGAAAAGTAGAAAACATACTGCCTCTTGGCCGGGTGCGGTGGCTCACGCTTGTAATCCCAGCACTTTGGGAGGCCGAGGTGGGCGGATCACGAGGTCAGGAGATCGAGACCATCCTGGCTAACACGGTGAAACCCCATCTCTACTAAAAATACAAAAAAATTATCCGGGCGTGGTGGCGGCTGCCTGTAGTCCCAGCTACTCGGAGAGGCTGAGGCAGGAGAATGGCGTGAACCCAGGAGGTGGAGCTTGCAGTGAGCCGAGATTGCGCCACTGCACTCCAGCCTGGGCGACAGAGCGAGACTCCGTCTCAAAAAAAAAAAAGAAAACGTACTGCCTCTTGGTTTACGTGACTTTAGCAGTCTTTGGGAAATAAAGACGGTTTTACAGATTATTGGTAAAATACAATGTATTCAAAATATAAACATGTGGTCTAAATTATGTTCAAATATTAGGTTTTCTAAATGCTTTCAGGTCATAAACTGCTTCTTTGCTTCTTTGGCTTTTGATAATTGTTTAACTTGCCTGCTTTCCAGTTAGATAAGGCCAGGAGAAACATGGAGTTGGCCACACTCCTAACTATGCTGGAAATGGTCAAACCTTAGAACACAACTTACCAGGTTTTACATTAAAGTTAAAATTGCTAAGAGTCGCCATTGTAACTTGCAGTTAATACTACTAGAAACAGTTTTACATGCAAGGTGTGTAAAAACAGTAGAATGTATTTTTTTTTTTTTTGTAAAAGGTTATAAAAGGCTTTTGCTTCTTTAAAATTCCTGCATCATCATTTTGACAAAATAAGTAATTTATGGTAATCTGGAATTCCAAAATCAAACTTCAGTTTCAAATTTGTCTTTCTTAATGCCTGGTTTTCTGGATGGATCAGAGGGCCCCTGAAAACATCCAGAAATGAGGTAAACAGGGGTATTTGTCATGTTGAGGTACATGGAATTGCCAAAATGATGTTCGATATTCTTTAGATTTTTGTGAATAATACTAATATATTTTCCAAAATAGTATGGGATATCTAAAATAGTATATGCTATCAATTATAATTATGGTTATTATGCTAAGTTATTGTAAACCACAGAAATAACCAAATTTCCTTGTATAAAGCTACTAACCCAAGTAGAACAAAAATTAATTAAACATCAAGAGAATACTTCGTCAGATTTTCATGTTAAACCAGCTGATACTGAAATTGTTTAGTTTATAACCAGTGCTTGATCCTATATTCCTGGGCAGATAAGTAAAGCTTCACATATATTTGGTCACTTGGTGGGCCATTTAAACAGTTTATAAAAGGATTTCATTCAATTGTCATTGTCAATGCATGTTTTCTGGTTGTATGGAAGTTTTCCCATGCAAGAGGGCTGATATTATAACAGATTATTATGCTACACTGTATTTTCACCAGGTAAAAAAGCTTTTTATGGTTTGGATCCTCTGAGAACATTGGAGAAAGACTGTCCTTGCCATCCACACTACAACAAAACTTCAGGACCTTGGGCTTTGGGTTCATAGTCTCACAGTTGAGATCCCACCACACTTTTGGAACTGTGTACCCATGGGAATGTATTTTACCAATAATCTGTAAAACCTTAACAAGGGTAAAGTTAACCAGGGAAATTTCTCCCAAGAACATGGCATCCTTGATATGAACAGCCTTTCCCAAGTTCACAGGTTAAGACTGTTACTGTCGTGAAACTCTTTTCTTTGAATTTTTTTTTTGCTTATGCCTCTACAGACAAACAAACAAACAAAAAAGCGGTCTGTTGTGTGCACTTATGGGGTTATACTTTTATTTGTGAAGGAGTTTGCAGCCAGCCTTATACATGGATAACCTTATCTTTGATAGATAAAGACGAAGGCCCAGTGTAGGCAAGAAACCTTAATAGTACATACATTGCCTCATAATCAGTCAAAAACAAAACATTAGTTCACTCCTCTAAACCCACATCATGGGTTAAAGAGTACACTGCCAGGAGGCCTTCACTCTTCTAGAAGGGCATCATTTGTTAGGTCCTTTTTCCATGGTTTAAAGTAAAAGAAGCAATGATTAGAAATGTATACCACATGATAGGCTCTATAGCTAATTCTACTTTAAAGGTTATTGTTACACAACAGACTTTGAATTCTCTTGTGAAAATTATGCTAAATAATAGAATTTAGTAAACAGAAAAGTACCTGTGCAGGTGCTGACACTTGTGGCCTATGGAGAAATATATCAAATACAGATTATAAAAATTCAGTAGTAGAGGATTAACGAAAAGACAACGTAGTCAAGCGAGTAGACTCTTCATTTAGCTCATTCTTTAATCTATTTAATTTTAGGTGGTTTGGTTTATGGGGACCCTGGGTAAGGAGCATACTCTGAACTATTGGTATTATCCTCCCAATAGTCATAATAATAGTCTCCCTGGTGAGCTGTATTCTCTCAAAGGTTTTAAATGCTTGCATGCAGCCATCTCTAGAATGTCTTATGGTCGCTCTTCAATGGGAATGACAAGAGCTGAAAGAAATGTGCAACAGTAAGGACAGTAATCTATAAATGACATGCTGAGACCAGAAACCCAAAATGTTGGTAACTGAGAGTGGTGCTGAGGCCCTAAGTTTTGGTCACACTCTCACCTAAGTGAGAACCTGACCAAAAAGGGGGAATTTTTAAAACAAAAGTCTGGGAGGCCGTTGTTTTGGACTCAGCTCATGCACCAGGCCCCAACAGACCAAACCAAACCAAAATGGAGTCTTTGTGCTAAGACTTTAGGAAACACATGGATTCGAGAACAGACCAAGTTTTGTTTTTTCTTCTGCAAATCTTTATAACAAATATTTCTGACAGCATAGGTATCCACCCCCGGAAGTTCCCATTAAATATTTTAACCAAGTTCATTTCCTCTCGCCTGGAGACTATTCTCCTTCAGATGATCATGCAACAAAGGTTCCAGCCAGTTTCAGGTGAAGACACCACCCCTGGCCATCAAGAAGCTACCCTGCCTCCACTAGACAGAGCAGGATGAGTTCTGTGATCCCCAACAGATAGTGCCACTATGCCTCAAGCCAGCATGAAGCAGTTACAGAAAAAAGATCATTGGTCCCTCTGCCTCCCACAAAGATTTATGGGGATCACATCTCTCAGTGGGGAGATGAGGCAGGAAAATAGGGTCTGGAGGCAGGGAACATAAGCCAATTCACACTTTAGATATGACAGGAAATATCCTCTCCATAGGTCTGTAGGCCAAGTAAATGACTTTGTAACTTTGCTTCATCCTCTTCATTTACATAGGGTATACCCCAAGTACTGGGTATTTAAATGCCCCAAAATTCTGTAACAGGCCTTTGAGCCCCTATGCTCAGGCCTGCCCTCACACAGTGGCGTGTACTTTCATTTTCAGTAAAACCCATCATTTCTTCCTTGCTTTGTGTGTTTTGTCCGATGCTTTTTTCAAGAGGCGAAGAACGTGGACACTCTCCACCGTTAATACTGGGATCAGGAACAGCAGGAGGCAGCAGCAATTTGTTCTTTCATAACTTAATTTGAGTTATCTATAATTTACCTTTGAAACAAATTTGTACATCTTACAACCCCAAATGGAGCATCTTAGTGGGTGACATGCAACCTAGATAAGAATAACTATACCAGGCTGCAAGCTTTTTGAAAGCAGATAAGTTAGTTCTCAGAATGACCAGAGGCACTACCATACAGTTTGGCCCAACGTTTGCAATGTATTTTAAAAGTGAGGCTTCATGTAAAAGGAATGCATTGGGCCTTGAAGGATAAGAAGAATACTAAGAGGTACAGAAGAGAGTAAAGGATGCATTAAATTGAATTCAAAATCCAGAGTTCTTAAAGCTGATGCTATGATCCAAGGATGAAAGCAGAAGAGTAGATGTCATTAGGTAACGACAGTAGCCAAAAGAGATTTCAAATATCCTTGGAAGTCATAGTGGTTAGGAATTGCCTTTATTATAAAACACATGATATGGCCGGGCGCGGTGGCTCACGCCTGTTATCCCAGCACTTTGGGAGGCTGAGGCAGGCAGATCACGATGTCAGAGATCGAGACCATCCTGACCAACATGGTGAAACCCCGTCTCTACTAAAAATACAAAAATTAACTGGGTATGGTGGCACATGCTTGTAATCCCAGCTACTCGGGAGGCGGAGGCAGGAGAATCGCTTGAACCCGGGAGGTGGAGGTTGCAGTGAGTGAGCCGAGATTGCGCCACTGCATTCCAGCCTGGGTGACAGAGTGAGACTCCATCTCAAAAACAAACAAACAAACAACAACAAAAAAACAGGTGATAATTATTTGTAGGGTGAAAGTGGGATGTGTGCTGAACTTCCCTTTCTTTTAAAACGTTCCTTGAAAATCTAGTGCCTGATTTTGTCAAAACAAAGACATGTGCCACCCAATTCTTGCTTCTGTGAAATACGCATTTTCTAGCAACAAGTTTATCATCATGATGCAGTTTATTATCATGACCTAAGAGTTTTCTTAGAAACATGAGCTTCAGATCAATAAATCAATTGGCAATAACAAATTTGAAGTTGGCAATAGCTAATGGCGTCTGTAAAATTTATCTCATTAAGACATGCTAACATACATTTGAAAATTAGTTTATCTGGGAGGATATAGCAGAATCTTGTGTACATGTTTTTTGGGTGCTATATTAGGAGTCTTATGTTGTTATTTTAGAAACAAAAGGTAGACACTCTATACCGGAATTGCTTCAATTAAAATTTTGAAGACATAGAGATCATGTGGAGAAAAATATTTAATCACATGGGAAATCATCTATGAAAGATTTCCAGATGTTTATAAAATAATGATTGCTATGATTTGAGATATTTTTCCACCACAGGAATCGTGAGAGTAGTCTTTGTGGTTATGTTTTTGTCAAATGATAGAAGAGTATTGTAACTAAAGGGCTGGGACTAAGGATTGGCTCTACTTTCAATAACTATGCTAGGTTGGTTATTTAACTCTGTAAACAAGAGCTTCTTCACACATAAAATGTGAATATTAATTTGTATGTGTTGCAAAAAACCTTCAGAAAAACCTTGTGCCAATTCAATTTGAATTCCCAGAGAAATGAGCTGTCAATTCCCCATACCATTTCCAACAAAAAATATCATCTGCTTTATTTTATAATTCAATACAAAAAAAGAAATTAGATTGTTTCATTTTCCTTTCTTTACTTGCTAGTAAAGTTGGTAATATTTTTCATATATTAACTTTCAATTCCTGTTGAGATTTTTTCTTTCTGATTATAAAAAGCACTTTATTGACTAAAAATATTAATATTTGAAATTACTTTATAAATGCTTCAAATATATTTGTGCTAATGTTTTGTTTCCTTTTTAATTTGCTGTATGCTATTTTTGGACTGAAGACAGGTTAACTGTCTTTGTAGTTAGACCCAGTAATCTTGTCCTACATGAGGTCCCAACTCGCTTAGATGTCACACAGGTTAATTTGCATATAATGAGAATTGATGTTTGCCTTGTGATGACCCTTCCTAAATTAACATTTCATAATTATTTTCATATGTGTCTTCATATTAAAGATTATGTTACATATTAATTTTTTATCTTTTTAAAGTAGGAAACAGTGTTCACTGTTTTCCAAAATGGATTCTTATTCTAACTTCATTTATATAATAATTTATCATTAACCTACTATTTTATATCTTGGATCCTAGACTATTATTTTCCACTGATATATATATATATGTATCATTTACTAGAAATATATATTTTAATACTATAACTTTCTAACATTTTTATGTTTGCTAAGCCAAAATTGGTATTTCTCTTAGGATATTTTGAACAGCCATTACAAAATACCATACATAGCATGGCTTAAACAAAAGAAATGATTTTTTCACAGTTCTAGAGGTTGGAAAGTCCAAGACAAAGATCTGGCAGTGTTCAGTTTCTGGTGAGGGCTTTCTTCCTGGTTTTCAGGTAGCCACTTTCTCATTGTGTCCTCATATGGCAGAAAGGGAGAGCAAGCTCTCTGGTGTCTTTTCTTAGAAGGACACGAATACCATCAGACCATGTTCTCACCTTCATTTCTTCCTCTAATCCTAATTACCTCCAAATACAGATATGAGTAACTTCCAAATGCAGTCACACTGGGAGTTATGGCTTCAATGTGTGAACTGAGAAGGGGGGTATAATCATTCAGTCCGTAACAGTATTGAACTTCCATTTATAAATAACATAAATTTTTGTTATTTGTTTATTCTTACAGATAAAATTCATCCATCTGTGCCCTGGCTTTATGTAATAATACTCTATTGAGTTTACTTTCATATGTCAGCTTCAATCTTTTTTTGAACGAAGTGTAGTATAAAAAATTTTATTGTACTAGAGAATTTTGGCTTCAACTTATTTTTTCTAAATGATGCATTTTGATAACCTCCACCTAAAGTTTGGTTGGAAGTATTTTTAGAGAAAAGGTATTTAATTTTAATAACAGTGTCTTCAGTAAAGTTAAGCTCACCCATCTGATGGTAAGAAGTGTATAGCTTTTTGCCTACTCTCAAGAAATCAAGTATTCTTTCCTGAACCAATCCTTCTAGTCCCATGAGAAAAAATCTGAATGATTTTATACATGAAGAACAGAGATCATTTATTCTTATACCTATTGGAATGTAGGAATTCACACACAAAATGAAAGTGACACTAATAAGTTTGCAGAAGTGCAACTGTGAAGGACATCTACTGAGAAACTGCATCTTAAAGTGTATTGGGATGTGTTATTGAAAGCTGGCGTAAGGAGAGTAGGTTCATTAGCTTATGACATCTTCTGAGTCATGGTTGAAGCCATTCAAGTCACTTTATTAAATTTCTCCCTACAAAGATTTTTGGCCTGGTTTATTGTGTTTTCCAGACATAATAAGCCTAAAGTGGGGATTGTAACACTGAGTCATGACCACTGCTAACTATTTTAGCTCACTAAGAACACATATGAAAGTGTTTACTATGCAAGAGTATGCACAGGCTCTAAACAATGTCTGTGGTTTTAAATATTTTTTATGAGAAGTTATTGTCTTTTCCAAAGGATCCAGTGTTAGAATTCTTACTGTTCTCAAGTAACAAAAAGAGTGTAAACAAAATCATAAGATTAAAAAATTGGCACTATCTATAAAGGCAAATTTTCTTTCTATGTGCTTCTGCCAATAAAAGTAATGTACAGAATTTTATTGATGTAAGTCTTGAACAAGCCAAGTAAAATATATTCTTGCATTAAATTTTTTTTTAAAAAACTTAGGACTGTAAACTAGTTCAACCATTGTGGAAGTCAGTGTGGCCATTCCTCAGGGATCTAGAACTAGAAATACCACTTGACCCAGCCATCCCATTACTGGGTATATACCCAAAGGACTATAAATCATGCTGCTATAAAGACACATGCACATGTATGTTTATCGCGGCACTATTCACAATAGCAAAGACTTGGAATCAACCCAAATGTCCAACAACGATAGACTGGATTAAGAAAATGTGGCACATATACACCATGGAATACTATGCAGCCATAAAAAATGATGAGTTCATGTCCTTTGTAGGGACATGGATGAAACTGGAAACCATCATTCTCAGTAAACTATCGCGAGGACAAAAAGCCAAACACCACATGTTCTCACTCATAGGTGGGAATTGAACAATGAGAACATGTGGACACAGGAAGGGGAACATCACACTCCGGGGACTGTTGTGGGGTTAGGGGAGCAGGGAGGGACAGCATTAGGAGATATACCTAATGCTAAATGAGGAGTTAATGGGTGCAGTACACCGACATGGCACATGGATACATATGTAACAAACCTGCACATTGTGCATATGTACCCTAAAACTTAAAGTATAATAATAATAATAATAATAATAATAATAAAACTTAGAATTTTTTGTCTCTATACTTCATGTTTGTGAGACTCTGAGGCTGATCTCTCAGAATCTTTATTAGTAAAGAATATTAAGATATTTCTTCCTTGAAAACCAGGGAGGGTAAGAGGCAGACAAACCACCGAAACAGATTAAAAAGTATCAAACTAACTTCTTAAAACTCTAGGACGTATGTTTGCTTGCTTATGGAAATATGTTTAACCACAAAATAATCCTTCCAACAACTTCTGAAATACAACCAGAGGTATCAGCACTCTTCATCTAAGTTCAGATTTGTAAGACAATCAAATTAGTTTAGACATCACACAGGTTAATTTGCATACAATGACAACTGTATCAATGTATGTTACAATTAGAATATTTTTGGACCAACATGCTACTATCTCAATTTAGATCCATACCAAGGGCTCTGACATGTAACCATTTACAACTTTCCCTCATTTTTATTTCTCTAGAATGTGCTTTCAAAAGGATAACAATGTCACAAGCAGTGACTCATTCTTACCAGAACACTGATGGTCACCTGAGCAGTACCACTTCGCTGTCTGAGAGGGTCAGGGATGGCATCGTTGTCCAAGTCTGTTACTTTTACAGCTATCTTGTACTGTGATTCAATTTCTCTGTCTAGTGAATCTAATAGCTTTATCACTCCTGATGCAAAAATAAAGGGAAACCTGTTATCCCAGGATTAGTAAATATTTTCAATTTATTCTAAAATATTAATTCTATAAATGAAATCATTACAATAATGAATAGAAATTAACTAATACAAATCAATTCATTACATATTCATACCCCTAAAGTGTAATTATAACAGATATTAAAGTATGCACTATTTTACTCACCTGTTAAGTTACATTCTTGGATACGTGGAAAAGCACATGTGCATAACCTTTCTGAAGATCAATATAGCAAAGATCAAAGCTTTAGTACTTTGCCTTAGGTAAGTAAGAATTTATGGATACAGCTAACAAATCCAGGTGAACATTAAATAGTTCAAGGAAAGTTTTTAAGATGTTCTTATGATCATAGTTTCTAAATAAAATAAATTTCCAATAAGTGTATATGAGCTGTTTACTTTTATGATTAATTGATATCAGCGTTTTTACAATACCTGTATCTGGTTCAATGTAAAATTTGGGAGGTGTTCCCAAATTGCCTCCAACAATGGTATATTCCATATTATTAAATGGCCAGTCTGCCTCGGTAAATGTAACTTTTCCAACTAGTGTATCAACTGGACTATTTTCAAATACACTGAAGGTAAATGCCGACGCAGTTCCAATTGGATTCAGTTCATTTATGTGACTCACCCTTACAATGACTGCAATAATTGCTATGGAAAAGAAAGCACATAAAAATGCAGCTTAGGCAATAATGTGTCTTCTTCAATAATCCTTTTTTCTTCTTTAATTAACACCTCATTATATACTACATTTATTTTATTTTATACTAAAATCTCAGGGCATAAATTATACATTTATATTGATAAGTTTTAATATTAAATTATTGCCTTTTCACTTATAAAGCATTGAAAAATAAGTTTAGGAGTAAAACATTCCATCGATTCTTTCTGAACACTTGTCAAAGCAATTGTCTTTTAATAGTGTGTTTATATATAAATGCTACTATTCTGAATTAAAGACCATAGTTTCCGAAATCTGACATACTATTCACCAATTGAAATATAAGTAAAATACTTCAGCATAATGAAAGAAATGCAATTTACTATGAGAATCTGAATATTAGTATTTTCTCTAAAGTAGAATAAACAAATAATTCCTTGAGAAATATTTTAAATACACAAGTATTCTAAAAATGTTGATTTTTGACATTGTCTTTTAATAACTGTAATGTGCTGTATTAAACATTTGGGTTTCATTCTCTCTAGTTTGTTTTTATGTAGACTCTGTTTTTAAATAGCTGTGCATGAGCACTAAATAAGTTAATATAAGAATAGATTGCATACTTTATTGTAACAGATTATTGGAATACTTATAAATATGACAAACTTCTCAGACCCAATTTTTAAATGCACTGGGTGTTTTCAATGCAAACTATTTTAATATTTCAAATTAGTAATTTCTTACTTGATAGTACAGGACTTCCTTCATCAGACACTTTCACAAACAATGTATGTTTGAAATGCATTCCTGCAAAAATAGCATTATCAAAATCTAGATGTCTAGGTCCAATCTGTAGATGAAAAACAGTATATCAATGGTTCACTTTGTTTTCTTTGGTTAAACATCTCTTTTGTCATTTACATGAATCCAAAATGAAGACATATGAAACTTATATTGGTAACAAATTAGTGAAAGTGATATTCTAGAACAGCACTGTCCAATAGGAATATAACGTGAGCCATAAATGTGTGCCACATATGAAATTTAAACCTTTCTGGTAGCCATATTTTAAAATAATACAAATAAATGGTAAAATTAATTTTAATAAAGTATTTTATTTAATCAAACATATTCCAAATACTACCATTTTAAATTACAATCAATATCAAAAATATTGATGAGATGTTTACATGTTCATTCTAATTCTATGAAATTCGTTGCTTAATTGAAAACTGTAGCATATCTTAATTTGGACAAAACATATTTCATGAGCCCAAAGGCATATGTAGCTAGTGGATTCCGTACTGCAGGGCAAAGTTTTATATAATATACAACTATAAATTTATTGCAAAACTAAGATGATATTACTGTATATTATGGCACTTTGTAATTACCATACACTGTAAAAATATGCTAAGAGCAAAAGTAGGGTGTCATATTTATGTGCATTTGTTCACACTGATTCATTTGTCATAGATTGCCATCTTCTTATACATTCTCTTCATAAACAGGTACTATGATGTGTAAAAAGTAGTCGTCGTGAATTTGTGTTCTTTTGAAATGAGTTAGATCTGTGTTAGTATTAGTGGAAATAATCTGTAGGCAGCAAGCTTTGAATTGCAAGCTTCGAAATTATGCAGAAAGAGAACTTGAGATCCATTCTGCTGGGAGAGGTCAAAGCATCTCATATTTTTGCTCTTTCACTCTACTCTCCTGGGAAGAATGTGCAGGGCAGGCATGATGCTTTCAGGATCTTTAATAACGTTAAATACAAAGGGAAGTGGCAAGAGTCTTCTCCTTCACAATCCTCAGGGTGGTTGTAGCCTAGAGTACGTCTGGGGCCATCCAAAGGGAGGAGTGGAAAGAATGTGATTGCGTGCTGTGTCTTCAGTTCTTCTGAGGTCTTTTTTGTGCCTCAGCCACATTCACATTAACTATTTTTCTCAACAAACAGCAAATACCTATTAGGGAGGGAAGTTATGTGTGGCAACTGGATGCTGAGTTCATGCAAAAAAAGGATAGGTGAATAAAACTGTTTTCTTAAAATTCTACAATGTCCCCAGAATTATAGAAATCAGAGTCTGTAAATGAATTAGTCAAATGGGGGAAAATAGTTTTTCATCAATGAAGTAACATATTAAGTGATCTCTAAGGTGCTTTTCAATATTAGAATTCTTTAGTCTATATTCTAAATAGATAAAGAAAAGTAAAGAGAACAATGGCACTGAATCATGTATCGGTCAGGAAATTAATAATTTACACCAGTAATTATTTTGTAAATTTATTGTGTGCCTTTTCTATCTGTCGATATTGAGAGAATGTGAAAATGCAGAAATAAATTTAACAATGAAAAGAACTACAACTACAATAAGGAAATAGCCAGAGGCAGACACAGCATCTATGGAAATTCTGTATGTGTCAGAAATAGCATTAGAAGTCTCTGTAGAAATATCACTGTAAGAGTAGGTGCTCCAAATAGTGAAAAATAATTGCATTCCTACTTTACTGCAGATCACAAAATAAGTTCTTTTACATTTAGAAAAACTTAAATATGAAAGGCCACTTGTAAAAATATTTACAAGAAAATATAGGATATTTTCCAAAATATCAGAGTATATCACACCAACAATAACAAGACAAGAACGGATAAATACATGATTATGCTTTTCACACAAAGGAAACACAAATATTTAATGTTTATTCACAGAACTGGTGAATATATGGAATGATGTGCAATCTCATTATCAATCAGGCAAAAACATGTTAAATGATGTGACAATAGCAGTTATTGTAAGAATATTGCTCAAGAGCAATGCATACCCATTTCAGGTGACAGTATAAGCTGGTACAACCTCTTTGGAAAGCAACTTGGCACTTACTCATATAGTTGAACATTTAAATACATTATAACATGGCAGTTCTGTTCTGGGGGCACTAAGAGAAACACACAAGGATTTTCATTACAATGATATACATAACACACAAAAACCAGGAGGCAATTCGGAGAATGGTTATAGTCACACAATGGAATATTAAGATATATAATGGGACATTACAGCAACTAAATGACTGATAGGTAGATAGACAGATAGATGATAGATAGACAGATAGATGACAGATATGATAAACAAGTACGCCCTAAACAATAATGACTCAAACACATAATGAATCAAATATTGAGTCACAGAAGACTGCATAGATATACCACGTTTTTAAAGCTCAAGAACTAAGCAAACATAACAATGTTATCTAGTAATATGTACATTGATGACAAAACTATAAAATCCCCAAGTCAATGACAAACACAAAATTCAGGATATTGGTTGCGTCTAGAAGACAAGCAGAGGGATGGCAAAGGGTAGCAGCACAGCTGTTAGTAATATTCTAATTCTGAAGTGAGATGATGGGCTCAGGGGTTCATTTTATTGCTATGCTTTATTACTTGTAAATATGTTACTTATGTTATCAAATATCAAATATTACATCATAAAATAATAATTAAAAAATGAATTGACTAGTAAAAATATATTGGGGTGATTTTTCAGGTCAATGCTCATTAAAGAGAAATAACCTCATAAAATACATGATAAGTAATACTGACTTAAGGAAATATTCATTTTTTATTATTTTATTAATAAGTTCAATATATTGCATATGAAATCATTTGGATTCATTAAATAGTAATTCATTGTTAAACATTACAGTTACATGGCTATCACTGGTACCCTAGTGAATATCATTCCTCAATGAGTAAAGGTAAATTTAAAGTTAATATCTACTAGTCTACTAGAGCTGTAATCATTATTTTAACATAAAACTCTTGGTGCTTATTATAAATCATGGTTTTGAGTGACTGCTAACCTCTTTTTATCTCATTAATATAATACACATGCCAATGTATAGCATCTAAGAAGAAATTTTTTATTTTTAATTTTAAAAAATTTATATTTTAATTATGCCCTTTTATGAGTTTAAAACTCAAACATCGTTGGAAAGCCAAACACATGTTCTTTCTATGTTCTTCTAGCAAATGTTTTATTCCCTAAGCATTAAAATTGTGTCAGTTTTTTTTTTACACACTAGCTTCTTTTCTCTAGCTGCTTTAAGATAAGGATGTTGCCACTTTATGACTCTTTTTGAACTTAATCACCCTTTGGGAAAATACTATTGTTCTCATTCCAATAATGTAATAGTTGGAAAAAAGAAAAAGAGGTTATACCATATGCCAGGGAATTTAATAAAGATTAATATTTCATAATTTTCCAGCAAAGTTAGAAAGCCATCATAAAATACTCTGGGTCAATGCTTTTGCTTCTAGGAAATTTATGTGGCTGGTTTTATGGTTTTAGTCAAATTAGAACAGGTCCACTACAAAAATTTTGTTGTTGTTTACTCATGTATTTTGTGTGCTTGTTTTATTTGTTTTATTCTTGTTAGAGTTGCATGAATAAGGGAGATTCAAAGAAATGTTATTCAATGCCATGATCTTCACATTCCTAATTGAGGATATTTTTGATATTTTATTATTTTCCATCTTTATCAGGATACAAATGTAAGATATGTAGTTTACAAGTATCTGTTTTGATATTCTAGTCATATCAACAATATATTCTAATTGCAAGGAATTATGAAAACGTGGCATTGATGCATCTGGCAATAATGTTACTAAATCCTGTCAATGTCTTACAAAAATGACTTTTACAGTATAATTTTGTTCATGTTATTTACTCATTCATTATTTTTAGTTTATTTTTTATTAATACATAATGTACATATTTTGGGGTACATGCAACAATATATTTGTATAATTTGTAAAAATCAAATCAGTATAACTGGGATATCAATTACCTTAAATATTTGTCTTTTCTTTACACTAGAAATATATATATTATTTTCTTCTATTTTGAATTATACAATGGATTATTGTAAACTACTGTCACCCTACTGATCAAACACTAGGTCTTATTTCTTCTATCAAATGGCAGATTTATACCCATTAATTGCTCACTAATAAATATATACATATATCTAAAAACACTGAATATATGTCAGAAACTAGTTTAATAACAGATTTTTTTCTTTTACCATCTAATGGGAGAAACAGATGGAATGTGTGATTAGTGCTATGGTGGGAGAGATACAAAATGCTGCAAGAACCCAATGAGACGTGCCTAATCCAGACGAGAGGGAGAAGAAATATCAGGGATGGCTCGTAAAAGAAACAATCTCTAAACAAAGCCATGAGTGTTATGCAAAAGTGTGTGAGTACTAGGGATACAACATAACTGAGGAGGAATTTCTAGCAGTATGTATTCATAGCAGTATGAAAAGCATGAACAGCAGGACTAAAAGGCAGAGGTGAAGGACATCCATTGTTTTAAGATTGTGAAAGTGGTTCGGTGCATCTCAGCCACAAAGTATAAGACAGAGAATGATAATGTTAGGGGTTTGTGTGAAATGCAACTTGGATAGAGGTCCATTTGCAATGAATTCAGTATCAAAACAAGTAAAAAAGAAGTGCTTGTTACCTGTGTCTACTCATCCAGACCATGTCTGGTTTCTTACCAGTTAATGAAAACAAACTCAACATGGGTTTGAACAACTTTTATCATAGCAATGTTCAGCCGTCACCCAGGAATCTTTGTTGAACACAATGTCTAATCTAACCCCACCTATTCTTTTAAAAATATGTGAGTATAACAACATATAGCCTGACTTAGGTCTCAAAATTTATTGGAAATAAAGTTGTGGATTTCTTTAATTGGTAAAATATTTGAGCTATGGCACATACCAGAATACAGTAATAAAGTATGCATATTAATAATCTTCATATACCATATTTGATATTTATTAAAAGTAACTATGGTAGTGATATGGACAGGAGGCAAGGAAATACTGGGTAGAAGAGGGTGGTCCCCGGCTAAGGCTACATCCCCAAGCGCGGGACTATGGCCCAAAGTGAGAACATGTATTCCTGTTTTCCCATCCAAATGTTGCCTTTTCCAAAACCATCCTGGCCCCACCCACCATCCTGTACCCATAACCCCAGGCTCCACTGGCAGAGGGGCAGCAGAGCAGCAGAATGGCTGAGCAGCAGAGAAGGAGAGAAGAAAAGAAGCAGCTGGACATCAGAGAGAGCAGCTTGATAGCAGGACTTCAGAGAAGAGCTCAGTTGGGGCCAAGTTCCAGGGAAAGACCACCTTCCCACTCCATCCCCTTTCCAGCTCCCCATCCCACTGAGAGTCACTTCCACCACTCAGTAAAATCTTCTACATTCACCACTCTTCAGTTCATTTGTGCAGCCTGATTCTTCCTGGATGCTGGATAAGAACTTGGGTACCAAGAGGATGGGTGTGAAAGACTGTCACCCTGACCCTCCACTGAGCTGTTAAGCACTTAAGCTGTACATGGACAGCAAAGCTAAAAGAGCACACTGTAACACACGCCTTCTGGGGCTCTGGGGTCACAGGTACCCCCTTAGACGTCATGGGGAAGCACAGAGCTGTACTCCTGCCAGTGCCCGGAGGCATGAGTCCCAGCCCCTGCACCCGCTCACCTGCATGCTTCCCATCCTGTGAGGGGTTGAGAGCTGAGGGCTGAGCAAATGAACCACCCCCTTCGCAAGTCCTGCACAGGGGTCAAGGGAATAATCCTGTTTCAGTAGTTTTGTCACATTCCAAAGAAATAGTATTTTATTATAGAGCCATTTGTTTTAGGAAATTTATAACCTTCCTAGTTCAGTTCCAAAGATCAAAATTGCATTCCAGCATTCATCTCAAACTAAGATATGTTGTTGGTAATTTAAGGTTCAATTAAAAATCCAGGAACAAATTCTGCCGTCAGCTATTTGAATTACTGTAGTTCATTAAGAATTTTATAATCGTGAAAATAAAATATTTTTCTATCTAAGGTTAATCACAGGGACACAATCAGAGAGCAACTTAAAAATACTTACTGTCAGTTCATTGTTTGTGAGGGTAAATGTTCCATTTGAAAAGGCATCCATAATCAAATGATACGTTATATTGTTATTGGGAGCAGTTCCATCCTTATCTGTACAAGTTAGAGAGACTAAGTTTCAACTGGGATGTTTTCAGGATGTTCAGTTCTGAAATGAGTAGAATATGAGAAAAATGTGGTATAACATGTTAATTTAGGTTTATGCAGACGATAATATTTAATAGATGTTTAAAAATGTGCTCATATTTTAAATAATCACTTCCTGCCAATAAGAAAAGTACAGTGTTGATGAAAAATTGTGTAAGATAAGAAATTATTTGGCATCCTTGCTGAGGCTAAGGGAATTGAATTGCTATTATGCTGGATGAATAAGCAGCAACTTTAGTATTATGCACACATGTTATCATTGAACAAAATGGAAATTTGTATCTCAGATTAATATTTTTATATTTATAAATCCTAGATCTCTATGTGATCTCTTGAAATTAAATGTTACATGCTTTTTCTTTACTCAGATAATATATACTTGTCTCCCACTTAAAAATAAGAAAACTGAGAACTATTGACTATTAAATTTGATAGTTAGCAGGGACTGTTTATTCTTACCAATATTCCTATGTCCCTCTATATATCCCAGTTTCCCTACAGCTACTGAAGTAGGCTACATGAGATGTGCTGGCAAATGAAATGCAAGTGGAAATGCATTATATCAGTTCTAGGTATGATGATTCAAATTTGGGGGTACCTTCCACATGCTGTCTTTCTCACTTCTCTTCATGTGGTTCGGAGCACAAGACAACATACTGCAAAGCCTAACAATTGAGTAGTCTAGGATCCTTGAGTCACAGCATAGAGTGCCACACAGTAGAGCCCACCAACCTGCACTACTCTTTGCATAAGGGGCAAAGAAATGCTTACTGGGTTTAGCCAATGATATATACATATGTTATTTTTTAAAACAGCAATCAGTGGTATCTTGACTAGTACACAAAATTATAATGGTATTTTTCTCTTTTTTAAAAGAATACATATGTAACAAACCTGCACATTGTGCACATGTACTGTCAAACCTAAAGTATAATAATAAAAAAAAGAATACATCTAATATTAAGCATTTAAAATAACTTACAATTAAAATAACAGAGGAATAAAAGGTAAGTTGTCTAATTTGTTAACATGAAAAATGTTTTAGAAACAAAAAATTCTAATACCTTCCAGTATGAATCTGTAGGCTACTAGCTGGAACAGAAAGTAAAAGCAAACAACTCTTGGAGTGGCTACAGAATTCTTTGTTCTTTGGCCTTTTGGTTTTTAGCAGAACATCTCTGACAAAAAGTTTACAAACAAACTAATAGTTGATTTTTGAGTATAATGGAGCAATGGCACCATTTTTGTATGTGGATTTTGGACATTTTTTATTATAAAGTGATCAAATATATCCCTGCATTTGTATTCATAAAATACTGTTTTCAGTGGGAGAAAGTAATTCAAGGGTAGACCACCAAAAACCTTTTATAATGTATTATAAAATATCATTTCTGCTATGAAAGTGGAAATTTTAAGTAAGCAGGAGCTTTTATTGCTCAACTTGCAGGACTATCAAAATTCTACTGCATATAATTTATTTTAGGTCCATCTAAATAGTCTTTTGTTGCTGGAAGCACAGATTACTATGGTTTTCTGCAAATTTTCTATATAATAGTATTGATCATCATGTGATCATTATTAACAGATTATCACGTGATCTATTAATTCTGTAATCACACACTGTTGGAATGAGATATGTTACTAGAATATCAAAGAAGAGTATGTTGCCAGATTACTCCTAGACTAAGTTAAGTCTTTTTGAGCCCTCTAGTATTCTGCAGAGAATACACTAAGGATCAGAAAATCTAGGTTTCACGATCCAGACCACTATGTATTAACTGTGTAAACTTTGTGAGTAAATGAAGTCCATTTTAATAATAGAAATAACATATCACTACTTGCATTTTAAATTTCTACATAATTTAAAAGCCAGAACAAAGAAAGTAAGTTTGTATGTAGCTTTAGAGCTATCATTAAGTTAATGTCAGTAAAATACAAAACGAATTATATCCTTGCATTTATACAAATATATGATTTCTAATATAATAGCTCTTTTATCTCCCTGAAAGCATGAAGCTAAACAAAATAATCCTTTGGAATCCTTTCTACCTTAATTTTTATACTTTTTAAAGAATTAATAAAGCAGATTAACTTGTACCAGGGAGGAGAAAGAGAAGCCGCATAGTGTCTGAAAATAAAGGAAAGAATGAAAGGCTTCAGCTTTATTCCAGGGATGGTACGATGCTTATCCATTTATTTTTTTCATGCTTCTCTCTGTGCCAAAATCTGAAGACCAAACAATTACTATCATAACTTACATGTAAATACCCTGCGAGCATTGAGGTGGATTGTCATTTACATCTTGTAGAAACACTGTGACTGTCCCAGTTGTTGAATGGATTCGCTCATTGTCATAAGCTCTAAAATATAATACCCAAGACTTTGGTGTGGCTATGTCTTCATAATCCAAAGGATAGGCAAGTGTGACCTCTCCTGAATCTAAAAGGCAGGCAGATGCAAATTTTTTCATTACTCATAAAATGAATAAGTTATTAATTAAAAATAGTGGCATGGATAAAATAGTTCTAAGGACAAAATAAAGGTCAGTCATTGATCTGACGAAACTCACACGCTAGTCACAACTGTGGATCTGTAAGGAATGTTGGTTGGGTAAGTGACAGGGAAAGAGAAGTCTTCTTAACTGCACATTTCAGAAAATATTTCATGGGAGGGTCATGGTGGGTGGAGTGGGGAGCACAGAGTGCAGGCTAGGCTGGGTGTTGAAAAATGAGTACAGGAAATCCAGGCAGAGATGACTGAGGTGGAGTGGGGGTGTTGAAGAGGGTGTAGGTGGAGTAGGGGACAGTAGGCAAAGAGAAAAACAACAGAAATCAACAAAAAGAAAAACTGATAATGTTTTCATTGGGAATTCCTTTTCAAATAAGTTTATCCCATCTATATTTGCAGAGCACGTAACCCTTATGTGAAAGGTGCTCTCTCCTTTATAACCTTGATTTTTAATCTACAGGTAAAAATATAATTGATGCTCATTCTCATTTCTTACGTTCTTATGTTTCTAGGTATTTTGGTTGTCTAGAGTGCATTCTCTAGCGGATGCATCAGGAAGAACTAATTAAGGAGATATTGTTTCCCATGTTCTCAAATTTTTATATGCTGTCTTTTATATATGAGGTCATTTTGCTGAATGTAAATTTGTTAAATCACATTTTGTGTCCTCAAGTTTCCTAAATTGTTACTCCGTTAACTTATAGAAAGGATGTATAGGAAAGTCTGTTAACAATGTATTAATATTACTCCCTTGTAAGTGACCTACTCTTTTTGCCTAAAGGCCCAAATACTTTTCTAAAAAATTAACATCTAATAGTTTATTAAAATCTGGCTCAGATTCAGCCATTATGGATTAGTTTTTCCAAGAACCTAGTTTGCGTTTTCAAATCTTTTATTTTAGGAATTTTTTTTGGATGATACCTCTGAGCATTTGTTGTATACCTTTGCCTTTTGTTTGCTTCTTCAGGAATTTTTAGAACATGACTTAAGGTGTTGGCTCTTCTCTGCCTATCTTCTATAGCTTTCATTTTCTCTTTCATTTCTATTTTAGTATAATTAGCAATTTTTAAAAAGTTGATGGAAGAGTTTTTTTTTTCTCAGAACAATTTGAGAGTAAGTAGCTGACCTGATGCCTCAACATACATTTCCTAATAGCAAGGGTATTCTTCAAACAGTCATGGTTCATCAGAATCTGAAAGTTAACATCAATATATCTAACACGAAGACCTCCACTTAAATTTCAGTAATTGTCTCAATATATTTTATAGCAAAAGATCCAGCTCAGAATCACATGTTGTCATGTGTCTTTAGTCTCCTTCAATATGGGAAAGATCTTCAATCTTCCCTTGAGTTTCATGACTTTGAACTTTTTGAAGATTATAGACTAGTAATTTTGGAGAACGTCTCTCAAGCTGGGTTTGCCTAATGTGAGCTCACAATTAGATTCAGGTTATGTAGGTTTTGCTTAAATATCATAGAAATTATACTGTATTCTTACTGAATGTTATCAGTTTGTCTCACTACTGATGAAGTCCATTTTAATTACTTGACTCAGTGAGTATCTGCCAGTTTTCCATACTCCAAAGTTGCTACTTTGCTCTTTGCAAATAACGAGTATTTTGTAGGCTGGGTGCAGTGGCTCACACCTATAATCCCAGCACTCTGGGAGGCCGATGTGGGTGGATCACAAGGTCAGGAGTTCAAGACTAGCCTGGCCAACATGGTGAAATCCTGTCACTACTAAAAACATAAAAAAAATAAAAAAATTAGCTGGATGTGGTGGTGGGCGCCTGTAGTCCCAGCTACTTGGGAGGCTGAAGTAGGAGAATCACTTGAACCTGGGAGCCAGAGGTTGCAGTGAGCTGAGATCACGCCACCACACTGCAGCCTGGGTGACACAGTGAGACTCTGTCTCTAATAATAATAATAATAATAATAATAATAATAATAATAATTTGAAAAGAGATACTTTGAAACTATGTAAGCATCTTGTTTTTCATCAAACTGTCCATTTATCTTTGTATTTATATCTGATGGACTCATGGAGTCTCATTTTATGATTTATAATCTGTATTATTTATTTTGATGTTCAGATTGCTCTAGAATTGGAAGGGTGAACAATTGAAGCTGATTTCTGGCATTTTTGTTTTTGACATACCTTCATCATTCTTCGAGCATGTTCTTGCATTCTCGCTCGTTTTATACTTTAACTACTGCGGCCTCAAAAAAAGCCATTCCTCTAAAAAGCTTCTAAAGGGAAAAATGGTATTTAGAACTCATTTTCTGAGTAATAGCTGTACTCATGGCTATTCTGATATTATGCTCCTAAGTTCTTTCACTCTTTAAACAGGGACACAAAATGTATGGATTTATGTTTGTGGGTCTCTGCATACATGTACACATACAATTACATCAATGTTTGTTAACTACACACACATGCACATATACATAGATATACATGTACAAATATATATATATCTTTTCCATATATATATATGGAAAAATATAAGTTCATTCTGATACCTTCAATTTTAATTTATCCCCACATGGTTCATTACAGTTTTCTCATTTTCCACAATTGTTACTCACATCTCTGACAGGAGAAACCATCCTTCATTTATCTTTAGCTTTTTATCAATCCCCTGGTATGCAATTAATCTCCTATCTCTCCTACCATCCCCTTCTCACTGCCAGTTCTGGCACCCTTCTCTCTGTCTTTGTATCTCTCTCTCTCTCTCTCCCCTTAACTTCTGACTTGCCATACCGAACCTTCTCTCCACAAGTCATCTTCCCTATCCCTCTCAGATTCTGGCTCTCCACCAGGAGATCTTTTGGCTGATATGATAGATGGTTTGGGTTTAACCCAGCTCTTTTCATGTGTGAAAATGTACATCACCTCTTAAAAAGAGAAACATCTTTCTTTTCTTCTTCTTCTTGTTTTATATTTATGTCATTAGGCTAGAAACTCCAAACTTTTGGCCATGTGGAAGGTAGTTAGAGTTCAAATGTCAAAATCCAGCAGATTGAATTCAAGTGCAGGTTCTGCCGCAGAAATCAGCTGCATGAGCTCGGATAAATTAAAATATTTTCCAGGCATCATATGTTACGTGAGAATTAGGAGAGTAAAAACCCAAAGGGGTTATTAGGTATGCAAAGTTATTATATATGTGATATATAATAAATATTCAATTTATGTTTACTACTGCTCTGGTTTCCATAGGAAAATGTACTTCTCAGAGAAAAAAAAAAATCATACAATAAAATCCCAGGGAGTGCTATTGTGAGTTTGAATTGTTTGGGAGCCTCCTGGAGCAACCAGATTATACAGACCATTTCCATACTTCTGAGAAGGAAGAAATAATCATTTCTACCTCATGAAAATATGCTAAATATGCTGCTAAATATTTTAAAGATGGTTTCACTTAATAGAATGATAATCAGGTTTATTTTTCACTAGTAAAAAACACTGTTGAATATATTTTATAAAATCATTCACAATAAAAATATCATTGTACCTTCATTTATAGAAAATACTTTTTGTGTCCCTATAAGTTCATAATGTACCGAGTGCCCTATGTCTCTATGAGTTGCTGTCAACTTGACTAGCTTTGTTCTAACAGACAGATTTTCATAAATATTTATAGGTGCATCTGGTATATATCTGTGGGACAAAAGGATTTTTTTTATCAATCAGTATAAACAAATGTATTTTTTCATCTATGTCACACAGCAAATATTTTACATTTCATATAATATGTATTGTGTAACAATTTCAAGTCTGGCCTTCTTAATGTTTTTTCATTGTACATTATTAAATCTATTAGAGAATGTTTACATTTTATAAAATGAACTTAAAAGTTTCTTTTACCTGTATCCTTTTTCAAGTCCTGCTGCTGATTGGTAAATTGTACTTTATTCCACATTACAAAATACTACAAACATTTTTGCAATGATTTTCATTATCTTTATGTTTGGGCATATGTCCATATCAGCAAGTGTTTTTTGCCCAAATTCTCTTAAATACCCACATTGACTTTGCAATATGAACATATCAATGTACATTTTCTATAATATTTTCATTATTAAAAATAAATACCAGAAAAATACGAAGCTTTGGATTATTCCATCAAAAAAATATTGGTTCTCTTCTGTAGTTTCAAGTCTGAAATATAAATGAGTTGGCGTCCAGTGCATGTAAAAAGAGCAATAAAATACAACTTATCAAGGTTTACTTTCTAGATCATTTAAAATATTTTTTAAAAATTAACAGTGGGAAACAATAGCCAAACACTGGTCTTTATCCTGCTATGAGAAAAATTTCTGTGGCTTAATCTTATCATTTAAATATTTAGATTACTCATTGCTTACGTAAGAACAGGACTCTCATCATTGACATTCTGGACGTTGATACTGATGGTACCAACGCATAACTCCAAAGACAGGTTTTGCCTGTTTCTCACAGCAATCACTAAATGGAAATGCTAAAATAAATAAGAGAAACTATAATGTGGGTTGTTTTTTAAGTGCTTAAAATATTTAATTTCGGCCATTTAATTTTGGTGGTTCATGCCTGTAATCCCAGCACTTTGGGAGGCCAAGGTGGGTGGATCACCTGTGGTCAGGAGTTCGAGACCAGCCTGACCAACATGGCGAAACCCTGTCTCTACAGAATTAGCCAAGCCTGGTGGCAGGTGCCTGTAATCCCAGTAACTCGGGAGGCTGAGGCAGGAGAATCACTTGAACCTGGGAGGCAGAGGTTGCAGTAAGCAGAGATTGCCCCATTGCACTACAGCCTGGGCAACAAGAGTGAAACTCCATCTCAAAATAAATAAATTAATTAAAATAAGTAAATAAAATCAAAATGTCAATATGCACTTTCTAAATAAAGTTAATCCTGAACTTTGTATGAGAGAACAAAGAAACAAAACAAAGAAAGGCAATTTGTTTAGGAGTGAATGGAAAACAGCAAAGTGGACTATATGAGAAATGATCCTATAATACCAGGGTGAAAAGTATTATTATAAGCAACTAGTCAAATGTCCTGGAAAAATAGTTGTTGCTTTTTTTTTCTTCAACTCTCACATAGTGGTGTTATCTCACTATAGATAAGTTCTGGCCAAAACATTTGCAGTTTAGAAAGTCATGTTTTAGTTAAGATGATGTTAAAACAAACAAACACAACATCAACAACAAAACACAACATCAACAACAACAGACAGCCTGATAAGTCTACTACTGGAAATGTTTAGAATTGCTTAAAGAAACTGGAAAACATTTGAAATTTAAATAGTCTCATTTTCCAGGATGATTTGGTAGGAAAAAATGATTTGTTATGTGTTTTCATCTCCTCTCCAATTATTTGCAAATTTCAAATTTGATCAGGACATTGCAGGGAAAAAAAGGCCACACCAGGTCTCCACAATCACATAAAGCCAAAGAGAGAGACACTTATAATTCAAGACTAAAGAAGTGCACTTTTATTTAATTACCCAGAACATTGCCTCTGTTCCATGCTGTTGAATATGGAGACAATCCCTTCTCCAACTTTTATATACACCCACAGAAACACACACAATGATTGAAATAATATTTAACTAAGTAAGGTCTAATGAAAAAGTACACATAATGAGTCACATAAGCGTCTAAATTTATTTTCTTTTAAAATGAATTTCTGCTTGATCTGGGTGAATATGAAAATGCAATTACATAAATTTGATAACTTTTTATTTCAACTTTGATACGTTTTTAAAAATTATTTTATTGAAGGGTATTTAAAGGTATCCATTGTTTTATATTCAGTTTTATATTTAGTCTCACCTTAGGATTTGTTTCATAGTCCAAAAGAGGTTCAGTTGTTTTAGAAATAACACCATTATGCGAATCCAAAGCAAAGTAGGCAGTGGCATTAATTGAAGAATATTAAAAACTGCAACACACACATACACACACAAACATGGTTAATACATTATTGAGTAAGCATGAATTCTGAACTGACAGCTTTGATGCAACGATTTGGCAAGATGTAAACCAAAATAAATTTTGCAAAGACTGCCTATAAATTAAAATCTGAACTTACTTTCAGTTCCAGACTTCAAAAATAATCTACATATTCTTTCACATTTTAGTTGTATTTTTTAATGCATTTTATTCTAAAATATTAGAGCATTTTTGGTGAATAGCTTTTAATAATTTCATAATTAGTTTACTTTCTAGTGTTGCATTTACAGATTTTTCCAATATAAAAAAAAGCTGTTCCCTCTTGAATACTCAGGAAGTATCTCTAAAGGAGGCACATGCACTGAATTATTTGGAAGAAGCCATTTGATTTCATCTCTGAATCGATTTTCTGTATGGCAAAAATAAAATATTGCCTTGGACAAAGCTATTATTTTTATGGGCATCGGCATGTTTCTCTCCATTTTTATCAAGACAAATATTAAAGATTTTGAAAAGGATTTCATAAAGAAATTATATTATAAACACTTAAATCCAGATTCCAGCTCAAAAAAAACTCCCCAGTAAAACCTGGGAGATCTGATACCCAATGCCATTTCCAAAAAATGCATAATAGCCATTTTGATGGTCATATTAACCATCTTTCATTTGCCTGTAAGTGAACAACCAAAGTTGGCTTATATTAGACTAAAATCCTCTTAAATATCCTTATGAAAATAATCTGTTTTCCCCCATTATTATGGTTTTAGATTTGTTAAACATCATCATTTTCCAAATGTTTGTTTTCTCTTTCCTAATGACTTTTACAATAAAATCCAGATATTACATTAATTTTTGGTAATGGAAACTACGCACGTAAGCACATAATTATAACTGATACTTTTGTAGACACCCATCCTTCACACATATGGACATATTCTAGGTTAAATGCACACTTCCACATACCCCAGTATCCCATCTCTATCCTCCCAACACACACACTAACACATTCACACAAATAGATGAACTGAGACTGGTATACCAGGAATCACATTGTTCCTGTGTTGTAGTCTGTCCTCAGTCTGAAATTCCCATGAGCAAAAAATGTAATCAAGTGTGTTAATCAATATCTCATTATAATCAGGTAACCAGAAAAATTATATATAGACTAAATTCTTCACAGAGCTTTCTCTCAAACTTTAGTTTCAACCATATTCCCAAGTGTATATTTATGTGTATCATTATAGCAAGCATGAACAAACAGAAAAAAACTTACTCTCTTCTATGGAGAATTTGACTCACTAAATTTAGGGCAGAGTATTCCAGTGTATTAATCAGATTTATGATATATTGCATCATCAAGAAAACAATTTTCTTACAAATATAATTATATTATAGGTCATATGTATACCAGAAAAATTTCTGAGAAAATATACAGTGGTGAATTATCTTAAATTTCTTTTTTACCCCCACTTAAGCTGTAACCATTTTGTCATCTAAAATTTATTCTCTCCTCTTTATGAATTATTGCTAAAACCAGAATTAATATGAAGACCTAAAATATCCATTACTCACATTGTATGTATAATAAAGAAAATATGCCTGATTGGGATGAATAAAAGGCAATGAACAATGAAAACATTCTATTCATGCTCATAAATGTCATCAGATAAATGCCAATAGATGTAAGCTCTAGTTTTTCACAATGCTTTCAGACCATTTAAAATCTGTTGCTTTCGTTTTGAAGTCAGAGCATTTTAATTCTATGTTACTGCTTCCAAAGATTTAAGTCTCCTCTCTCACTTCAGTGACTACCATACACATAAAGAACACTTTACTTAACAGCCTGGCAAAATAATATTTTGTGCATTAAAAATTGAGCACTCTTTTTGGTTTTTTTTCTCATCCAAGTTGGGCAAAAATAAATAGATGAAAATAAAAAAACTTACTTCAACTTCCTGTCCTAGATCTGGATCTCTTGAAAGAACCATATATATAAAAGTAGATGCAGGAATGTTTTCAGGAACAGACACTGAAACACCTATACGATTACACAATCATGAACAATAATTTAAATTCAAAAGTCTTTCTTTCACTTCTTGCTTCATGCTGGTACCATAAATTACCATGCTGTATTTTCCTTAAAACGGTCTTCTTCATATTTGTTTCAGAGAAACAAAAAACCCCTACAAATACTTACTCCCATTAACATCAACGTTTAAAACAGCCATCATAATTCAGGTTGATATTCCTACATTTAAACTTTGGGCTACTTTATGGAATGGGATATAACTGCTCAAAGTCAATGGCCACTAAGATATGATTTCTACTTTTATTCTTTTATATTAGGATATTGAAGCTTTTTGTCTCCTTTCACAAACATGTACAAAAAAATAGAGCACAGCCTGTGAAGACAGGAAGAAATGCACTTGAATTCCTGCTCCATCACTATTCTCACCTGTACAATGGGGATAAAGTACTTCTCCAATCTTAGAGTAGTTCTGGAGATTAAATAAAATACTATACATAACATATCTCACAAATGCTCAACAAATGCTACTTGCCTTTTTCCAACCATAGCTCCTCATCCTCCTTCCAGTGCTACCAACTATGATTCTGTGTAATCCCAAAACCAAATAACATAAATGCACATTTAGACTACTGATAGTTTCTCTACCTGTTAAGTGATTCTACAAACACTTTTTTTAAAAGAAAAAAGGCTTAATGTTTACGGTGCAGCTGAATCTTGGATATCAAATCCAGTGAATATTGTATCACAATCTAGACTGGGTAGTCCTGTAAAGATCTCTTTACAGGACTTTCTAAGGATGTTGTAGAACAACTTTGGTGTGACTAGGACTTGCTTATTTTGAACCTTTGTTTCAAACTGAACATGTGTAGGCAGATTCTGTAATTTAGTGATTTGTTCTGGTTAATTATAGCAACTGGATAATTAAACCCAGTAAATGAATTGAATATGTGTGTGTCAAATCAGCAGCTTGAAAATCATGTCAATGTCTTTGGTAATTCTCGGTCACAGAGACCCACAGAGTTGCCCTACTTTAAAGAGAAAGTGACTTCTTGTCCTCGCTTCTCTTGTGTCCCAAGGCCCACAGCCCAGATGATGGAAGAGAAAAACATCCCGATCTTGATGCTGCTCTAGCAGTTTATGCTGGTTCAGCCAAGCTTGTGGTAGAAATTGGGTCAAAATGACCTTCTTGAGATCCACATGTATCTTTTTAAAGTTTACTATAATTTTGGATGACTGAAAGGAAATTACAAAGAACATCAACTAAATTGTCTCAAAGTGGTCCAAAAGATCATATCTTCACAAACACCAAACTCGTTCATTGGTACATTGCCAAGTCTCACCTAGGAGACTTTTCTTGGTTAAATTTAGTTTCTGTGAACAAATTTCTTTAATATAAACTTCTATTTTTAGGTAAGTTTATTATTATGTTTATCAGAAGATATGTTCTGATTCAAAGTAAGAAATCTGTGTGTTGTGCATTTTGGAACTTTTGGGTTTCCAAAAAGGTGATGTTTCTGAAGATTGAGCAGAGATAATTCTGGTGGTAAGAAATAGAGCAGCAATGAACAGGCATCCAGGAAAAACAAAACAAAAAAGAGACTATTTTAATGAAGTTTGCCTTGTTCCACTTGCCCTCAACTTCTTTTTTATCTCATTGCCTCCCAGTTAGTTGGGTAGTTTCTCTTAATAGAAATAGAGAAAGAAAAGCAGTAAAACAAAGAAAGTAGAAGGAGTAAAGTCTTTATGGTAGATGAGCAAGTAAAGTTAGAAATAAATGGAGAGAAAAAAATGAAAAGACTAACTAATAGAGCAGATATAATTGTTGAGATCCAGTGGACCCAGCCAAAATTAAATCAAGCCAATCTGTGTTTTCTGAGATCCAGTCACGTGCAAGGTCTCAAGTATATTCAAATGTTTTAAAGATTGTGTTTTCAGGTCCTCATGAAAAACACAAATACACATAAGAGTGAGGTTAGGGAACAGTATATGAGGTTGTGATTGGTTTGACACAAAGTAGAATAGCATATTTTATCATTTTATACACAAAGGCGTACTGATTCCAATAGATGATGCATGCTTTCTTTCATGAGGTAAGTAAAAGAATAAAATTTGACTTATAAAACTTAATTTATCAAACTTTTCAGGACTATGTCTATTGTAATCATAGTGAAAGCTACCTCTATATATTACTTTAAATCTGTTATAGTTTGTACAACTGAAAATTTATTTTAAGCAAATATTTTTGGAGGCAAGAATAGCAGATGAAATAACTACATACTACTAGGAGTAATGATGACACGTAAGAGGCTGAAATTTTATAAATACAGCTAGAATTTTTAATTTAAGAAACATTAAAAATGAATAGTGGAGGAGGTTTACTAAAATGCTGGAAAAGAATAATTTATTATAATTATACAAAAAGGGTTGGAGTTAGCTCAAGCAGTTACCTCCTCATGCCGGACTTTCTATAATCATACAAAAATAAATAATGATTATATACAAATGGTATATGTGTTTATAATTACCTATTTATATGTGGTATATATATTATTGTATACACCAAATTAAAGGAAATGTGTTTATAGTTTGTATCATGTGTCATTTCATGTTTATTATTTTTTGAAGATAATCTTTAATGGTTAGCAATTCATCAAATGGACATAGTATCTTTTAATCAATTTCCTATTCTTCGACATTTTGGTTATTTCAAACCTTATACTATTACAAACTTTGAACATAAATCTTGATTATATCTCCAATATAATGATGAATTCAGGGAGAAATACTCAGGTAGAGATTATAATCATTTTTAAAATAACTTTATGAAATAGTATTCTAGGTGGTTATTCTAAAATCCAACTTTATGAAAGTGATAATTTCTGTATACCCTAGCCAATGCTGAATTTTTTCCTATTATTTTAATATTTTGGCCAATTTAGTAGGTGAAAATTGTATTTTATTGGTTAGATTTTTATGTGTTTGATAATTTGTGAGGCTACATATCAATCCATATGTTACAGATACACTCAGAATAATTTTGTCATTACTCCTATCCCCTATCTACCACATACAGAAATAATTATAACTTGAATTCAAATTTGAATTATAGTAACTTTAGTTTTTTTTCTTTTTAGGAACATGCTATGTATCTCACTTTATTTGCCTTTATTTACTTCCCATTTACAAAACTAGAAAGCTTAAACTATAATTCCAAGTTTTATTTTTAAATTTTATTATTGTCTCATGGATTTTATCAATAAGATTGACTTGTATTATACCTGCTCCTGTTGAAAAACTTGGATCACAGGAAATAGGATCATCTATATTCTTCACAAAAACTGTAAACATATAGCTGCTGGTATTATTCCTGTTATCTGTTGCCTCAATTTCCAAAGAGTAGATTTTGGAGTTACTGGGTTGTCAAGATTCAAAGGCTGAAGAAGTGTGATTGTTCCTGTGACTAATAAAAAGAAATAAAATGAAGAAAAATGACCAAACGAAGATAATTAAGCCTATGTTAACTTATTTATATTAATGATGTTTTAATTCACTTAACAATATACTATTTTCATACATGAGAAAAGCAATATTTAGCAATTCTATGTCCATTGGAAATATTTTCTTAAAAGCTTCTGTTTGCTGGGCACAGTGGCTCATGCCTGTAATCCCAGCACTTTGGGAGGCTGAGGTGGGCGGATCATGAGGTCAGGAGTTCGAGACCAGCCTGGCCAGCATGGTGAAACCCCATCTCTATTAAAAATACAAAAATTAGCTGGGCATGGTGGCGTCTGCTTGTAGTCCCAGCTACTTGGGAGGCTGAGGCAGGAGAATTGCTTGAACCCGGGAGGCGGAGGTTGCAGTGAGCTGAGATCGCACCACTGCACTCCAGCCTGAGTGACAGAGTAAGACTCTATCTCAAAAAATAAAATAAAATTAAAAAAAGCTTCTGTTTGCTTTATGGTTACATTGTAAATATAATTAAATGTTAAAAATGGTTGCATATTTTTCAAGTTTCTAAATTATCATTCATTTACTAAGCATAGATAGCATCCCTACTTAAAAAATATCAAACACAAACCAGAATATTTTACTTTAATTACAACAATAAATGCTGTTTTTGAGCCTGAAAAATTAGTCAAACCATATTAAAATCTTAATCATTCATTGCTTCTGCCTTCTATCTTAACTCAATCTTATTGTGTACAAAAAAGAAAAATGAGCTCAAACATCAAACTTATAAAAAAAAATGGCAATAACATTTTTTGGTACCATCACCTATCTTCCCTCCCAGAATTTCTCCTTTCTTGTTCAAAAATCTTCTACCTTGACCCTACCCTGAATGTCTTCATAATTTCCACAAGGCCTTGTGGAATCTCTTCTAAATTTTCTGTAGCTAGTACATCATTATTTATTAACGGACTTCGTCTCCCACTGATATTTGCTTCTTGAAGTTAAATGCATTAAGTTGCCAACAACTTTCCGTATTCAAATAAATTATCTCAAATATTGAATGATTAGTATCATGGCTTTGTAATGTGCCACATTTGCTAAGCCAAACTGTATTTCTCAGAATTCTATTTTGTGTGTGTTTCAGTTTGGTGAGACACAGGGAAATTCTTGGTCAACTTGGAGGGTAGAAGGGTAGCAGCATCCATTTTGTTTCTTACACATGTTTTTGTTGATCTGCGGTGTTACTGTTGGTGTGAACTAGCTTCAGCTAAATCTGAAACTGCTTGACCTACTGCTGGATATTCTTTCAGCTTCTCTGACTCCTAGAACAGGTCTGTATACTCAGCCCTGTGATGAAAGGCTCAGCTTCTGCAGAACACCCACACAAGCAAGGTCAGAAGCACAAAGAACTAACATGGGTTTCACTTCATTCTTATGGGGCCCAGCATATGCTCGTGTGTTCCAGACTACCCTTAACCTCCCCTACTTTGTATGCTTCTTCTCTTCCTGACTTCCTGCCTTAGGGGTGAAAGCTTCAGTATCAGACACAAAGCCTTACAGAGACTACTTAACTCACTGCTGCAGTGTACTCTTTTTTCTTTTTTTTTTCTTTTTTCTATGAGATGAAGTCTCGTTCCGTCACCCAGGCTGGAGTGCAGTGGTGCAATCTCAGCTCACTGCAACCTCCACCTCCCGGGTTCAAGTGATTCTCCTGTCTCAGCCTCCCGAGTGGCTGGGACTACAGGCACCCACCACCACGCCCAGCTAATTTTTGTATTTTTAGTAGAGACGGGGTTTCATCATGTTGGCCAGGATGGTCTCGATCTCTTGACCTCGTGATCCACCCACTCGGCCTCCTAAAGTGCTGGGATTACAGGCGTGAGCCACTGTGCCCAGCCTACAGTGTACTCTCAGTGGTTATTTTTCTCTGGTTGTACCCTGATTGATAAAACCAGCTAGTGTGACAACCCATAAGAGAGAAATATTTCAGAACAGCAATCCTGTTCACACAGGCAGCAATCTGTTCATAACAAATATCCAAAACCTAGTCATTCTAGAAAAGTCCCAATTTTCTCAAACTGAAGAGATAGATATGACATTTCATCCTATAATTTATAAGGATGCACAGAAGCATTTGTATTGAGTGCCTCTGAAAAATGATAGTCAGTTATAAAAGCAAGGTATTACATCACCCATTATTTCACAAGAATGTCATTTTCAGAAATAGGAAAACAGCAACTGTCAAATACCACATGTTTGGGGAATGTTTTATTCTTCAGATTTAATTTAATTTTGAAAGGGCAGTTTTACCAGCCTAAGATCTAATGGAAGTGCAGAGATTAGATAGTGAATGTTTAGCCAAAGTAGGCTAAAAATATTTATTTAAAACTTACAGGGGTCCAAACCAAACATTTTCTGCTGAGTCTTAAAGGAATAAATGATACTGCTATCTTCATCTCGATCTGTTGCTTTTACTCTTGCTATAATTTCTCCAACAGATTTCTTCTCAGTCACATTAATAGAATCCAAAGGAAATGGCCTTAAGAAAAAATGGCAATAAAAAATTTTGAGGATACAAATTTGAGAATTCTTACGCACATAATTGCCAAGTTATGATAACCTGTAAATAATCTTTTGGATTTACAATATCACCTTCCTCTTGTCAAGAATTTAACAAGTCCCAAAGCTATTCAAATATTGAACAAATCCATTTGTGGCACAAAGTTATTTAACTTTTTGCAAAAGCACTAATTTTTAATCACATAGTCTCTAGCACCATGCACGTCAAAGACATGACATAAAAGAGATGGAAAATGAAAAACAAAATGGAACAGTGCACCTCCATTATTCCAGATATTCAATGCATGGAATAATTGGCAACTGAACATAAAGGACTAAATATATTCGTTTTCATCTTGTTATCTGATATGATGAAATTCTGTCCAAAGTCATCACTTATTAGGGCAAGTTTCCAGACAGTTCTCATAAATATATTGCTTAACCTCTTCAAGTCATACGGAAAAGTCCTTGATCAATTTCCAAAACATTCCTGAGAGTTACATTTAGTTCTTATTCAGCCTTTCATTCAGGCATCAGACATTTATTGATAACCTACCATGTGTCACTCCAGTTAATGTACATGACTAAGTCTTAGTATTTGTTCAGATCTCACTGCTAATGGGAAACACAAGGATAAACAGCTATAATACTAGGTAATAGATGCTGTCATTTTGCTGCAAATTTAAAAAAGAGAAAAGACTAATTCTGGGGATAGAAGAGAGGTTCAAGGAAGTCCTCAAAGGAATGTAAATTCAAAGGAAAAGTGAGTGATGCCATCCCTTGAGCAACCTTCTTGATCACAGCAATCTAATGTGGTTTCACCTCTACAGTGTTTTCTCCTTTGTGCCATAATATAATGTAAATTATAATATTTATATTCTGGACCACATTAAATCTTTCTCTTGTTACTTAATATGCAGTATCACATGAGAGATGAAAAAGGTAGTTGAGGGCAATATTTTGATAATTTTTGCATTGTTTATAATATCTAGCATTAAATTCTACTAAAAAGTAAAACCAATAAGTTCATGTTTATTGAAGACATGAAGGCAGCAGAAAATTTTTCCAAAAAGTTGATGGCAACTCTACTACAAACACAGTTAGGAAAGTGATTCCTACAAATAAAGGATAAACTAAGCTCCAAATTACCATAAGTTGTTCAGATAATATAACTTAAAATGAATTTGGGGAATCAAACAATGAATTACTCTCCTTAGTCATCTGTAGAGATATAACTTAGTGATATAAGGAAAGTAACTTGAAAACTATTTTTCTTTTTCTCTTTCCTAATCTAAGAAGTACTTGATTCCTCTTAGATTGTAGTAATACATTTCATTACTACATTTTGAAGTGTAGAAAAACATCTAACATTCATTGCGTTCATTATCTGCAAACAGTTTTGAATGCTACAACTATAACTCCACAGTATGAAAATAAAATATTTTAAATTAAATACTTTAAGCTTAAGGTCTACCTTTCTCGTTATTTAAAATTAATGTAATTATTAAAAAGCAATGTAGCAACTATGAATAATCTTCAGGAAAGGAAAAAAAGACACACCAAAATCTTTTACCATATTACAATGTTGGTAACTTCTAAATTTGCTTTCCAATATTTTCTAATACATAGTTTACTTTTTATCAGCATATACCTTAATCATTGATATATAGTGATATATTTTAACAACATCAAAAAAAATTTCTGAGTAGCTACATAATCTTTATTATCATTATTTATAACATGGTAGTCCTTGGTATCCATGGGTTTTATATTCATAGATTTAACCAACCATGGGGACAAAAATATTCCCTAAATACAGTATAACAACGACTTACATGGCATTTATACTACATTAGGTATTATAAGTAATATACAGATGATTTAAAGTATACAAGAGGATGTGCATAGGTTATATGAAAATAAAACTACCAGCGCGGTGGCTCACATCTCTACTCCCAGCATTTTGGGAGGCCGAGGTGGGCGGATCGGAACATTTGAGGTCAGGAGTTCGAGACCAGCCTGGCCAACGTGGTGAAACCCCGTCTCTACTAAAAATACTAAAATTAGCCTGACGTGGTGGCACACACCTGTTGTCCCAGCTTCTCCACTCGGGAGGCTGAGGCAATCGCTTGAACCCAAGAGGTGGAGGTTACAGTGAGTTGAGATCGCGTCACTGCACTCCAGCCTGGGCGACAGAATGAGACTCTGTCTCAAAAAATAAATAAATTAAATAAATAAATAAATAAATAAATAGAAAAAGAAAATAATACACCATTATAAAAGATTCTTGAGCATCCATAGCTTTTGGTATTCAGGGGAGTCCTGGAATGCATGCCCCACAGATACCAAGGGACGACTGTATATGTGAAAAGTTTATTTTAACCATTCTCCTATGTATACACTTTGAAATAAATATGCTTACTCAAACTGAGGCTTCTCATCATTTATGTTTGTAATCTAGATAATTAGTGTCCCTTGACAGAACAGACCTGTTGTATCTGTTGCTTTCAGTACAAGGTGGAAAACCTGGAAAAGAGTTTTTTAAAACTTTAAAAATACTATTTTATAATACATACGTACTTTCACAATATGCATCTTGTTAGGTTTTTGTTTTGTTTTCTCCAACTAAATATAGCTTCTTATTTTTCTTCTCATTATTTAAAAGAAATACAAGTGCTTTCTTACTTTCATTTATCTTTCTTACTTAGATTCATTATAAGTTGCTTCATTTCATATGCCATTAAATTTCACTCAAAAGTCTGTGTAGCTTGGCTATATGCCTCAATTCAGAAAAAATCGAAACCCCTCCCAAATGAACAAATTCTAGATTTAATCTTAAACCAAAATATGAAGCACTGAAACTATTGACAAAGCAAGCTGTTTGATGCTAAACCCTGGAAATAGGAAGATGGGCTACTCTTTGGGATCATGACACAAGGAATTTCTGAAGAATTGAGAAGGTCATCAAACATTGAACATTCTCCTCAGCCTGTCACTCATCTCACCCCTTAGAAACCACTTACTCATATCAAGAAATGCCCTTTTGAAAACAAAAACAAAAACCAAACACCATGGAGGCAGTAAGTATCCACTAAAAACCCTTTCTGAGCAGATACTCAATAAAACTCTACAGTGTATAAGACTCCATGCTGAGGAAAGGGCTGACGATGATTGTACCAAACTTCAGTCCCTTGGATAGGTAATTACGTGTCAGATGTCATATAATGAATTGATCAGTTATTCAGTGGAAAGATGAAAGTGATCTTAAAGGACTTAGTAGAAGATAGGTTGAATGTCAGTCAAGGCAGGAGGTGAAGAGGCCCAGGAAGAGTCAGAGATATGGAGCTGAACTGTTTATATGCATGATGTCCATTTATCTTCTAGCTAACCTATCTCATATTGTAGTCCTAATACTCAAGCTGCTTAAAAGACATGTATCATTGGCCTCTCCATCATCCTCTAACATACAACACATTAAATTGAAATTTAAATAGAATTCATTGACTTTCTTCCACCATTTATGTTCTTACAGGCCAGAAATTTAAGATCTTCAACTATTAACTCTTCCCTCGAATTATCTTATCAGCAGCAAATTCTCTATTTTTACTCTAATCTCTTGCATTTTCACCTTCTTGCTATTTTCTCGATTACCTTATTGAAATAATACATTTGAAGACGCTTCTGAAAATAGAAATTTTTTTGCAATATTATAAAACATTATTTTACGATCATAATAATACCAACCTTTATTTCTCGAACTACACACTTCATTTCTATGTGGACAGACTATCTCCAATAGCTGGTTTCTTTCCAATCAGTTGTTCATACTTACATATCCTTCATTTTCCACTCAGAAAAATCATCCCTGAATGCTTTCCTTAAATTATATTTCTCATGTAAATACCATATACTGTTCTTCTTTCTTACCATGTTAGTTTCAAATTCACCTATAAGGTTTATGCCCAATCTTACATTGGCTACCTAAATGAGTTAACACTCTAAGTGGGGTAGTGTGTATGAATCATAATAGTTTCAATATGAAAACTTGACTGATGTAAGTTTGTTTCATTTCTTTGATGTTCAGAAAGATTTAAATTTTAATGATTTACTGATTTGGTTTTCCCAGATTAAAATGACACAAATTTTTTTTCATAAACTTTTTTTGGTAGAACTAAAATGTTAAGACATAATCTCTATATTTGGAGTAACCGTAAAGATTGGATGTAGGCTTTTGGTTAACTGCACAAATCCTCACAAATGAATGACACAAAATATTAATCTTCCTTTAGAATACAAGGTGTCTAATTTTTCACGAAGAGCTCAAAGTGATAAAAATTCTGTTTCAATCTGCATGGAAAAATAAATAAACATTTTAATTACATGATATCCAGTATCCAAATCCAGGGGATCTTCACCTCTTACACTAACACCACCACTTATAGGATCCATTCCAAAAGAGTTTTCTCCTTTCTTTGGTCCAGATAACTGTGTCTCAATGGTGTACTAGAAAAATAAAATATGCATTACGCAAAACTGAATAAATGAGAAGGCATGGAAGATCATTAAGACACGATACTGTGGCAAATATATAGAAAGTTCCCTATTTTCACATTGATTAATTTCAGTTTTTCTTTATGATCTACTAGTATTAGAACCACTGACATCATCTTTTTCAGAATAAAGGAAAAACAATATGGTTGTTTAGCCTATGAACATAACCAAAATGTTTGCTATTTTTTAAATAGAACTGCACACTTTACAGTTTTCTAACATAAGTTTTTAAAAGCTTAATTTTTTTTTTTTTTAAGCGGAGTCTCGCTTTGTTGCCCAGGGTGGAGTGCAGTGGTGTGATCTCAGCTCACTGCAAGCTCTGCCTCCCAGGTTCACGCCATTCTCCTGCCTCAGCCTCCCAAGTAGCTGGGACTCCAGGCGCCCACCACGACACCCAGCTAATTTTTTGTATTTTTAGTAGAGATGGGGTTTCACCGTGTTAGCCAGGATGGTCTCAATCTCCTGACCTTGTTGTGATCTGCCCTCCTCGGCCTCCCAAAGTGCTGGGATTACAGGCGTGAGCCACCATGCCTGGCCAAAAGCTTAATTTTTATTAAGTATTTAATATTAATTTAATTCTGCAAATTAATATAACACTGAAAGAGTGTACAGAATAAACTCACTATCACTATCATTAAAATTATACAAAATAAACTCATTATCAGTTTTAAGAAACAAAAGAATTATAATGATATAAACCCATTTAAAGTGTTACCATTTCAAATATTAATGCAGTTTATAATTTATCTTATGCTCTTAATCTTCCTTTTTATTTATTTGCTACCACTTCTTAGAATAGGTAAAAGTAGGTAAATATAGCCTCAAAAGTATCTGAAAACTATTTAGTTTGGAAGGAGGTAAAATTTCATTGAGGAAAAGTTTAATTACTTCTGTGTGCTTCTTTGTAATCTGATATGATTTCTAGCCTCTAAAAATAGAACTATTTCTCAAAACACTGAATTTTAAAACAATCACCTGTTTGGTTCCTATTATGTTTCTGAAAATGACAGAAGTGGTAATAATTACTTTCAGCTGGACCACAGCGTTTAAAAAAATTTATTGAAAAGACATCATGTAATGGGAAAGGTCTTGTGTTTCTAAACAATTTCATATTGGCTTGTCCACAACAAAATATTTTTGGAGTATCCCACAGGGATTTTGAATACTTTGACTGACAACGGCACATCTGTCACTGAAGGTTAATGGAAGAAAAAATTATCTCTTATAATTGCGAAAATCAAACACCAGGGTTATTAAGTGACTTCCCCAATATTATAGCACTAGTTGGTGGTAAAGCCATACATAGCCCAAGTCATCTGACAGCCCCACCGCCATTTGGTGCTCCATTACTTTCTACTGTGAGTTACTACCTTAGAAGTAGTAAACTATTTCAATATATGTTCAGAAAGAACAGCTGCAGAGCAAGCATGCTGACTTTTGTAGTCCATTGCATCGATGAAGTCTCCAAAACAAACTTTATAGGTTCTTTTCATTCTGCCAAATCTCTAAGAGACTGTACAACCACGAATCAATTAAGAGAAAAAGCGAGTCTCTTAGGGTTAAATACTTAGTAATTAGGATACTGAAACATCAAAAAATATATAATCACATTCATATGTGTCATTGAAATAGCTAGGAAAGAGAAATAGTTCTGATTAGCTTCCAAAAGGCAAAGCCCCAGTTTTGCCTCAGCATTGACATCTTCTTCCCAGTCCCCCGTCTCAATTAGAAGTCATGTAATTCCTGTATGCCTCAAGAAAGTAGCTTCTTCTAAAAATGCCATTTCCAACATTAACAGGAATATTGCATCATGGTGGTTGTAAACGTCATACAATCTTTAATTATCAAATCATATTAACTGCCCTTGAAAATTGTTTGAAAAGATTGCACTTTATGTTAAAGTGATAAATGCATCTGGCACAATGATCGCCACCTACATTCAGCCTATCACCATTTGCGAAGTCCTCATCTGTGGTCGTCACTCTATAAATGGACTGAAATAATGGATAGTCCTCATCAATTTCTAAGGTAGCTGTGAAGCAGAAATCAACAAGTTGTATCAGAAAATTAAGGCATACTAGGCATTCACTATCTCTTTATATAATAAAAACAGAACAATATCAATTTCGGATTGGATTCTGAGTCTGGGATAATATTTTAATATTTTAAGATAGTAATTTATTTTTTTCTCACTTTTGTGTTTTTCCCCCTGGCTTTGGATCATCCTTCCTGCCCTTACCCAGTGCCTTTTCCTTACTTCCTGGCACTATTTGAGGCAACTATAGCTTAATGAGAAAGAATATGATATATGTGCTGACAAACTGTCCTGTGGGAAGCCAGAGTGGTAGCTTCATAAAATATTTCTGTACTACAATTTCTAGACCTGATTGGGTCATAAGGGGGAGGAACTGTTTCTTACAAAAGCACTTGTGTGAACAGCTGATTAACATCCAGCTCTCACACACCTCCTAACATCTTCCCATAGCCTTGACCATGGGCGAAAAGCTCAATCTACAATATAACGTGGATGCAGTGACTTCAGGAAAGAAGTGGGTAAAATGGTTCCATGTGGAGTAATAAGATGTTTTAAAATTTCTTATTTCTTACACACAGAAATGTGTAGACCAAATTTATATGTTATTATAAACATAAATTTTAACAAATTGCTCAACTAAATTTAATTTTTTCAAATGTAGTTATATTTAAAGTAATGACTAGGTGATTTTTGAGTAGCTAAAGATAATGGTGGTTACCTAGAACCATGTCTCCCTGTATTTTCTCCAAAAACAATACAGAAAAACAGAAGAAATAATATTACACAAAAGCCATGCCCTCAGTATAAATTGAAGACAGAATATGACCAAACTTCATCATAACTTTAAGTAAATTTTAACATGTCACGTTTCCATCCCACCATGAGCCCTTGTGGCAAGCCAAGAATGGCCCAGAAAACTACAGGTATGAGAAGGAGAGAAAGCTAACAACAAGCCTAAGATTGATGTGGTATAAAATTATTTCCAGAAAGAGTAAGTCTACTCAAAGTGTAAAAATACAAGCTGGGCGTGGTGGTTCTTACCTGTAATCCCAGAACTTTGGGAGGCTGAGGCAGGCAGATCACCTGAGGTCAGAAGTTCAAGACCAGCCCGGCCAACACGGCAAAACCACTTCTCTACTAAAAATACAAAAATTAGCTGGGCATGGTGGCACACACCCATAATCTCAGCTACTTGGGAGGCTGAGGCAGGAAAATTGCTTGAACCCAGGAGGTGGAGGTTGCAGTGAGCCGAGATTGTACCAAGAGTGAAATTCCGTCTAAAAAAAAATATATATAAAAACAGAAAATTCTATTATGTTAAAAGTATTATCCATGCTTAGTACTGTGGCAGATACGTAAATGAATAAAAGGAAGTTTATCATACCCCAAGTTATAGTTTTTTTAAGGACAAATAAATAATAACAAAATTGATTTTAAGATAGTAAGCATTTTAAACAAAATGAATTAGCTAAAACGTCTGTTAGAGCTATAAAAACATCTAGAAAAGATTTTGACTCAAATAATCAGAACAGTGAACTTAAATTTAAAAAAATTTCCAATAATTAGATAAATGTCAGATTTTGTGATACTTCATAAACATTGGCCTGAGCTATTGGTTGCAAAGAGAATTATTAGGCGAATGATTAGAATAACTCAGTGCCCTTAAGCAAGTCTCTGTTCTGTTACTCTTCAACTTTCTACAATAATTATTTCAAACCTTGCCTTTTTGACCAAAACCTCTTATACCTACCCTTCCCCTCTATCTCACTCTTCATAGAGGATCTCTCATCTTACTGCATAGAAAACAGAAACCATTAGATCAGTGGTAGCTCACTTTTTCTCATAGGATCTACAAACTTACGTTGGTACCTTCTTTACTATAAAAGGCAAGAACTTGTTACTAAAGATAATGCCTGTTCATTGGGTGGTAACACACCTTATACTTTCTGAAGGGCTTGTCTCTTTACCTCCCATCTCCTGTCGCTCCCTCACTTCTGGGTACTCTCCATTAGCACTTAAACATGCTCAAGTCTCTTTCATTTTAAAAGAAACACCCCTGACCCTAAGCTTACCCTTACAATGTCTCTATCGCTCTCCTACCCTTCAGGGCCAGAGTTTGTACATTTCTTTACCCCCTGTTCCGTCCTTAGTTCACACTATTAGAGGTTCTGCCTCTACAAACAGAGGCTATTTCTAGTAAGTCGTCAAAGGCCTCCATGCTGCCAGACCCACTGGACACTCAGTGTCCACCTTACTTAACCTGTCTTCAACATTTACACAGTTGACTCTTCCTTCTACTCTTGGCAGAAAAGGAGCATTGCACATCTATGGGAATCACTCTTAAACTTCTGAGTACCTTTGGAAAAACTGCCTGTGAAAATCAAAGTTCGCACGTTTCTCAGCCATTAAGTTCCCCAATCAGGCAAAGTCCTTATTACAGCTTTCCAAATCTTAACTAACAATTTCGTAATAATCTGCTGTCCTCTGTAGCTACCGCCCTATTCTCTCATCCTTGAGTGTATTTTTTACCTTTTCATTGACTGGACAGAGTCAGCAGTGGGAATGGAAAACAGGAAGCAGAAGCAGGTGGTTATAAGACTCAAGGGCCCTCAGTGACCCTTGAGGTTTGACAAAAGAAAGGGGCTAGGAACTCAAGAGAGCTCAGAAGAGATGACCTAGAGTCTAACCCCTTGACCAAGAGAGTAAGAAAAAACATGAAGAGATTTCAGTTGCTTATTCATATTCATAGGCAATATCATTATTGAAAGTGGCTGTGTATGCATCCATGTTTGTTTTGAAAAATAACTGCACATGGTTATGAGACAACACTGCCTTTAGTAGTGAAAATTTAATAAATAATGACTTTATATCAACAAAATGGAGTAAACATTAGGTTTCTGAATGTAATCAATGTTCCTGCTGTAGCTTTTAAGCAGATAAATGTAATATTTGAGCACAATGAAATAGAGATGTATTCCCAAAAATCCTGGTTTATTTTATAATCAACTTAAAATGTTCTTAATATGGCTCATTTAATGAAATAATCGGTTTTTGTTAATATGGTCCAAATTTAAAAATGGTAAGTTTTTATTTATTTATATTTTCAAAAGAAATTGGTAGTTTATATTCATGATCTTTCCGAGCATGTTTTCAGGGTATTATATATTTTAACTGCAATGATAAAATTTCTTTCAAGCATACACTCAAATTGGGACTCCCAACTCATTAGTAGTTTTCTAGAGATTTAGCTGCAAGTAAAATCTGAATAGAAAAATCTTAAAGCTTCAAGACATTTCAAATTTATTAAACATAAAAAATTGAAATTGTAAATAGAGACATGTAAGTGTTTAGGAGATACATAGGTGGGTACACAAGATTGATAGATGATTGATTGACTGATTCCACCTGTGCTTTGTTCTCATTTCTCACCTATTTTCTTGTTTGTCTTCAGCCTCCTCATCAAATGGATTCTCCATGTTGTAAAATTACTCATGTCTCCCTTTAAAAAGAAATATAGCAGACCCAGCTCTTGCAATCCCATATAATTTTGCCTCTTCATTCTCTCCAACTTTATGTGCAAATTAAAAAAAAAAAAAAGATGTTTTCTGTTTTTACAATCTCACTAATCAATCTGCTCCATTCTGGCTCCCATCCCTGTAACACCCATAAAATAGTTCTCAAACTCGTTAGTTGTCACTTTCCTGATATTGTTAACTCAGTGCATTTTACTTGTTGTGGAATATGACTATAACCACTGGCACTCTTGAAACATTATTCTCCTTTGCCATTCATGACATAATTCCTCTCTTTCTACCACCACTTTAGCAGCTCCTTCTTCGTCTCCTTGGCAGGCTGAGTTTCTTCCTCACGTCATTAAGTGTAGGAGTTCCTCAGGGTTGGCCCTCTGCCCTCCTTTCTTCTAATTCTCTACTCTCAGGTTAAGTAATCTCATCCAAATCCATGGTTTCAATTACAAAACATTAATAGCCCTGGGTAAGACCTCCAAGCCCAACTGCTTACACAAATCTATCCTTTGATATAACAAAGGCATATCAAAAGTGAACTGTTGATTTTTCTCTCCAAATTTGGTATATTTCTTTCTTTTTTTTTTTTTTTTTGAGATGGAGTCTCACTCTGTCACCCAGGCTGGAGTGCAGTGGCATGATCTCAGTTCACTGCAACCTCCACCTCCCGAGTTCAAGCAATTCTCTGTGTCAGCCTCCGAAGTAGCTGGGATTACAGGCGCCTGCCACCACGCCTGGCTAATTTTTGTATTTTTAGTAGAGATGAGGTTTCACCATTTTTGGCCAGGTTGGTCTTGAATTCCTGACCTCGTGATCCACCCGCCTTGGCCTCCCAAAGTGTTGGGATTACAGGTGTGAGCCACCGTGCCTGGCCAAATTTGGTATATTTCTAAGTTTTCCTGTATTTCTTGAGGATTTCCACACCAGTTACACAAATTAGAAAATCCAGTCCCTTCTCTCTTTCATTCTACTAAATTCATCACCAGGTATATTATTCAAATGTCCTAAGATTATCCTTTTCTCATCTCTATCATCTTCCTAGGCCAAACTATACCATTCCTTGCCTAGATTACTGAAATGAATGTCTTCTTTTTTCTACTCTATGGGTCTTCAAACCACCACCCTTGAGCCAAATCTAGACTATTGCCTGGTTTTGTATGCTCTGTAAGAATAGTTTTTGTACTTTAGATAAAAATGGTTTAAAAATAGTTTAAACAATCAAAAGAAGTCTAACATTTGTGACACATAAAATTTATATAGAGTTCAAATTTCAGTATTTATAAAGTTTTAATAAGACATATATACTCATTTGTTTATAGATCATATATTGTTGCATTCTTGCTACTGAGTTGAGTGATGGAAATATATGGTGCTCTCATCACCTCAAATACCATGAATTCCAGTAATTCAGTTATAACAGCATTCTGAGTACCATATTCTTTTTAATTATCATATCTACCCACCATGGCAAAACAAGAAAAGAAAAGTAAACTGAATGACACACTTTTAAGGCATGATGTAGTGTGGATTATTTTGTTTTTAAGTTATGTGGCCAAAAACTGCTTTTATTATATAATGACACTATAACTTTGATATTAATAAAAGAATACAATACATGTCTCAAAAACAGGACTAAGTACTCATCCCAGTATTCCCACTTGACAGAAAAACAATGATCAGAAAAAGTAGAAAATTTAAAATAAAATATTTCATGAAGACAGACTTTATTCACAAAAATAATTAACAATGAAACTGCAGTATAAAAAGATTCTAAGCAGTTCATTAGTTAGCTAAGTAAGGAAAGAGATTTGCTGATGGTATTTAATGTCCCATCCAATAAAGAGAAACTCTAACCCCTCCCAAATGAAAATTCACTCCTCTCATTAGCAGAGCTGTAGTACAAAATTATACCCAATTATTACTATTATCTTTTAAAAATTTATCAATCAAAGTTGTAGCTATTTATTTCCTTGCTTATAAGTACTACCTAAATAATAGACTCAATTTATCTTTTGGCTTGCAAGGCCTAAAATATTTATTTTCCGGCCTTTTACAATGCTTGCTGACACCTAAACTTTGTCCCCTTCTCATCTTTCTCTATACTCAACAAGATGGATACATTCGAAACATCTATCAGCTTAAAATACTTCATAGGATTCTCACTACCCTTAGAACCAAGACTGACATTCTTAAAATACTCTTCATTACTTTTCAATTACCATTTTGTACCATATTACTTAGTGCTCTATTTCAATTATACTAGACAATTATTCCTAGTCAACATGTTCTATGCTGCCTCAGGGAACCTATAGTTCCTTCTGCATGAAATGCTATTCTCCCTCCTCTTGCTTATTTACTATTATCAGAGTTCAGAACTAAAGTAAACTGCCAATACTTTAGAGAAAACTTTTCTTATATCTCTGACTTGGTCAACCGCCCCACAATCCTATACAGTATTTGATTTTGTAATACAAATGTCTTTTATTTCTATGATCATATTATAATTAAAATTCACATTTATTTTTATGCATTTTTGATTGATGGCTATCTCCCTTACTTTTTTGGAAAACTAAAATACCATTTGAACCTTAAGGGTATTAAAACTAAATTATTCTTTGTAGCATTTTTACAAGTGAAGGTTTAACTTGATGTATTAAGTTATGAAAACCTTTTATTCATTTTTTTCTCTCCTGTCTTGCTTCTCTTACGGCAAGTCTTTTGTAGAATCTCTATTGCTGTTTTTAATGTATTTGCTCTCCTACCTCATAATTGCGGCATGAAAATTTTTATAGGGTAAACATGTTTTTCAAATTATTCCTTAGAGAGGTTATGTTTTCTTATAAACATGAAGGTCTGCACATATTTTTGTATATTTATATAAACACACATTATGCGCCTAATTTAAAGAATCACTGAATCATCTCTCACTGAGGGAGTATGCCTGCCCTTTTTCATTATACATAGCTTTTAGAAGTAAACTATAGGAAGATAACGCATCATACCTGTGCCTGAAGAAAATTTGGGATCAGCAGTACAGTTTGGAGATTCAGGAACATCAATAATATTAATGGTCAAAACATGTCTATAGAGCCTCCCAGTATCAACTATCAGAAGAAACCTTATTAGATCTGTTTCATAATTAAAAATTTTGGTAGCAGTGATTACACCAGAACCTATGAAAGAGATAAGCCACAATTATAATTACCATCAGTACTTAGAAACATAACTTTTGTATCTTAAAAGATTTTGGCATTACGGATTTTAACTCCTTTAAAAAGAACTTAAATTGGAGATTATGTTGGCAACCCAAAGTCACACAATTAACAAGCATCATCTGAATCTTTAGTTGAAGGGAAGGAAAAGAAAAGGAAGTAGTTCTAAATATATTTTAGTTGCCTCACAAGGAAAATACTCAAAATATACAAATGATAGAAAATATTAAATATTGACTTATTTTCTTTTCAAAATGTTTCATGATTCAGACTTCTATTATTAGTAAACCATATATGTCTCTTGAAAGTTTTCATCGAAAATCATTTCCAAAGATCACGGGACCATCAGTGACAGAGATCATATTATCATCACAGTACATGCCTACATTTTATTAACAGATGAAAAAAATTGTCATTTGTTCCTGTTCAATCTCATTAATTATTATGAGTTTATCCCAAAGTCATAAAATAGATTTGACATCATTTTTTGCTGGCACCTAGATAAACCATATCACTGAGAATTCTGTTGTCAAAAGTGGCATATTGCCTTAAAAGGGATACTTTTATATGGTACTTATTGTAACAACAATCAATTCCCTACTAGGCTAGACTAAGACCTGGGTGTAAAACAATTAGCTGATTTAAGTGAAGATAAGAAAAGAAAGTAAGGTTGTGCTCCATTATCCATATAGAATACACTTCAAGACCCCCAGTGGATTTGTAAAACCACAAGCGGTACAGAACCCTGTATATACTATGTTTTTCCTATACATACATACCTATTATAAAGTTAAATTTATAAATTAGGCATGGTAAGAGATTAACAACAATAATAACAAAAGACAACAATTATAACCATATACTCTAATAAACATCATGAGAATGTGCTCTGTCTCTCCGAAAATATCTTATATTAATGAAAATAGGCCAGTCACAGTGGCTCATGCCTGTAATACCAAAACTTTGAAAGGCTGAGGTGGAAGGATTGCTTGAGACAAGGAGTTCAAGACCAGCCTGAGCAACATAGTGTGACTCCATCTATACACACACACACACACACACACACACATACACACACGAATAAAAAATTAGCTGGCCATGGTGGCATGTGCCTGTACTCCCAGCTACTTGGGAGGCTGAGGAGGGGGAATTGCTTGAGTTTGAGGCTGCAGTGAGCTACAATTGCACCACTGTACTCCAGCCTGGGTGACAGAGTGAGATTCTGTCTCAAAAAAATAAATAACCAGCGTGATTGTCTGTGAGTAACTGAAACTAGGAAAGTGAAACCATGTTAAGAGGGCAGTACTGTACAGATGAGAAAAAGAAAAATACAGACACTAATACACTTTTTAAAATTTTTGTTATTATTAGCAATAATAGGTCCACTTAACTGGGCATTCTTTAAAGAATTTATATCAAGTTTTATCAAAGAAACAAATGTAATCATTGAGATTCTTTTTTTTGAGACAACATTTAGCTCTTGTTGCCCAGGCTGGAGTACAATGGTACGATCTCAGCTCACCACAACCTCCCTCTCCTGAGTTCAAGTGATTCTCCTGCCTCAGTCTCCCCAGTAGCTGGGATTACACAGGCATGCACCATCATGCCTGGCTAATTTTGTATTTTTAGTAGAGACAGGATTTCTCCATGTTGGTCAGGCTGGTCTTGAACTCCCGACCTCAGGTGATCCACCCGCCTCAGCCTCCCAAAGTGCTGGGATTACAGACGTGAGCCACTGCGCCTGACAAGATTCTTTTAGAAAGTCCTGAGTCACAAAAGCTTACTGATTAGAGGAAGAATAAAAATATTCTTAATTTTGAGAAAGCCAGTAATATGCATAGGCAATACTTTATAAAACTATATATACTAACTTGTCTTAGCTAATGGATTTAATAGAGACAAAATGTGAGTCCCACTGGAACAAATACATTTCTTACACGTTTTTGTAGTTTCTTTTTCAATCTTACAAAATAAGAATCAAGTAAAATCAAATCATAACAAAATGAATAACCCAATGCTGAATTTCTTCCAAACTGAAGTGCAGCTTATATATCCCTTCTTAATAGCACAAGAAACGATCTCAAAATGCAATGTTGGATCAAAGCTGGAGGAAATAGAACAGGTTCAACCACTGAATGCTTATTGATTATGACGTCTTCTATTAAATCTCCTCCAGCCAGATTAAAAGAACTAAAACTTGACTGAATAATCCTGTGGGCCTCCCTTCACTCCCAAGAAAGATTTTTTACCCCTTATATTTGGTGTCAAGAATACTAATTTACTGACAATGTATCAAACAACTTGTGGCACAGCACAAACAGCTGGATTCATCTAGGGGATAGAGGAATAGGCTAACAAAGGAAGAATTTTCTACAATGTGATTGATATGATTTGTGTTCCCACCCAAATCTCATGCCAAATTATAATCCCCAATGTTGATGGTGGGGCCTGGTGGGAGGTGATTGGATCATGGGGGTTGATTTTTCCTTTTGGTGCTATTGTCATAATGGAGTTCTCAGGAGATCTGGTTGTTTAAAAGTGTGTGGCACCTCCCCCTCTCTCTTCCTCTTCTTCCTGCTCTGGCCAGGTAAGACGTGCCTGCTTCCCCTTCACCTTCCGCAGGGATTTTAGGTTTCCTGAGGCCTCCCCCGAAGCTAAGCAGATGCTGCTATGCTTCCTGTACAACCTGTGGAACCATGAGCCAATTAAGCCTCTTTGATCTATAAATTACAGTCTCAGGTCTTTATTCATAGAAATGTGAGAATGGACTAATACAGTGATACTAACTGGAACCTGTCTCTCCAGTGCTATATAGCACTACGACTTTGTAGATGAGTCACCAGGAATAGCATTGGAAGGCTTTGGCATCTTAAAGAAGCCATAGACAGACTTTGGTTAATTCAGAGGACATTGCTAGACTAGGCTTCAGAGGTTAACACAGACTTTCCATTGGAATAGACATGAACAAGCCTTTGGAATGAACTCAAGTAATAACAGTAGAATAATTATTCAGCCAACCCACAGAATTTCAAGCGATAAAACAGTGTTGTTTGAAGCCACTATGTTTTGAGGTGGTTTGTTATGCAGCACCAGAAAATAGATACAGGAGGCATGCAGATCTGGAGTTGGGTGAAGAATTAGAAATACAACTAAGAATTTATTAGCATAGGGACATCCATGTGTATATTACATCAAGAGGACCAACAACTGAATCAGGCATAGTCCTTGTGCTCAAGGGATTCAATCAGGAAAATAAAATTATTAAAGAAAAATGGTTTAAAAATACATAAGAGGAGCATATTCCCTAATGTTGAGAACAGGGTAGATGCTGAACTAAGGAAACTATTTCTGAACTAATACAGGAAAGATGTGAATGATTTGAGGAGGCAGAAAACATCCTATGTGCAAATGCTCAGGGGAGAAGAAAGTTTTGCATTGGGAGATGTGTATTTGGACTAAAATATAGAATATACAATGGGGAATAGTATCTTTTCAGTCTGCAAAGATAACAAGAGCCACATTTTAAAAAGAATTGTGTGTCAGTTTAAAGAACTTGGATTTTACTTTGGGGGAAAATAGAAAGTTAGCAAAGAATTATAGGTGGTATCACCTATATATAGACAGCAAAAAATTGTGGGAATATGATCCTGTTTGTACATTAGTAAAATTACTTTCAGTGAAGAGAAAATTGTGAAGGAATTCTGAAAGGAAGGGATCAATTGAGAACATTGGTGCAAAAATCTAGAAGAGGGGTGCTATGGTTTGGATGTTGTTTGTTCCCACCAAATCTCACATTGAAATTGATCCCCAGTGTGGTGGTGTTGGGAGGTGGGGCCTAGTGGGAGGTACTGGGGTCATTGGGGTAGATCTCTCATGCATGGCTTGGTGCCTTCTGTGTGTGAGCTGTCCCTCTCATGAGACTGGATTGGTTTTGAGGGAATGGATTAGTTTCCAGAGGGTGGGTTGTTACAAAGCCCAGGATGCCACTCAGATTTTGTTCCTCTTTACACACGCCTGCTTCTCCTTTGACTTTCTCTGCCATGATATGATGCAGCATAAAAGCCCTCAGCAGATGCCAAGCAGATGCTGGTGTCATACCTCTTGCATAGCCTCCATAAGCATGAGCCAAACTAACCTCTTTTCTTTATGAATAACCTAACCTCAGGTATTCCTTCACAGCAACACAAAATACACTAAGACAAGAGCTTATAAGGATGTGACATGTGATAGTAATCATGGACATGGGATAAACATACCAAGGATTTAAAATCTATAGAATTTGGTGAATGACTAGAAGCGGAAAGTGTGATAGAAGGAGTCAGTAAGGCATGCCTGTCACAGAGTTTTCTGAAGGGTAGATGGCAGCAAGGCTACCATACCTGATGGTGTTTATGATGTCCTGCAAAATAGTAGATGATGATTGAGGGCGAGAGTAGCTGAGAACTACATACCTTAGTGCTTGACTGTATCTGCTCCGGAGAGACCTGTTTTATGTAATTTACACAGAGGTTATATTAGAAGCAGGTTTTTGGAGAAAATAATCTGTGCAGATTTGAATAATTCAATTTAAAATATTTGAGAATATGTCTATAAAGTAGATACATTGGTCTGAAGTTAAGTCATAGTGTTTGAGTTTCTGTGTGTGTGTATATATATATATATATATGTAATTGAGATCATCAGAATATATATTTTAATTGTAGTTAAGGGATACATAGATGGGTTTGTAGTCAAGGGATAAATGCAAGGTAAAGTTGTAGAATATGGAGAGAAGAAAACCTCAGTAGACCTGAATAACACAAACATGTACAGAATAAACAGAGGAAAAATTTAGGAGGAAGAAGAGGAGGGGAAGGAAGAAGAGATATATGGGGAAAACTAGCAGAGTATATAGTGCCATAAGAATAAAAAAATTAGCATGTTTCAAAAACTGAAGAGTGGTTTTCACCTCTAAATTTTAGAGAGAGGTTATATATAAGATGAAGACTTAAATATGGCACTGTTTTTAACAATAAAAATATTGCTATGTATGGTGGCATGTCTTGTTGAAGTGACCTGTCACAACGCTGTTCAAAAATAAATGGAAAGTGTAGGAGTAAGAAAAATGTAGAGAACTCTAAAAATATTTAACCAGTTAGATGAAATGCCAGATGTTCTATAAAATGTCAAAAAAAGACAGTAAAAGAAAAGAGACATAGGGCAACAGTGAGTTTTGTTAAGATAGGGAAGGCTTATAAGATTAGTTGAAAGTTATTGAAAATAATCGGTAGAGAAGAATAGAAAATATAGGAAAAGGGGATAATCAGTGTAGAAAGAAATATGAGGAGTGGGGATAAGGAACTCAACCAAACTGAAAGGAATGAAAGTAGACAAAGGAAGGCATGAATCTTTTTTTGTAACAGAAGAGTAAAAAGAAGGAATTCATTGCAAAGAACTAACTATATATAGGAAATAGCCTAAGGAATTTCCCTCTTGATTGCTTATAATTTTCCTCAAATTTGTAAGCTGATTTTATCTGCTAACAGAAAAAGGTTTCAGGTGAATAAGAGATTTGAGATGAGACTGGAGAAATTCTATTATAACCAACTTGGCAAATTAAAGAGAGATCTAACTAGATAAATAATTGAAGAACTAACAAAAAGCATTTAGGGCCAAGCAAAATCTAGAGTGCATAAGCTGGCTCATGTGATTTTTTTTCCAACAATATTCATAAGCTTAGGCACATCAATAATTGGGTCTCGAATTGGAGTTTTAATGGGTAAAGGTTACAGAAGAAGTACAGGACAAATTATCTGAAGATATTGTACAGGAAGGGTTGAAAGATGCATCATACTACCAGATTCGGAAGTAAAGAGAAGTGGTAATGATAGACAGCAAAAGAATACATCAATGGATTGTTGACTTCAGGGATGAAGCATCTATCCCTTGACTACAGTTAAAATGTAGAGATGATAAAATGCAGAGTAAGGATAACTGAATAAAAGAATTGAAAAAGCATTAGGAGTGGGATTCTAAAATTAAGATCACGAAGTAATATTGTTCTGGGTGGTGATGAAGTTCTGACTGCAGCCATGGGAGTGTATGGATGGAAGTAAATTTTCAAGTCACAAAGCTTTAAGTGTAGAGATTTACACCAAATAAAGTATAGGACCTGAGAATTTGGAGGGCTGGATAGGCCAAAATATGAATATCAAAGTAGCCTAAAAGATGGTGGCCGGATCTGAGACAGGGAGAAACACTGTGAGTGATATATTCAAGTCCCCAGGACTCAACGGAGAGTGATTAGTAAGGTTTGGTAAGGAGCCAAATATCCTGAGCTTCAATTGAGCAAGGGAGTTTCCAAAGAGGATCAGGGCAATGGTCAGGAATCAGCTTTGCGGAGTGAAAAGAATGCCGACTTCCCACTTCCTGACCCAGAGATATGAGATGTGTGGGAGAATGAATAACATGAGTTTGAGGCATGCTGCGGTCATCCCATAGGACAGCAAATTTCAGTTAAAGCCAAGAGGTAGGGAAATGTCACAAAATAGGTTGAGAAAGTAAGGGATTTTGTTTGTCTATTTATTTACCATATAAAAGCCATGACCATTTCACAGGACACCACTGAAAGGCATGAGAACGTTAAGAAGCTTGAGAGGTTAGTTTAGGGGGCACATATTTTCCATATAATCAGATTCAGATATTTCTATACTATTAGGTAAGTGTTATGTAAAGAGGATGGGAGGTTCATCTGGGAGTCAGGCCAAGGTTTGTAGTATCACTTCTAGCAGAGGACAAATAGGAAAAAAAAAAAAGCTGTGGGTCAGAATGGCAGGCAATCAGCCATCTGAGATGATGGGCCTTATTGCAGTCTAACTATCAGAAATCAGCAACTCTCCTACTAAAGGAAGGTTTCCAGTATCTGACCCAAGTCAGAAGGAAACAGTTGTTCAGATTTTACTCAAAATTTGAGGTTTCGAGCACAGTCCTGTAGACTGAGAGAAAAGGGAGCAGGTCAATCAACAGAAGTTGGAATTGACTTCTGTGGAAAAGAATGAGCTTGTTCTATGTGTGTGGAATTGTGTTCAGCCACTGGTAAATCATTCAAGTGAGGTGACACTGGGTGGTGAGTAAGACATCAAATTTTTTTTGTTTTAAAAACCATTTTCTTAAATTTATAAAAATCACATCCAGCAATATTTTGACATTTTCTGAGAATGCCACACAAATAAACACACACACATTTTTACAAATATCTGAAATGTAAATAAAACAGCTATGCTACCTTATATCTCATTTCAGAATTAACATCTAATTAAAATTGTATATAACTGTAGAAATCATACACTGAGTAAAAAACATTGTAGTAAGGAAATAAGTTGATCCTGTGTCAGAGGACATCAGAAACATCATTTGCCTTTGCAATTTAGCATTGGTTGGATTCTTAATTGTGAAAACAAATACTTTTTTGTTTTTTTTGTTTTGTTTTAAATGAGAGACACTGTCCCACTTTTTCAGTGAACCTACTGAGAGTCTACCATCCAGCCACCTGGTTAGGCAGAGGGTGATGTGAGGAGTACGATGTATTTTCTGCCTTCACGGACTAATATAGTAATACTTCTTCTTGGGAAAAATTCCAGTCCACAGTCAGTTCTCAAGCACTGACAATATCAGGGTTGGTAGTCAGCAAACCAGGATTTGTTTTGGAGAAAACTAATGGAGAACTTCACCATCTTTCGCTGTGTTCACAGATCAAACTCGGTTGATGCAACTATCCATCCTAAAGTGTCATCTCTCACTACCGTGGGCACTGCAATTCCCCACAAGCACTTTGGAAGAAAACAGGCAAAGTCAACCTAAAACTCGCTCTAGAATTTTGGCTAGGGGTTCTTTAAAAAAGGGGCACAATCCTAGCATTTTATTAGTTAATTTTTAATGTAATTTCAAACAATTAGATTATGAGCCAAGGATGGTAAACAATGCAAGGGAAACAGAGCTACCATATCATGAGTTTATTGATACTGATCTAGTTTTTAAGCCACATGGATGTAAAACTTAATAAACGATATTATTTATGATGTTTGTCTTCACTGTACCAAAACTAAAACATTTTAAAACAAAAAATAAGTATTAACTATTTTTCTTTAAATTTGTACAAACATATCTGTCTTCACTCTATTATCTTTTTTGCCTCAAAGGAACAATTTTTGGCCAATCTTTTCAGAGCTTGAATTTAGGACTATTAAGAAGTAACTTTGAAATGTGATGATGCTTAAATTAATTTTTGAAATTCAGTGATGGGGTAGAACTAGGTCAGGAAATTGAAATTTTTCCAATGGTATGAGACCTAGGAGACATGGTGATTCACTTTATTATTTAAACCAAGGTTAATTTTTAGTTTTTAGTTCACTTTATTTATTTAAGCCAAGGTTAATTTTTAGTTTTTACTGTTTAAATGCACTAGAAAGTTAAGTTTGCACAGGGATTGTTTTAAAATAAAGGAGCTATGCTAACCCGCAGATGAGCTTTGTTTGGTAGTATCCCTTTTTTTTTCACATAAAGTCTAATGTTTGAAAAGTTATCATTGTTATAAAGCAAAATTATTTCTTCCTATTCTTATTATCATATATTTCAGGGATGTATTGGAAAACAAGTATAAGAGAGGATATAAAGAAAATCCTATAGATAATGCATTTGCTTGATTGATTTACATCATCACTGTGTTTCATAATAACTGCTTATGGAATAATGGGAAGTTTTATAAAATGCTGGCCTTGCATATATCTTAGAATGCCAATTTAATAAAGTGTATTTACATGCATTATATACATAGATAGATGATAGATAGATAGATAATGGATAGGTCCTCTTTCCTATTTTTCAAAGAATATCTTTTTTCCTAAAAAGAATGAGATGACTCTCATGTCATTTTTATGAATAAAAATTTTATGTTTTCAGGAAACAACACTTGTGGCAATGCTGTGATATCACAAATATCGGGCAAGGCGGGAATGGGAAGCCTCCTGAGAAATTGTGTTGAATTTATGTGACTATCTGCAGCAAATTTTGACCAAGAAATCTAATGTACCACTTAGGTTCAACAAAATGATTTTCTTTAAAGTCTAAACTTTAAATATGTTCTCACTCATATGTGGAAGCTAAAAAACAGTGATCTCATGGAACTAATAAGTAGAACAGAGGACACTAGAGACTGGGAGGGATAGGAGGAAGGGAAGGAAGGATAGGGAGAGACTTGTTGAAAGCTACAAAATTGCAGCTAGGTGGAAGGAATAAGTTCTGGTGTTAAGCACTGGTACTAAGCACTGTAGTATGACTATAGTTAACAATAATATAGTTTCAAATAGCTAGAAGGAGGATATTGAATACTCCAGACACAAAGAAGTGATAAAGGTGTGAGATGATAGATATGCTAATTATTCTGATCTGATAACTACACATTATATGTGTGGAAACAACATTATGTACCCCATAAATATGTACAATTATTGTCTGTCAATTTTAAAAGTAAAATTAAAAAGTAATAACTATAAAGCAAATAAAAATATAAATGTCACAATTACTTACTTGCATCGATGGCAAAATCTTATGTTTTATTCAGAAAACGGTAGACATCTCCCTTTCCAGCCACATCTTTATCATAAGCACGACTTAGTTGTGTTCCAGGGAGCCTATTTTCAGGCAAATTCACTGGGTTAATTAAAATCTGAATTTCTGTTTTAATGTGTGAATACACTGAAGAGATAACACAGAAAGACTTCTTAATATCAAGAAAAATATAAAAATGAACAATTTTATCAATATCAATATTTTATCAATATTTCCATTTGTCTTGATACATTTCAAGCTGAAACTGGAGTAAAAAGTTTCATCTAAAACTGAGTAACTTTTTTTTCTTTAACATATCAATATTGTTTTTCAGTGATGAACTTTGTAGAACAAACTTGCAGGAAAGTACAAGTTTAGATCCCAGCTTTAATATATCTTTAGTTTATTCCTTTGTTCAACATGAATTTAACAATTATCATGCAGAATGGTTATTTCACAAGCAAATTTTGCTAATTTCTTCCTTCAGTTTATTGACCATTTCAGTGAAATCATTTCGCATGCTCACATAAGCTATATTTTTAAATATGAAGTTTGTTGTATTACAGTTTAAAACGCTAATTGAAAAAATCAAGGAAAAGACCTTTCTTCTTTAATTTGCTTAATTATTTTCATTGGTTTTCTTTTTATTAGAAAGAAAAGATCTGTTTTTGGTTTAGTTGTGAGTCATTGTAAATTACATTGTGCTGTACCTCTGTAGTGGAAAACAGAAATAGGCATATTCTGAAACTCATTCCCAGAATATGTAATATGACTAAAAGGAAATAATATATATAAGCAATATCTAAAACAATAACTTAAATGTTACAAATATTAATAAACTGATATTTTTATATGACTTTTTATCTAATAAATGTTTTTACATAGCAAATTACTCCACAAAAAGAAGACCCTTACAGAAAAAAATACCAAAAGTAGAATCCTGTCTAAAATAATCCAAGATTAAGAGTTGAGTTTTTTGTTCATTATTTAATATCACTTTCTCTCTCTCTCTCTCACACACACACATACACACACACACAAACAAGAAGAATGAAAATGAGAAAGAAATATTCAATGAATTAAAAGGATCTCAGCAGGGATTCAAATTCCATAACTAACAATTAAACTTAGTTTCCTTAAAAACAAATGAAATATCAAATTTATATAAACCTGTGCATATTAAAAGAGTCTTGAAGATGTTTATATTTAGACCAGCTCCCCATTTGCCCTTAGCAACGTCTACAAACAAGTGCATGGCTTTGGCTATTTATACAAATTCAATCTTTACACAAATTAAGCCAACAAGTCACTACATTGTTACTCAATATTGAAGCCAATAGTTTTATTCTGTTTAATTGAGCGATTACACACATAGGTCATATTTCAGCTTCTGTGTCTGTTTCCCGTTTGTACCTGGTAAGAAGATTATCAGCAAGGCTAGGATCATTATATATCAACAATTTAAAACATAAGTCTTTAGAGTTGACGTGGAGTAACCTATGCATAATTTTTGGCAAGAAGTTCAGGTGATTTAATTTTTAATCCCTGTTTACCTAATAGAAGCTGTTCTGCAAGTAGAATAAATAATTATTTTTAATATGACTGCATAAATATTTGCCAACCCTGAGATGATTCAGTATTATTTCTGAGTGCAACTAGTTGTATACTCACCGCTCTACTGTTGGCTGAGTAACTCCAAAGTTAAGCAAGACCCACTCTTAGGTAATTTGTAACCTAGCAAAGACAATGGCTGGATAAAAATGGCTATACCACAACAGAGTGGGTAACATGTTTCAGTAAAATAACGTGAAAGTTCAGAAGAGGAAGGAAACACTTCCAAAAGAGGACGAAAGGGAGAAACCTTCAAAGAAGTGGTGGCTTTTCAAAAATGAGGCTTTGAGGCTTTGAAGCACCAAAGTCTTGATAACAGCATCCTATTAGAAAAATAGTTTTCAGCGTGTTTCTCTCAATATATGTGCATTTCTATATTCATAAATTATTTAAATGCACCACAGCATGGTATATTTTATATGCTCATGAAATACACATAAAAACTAGAATAAATGCAAAAGAATGATACAAATGTGGAAAACATTGTACTACATTATGTTATACCTATCACATCATATTATATCGCAAATGATATAAATATACTACAGTAAATGTTTTTCTATTTCTAAAATGTTACAAATAACATTCTAGATAGTACTTATTACTATATTATTAAATAATTTTCATAATGAGATGACAAAGATAAATCAAAGTTTTAAAACTCATTAATTATACAATAAATGTTAAATATTAAACATACATACATTTGTATAATAAAGTACTTAATATTTATTTCAAAATACTTGGAGTGAAAAATTAATATGCTTTATTCTTGTTGAAAACATGATTTTACATTATATGATATTACATGTTCATAGCAAAGATTAAAGTTCAGTTTATGTTCATACTCAGTGGCTCTTAAAGATACAAAGGATCCCAAACATCCCTCACAAATATATGTATAACTAAATAGAAGTGCATCAATTTATACTTAATAAATCATAAACTCATTTTTCGGTTTTATCTACCAACACTGAAAAGTATTGAATATAGCCAGCTGTAAAATATTCTTCATCCTTGATGTCAATCCGGTTTTATTTCAAATCAATTGGATAGTATTTCATTTTACATTTTTACTAGTTTAAAACCTACTGACATTTTTTATGTGGAAGATTTTTATACTGATTAGAAAATTCTGTTTTCCAGTACAAGTAGGCAGATAAGTGTTTGCATAGGTGACACAACTGTAGTGGTTTGAAGTCTAGAATGATGGAAACATTTTCAAATAAGCCTCTCCATACTATGAGTTTCTTTCAGATGACAATTGCTTTCTTATTCATCAGTAAATGCCAGAATTACCTTTATGGGTCTGATAAAGTACTCATTATTGTCTTTCATGAAGCAATTGTATATTATAAAATATTTTAAATAAATTTCATAGTCTTTATTGTATTATTAAATTGTATTTGTTTAATAATAAATTAACAAAGTTAGAAAACTTGACCTTTTCTAACGGAAAATATGTAGATCATCCTTAAATTTGACAATTCTATACACACGATGCCAGGGGATCACAAATAAATATGTAGGGTACAAAATATTTTCATTATTATGCCTTATCTCTTTATAAAACTTTATGATTCTTAGGGATCTGGGTTTTGTTTTGTTTCCCAAGTATAAATACTTCTGATTTTATTAAAGAAAGTATAAAACATTGAATTCTACATCTTTAAACACTATTGTTTTAAGAATCAGTTGAATCAGTCTGGTCTTTTCATAGTGCCGGCATGTCCAATACTTCCCCGACTAAGTTTTTCTTCATTGGTGGTAAATCAAGTCTGCGTTCTGAATTGTAATTTTCTTCTGGCTTTTTAATAAAATTCTCTATCGCTGTTTTTGCTTTTGTTTGCATTGCCTTGCCGCTAAAATGTTTGAGTAATGATTCTGACTGTTCTTGTATTGTTTAGATTGCGTTGTTTGTTGTACTTTGTATCTTCTTTATTTTTGTCCCAGCGCGCGCGACCCATCACCACGCCGACAAAGTTGTTCCTCAAAGCAAAACACTGCGGCGGTTCCCGGTGACCAGCAGCCCCGCTTCCTGGCGCCTATAGGGGCCTCTCCAGCCGCCACCTCGGCCGTCCCTATGTTCCTCAGGACCTCTTCGATTCACCTCCTCCGCCGGCCTCCTCTCCGGTGCCCAGGACACTGTCGAGCCTCACCAGCTAGCAACGACCCATGTAGAGGCCTGAGAGGCTTCTCCTTGGAGAGACATTGTTCCAAGAACAGGCGCGTCCGACTTCGTTCCCGTCCGGCTGTGCACCATCTGACGGTGCCGTTGTAAGACTAGAGTGCGATCTGTGTTTGATGACTGCTTTCCACTTCTGTCTTAAATTTTCACATCTTTTCTGTAATAAACTTTCTTATGAATATTGCAAATGAATGTATTTCATATATTGTGCTATTTCTAGAATTAATTCTTAAACTCTTTGCTTGCTTTAATTCTGGGCAAACAACCATTATATAAAAATTACCCTTCAATTTTCCCCCATGAATTATAAATTATATTTTCTTTCCAGTAGTCACTTTTTGATGAGACCACGTTTTGCTTAGCGAATGTTTCCTTTAGTAGTTCAAAGAGTGATTCTTTAAGTGTTTCATTATTAAAATAAAATATTGCAGATATCATAAGCTAAGACATGTTTAAAAACCTGAACTTTCATTCAACTATAGAGCAAATTTTTCACTCTAAACGATTAATTCTAATCAGTTTCTTTATATCCCTAACATTTCTCTACATCTTACAAAAATGCGATAACAAGCAATACATTTTACTTTGTCTTTTATTTCACATCATCTCTTTTAGCCAATTTCCACTGTAGGAAGAAAATTGATTACTTCAGTCAAATGTGAACTGTCTTTTGCTGTTTATTTATTACTGAATTGATTCAAAATGTACACATAATTTATAACATTGCTAAAATATTGTATAATTTTGACTTCATGTTCTGGGTGCTAAATTTTAACATTTTGCCACCTGGGATATATTCATGCTACCATGAGCAAAAAATCTCCAGGGAAAATGTACACTAAAGTTAAAATTCATTAACAATAGTGCATGTAAATATTTACTGCAACGATTTCTTCTGAATAATTCTGAATGTTGTTTGGCTGACTTCTGGGTAGATCAATTTTTAGCTCCTAACCCTAGAGGTAAGCATGCCCAGTGTCATTTATTCGCCCCAATTGCCTCCGCGCAAACCTTTTTATCCTCATTCTGGCCTCATTGAATTTAAATTTCTTTTTTATTTAGTGAAGAGAGATTTAAACAAGATTATATAATACGTAAATCCAGTTCAACTGCATTTATATGAAGTCTAAATGATTGCAATATGCTGAACATGAACAAGCGTGGGAGAATTTCCTTGTCTGTGCAGAACTCCCACCCTGCCTTCTACTTGTGAATGTTTGACATGAGAACGCCGTAAGAATGCCAATGCCTACTTAAATATTAAAGCTTAGTTTTTTTCTTGTATTTGAGATTTTAAAAGAATAAATGTAAATAGAAGTTCTAATATTTCCTTCTAGCACCAAAATAGATCATTTAACACATTCCCTTGTGTATAAGAATCACATTTTGGAAAATGCTAATGTAATGTTTATGAACTATTGCACCAGTAAATATTTGCTAATTTATTCATTTATCGATGAATATATTCATATAATAAATGGAAGATGAAAAGGGGGAAATGAGGCATTGGTGGAGAAGGTAGCATGACTAAAAGTAGGATAGCAGGAAAATATTTTTTGTTTAATAAAATTCACAGGCGGTTTTCATTATTCGTTTTTGAGAAAGGCTGCAACATGACCACAAATGCATTTCAGAAAGATTCACATGGAAGGACACTGAGGGTTGATTAGCAAGATGAGAAAATAGAGGAGCGAATTTATAACTTTCTATGTGAGAGGTAATGAGTACCAAAAACAAGATGTTGTCAGGAACATATAAAGATACTTAAACACTTTATACTTGTAAAACAATCTCTGGCATGTTAAATATATATTTATATAATAAATAATCATATATACATATAAAGTACTTGCTTTATATGGTATTGCAGGACTATAAAAATGCCTGTGTAAGCTGAAATTGTGCAAATCAATATTAATAATCCATAGGAAAAAATAATTTACAGTATTTTTAAAAAATTTATCAAAACATAAAAATTTTTATTATAGCTTAGAAATTGATAGAGGTGAAAGAAATAGTATAATAAATATTTAGTTGATATACTATAAATGAGAATTAAAATGTTTTATTTCTTTGTTAAGAAGGATATTTCAAGAGTAGTTTAAACAGTGCTTGCTGTCCGCTATGGAGCAAGGATCTTTTCTGGGCCTTAGCAAATTATCCTATTCCTTTCTAGGTTTGGATCAGCTTCCCACATTTTATTATTTGCACTTTCAGTGTTGTAAAATATCTTTGAGATTTCCTTTAATGTGAAGTTTTTCGACAATGTCATTTCCTCCAGGACATCACCATTCTTTTAAGCACAACCACTTACTTAATTTTGGTTAATGTCACCTTCACTAAGTTCTTCTGGCTGCATACCTGTTGTTTCTCAAATAGTGACAGTGCCAATATTCCCATGATCAGGGATTTTTTTTTCCTGTTAACTCCATTTATGTTAACTCCTGAAAAGTTATTTTCACAGTGTGGCCAATGTTTCTGCAATACTTCATGAATATTACTCAGTTTACTTTCTTAATGTCCTCATGATTTCTAATGCTTGCTTTAAGTCATATTTATCCAAAGATGAGCTAAGGTTAATTGCTTGATCTTCAGTTGTAGTGTCAATGGCTTGTCTGAAAATTCATCTAAAGTTATAGGCTCTAAATGTTGAAATAATTCCTTGGTCTTGCCATTGACTGACTTAATAAAGTTGCGTTTGGTGATAAAATACAAATTTTTGCATCATGACCTTAAGAAATTCAGGGTGACCTGGAGCATTATCCAGCCATAATAGTTCGTTAAAAGTTAAATTATTTTGGCAACAGTATCTCTCTACTGCTTAGAAAAAGAAGGGTGTATATGATTCAAGGAGTCACAGTGCTAGAAAAATATACTGAAGCGTACTCATCCTTCAACTGTGGCATCACAAATTACCAAAGAGTGATAGCTTTTATACTTTGATAAAAATAAATTCCACACAGTCTTATTAAATATATAATAAAATAAAATAATCTTCCATATGGCAGTGGACTAGAACTTAGCTTAGATTACCCAGGTCAAGTTCTCAGAAATGTTTGCATTTCAAGAATTCCACGGGATTTCCAGTGTCTAAAGTAGAAATGGTGGGATAAGCTCTCCTTCCTGGACAAAGATCAGGTAGACTTAATGTCCCTTATAAAACATTGGCGTTCCCTAAGCTCAAAATTCCTCTTCTCTAACCCAACCCATGGCATGTGCAAGCATCACTTGGCCCTCTTTGCTTTACTTTTTAGGATTTGGGACTGAAGGAACCAGTGTGAATGCTGGCACTCTGGCTTCTGCAATTTCTGTGAATAATAATGATAATGTTCTGTGTATCTGACCCCAAAGTCTTATGTCTTGTACCAGTATACATGAACCCGTGGGAAGTCAACCTCTCAGCTTGCAAGTAAGGCAAAATCTCAGACCCTTCACATTTCTTGCCACAAGAAACTCATTATTTTTCTAGTCACCAAAATGTATTTTGTGAATGCATAAACCAGCCCAGGTCAAAACCTGTAGAAAACAAATCATTTCAGATGTGTGCTATGCCTTAATGGCAGAATGCTACAAACCCCAAAGTCTGACACATTTTCAGGGAAGTGGTAAAGCATCACACTTGCAATCAAAGTACCAGATTTTTTTTAAAAAGCTATTTTATCTATGCACATAGTTTAACTTCCCCTAGAAATCTTTTTTTCATTTATAATATGTGGAAAGTTATAATAACTACCTCAGAGCTGTTATGAATATATGAGGTAATGCATAAAAGGAACTAGCACAATACAGGATATATGAGAAACACTCAACAAATATTTTATATCGCTTCAGAGTTACTTAGGATACCTCATTAAATAACTCAAAGTCTAGAATGGAATTTTGTAGACCCTCATATTGAACACCCCCATGGGATTGTGATTTGAATATTTTCGGAAGTAACCTATCCTATTTTGAGTTCTGTTCTCCATCAACACTAGCAGTAAGATTCCTACGTAATGTTATAAAGCTTTCCCTGAAGAATTAAAGCATCTTTACACGTGTATATACAGGGACCTCTTATGAATGGCTGGTAACTGGAGATGGTTGCTGGCATGGTGCAATCCATCCTCCATATCCACCATCAAATAGTTGTAATTTAAAAACCTGATTATGTCATTTTTATACTAAAACTTTCTTCCTACAGAAGAGAGAGTCCAAACCACTTAGCATGCAGTATTTTACATTTTACTCATTTCTTCTTTTCCCCTCTAATGTACCATACATTCAGCGAATTCAATACTTTTTCATATTCTCTTCCATACTTCCATTACAAATATGATTCTATGCCCAGAAATGCATCTCTCTCATTACTGTCTTGTGAAACTTTACAAATTCTTTAGGAGCAAGATCAAATGTCACTTCCTTAGTGAAGGCATTCATGACTTCCCCAGGATACTTAGACATTCCCTCCCTCTACTATTACCCAAAAGTGTTCTGTGTACTCTCCTATGGCATTTATTCTATGGAGTGTAACACTCTGTTTACATGAATTTTTCCCTATTTGTCTAGCTTGTGTTTGTGTTTCCAGTGCTGAGGACAAGGAAAGGCTTGTTATATATCTAATTGGCCTTTGAATGAATGAATAAACAAGATTTTGTCTATCATGATATTCTGGATTAAGTTCTATCACGAGTTTTACTCCCTTTGGGTCTTAAGCATGTATTTTCTCTTAGAATCTAATACTAAAATCCCAAGCTCTTTGTCAAGTATGTTCTACCAGACACACTGCTGTCCCAAGTTCTCGGAAATGACTAGAAAATTCTTCCCTTAGATGTTCACATGTCTTGGGTCATCACCTCCTTCTAATTTTTGCTCAGTTATCATTTTCTCATTGAAATTTACCCGCATCATCTGATTTAAGTAGGAACTCCTCTTTTTTCCCACTCTTTTTTCCCTATCTTATTTTCTTCCATAGAATTTATCATCCTTTAACATACTACGCAATTGTTTAAAGTATAATGTCTATTGTCTATGTACACTCACTAATATGTCAACAGTTTTAGGGAAGGATTCAGGGAAGGGTTGTACTAGTTTTTTTTTTTTCTTCAAGGAGGCATTTTCAGTAACTGGAAGAATGTCAGTTTCAATCATTATTTGGAAGAATAACCATAAGGGACAAACTATGGCAAAGATTTTACATCACATTCTTTCTGAATTCAGTCTCCTATAAAACCTGGCTCACAGAAAAGTGTAAGGATTTGATTTATGATATTGAAATAAATTTTGGAATGCCTCTAACACAGATTTCATAGTTCTACCTAGGACCAGACAGATAGATTTAGAGATTTGTATGTTTATATAACAGGTGTGTATGTATGTATGTGAGATATATATGAGGGAACTTCAAAAAGTGCATGAAAAACTGGAATTAAAATACTAAAAATAAAAATATAAACTTTACTTGTCAACATAAGCTTCATCAAGTTCCAGATACTTTTGGAAGCAATAATACTAGCCACTTAGTCCATCTGTAAAGAACTGAGAATTTAACCATGTCAGTGCAATCTTTTTTACATTATTAACTGAGGAAAAAAATGAGTGCCCTTTACAGATTTTTAAGAATAAGAAACAGAAAGAAGTCAGAGGAGCCAAGTCAGAACTGTAAGGTGGATGACTAATGATTTGTTATCGAAATTCTCACAAAATTGCTCTTGTTTGAAGAGAGGTGTGAGAAGGAGCATTGTAGTGGTGAAGAAGGACTCCCTGGTGAAGTTTCCCGGGGAATTTTTCTGCTAAAGCTTCCGCTAACTTTCTCAAAACACTCTCATAACAAGCAGATGTTATCGTTCTGTGGCCCTCCAGGAAGTCAATAAGCAAAATGCCTTGAGCATCCCCCAAAAATTCTTGTATGACCTTTGCTGTTGACTGATCTGCTTTTGCTTTGACTGGACCAGTGCCACCTCTTGGTAGCCATTGTTTTTATTGTTCTTTGTCTCCAGTTCACTGGTAAAGCTATATTTTATCTCCTATTACTACTCTTTGAAGAAATGCTTCTTGACCCCAATTTTAAAAAATTTTCATTAAAAGCTCTGCTCTTGTCTGCAGCAGATCCAGGCACAACAGTTTTAGCATCTATTGAGTGAAAGGTTTGCTCAGTTTTAATTTTTCCACAAAATGTGTGGTAAACAAATTGAGATGTCTATGGTATTGGCTATTGTTTGTGCTATTAATCATCAGTCCTCTTCAGTTAGGTCATGGACAAGATTACTTTTTTTCTTACAAATTGATGTGGATAGTCTGCCACTTCGGGCTTCATTTTCAACATCATCTCATCACTTCTTTTTCACATTATTAACTGAGGGAAAAATGAGTGCCCTTTACAGATTTTTAAGATTAGGAAACAAAAAGAAGCCAGGGCAGCCAAATCAGAACTGTATATGTATGCATGTATATATATAAATTTGTACGCTTATACCAAGTATTGCAAGTATTAACACCTCTATTTAACATTACAAAAATGAAATATAAGTAAATAATATATCCAGTCAAACATTAAGTCATAAAACAATATTTTTCCCTTTCATTGATTATTCATTAGCTCCTTCTAAAATAGAGTCTAGTTATAAAATAGCCATAGATTTTTAAAGCATCTTTGAATGTCAGGAGCTAAGATAAACAACAGAAGGGCATGCTAAAAACAGTCAATTAATTTGTATTTTCTGGTGAGGCAGGAAAGAACAGAGGAGAGAAGGGGAGGGAAAGGAGATGCCTGGCCCTATTACTCATCCTGAGTCACTGATTGCGTGCCTGAAAAAGTACAGACCTTTCATGGGGAACTCAAGCTCTTTTGAACCAAAGGCTTAAGTAACCCTTGGAGAAAATGGTAGTTTATGCTTTCTGAATTATTATATAATCTTATTACTGGGACAAATTCCCATTCATTATATGAATTCTTTCATATAAGATCTCAAACTAACAAATACAGACAGTTTAATAAGAAACACGGTATTTCTCCCCGTTGACATGTTTATTTAGGACCATAGTATTTTAACAGTGCTATAAGACCATTCAGGTATTTGCTTGTTACTTGGTTGGTCAGTGGGTTTCAATAACTTTTTATTCTAAAATGCCCCCCAAACACTTCAAAGAACCTAAACTTTAAATAATTGCTACTAATTTATCTCTAATAAAAAAAGGTATCCAGTTTAAAAAGCACTGTTTTTGGTTTTGTTTTTCCCTAATAGAGTGTTTATGTTGACAGACGAGGAATGAAGGGGAAAATTGAGGGTAAATGATTTTTTTTCTCTTTTTGCTTTCTTAAAGTGTTCTTTTCAAGGTTTAATAATGTATGCAGTTTGGAAAAGTAGTCAGGCCTTGAATTCTTAGTTATCAAGTAGTATATGGATCACACCCAATCAATCTGTCGCAAAATGAAAATTGAACAAAATTTTGCTGAAATTGAAGTAGGCAGTTTTAAAGGATCAAAGTTAATTATACTCGTCCCTCAAATTCCCAAGGTTATGATAACAAAATAACTCATCAATACTCTTACAAATTAGGCCTAAACATATGAACACAATCTTTGTCAGTTTGGTGTCTCTGTAATGAGTGATAAATCTAGTAGAACATGAGGCAAGGTGGCATTGTTTGGAGATGGAAAAAAGAATTATAACAGTCACTTCTAGCATTCTCATTTGCACATTAAAAAATCAAGACTACAAGGAAGGTGTGTTGGACATTTCAATCCATTCTTGGAGAACTCGATTTATATATATGGTTTGATGGGGAACAGAACAGGAAGACGGCTAGCCTCTTAGCAGCTCTATTATTTATAGCTTCTCCAAACCCCTCACTTGTCTTATTTTTAAAATGAAGATAATATCAATTTCCTCACAGGTTTTTAAATAATTTACTTATATATAAATATAAACCTATTTATTTACATATTGTATACTATATGTTTATATTTTAAAATTATTCGTATTTGTGTATATATATGACATAGACAATAGGCATATGACACCGTTGGCTCAGAGCTGTTCGAAATTTTAAACCCCATTGTCTTTCTCTGCATTGTGAATGAAAACTGTCTCTTTATCTTCCTCTTTATCATCTTTATCTTGCTCTTTGGAGCTACCTTTAAAAAGCTTCATTGCAATTATTTTCATTGTTTCATGAATTTGAAAAGGAATATCACAGTTTTACTTAATTGTTCATTTGTTCTATTCTCCAGGTTAAATATTACTAAGCCTGTAATTCCTTTTTAGCTGATATAATCTCAAATGCCCTCCAAAATATATGCATGTTTTTCAAAGGCACATCTGCAAATTTCTCAAATGCAATGTCCCAAAGTGTACTTGGTTATTTTGCAAATGAAAGTTGATTGGTTCAGAGTAGTATATAATCCTCTTGAGGTATACATTATACTTACATGATAACAGGGTAAGATTGCATTGACATTTTATTTTCTACTAACTTTTGTTTGGATACTTCTATAAGAAAGACAAAATGGCTACTAATAATCATATTCAGAGATACTTAGGTTTGAGTCCTAGCTACATAGTCACAAAACCTAAAATGTATCTCATAATGTCTATTATATTATTTGAATAAATGTTGACTTTGTTTAAGTCTCATTGTTTTCTTTTGTAAAATAGGTATATAGGTTGTGCTAAGTATGGTGTCTGGCACGTAGCACACACATTATGCGTGATATTAGCAGGAAATTATTTCTTAATTTCAATATTATCATTATAAAGTATTCTAAGAAACCACGTCTTACAGCTAATTTGCCTTTTTCCTTCTTGAAAAGGAACTCATCTTGATAAGCATAGTTTTAAAATACTCTCTCTTTTTAGTCAAGGGAATTTTAACCAGTGAAGACTTTTCCTTGAAGATGGGGAAATCCATAATACACAGGAGGTATCTTTGATCAAACTCAATATTTTCTGCCTTGGCCATCTTATATATTAAGATGGCATGCTCACTTTTCTCCAAATGGCATTAACTTTACTTAATCCTTGTTCTTGCAGATTCAAATCCAAGATAGCAGCTCACCCTACTTACTCCCTTTACCTTCTTGAGAATCCTCTAAGACAAAATAAATATATAATAAAGACTCTTATTTTAGTAAAATATAATTTATACCTATCTGTATTTATTGCTATCTGAATTATCACATTTCCACATCACAAGTACTTCTTGTCTCTGACATAGTTTTGTGATCAAATCTTCGTCATATCCTGTAGCTCACCTTTCAACTTGTCCGTTTAAATGGCTGACACATTTACATTAATACCATACAGCCTACCGTATATTTCTATTTTCCTTCTCCTTAAAATTTAACCAAAATTTTCCCCACCATCCTATAGCTTTTTATATATGTGGATATTTTCTTGATACCAAATATAGCTATATTTGTTTTTTTGTGAGAAAAATCTGCCCTTTCTTTTAAAGATTACAGGCATGAGCCCAGTATGACGAGTGTTAGTTATTTTCTAATTTCATATTTTTCCAATGAGTATTTATAGAAACTTGTAGATGTCTGAAACATACTTTCTGTCAATTACTGCTGTGATTATTGGTAAGATGACCATCTACCCTATCCTGGCATAATTACCAAGTGTTCTTTCACTCTCAAAATGACCATTCTGAAGGGTAAATTATAGTTTCTCTTATTGGAAATATAAGTCTGCTTAGAAATGTTATATCATATTGATAAAACTATTAAAAACTCAATATAAACTGAAGATGTTTTCAGCCATATATATAAGATTTCAAGGCTAATTGTCGACATTGTATTTATATTCCGATTTTAAAAAGAGTTCAATTACATATTAATTTTAGTACAAACATTCTAAGGCAAGCAGCCATCAGACCCATTTGCTAATATGTTAATGAGGAAGTGCATACATGTATATTGGTTGCACTATGACAACTCTCACTGTATACGAGGATGATTATTATGGTGTCTATGCATTTCAAGATGTATTTGAGGAAAATAGCCAAACATATACATATGAATAATATGCTAATAAATATAGATGTGATATGATCAATGTTCATATTTAGCAATATAATGTGTTCCATAAGATATTGTTTATTCTCATAAATCTATATATTTTGGTTTCCCCTACTCCCAATAACATCTTCTGCTCAAGCAGTATAGAACTTTTAGATTTTTTTTTTAACTTCTTCCTGTTGTTCTAAACCACCTAGGTTATGTATACTGCACTTTCTGTGTCTTTTTCCTGTGAGCTCCCACTTATCATTAAATACCATCCCCAGATGGAGTTAGTTATTCCTTCCATTATCACTGCACTCCCTTCAAAAGCATTTTAATTGCCTGTTGATGTATTTCTTTCCTATCTCAAATTATGAGCACCTTGAAAGCAGAGATCATTCATTTTCATCATCATACTGTATGTCTTGCATACAATATGGAATTCAGTTAATAATGGAATAATATGTGAATGTATGAATTACATGAATGAATGAGTGAATAAATGAAAGTGTGAGTGACTTACTAAATGTGTAATGGTTATGAAATTTAGAGTACAACCAAACGTGAAGAATGCAGCCTTTTTATTTCCTACTTATAAAAATAACTGCGTGTCGGCTAGTCGCAGTGGCTCACACTTGTAATCCCAGCACTTTGGGAGGCCTAGGCAGGCAGATCACCTGAGGTCAGGAGTTTGAGACCAGCCTGACCAACATGGAGAAACCCTGTCTCTACGAAAAATACAAAATTAGCTGGGCATGGTGGTGCATGCCTGTAAGCCCAGCTACTCAGGAGGCTGAGCCAGGAGAATCACTTGAACCCAGGGGGCAGAAGTTGCATTGAGCCAAAATCATGCCAGTGCACTCCAACCTGGGCAACAAGAGTGAAACTCCGTCTCAACAACAACAACAACAACAACAACAATAATAATAATAATAATAATTGGTGTCAAATGGGACCATATTTGGGTATTACAGATTAGAAATCCATTTTCCTCCCAAGAAAAAGTGAGCAAAATGATAATAATTAAAATCAGAAGTTTTCACATAAAAATCCAAATTTCTAGTTTCCCTTGGAAAATCATAAGATTTGGCAAATGCATTCCTAAATGTCAACCATTGGCTCAAGTTAAACAGTAGCTACTTCCTTGAGCACACAGTCCCCATCCCTATATTCTATATAGGATGTCTCATTTATTATTAGTGCATTAATTTGCCACCCAGGATCCAGTGAGTTCTATTAAAGCACTAACCTGGGATTGTTTTAAGTTAAACATCACCAATTTCAGTAAAAATGAGTGACAGACATTTTAGGGAGGAGAAAAGGAATGGAGAAATACGTAAAACTGAGGCATATTTAATGAAAATAATGTAAAAGGCCTTGTCTGAAACTTAAAGGAAGCAAAATAGTACAATGTTTAAGAGCCTGAATTTTAGATTTGGAGAACTGATCTAGAATTTTGCTAGATTGGACAAACTGCTTAATTTCATAGAGGTTAAGTTTCCTCATTAGAGAAATAGAAGCAATAATAATTATAATAGTTTAGATCTACCTCTTAGATTTGTTGCGAGGATTAAATATAACCATATATATGTAGGCTTGGTTGAGTGTAAAGGTTTTAGACATGCCTAGACATGCTCAGACATTTATGATAGCCTAAGACAAGTCAAAGACATATATAGAGAAGGGCTACAGGAAGAAGGTGAAGGAGAAGGGGGAAGGTTTCTGAGAGACAAGCATCAATGCCTGGAACCACATCTAACAGCTTCATCCACATTTTGCAACAGTACTTAGTGTAAACTGGACATCCCAAGGGTCTATGCTGTCCTCCCTTCAAACGTGCATATTCTGTTTAGACACAGCAGTATCTTGCAGATGATTCATTGGAAGATGGTAGGTTTCATTGGAAGTGGTACAATAAAGAGTAGAGATAGTGATCCCCAGAAGCTGCCTAGCAGAAAAAAGGTAGTGCGGCAATAGCAAGTGTCTTCATGAGTGCCAGTGAGACACTTTCAGAAAGATATCTGAGGGTTACTTTATTAGGCAGCTAATATCCTTTGGGATAAGAAGAGGCAAAGGCCAGTAACATTTGTAAAACAGCTACTATGACTTTATCTGACAATTGCATTATATAGGTAACAAAATACTAAGTGTGGTATTTTAATATTTGAAGAATTTTCTATGTATTCAGAATCCTCTGTGTAGCAGAGGTAACTTTGCATTCACCAACACCCATATCCTATTCTTCCTGATTCACAGCTACACTGAGTCCTTTATGTGTGGTTAGTGAATGTGGATGTGCTGTACACAATTCCAGGCCTGTCACCTAAAAACCTCCAGAATGAGCCTATTAACTCTCTGTGATGATCAGACAAAACCATCTTCAGTGATCTTTGAGCCCTACTTACTGGGAAAGCCACACAATTTAAAGAACTTGGGTCCCTAAATGACAATGCTGAAAACTACCCATCAAACAGTAACATCTGCAATAGGCTTGAGTGAAAAAGAAACATCTGCTGTGTTAAGCCACTGGTATTTGGGGGTTACTTACCATAACAAATAAATGTGGTCACCCAAATATTCTGAAATACCATCTCTTTAGGTCATTTCAGTTATCTGAGTCTATGTAAATAAGAAATAAATAACAGCCAGAGCTAGCTGAAATCAGAAACCACAAGCAGTCTTTGTTCACAAGTAAGTAGTTATTTGATCTGTCCCACAACCATCATTATTTCTATCTTTGCATTGTCTACCTGAGAACTATCAAAAGCACTGTCTGTCCTACACTGTTCCCCATCTGAAAGAATTAGACACGTTCAAACTTCCATGGCCATTTCTGCAGTATTGTTAAAAAATCAGTGCACATTCACAAACCTGTACTTTTCTTCCTAAAATAGGGTGTTGACCTCAAACAAAAACAGGTTTAGGCTACATCTACATGGGTGACCATGTGTGGCATAAAATAGATTTTCCAGCATGCGTTTATTTGGCAATGACTTAAAAGTGCAACCAGATGTTTTCATAGAGAACAGCTCTTTTGGCCACAAATGTTTCCAATTTAAATGCATTTGTTTTGACTCTATTTTGCTGCAGATGGAAAACATCCATTTTCTTTCTTTCCACTGGGGATAGACAGTGAACGTTGGCAAATCTCATAGAGAATGATTACCAATGTAGACAAAACTTCGGTGAGAGCTCAATCTCCAGGAGAAAATTTTTAAAAGACAAGTTTGCATTTTAAACAGGTTGGCTCTTTTAAGACCATTTTCCCTCTCTAATTTGTACCATAAGTCTTAAACATCTGTATGTGTTTGATCCTAGGGAACTTACCTTACTTTTAAGTGATAAGTCAAACAGATCTATTCAGAATGACAGCATAGCTTCTGGGCGTGCCATTGATAGTTACTGCAAACAGATATTTCAGATTTTCTTATCAAAATGCGAATTATGTAGGTGTGCTTTACTAAATTTTCTTGCAATTGGCAGGTTGAAAAATTACAGGAATTGTAAATGTCTTTATAAAAATAACAGGAAAGATTTTCTTATTTTTTCAAAAACTAATGTGTACGTGACAGAGTATAAAATGATCTTGGCAAGAGTATAGATTTCTGTTTTAAGAAGCTGGGAGTTGTATTTTAACTCATGAAATGTAATGTTTTCTTTAACAAAATTATCCTTAACATTTGTTGTTTTAGTTTAACTCTATGATTTCTGAGAAGCTTCTTGAAAACAAGAAGATATTTTAAAATTTTATTTCCTGTTTTAGACATTTAAATGAGTAAAAAAGGTCCAAATACTGTTTTGAACAGTAAAAGTATTATTTTTCCCCTGGAAGAGTAAAATCTCTGTCAGCCAGACTATAATACTTTCACAGACTGAGCACTGTGATACACATATGCTATTTTAAATGTATAGACCCTGTAAGAAGGAGCTAGAAATGCTAAAATGAATATTAATTTTTGCATTAGTAATTAGACTGATGTAAGAACAATTGTCTGTTTTTCTATGTCTTCCCACTTGCAAGTATTTCAGTTAAGATGTCATTCTTTGTGGAAAGTATTTACATATATGTTTTCTTAGTTTTTCCTTCTAGATAATATTAACTTTTGTTAGATATCTTTTGATTACTTTATCTGTCATAGATATTCCAATGAATTTTCCGTACATTAAAGTTCATCTTTTAAAAAACCACTTCACCCACTCTTCAAACTACGTTAACGAGTTAAGTATTCACCACCTACTACATAGTCACTTTGGCCTCATTATACAGGATATCGTTCTTACCAATGATTATCTGTTGAGGGAAATCTGGGTTTCTCCTAGACCCCAGTTAAAGAGAGGAACACTGTGAGATCTTGGCCCTGTTGCAAAACCTCTCCAGTCATTCTCCCAGTTTGTTATCACTGGGGAAATAACTTATTTTGCCAGACTGCAGAGCTGGACAGGGTTCTAAGAATGTAAAGTAGTCATAGACTGTTTAAATGATCCATTGGAATTGACTGTTGGCTGGCAGAAGTTATCGAAGTTATCTGGCAAAGGAAAAAGCCATGGTTGTCCAATTTTCCCCTAATAGTACTATGTTGTTTAATTTGTAAATTATAATGATAAATAGCAAATATTTTCACTTTACCATTATCTCAATCTGAAATACTATATATGATGTGAGTTTCTAATGACAGAATAAAAGAGAAGACTATCTCTGTATTCTACTTGGGCTACATAATTCATGCTACATTTAATTTTTAAAAATTCTACAGCTCTATGTTTTTTTCTAAGTAGTTTACCATTTTAAAATTATAAAGCATTTTCAGTAGGAACATTTTATATTATCATAAAACACAATTCTTTTTAAATTTGTTATTATATTATGCTTTTGTTATTACATTATGCTTAAAAGCATAGTTTTTGTGTTTTATTTACATTAAATGTCTCAATATACCCTTGCCTCTTTTAAAATACTATTCAGAATGTTTTCTAACATGTAAAGAAAGACACTTTCTACTGCATACACAGCTTAACATTTAGTTTGTCAACTTAATATATGAGAAAAGTGTAAACAGAATATGGAAATAATCACCATAAAATTTTTATTGTTTTTAACTATTTGGAAATAAAATCAAATTTCTAAAATTATATTAAAAAATTAAATATTTACAATTATTTTCCCAAGTATCAGAAGAATTAATGTTCAAGAATTAGCCCATAGAATTAACTTATTTGGTATGGCTTATAAATCAGTTTTCAGATGAATGACATGAATTTTCCCAAGTAATCACTCTTATTGCCATTCTTGTCTTAATGTGAAAATTTATTTTTTTGTCCACTGGTTTAAACCCTTTAAATGTAGCTAATCTATTTGAAAATATCTCGAAAAATTGCCAGGCCAGTGAGATTCATAAATATCAAGTTACTGTCTTGTGAATTACATTTTTCTTAAAATGTTTGCTTTTACTATTTCACATGTACTTAAGAAGGGATGAATGTTAACGTTTTTGAACCTATGTATATAGCTTTCAGTTACTTTCATAAATGTATGTGTGCCTTTTTAAAAATCAGAAATTCAAGAGAATCCAATCAATACTTTCTATTATTTTATAGTTACAGAATGCAGTCAGAGTATAGATAAATGCTACTTTGATGATTATCTGCTGCACAGACAATGAAAATCAATGTTTAGTGCTCTGTGAAAGTGAAAAGAACTTAATTTTAGGAATTTCAAATAAGAGTAGATTTATGACATAATTTTCCTAAATTTAGAAAGCTATTATTAAAATATATGATACAAAAAGTATAAGACGATGAATGTAGTAAACAATAATTTCCTTTCATAAATGATGTCATTGACTTATGGGAATTACTAGGCTCTACATCTGGTGCTTAGTGACTAATACTGAGCAATCAAATCAGAAGATCTTAATTCAGTAAAACTGAGTAATCATAAGGATGTTAAGACTTCCTATAACAACTCAATCTAGCCTATGAAAAACATGGTTCTGTAAAATCAGAATACTTGTCTTTGAAATTTATTAATGCATATTTAGCACAATTTATTGAAATCTGTGGAAAACTAAAGTTCCCATTATTCTCATCACAAATAATTACTTAAAATTTAATGTATCAGGAGCCATGAACTAAAAAATATAAAGTAGTCTCTAAAATAAATGAGGTCTGAACAAAGACTCAAGAGGATAATCGAAGAGTAGAAACTTGGTAAACAACAGACTCTTACTTTATGGCTAATCTTAGTCACTGATTTATATCTATATTTGTGTAAACTGAACTTTGGTGAAAATAGGATAAATTAATAAGGCAGTAAGGCTTCTAGCAGTGACCTTGGGATATTCATTATAATTATGTTGCTTTGTATTCCTTGTCTTGAAAGGGAAGCCACGGGAGCTTATATTCTTGAAGTACAGATTTTGCCTACTCTTTTTGAGCCTTCATTTAACTATATTTTTTTCTCCACTCCTAACTCTTTATCCTATCACTTACTTCAAGAAACAAAAATAACAAAGATTTCAAAAATACATTCTCAAGTTAATGTACATGACACTCTATTCGTTTTGTTTCTACATTAATGAGAATTATTCACTCATAAATCTGTATCAGTTGTTGATGTGAAAATTACTAGAATTTTAAGACAAATAGAGTACCAGACAATGATACACAATTAAAATACTTTATGAGGAAAACCATAAAATCTTGACATTACACCTATAAATTAGAATTAATGTAGGTAGTATTCTCTGTATATGCAAATAATTTATACTGAACATGAAAGCAAATGGTTAGAAATGAAAATTTAATCTGCAAATTGCTAAGGAGATTTGATTTCAAAATCAGAAAGCCTAGATGACCATACTGCTTCCAAATCTGCTCTAGTGTTTGCATGCCAATTCTATGTATTTGGCAAGTTACGTGATTTCCCTAAGCTTTAGTTTCTTTTTCTCTAAAATGGATATAATAAAAATATCTACCCCAAAGTATCAGGTGAACCAAATATGAATTTATGCAAAGTTCTTACTACAGAGCTAGGCAGATAGTAAACATTTAATAAAAGGCTGGCTATTCTTAATAAAAATAATACATTATAAAACAATTTTAGTTGTTTTATGTTTTGTACTGTCTAGACATGTCAAAAATATAGATTACTATATTTGTTTTTAGATTCATGTGGTGTAATTAGATACTAAAGTGCATATGCAGACTATTGTTTATCAACTGAATCTGTCACCATATTCATGCATGTGCTGGGTCTTTTGAAAGACCAATTATAAGCAACAAAAATACAATTTCAATGCTTATGCTTGCATGTTTACAATCTTGTTAGTACTCTGTTAGCAATGAAAATTACAATATTGAATTTGTTAATATGCTGGAAAACCACCATCCCATGTATGTTATTAAAGTCATGTTTAATTGTTTCTCTAAGTGTTAAAGAAAAAACTTTTTTCAGTCATAATTTACAGTTTAAAAAGCTTTAATTTGGTATCATGAAAATGAAAATATGGTGATATGTTTTTTAATGAAAAAAGGAGAGGAAACATAAAATGTAACCAATATGGCTAAATGAATTGAAGTAAAATAACTTGACATTGTGTTTCATGAATAACAATTGCATAGTAATTAAAGAAAAATAATATTGTTGGTATAATTTATCATCTAGTATGTGGAACTCACGTTTTGACCATTAATTAACTCATTTTGCAGAAAAATGATATATTAAACTAGTATTCATTTGAATTTAATTTTGTTCTATTTGTAAATATGCTTAGGATTTATAGTTCTATGTAGCTATAAACATTAAGAGTTTATTCTATTCTGACTATAAACCATTTCCAACCTAGTGGTATGTTCTGAGCCATTCCAAACTTAGTGGTGAAAAAGAACTATCATTTTATTTTGCTCATGGATTTTGCAAATCAGGAATTCATACAGGCCACAGTGGAAATTGCTTGGTTCTGCAAAAGCATTGGCTTATAGCTAAAACTATCTGGAGGTTTCTTTACCCAGGTTCTAGCGCTGAGATGAAACAAAGAATGGCTTAGATGGGATTATCAACCAAAGTGCCTACAGGTGACCTCTCAATGTGGCTTGGGCTTTTCAGACATGAGTCTTCAGACTTCTTACATTACGACTTAGAAATCCAAGACGAAGTTATCTAGGAAACAAGGTGCCTGATCTTTTATAATGGCCACACAAGTCACACAATATTACTTCTGGTATACTCTATCAGTTACATTGTCATAGAGCACTCAGATTCAAGTGAAAGAGACCTAGACCTGATTTCTTGATGGGAGAAATGTCAAAGAATTTGCCACCATTTTTGAAAACTACACTTGTATGCCTTCTGACCATAAATTGTTTATGCACATAACACAGGCAAAATGAGCTTACTCTCTTCCAAGTCCCTCAAATGACTTGGAAGATCAAGTTCATGATAAATAATTTCATTATTTAAATAGAACCAGATACAGTTAAGGCTCCTCAGATGCAATTTTTTTTATTATTACAGTTCATCTAGACCAATCTGTCTCCTACCACTACCACATCTGACATTCAATGGTGGGATTACTTCAGCAGACATTTTTTCTTTCCTAGAGTAAAAAAGAAGGTACATAAAAGTTGCTTCTAGTCCATAACAATTCTGTAAACCAGCCAGACCTACCTGCCATTATTTGATTAGGACCCAGGCCTGCTCCCTGGAAATGATTATCTGCAGCATGTGGCCCCACCTTGCCATTTGTATCATGTTCACATTTTAGTTTACTGCCTATAGACATTTGAGGCTATAAAGGCCTCTTTTTATTTTATATTGTTCACATCCCTTTCAATCTAGGCTGGATTCTACTAAAAACTCTGTCAGTGTTTTATGCATCAGTATAATTCAATTCATTAGGCAAAAGCCATATCTATAAATATCTTTCACTTATGCCTTTTGCTATCTGTCTTAAGTCCCATTACTGTGTGGGACTGCTGTATGATGAAACTCTTAAGGTTCCTAGAAACCCTATTTAATAGTATCTCCAAGACTTGTTATCCTTAAAATCCTTGGGAGGTCTTATGTCTTCCTGAAACATACATAAGAAAAATATTTTAACTCATTTGGGGATCTTAACACAGAGTTTTTCACCCAAACATTGGCTTAATTTTTACCCCAAAGCCATGTTTTCTTGACAGCATTCCGGATCTGATCTTTGTCTTGATGTCTTTCTTTGAGATTCCTCTGCTGGCTGGAAAGACAGTTCTGGGTTCCCTGTGTATTTTCTCTAAATTCTACTTGAAAACGAATGGTTTGTTCTTTAGTTTATCTCTCTACTCTAAAATTTTATTATAAGAATCTAGAAGAAGTCAGGTGCTACCTTTTAACGTCATGACTGGAATTCTTACCCATAATAGTGATTCCATTAGGTACATTTCATTTTTTTTAATGTTACTACAGATGCAGTGATGTGAAATTTTCTTCTACTGCATGACCAAAATCCCCTTTCCTCAAGCTTCCAGCAACATTTTCCTCACTTCCCTTTAAGCCTTTATGGATAGGCTCCTCGAGGACCAGCAGACTTTTCTAAGCAATTGGTCCCCAAACCAGCAGGATATAGGTTTTTTAATGAAACTCCCCTAAGATTTTTGTCCTATTCCCAAATTATCTTCCTGTTTTCTGTTTTTGTATAGCAAACCCCCAAACCTTAATGACAAAAACAAACAAACAAACAGAAACAAGCAATCTTCTCTTGCTCATGGTTCTGTGTCAAGATTTTAAAGAGAGCATGGTAGAGCTTGCCTCTGCTTCATAGTATTTGCAATCTCAGCAGGAAAAACCAGACTGTGTGGGAGTAACTTAAATGGCTGGATTGAAATGATCTGGACTCTTTTTTGTTCATGTATCTTGTACCTGGGCTGGGAAGACTCAAAGGCTGGACTCATCCGGAATTGTTGAGGGGAACTGCTATACAAGGTTTCTCCATTTGGCCTGGGCTTTCTCACAGCATGGGATTTTTGGGGTATTCAGACTGATATGATGACTCAGTTCTTTAAAAAGCAAGAGTTCCAGCAAAAGGTAAAACCCACACAGCATTTCATTACCTAATTTAGAAAGCCACATAAGGTAACTTGCCACATTCTTGCATATGAAATAATCACAAGCCTGAGCAGATTCAAAAGAAAAACTAGAATCCACTTCTCAATGGGATAAGTGTCAAAAATTATGGCACTATGTTCTAAAACAACCATAATATGTAAATAATACATATAAATAATAAGCAAATAATAGTGACTACTTGTTTTTAGTATAGAAATAACTCCATGTACATAGTCTTAAAATACATGCTTCACATATTTATTGTTGGAAACCTGATCTAGATTTTTATACAAATAACCAACTTAACATAAATATTTCTTTAGTTTATATTTGGTTTGAATATGCAACACAGTCTCCAGGAGTGAGCTGATCAAAATGTGAATGTCTGGAATAATGTTATGTATATTAGCAAATTTATCAGAAAGCAAATTAACTTTAAAAATCCAAAACAATACCAAATATATTGCCCTTTCTATTAGTCTTCCCAATTAATAAAAGTATAGTCTTCTCTTTCTGACTTATTTAATTATTCCAGTTTTTTATATTATATCCACTTTTTAAAAATTACAAATTTATACAAGAAATTTTGGACAAAAGCACATAAGTTGTTTCATATTAATCTTTTAATTAAAACAGCTTTCTGAAAGCATCAGACAGCTAGAATTTTCAGGGCCAAATACAGAAGAAGAGAAAAGAAACACAAATTGACCAGTATTTTTCTCTGCCCTTAAGATTTTATTTAGACCAGCTCTGGTACCTCACACCTGTAATCCCAGCACTTTGGGAGGCACAGGCAGGAAGATCATTTGGCGTCAGGAGTTCAGGACTAGCCTGGGCAACATAGCAAGACCACTTATCTACAAAATATATATAAATAATATATATATATTATATTATAACATGTATAAGTGTGGCGGCACACATTTGTAGTCCCAGCTACTTGGGAGGCATAAATGAGAGGATGGCTTGAGCACAGGAGTTCAAGCTTGCAGTTATCTATGATCATGCCACCACATTCTAGCCTAGGCGGCAGAGCAAGACTCTATCCTGAAAAGTAAATAAATACATAAAACCATTTTTTATTCTGAAAGCTGGAGGTGAGAAACTAAGTAGTCAAATGTTTTAGTAGAATCAAAGGATTTTGTTAAAGAAGAGGATACTAATAAATCCAACAGATTTTCAGATAAGACTCAGATGTACTAAATCACAGGAGTCACAGCACTGCATTATAGAAATTTACCAGGTTTTGCAAGGACCAAAAGTCATATTTGATAAATTTTGCCAAATAAGAAAATGTTATTGCAGAATAGAAAACATGAAAAGATTACAAAACTGAAAATTAAAAATACAAAAACTGGAAAGACAGCTTCAGCTCAGGAGTTCGAAGCTGCAGTGAGCTATAATGGTGCCACTGCAGTCCAGCCTGGATGACAGAGCAAGACATGGTCTCTTAAAAACAAACAAACAAATATAATACTATAACTGAAACTGAGAAATTAATATGTAAACAAAGTTGAAGAGAGACTTAGTAAACCGAGAGATGAGAATATATCCTACTAAATAAAGCTACAAAGGATGCAAAGTGTGCAAGTTACACAAAAAAGTGTTAAGCAAAGATATAGAAGAGTTTTTAAAAGTCTAACATGCATGTAGTTGAGTTTAGAGATGGAAAGAAAGTATAAAACTGAGAAAAACAATATTTGAAGAGACGACGGCCAAGAATTTTCCAAAACTGACAAAAGATAACAAATTACAAATTCCAGAAGCACTACATATACCTAAGTAAGATAAATATGAAGAAAACCACATCTAGTTGCAAAATTTACATTAGCTTAAAACTAAACATAAAGAGAAACTTTTATGACAACCAGAAAAAAATACATATTAGTACCAAAGGAAAAAGTCAACAGCAAAAAAGTCAAATCAGTGACTTCTCAATAATAAAGGACACCACAGGAAAAGGGAATTACTGTATCTTCAAAACGCTGAAAAACATTTTTAAACTCAAAATCTATATCCATGAAGCTTATGCTAAAAAATTGGTAATAATTTTATAATTTTTATGTAGGCAATCTTTTTGCAGAAAACAAAAACCTCAACAATAAAATAGAAAAATATATAAAAGATGACCTTAACAAAAATTATGAATTTCTGTTAATCAAAAGCTATCATTAGATAAACAGACAAGCTATAGATCAATAGAAAATGTTTGTAATACTTATACCTTAAAAGACTTTTACGAATACCCTAAAATTACTCCTAATAGTCAGTGATAGAAAAAACAAGCAACACAACTAAAAATGGTTAAAAGACTTGAATAGACACTTCTTAAAAAATATTTTTGGTTGGCCAAAAGCTCATCAAATGTTCTAACATTATAAGCATCAGGTCAATGCAAATTAAAATTACAATGAGATTTCATTTTACACACAATAAAAGCCTAAACAAACAAAAAGACTGATATTGCCAAATGTGGAGAGGATGTGGAGCAGCTAGAGTTGAAGTGTAAATGCTACACCGCCTTTGGAAAACTGGCAGTTTCCTATATGTTAAATAGACACATGACTAAATAATTCATTTCTGGGTATTCACCCAATAAAAACATATGTTCACAAACAGACTTGTGCAAGACAGCCATAGCCATCTTATTTATAATATATATAAAATGGAAACAACTCAAATGTCAATTAATAGAAAATAGATAAATTGTGATATATTCATTTAATGGAATAATATTAAGTGATTAACAAGGAACAAACTATTCATTTATGCAACACTGAGGATGCATCTCAAAAACATTATATTGAGAGAGAGAAGGTAAATACAAAAGAATATATACTATATGATTTCACTTATATGAAGTTCATAAACAGGTGAAATTAGCCTAAATGGATAGAAATAAGAAAATTTTGGTATTCAGACCTGAAAGAGGATTAGATTATTCTAATCTAAATAAAGATTAGAAACTTTATTTCTTCTTCATTACTCCTCTTTTCCGTTTTTAATCAAGTTGGAGATTTTAAAGTATTGCTTAAGTCGGCTGTCCTTTCACCATTCTGTTATCTAATAATAAAGTAGAGCAATAAACCAATATTTTTTCAAATCCAATTTCAGAGTGATTGGACAAACTGATCTCACACTAGGAAACAGCTTGAAGTGATGTAAAGTTGGGTATGTAAAGTAGTTTGAACTTTAAAAATTTTTTTGTTATATAAATATATTTTAATGAATAAAAAATATAGATAAATGGATAGTCTTTAATCATTACAGAAATTGAGTAGGCGATTAATCCTCCCCTCACTCCCCAGCAAAGAAAACTGCAATTTACACATACTGACACAGAAGTGAAAGTAATTTTTTCCAACTTAGTTTAAGAATGTAGCTTTAATACCAAAACCTGACAAGGACAACACAAGTTCCAAGCCATTCCTCTCATGAACATAAATTTTTAAAATTATAAGTGAAATATTCGCAATTCACTGATTGTATGTGGGGGCTGAGAGGAGGTGTAAAACTACAACTAAGCTGAGTTTATCCCAGGAATATAAGGTTTATTTAATATTTAAAGATCCTTCAATATAATTCACTGTATTAAAAGAACATAACAGAAAACTCATATTTTAGGTATTCAAAAAGAATCTGGTAATGTCTTTTTCATGACATGAAAGTCTTTGTAAACTAGAAATATAAAGGAACTTCCTACAAATGATCTGTAGAAAATGTAAGATTAATGGTGAAATAGTGGAAACTTATTTTTTAAAGTTAGGAAGGAGACCATGCTATCTGATATCATTGCTTCTTATTTGAACATTACTACAGACTTTTCCTAGTCAGTTAAAAAAAAGAGGGGTGGCCAAGTGACCATTATTTCTCTATAGTGTCAAAGCTTTTCTGCAGTATCACAGAAAAATATCCACAATTATCTGAAAATGACATTAAAACAATCTTTCCTTCCAACTACGTAAGATTAAACTTTCTTAAAGTATTCAACCAAACAAATGTAGCAACAGATTGAATTAAGGAGCTGATGTAAAAATTTCAAATTTCTTCTATTACTGTAGATATTAAAGAGATTTGCAAAAATGTAAACAATGCTATTTGGCTATTTTTGTTTTGGAAGATATTGTTATTTCCCATAAAATATTTATGAAATATTTACGTTAACATATAATGATTTCATTATTATATTAAATAAACATTTTTAAATAGTTTCCATTTAATTTCTAATACATTAAATATAAATGAATATATACATTCATTTAGTAATAATTTGTTGCTTTATACACTTATGATGTGTATACATTTATATGTGTATATTTTATTTCAATAAAGATTGGTAAGGTATAAAAGTATTTAATGTGGAAATTATGGTTTTATGTCACAGAAGAGGATTTTCTAACTTTTTCCCATTAAAATATCACTTACTTTTAGATTATACTTAAAAATTTTTGATTACCATTTTCGAAAATGAATAGGGCCTTTACCTGTAAGACTAGAAAGTAGATTTCTTCTTCATTATTCCTCTTTTCTATATTTAATCAGAGGTAGAGATTTAAAAGTATTGCTAAAGTTCTCATGATTTTTAATGAGGTAATTATTTGGCTACCCTTTAAACATTCTGTTATCTTAATAGAGTAATAAACCAATTTTTTAAAAATCCAATTTCAGAGTGGTTGGACAAATGGATCTCAGTTGAGATGATTACCAGCATGGGAGATATTATTTCAATATAATAAAAGACTACCAATGGAACACATGGAAATATACCCTGCAATTCTTTTAGGTCCTAGTCCAAAGATGTCAAGCAAAATGAGTCGAAGTCTTGAAGAAAAAGAAAAGATGGATTGTGCATGGAGAACACATGTTTATTTCCTACCATAAACTAGGAACTGTCCATATTTATATTGTCAATAACATTATGAAATAGGTGGGGATTTTTCCTGCTGCAGTTAAACAGCAGCGAGCCTGTCACATAACTATTAATGATCCAGCCAGAGGGCAAATAAAAGTCTGCCTGTTGCTAAGGCTGGTGGCCTTCTGGTTTATCATAAATGCATCATGGTCACAAGGGGTGTTTTAAAGATGGCAAATCCCTAATCATGACACAGTTATTATTCTGCTGTCACTGGAATTATAAACTTAGAAAAGTAGTAACCAGGTTGACATGCCACCTGAAAAAAAATTCAATGTCAGTCAACACTGAGGATCCTTGGTGCCCCCAAATTGATCCATAGACTAAAATACATGAGAACTAGTATTCTAGGAGATATTTCCTCAGCCAAATTCTTGTCTTCTTTTATATAATCACATTTCAGTAAATTTATCCTCCAGATGATCTAATTCTCTCTGGATATATGTGACTTTTCACTTGGGTCTGCTGATTTGGACAAACTTATAAGGGTCATATAATATATTTCCTTTTCAGTTTGTAGCAACTTGGTCAGATTAAATATCTAGAGGTAGAAAATAAAAATAGAAAGGCTTTTCTTTTTTACTTTTTAAAAAAATTTTTTATACTTCGAACATTTTCTCTCATGATCCAGTATTAACTTTCACTTAACAGCAATCTCAAAAGTATGCCTCTTAGTCAGTTCCCTAGGGAAAATGGTAAACCAATAAAAACAGAGACAGTATAATCATTTTTGGCACGAGAGCATAACTTATTTGAACAGATCAGGAAGCATCAATAAAATATAGTGACGCACAAGATAAATGGAAATGTGATATACTGTAGAGTTATAGACTAACGAGTGTCTCTTCTCCTAATATTCATGTCAATCTAGCAAGGCTATGGTCTAAAGCTCTCTGATGCCTATCAGGTCACGGGGTCATCCTGGGAAAACATAGTGCAGATTATGTAGAAATCTGCAAATAGAACAGTGCAAAAAAAAGAGAGGGATTTATGTCTTCATGTATTTCAAGAGATAATGTTTCAATTGGAAAATTATAGTATTTGGGCCTTGTGGGGAATGTCACAGTTTCCAGATTTAAAAAATACCTTTGTTGAAACAGGCATTTATGAAATACCCAAATCCTTGATTTAAAAACAAAAAATAGAAAAACAAAAAGAAGAAAGGAACGAAAACCCCAGATTTTGTACTGCATTTTTCAGAACATAAAGTAAGAGAAAAATTAACTACACCTTCTGAGATAATATCTGTGTGAAAAGTTAAGCCTCAAACCAATTGATTTCTAGCAAAAGGATTAATAGTTCATATGTTAAATTTTCTCTCTATTTTCAAATGCTTAAACGTGAAAACATTCATTAATCTTATATTTGGCGAGTAGATGAATTAAATATATAGATTGATAAATAAATGTTTGGCAGGCTCCAATTTTATTTGATTACCATATCATTACCCACAAGACAAATTATATGCTACCATTAAAATATCTGTAATCAAAAAACTTAATAAGTATAAAGTTTATTACATTTATCAGACTTTTTTAAGAAGAAAATCTAAGCCTGAAAACATTTTAATTATGCATCTTTCCTGAGGCAATATATTATATATATGGTTTTTCAGTTCAAAATGTAAACCCACATCAAGGAACTCTTACTGACTTCACTTCCGAACCAGGCATTTCTCGGCACTAGGAAAGAAACATAAATAGGATGCCGTGCCTGCCAGAAGAAAACTTACAGTGTCATAGGAAAATGAGGAAGCAAAAGTAATTTAAATTTACTATGGTAATTTAGGTGAGAGAGATTTGCATTGAAGAAATGTAGTTAATTAAGTTTTTTAAAATTAGAAAACTCTTCCTTGAGGAAGTAATACAACAGCTGAGTCTAAAGGTATTATACTGACTCATCGAATTAGAAATGAAGTCCCTTCCAGGGAAAGAAACAGCATGAACAAAAGCAGAGAAGTGTGAAATAGCATAGTGCGTGCACTAATATGTGTGTGTGTGTGTGCGCGCGTGTGTGTGTGAGAGAGAGAGAGAGAGGGAGAGGGAGAGAGAGAGAGAGAGACAGTCCAAGTATGAGGGAAAAGGAAGGGAATAACAGATGATGCAGCTGAAATAGCAGATCATGATGACCTTAAGTGATTTTTGTTAATGGATGATACAATCAGACTTATGTTTTAGATTCACTCATTTGTGTGTATTGCAAAATTTTGAGAGGTACAAACTGATGCATGAATCACATGGGACTCTGCAGTTACTCAGAGATAGGTAATAAGAATCCAAGATAAAGCAATATATATACAAATGGAACAAAATGGGACCTTTGTTTTCATCATACGCAAGTGATGAAAAGTGTAAGACTTGATACTTAATTAGATGTAACTAGTAAGAGTGAGGGGTAGCCTGGTTAGCTCCCCAATCCCTATCTTAGGTGTTATATAGATGGAGGTATCACTAAATGAGATGGAAAATACAGGAAGAATACTAAGACTTGTGATTTAAAGGAGGAGAGAACAGTGAATAATGATGTCAGCATGGGTTACATGTGAGACATCCAAGTGATATGCACTGGGTAATTTTATATATTTTTTCTAAAGGTCAAAATAGAGATAAGGTCAAGAAATAAATATCGGGCATAAAAATAAGGACAGGATTGTTAGTTAAAATTTAGAATATAATTAAGATGGTCTAAGAAAAAAGAAAACTTTTTCTTAAAAAGCTAGTATTTGAAAGGGAGTTCTAGAATGACAACACTGCAATGGAGAATGGGAAAAAATTATATATAAAGCAACCAAGAGAAAGGGTTTCAGAAAACTAAAAATACAGAGTTCAGCCATTGATTTTACATCATGAAAGTTATTGGCTCATGTTCCTTTACCAGGATAGAGTGACCGGGCTTGAAAACGGTTAACAGTTGATTAAAAAATTGATAAGAGGTGAAGAACCTTGAAGAATGACTACTGGACCTCTCTCAAAAGAACTCTTCTAAAAAGGGAGGGAGGCAGAGAGAAAGAGGAATCTCCTACACCTCCCTTGTAGAGGAGGGGAAGAGAGAGACAATTAGAATTACTTAGAATTTAAGAATAAAAAGAAGTTATTTAGAATAGGATTTCAGAATAGAAAGAAGTTATTTAGATTAGGAGAAACTTTCAATGAGGCGGTTAAAGAAGAGAACGGATAAGCAATGGTTTAAGCTCCCTGAGAAGAAAGGACATGGAACCAAGAGCTTGAACACAGAAACTGGCCTCCATGGGGAAGGCCCCTCAAATTCTGAGAAGAAAATATTACAGTAGAGTAACACAGATAAATTGGGCTGTGGGATGGGATTGAATGTGAGTCATATGTGACTGTGCATCTCCATTTTTTAAAGGAAAACAGGAGAGGAGATTAAAGAGAATAGATTTGATTTGGGAGCTTAAAGAAACCAGTGAAAAGTATGACTAAGTATGACTGTAGGAAAGACTTTTCCTTTACCTTCTTAGGCTCTATGGCTGGGCAAGAGAAATAAACTGACAAAAGACAAAATAACAGGAAAAAAAGTGTACACATTTATTTAATGTCTTTACTTGCATATGAAGGGCTGTGTATATAAAAAAATGAAGATCCCAAAAGTAGATATGCCTGAGACAGCTTACATACCATTTTAACAAAGAGTGATAAGTTGTGGAGACATGAGAAAACAAATTAAAAGAGAGAGAGATTTAGGCTAGGTGCAGTAAATTGGGGAAAAGTGACTGGGAAATATATAACGAAAACTAATTGAAGATAAGAGTTATTTTAGTAGATTTGTTTGTACAGATTCATCTTGGTACCAACTCCCCAGCTCCAGTGATAAAACAAATATTCTCTCCTTGGTACAAGGACTTCTTTTTTGGAAATTCATGCCCTACTTTTTGGTAAAAAGGGAGAAGTAAGAAACCCTTTCCTGCGTCTATCTTTTCTCAATTGCCTTCAGCTCAAAATAATAAATATACCAAAATGGCATATTTTGGGGTAACATATTCTGATTCCCTTCAGAGCTAAAAATAAAAAAGGTAAAGAAACATAGAGGCTACAGTGGAAGTGAACTTTTCTATTCTACATTTTTAATTAGAACTTTCAATCCCAATGTCAAATTCAGCATAATCTCAGCACACCTCTCTATTCAAAGGATAATTTAAATAACTCAAAAATGTAAATAAATGACAAGAACTGTAAAGATGTTGGTAGAAGAAGAAAACACAAGGCAGTCCAGAGATTATGATAACTCTTGGAATATCTAAAACAAATGGAATCATGAGAGAAATAGAAGAAGGTATACTACAGTCCTGAAATTAAGGGCAACAGGGCCTGTAAGAAGTTTCACTCTGAGAGTCAATAAACTTAAGATCCTTCAGTAAGTTTTCAACTACTAATCATAGTCATCAAATGGAACTTCATTTTGAACAGCTCAACCAGATAGGTCCAGTGGGTTTTACCCTCAGCCTAGAAACCAAGAACTGCTATGAAAGCAAAATGAAACATCTGCCCTGGGAGTTAGGCAAATATGGGTGTTGCAGACTAGGAATCATTTGCAAACACACCTTGAAGTAGCTCTAGAGTCTTGACCAACATACTCAGAGCTACATAAAAGCAAAGATAGCTTTACCCAAGAGTGGAATACAATGAGTACAAAACTCTTCTTGGATTGGTAATGGTGGGGACCATAGCCTTCCAACTTGTTGCACATGTACACACACTGAATCCTAACCAACAGTAAGCACTGATGGCTAGCCTCAGATGTGCTGCCCTACAGAACATGCCTATTGGAGAAATTTACCTAAACTAAAGCAGAGGAAAATTATAGCAGCTACCTAGATAATTAACCCAGCCCTTCATTTTCAAATATAAATTAGTAACTAGACAAGGATCATCAGATAAAGAAAAGGACAAACCTAAATGAAAGGAAGCAAGATAAACTGAACTGGAAAACAAAAATAATTCAACAAAGGAAAAAGAAACTTGTTTCAAATTTGTGATTAGTGTAACAATAGTCAGATAATTAAAATAATATTAACATATTAAAGGTGTACTATAAATTCTTAATAAATATGTAATTAATATCTAATTTTATAAATAATAATAAAATGTAATTTTCATAGGGGTCCTTTTATGGATACCATTTAGTAGATATATAAATTTTGCTACAAGTTCAAAGTGAACTTTTTCTAATGCAAATGGTATTTAAGTATAGTTGAAGCCAAAATATTAATACCTGGCTTTAGAGAGATTAGATGTAGGCAGAGAAAGATAATTTATTCTAGGCTGGGCGCGGTGGCTCACACCTGTAATCTCAGCACTTTGGGAGGCTGAGGTGGGTGGATCACCTGAGGTCAGGAGTTCGAGCCCAGCCTGGCCAACATAGTGAAACCCCATCTCTACTAAAAAATACAAAAATTAGCCAAGTGTGGTGGTAGGCACCTATAATCCCAGCTACTCGGGAGGCTGAGGCAGGAGAATTGCTTGAACCCGGGAGGCGGAGTTTGCAGTGAGCCACGATTGCGCCACTGTACTCCAGCCTGGGCAATGAGAGCAAAATTCCACCTAAAAAAAAAAGATCATTTATTCTAAAAGAAAATAACAACTTTTATCAATATAAAAAAGTCATTCAGATGTGTCCATTTAAATATGAGACTTTCATTACAAGAAATTTTAGAAGTGAGCAACAACTAATGAGATTAGAAAAACAATTTTATTGAAGTATAGATTTTGTGCCCACTTAAAAGAAAGGAAAATGTTTTTAACTTGTGTTTTTTAACAGTAGTTTTAGTTCTATGATACTTAAGCTCACTTGGAGTAAAATATGAAGCAGGCTGGAATATAAAGATGCCCTACTGTCCTGGGTGCTTTTTTTTTTTTTTTTTTTTTTGGTGCAACACAGAGCGGGCAACCAATGCTACATGTTTTGGCAATGCTATTTTTTGTTATGTCTCATCAGGAGGCACATAACATAAGGTTGTTCCATTTTTAATGATGTTAAGATTGATCATGGGGCCTGTGAAAATTCCTGAGACCCAGGGGCAAGCTATACCAATTAAATCTGAATGTCCAGAGTTGGTGGTCAGGCATAGTAATTTTTTTAAGATACTCAGGTGATGCCAATATGTGTGTGACAAAGTTTAGAAAACACACGGTCAAAGTGATTCTAGCCTAATCTATTCATTTATATAATTCGCCATTAACATTTAATTCATGGTTTCAGTGTAATGATTAATGCTTAGATTCATTATTCATTAGGGTTTGTAAATGATGACTTAAAGTTCTATCTATTTCTGAACTCATTAGCTGGACTTCTATAAATAAATTTTTGTCATCAACTATTTGGTTACCCTAAAATACAGTTTTTACAAGAAATCCATATAAATTTGTTATATTCATCATGACTATCTTTTTATTCTAGAAATATACTAGATAACTGTAGTCCATAAGTGACCCAAGGCCTCTTTTTGTATTGCCTACAAGTTATTTAAAAAAAACATTTTTCAAAGGGTATTAATAAAAACATGAAAAGACTATGCAACAGATAACAGTATGTAGACCTACAAAAGAAGTGGAGGAATAGGAAAGGGAAGAAAAAAGAGAAGAAAGAAGAAGAAAGAAGAAGGCAGAAGGAAGAAGCAGAAGAAGAGACTGATGTGAATCCCAAAGTCTAAAATTCTTATTATGTGATCTTTCACAGAAAACATTTGTCAGTCCCTGGTTTAGAATAAAGAGTTTGTGTCCTTATAAATTCTCAATGGTAAAAATAACCAGTATGTGTGTTTCATAATAAACTCATAATTTTTAACATCACAGCTATTATTTTTTCATGCTATAGTTCTCTTATATTTTAGGCCAGTAGGAACACTTTCACATAATTTTCCGTTTTGATTAGTTAGTTTAGTCTCGTGAAGCTAACTGGACTCCAGCAATATTTGATAGCTTCCTTTGTTTCTGGCAGAAAAAGTTCCAGAAACATCTGACCCTTTTCCTGCTCCAGAGCTGGAACCAGCCATTTCATCAAGGAGTCCTCATTTCCTTTAGTGAGAAATTATATTTAGAGATGAAAATCTGGGTGATAATGGAATACCATGCAGCCATAAAAAGGAATGAGATCATCTCCTTTGCGGGGATGTGGATGGAGCTGGAAGCCATTATCCTCAGCAAACTAATGCAGGAACAGAAAACCAAACACTGTATGTTCTCATTTATAAGTGGGAGCTGAACAATGAGAACACAGGGAGGGAACAACACACACCGGAGCCTGTTGGGGATTGTGGGGAGTTGGGGAGGGAGAGCATCAGGATAAATAGCTAATGCCTGCGGGGTGTAATACCTAGGTGATGGGTTGATAGGTGCAGCAAACCACCATGGCACACATTTACCTATGTAACAAGCCTACACATCCTGAACATGTATCCTGGAACTTAAAATTAAGTTGAAAAAAAAAAAAACAAAATCTGGGTGATAGAGGCACTAATTGCTAATGAGTTGTTTTTGCTTATAGCCTACATCGTTATTGTTTCTATGCCTTTTCAACAAGTTAGATAATGCATATTTATTTGAGAGATATAAAATATTAAGTGTCTCTGATATTTCCAAATTACATTTAAGTCACTTTATATTTCTTTTCTCTTATGCTGAAAGCTTAATTCCTAACAAGATAAACATAATTTCTTATTTGATTTATTCTATATTACAATAACAGCAACATTATTAATATATTCAGTTCAAATTACATAGCCTTGTTTTATAGGTGATTCTGTTTAAAGACACCTCATGTAAAATACAGTGTTGATTCATTAACACTGAACTTCTAGCCAACCGCAATGTAACTCATGCCTGAAGGAAGCCAAGAAGCCGATGTGACACATCTGTTTTCTGTGTATGGCACATCACAGCCATCTTGCAGTCAGGGCCATCTGTGTATGGCACATCACAGAACATCTTGCAGTCAGGAACGTAGACAGCATTGCAGCACTATGCTTGGGGACCATTTTAAAAGCAAAATCACCAACAACAAGCACAAGAATGTGAAAATGTGGCATTAAATAGACCACAAAAATGACACTGTTTATAGTATAACAACGGAAACAAGAAAGTAGAGTGTCTCCTTAGTCAACATCTACTGGGAATAAGCACCTTGGGCAATTCAATTTTTCTGCCACTCTTAATGTCTGCAATTAACTGTGCCTGAATGTCTGCAAAGGACTGTGAAAGTTTTGTGAATGTTGATTTGGGGGTTACAAATACATTTTAATGTGTAGGTGGATTCTCAAATATGGAATCTGTGAATAATGAGGATTGGCTCTGTGTGAAAGATTCATAGGTAATGAATATACAGAGAAAAAATATGATGCTAGAAGAGTGAGGAAGGGTAATATCAGACTGACTTCTCAAGCTTAGAAGCTTTAGCCTGTAGGAATTTTGCCATGAGACAGGAGCATTCAAGGATTTTTAAGCTGTGGGGTGATAAAATTGTGTTTCTCTTTTGTAATAATCACTCTATGCATTGTGGGAAGGACAGTGGTGAGGCAGAAGTTGGATACTGTCAGGCCCCAGCGATGATCCCAGTAAGAAGTCATAAGGCCTCTACTAAGGAAGTGGCAATGGGCATAATGTGAAGGGGGTGGCCATGGCGAGTGCTTCAGTGTGAAGGACAAGAGAAGAGAAATCAAAGATGACCTTCTGGGTAATCAAGGTGCCATGTGGTAAGACAAAATTTCAAAGAGTCAGAACCAGTTTCAACAGGGAAAAATGCAAAATTAAGTTTCGCCAGGTTGAGCTTTAGTTGCCTAGAGGTTATCTAGGGGTAAATTTCCAGAAAATATTTACATATAGAAACCAGTTTTTAGATAACATTTAAGTAATAAGTTGAGGGCTGAGAACGGAATTTAAACAAAACAAAACAAAAATAAAATAAAACTAAGAGGTTGACGACAGTAGAATATACGAAAAAAAAATTTAAGCAGCCAGAAATGCTAAGAAGGCAAGCAAAAGTAAAACATTTTCATGAAAACTAAGCAAGAAAAAGTTTCAACAAGGAAGAAGTGGCTAATAATGTTAACTATGGCAAACAAGTAAAGCAAGACAGGCTTGGTAAGACATAAAAGAAATTTGGCAGTTAAAGACTTGGTGACTCTAGCAAAGAGAGTTTCACTATAATACAAGCCAGATTTCTTTTAGGTTGAGAGAAAAACGTGGTAAGAAAGTCTAGACAACCTACTGGTGATCAAGCACTTAGATTCAAGAACGTCATTCAAATTTCAATTCTGCCACTTGAAAGCTGTGGTAGCTTTGATAATTTGTTCAGTGTCTGTTTTTGTTTTGTCATCTGCAAAACCGATCCAATAATAGTACTTAATATATTTGAGTACTGTTTTGGGAAAGAAATGAGTGAATGCATGTGAAGTAATTAGAAAATTTTAAAAAGTTTTTAGCCCAAGTAGAACTAAGATGTGAAACATCATAATGTATGGTACAAAATTTATTTTAAAATGAGGATACTAAAGTTGAATATGTACAAGGAATATTATAAAGGCTTTTTGAAGGCGTATTTCAAAGGTAAAAATAAACATTGGTTTGTGAAATTGAATTTCACAAACATAACGTAATTAAACATAAATTAACATAAAAATTAGTAAATTTCTAGAAGTGATGACCTGAGGCAAAATAAGCACTTAATAACATAAAAAAGATAGACTGTGATAGCATATTTTTCTAATAAACACACTGTCAAAAGAAATACAACAATCCAAAGAGTATGTTGGCATACACACACACACACACACACACACACACACACACAATGTATTTTCTGAAGAAGAAGGAAGGCATATAATCTCTATAAATATCTTTTTGGAGTAGTCTCACTACATATGTATTAAAATAGCCAGAACTTGGGGGAACTGGCAACATCAAATGCTGGTTAGTATGTGGAACAAGAGGAACTCTAATTAATTGGTGGTGGGAATGCCAAATGGTACAACCACTTTGAAAGACAGTTTGGTGGTTTCTTAGAAAATTAAACATCGTCTTACCATATATGATTCAGCAATCATACTCCTTGGTATTTACTCAAAGGTGTTGAAAACTTGTATCTGCCCAAAAATCTGCACATAGATATTTATAGCAGTTTTGTTAATAGTAGGCAAAACTTGGAAACAAACAAGAGGTCCTTTAGTAAGTGAATGGATAAACTGTGGTACATCTAGACAATGGAATATTAATTAGTGCTAAAAAGAAATGAGTTACCAAGACATGAAAAGGCAGGGGAACTTAAATGCCTATTACTAAGTGAAAGAAGCCGATGTAAGAAAATTACATACTGTGTTATTTCAACATATGACATGGAAAAAAAGAAACTCTACAGACTGTGAAAACAGCAGTGGTTGCAGGGGTTGAGTGGACAAAGAGGGATGAATAGGCAGAACACAAAGGATTTTGAGGGTAGTTAAAATACTCTCTATAATAATATAATGGTGGATACATGTCATTTTACATTTGTCTAAACCCACAGAATATATAACACCAACTGTGAACTCTGGTGTAAACTATGGACTTTGGGAAATTAGGATGTGTCAATATGGCTTTATGAATTATAACAAATGTACCACTCTGTGGGAGGACGTGCATGTGTGACAGAAAAAAGCATATGGGTAATCTCTACTTTTCTCTCAATTTAACTAGAAACCTAAAACTGTTCTTAAAAAGGTTTTAATAAAATAAAATTTTTTAAAAAGTGTAGTCCTTGTTTACCATTAAGCAAAAACAGACAGCAGAAAGTTTAATTGGGTTATATACTTCATTTTCACAAAACCAATGTTTTATTTTTAACTTTGAAATCATATTGTCTTCAAAGAGCCTTTATAATATTTCTTATATATATTCAACTTTAGCATTACCATTTTAAGAGGCATTCTATACCATACATTCTGATGTTTCACATCTTAGTTTAACTTAGGCTTAAAATGTTTTCAAAAGTTCTGAATTTTTAAAAAAAATAGTAGGATAGATTGTATCTTTGATTTCTACTTTAATAAAAATGTTATGTTTCATTTATTTATCCTTTAACATCATGAAGTGTTGAAATTTTTTTTTAATGGTTGGTTTTTCTGGATGCTACATTACCATGAAACTGCAATGTTTTAAGTGTGAAAGCATTAGAGTTTCAAATTTGATTTGGCCTGAATGTTTTTCTTTGGCAAACCTTCAACTTCAAAAACATACATGCTTATTTGTGGTTTCTTATGGTTTTGAGCCTCTTTGGGGGAAAGAGATTGGCTTAATATGGTTAAAACTATCTATGTGGGGTGCTGGCAGGTACAAGGGGAAACACAGAAGAAACTGACTAAACAAAAGATTTTCCAAAGATGTTCCATCCCAGGAGGAAAAAAAAAATCATTCTTTTAACCATGTTAAAATACCCGTATTAGGTACAGTTCATACTTGACAAAACTGTGCTTAATGTTTATTTTAGCTAGATTTGCCTTGGTATTAATCCAAGCTATTCGGTTTTCTATTTTTGGAACTTACTGTTAGAATTGTCTTTATATTAAAAAATGTGTCCTCTCTCCTAAGCAATCCACAGTTGTTCCACCAAACTTTAAGCTCCATTTTCCCAAATACCTAATTATCAGCTTTCTCCTACCATTCCATATCCTCCTACGTAAGTATATTTTTATCATTATGGGAGTTCAGAATCTTTTTTTATTCTTTCATCATAATAATTCAACAAAAAATGGGGGGCAGCTAATACATATTGCACATTTTCTGTAGGTATTGGTGACAGACATGAAGAAAATCCATTCGAAGATTTCACTATGGGACATTCAATCTAGAAAAGAGTCAAAAAAATAACGATCTGAAATAATTATAATTAAATTCTTGTAATGAGGCATGGTGAGAGTGATTCATAAGCAGACCTACCTTATCTAAAATGAGAAAGCAAAGCTAAATTCTGGAAGTAAAAAGGGAAACTGTAGGTGAGAAGACCTTTTAAAACAGTAGGTGCAAAGACCACAAGGAATAATGACCTCAAGTCATCCTAAAGCTATACCAAGGTCAGTAAGGTTGGAGTTAAAGAATGGTTGACAGGTGGAGGAGGTGGGATGATATGTTGAAGTAAATACAGAGATAAAGTTAAGGATTATATCATGCAAAACTCAATACCTATCAAGATAATTATTGTGCTTTTTAGGCACTGTTCCAAATTTACTATCATTTAAACTCATTTAATCTTCACAATAACTTCATAATGTGTATATATATTCTTTCTCCATTGTACAGAAGAAGAAACTTGTCACAGAGAATTAGAAACTTGCCCAAAATTACACAGTTAGTAAGCAGGAGAGCTAGGATTTGAAGGGGCTCCAGAGGATATTTTCTTAGCCAGAGTCCTACAGTCTCACTAGCTGGACTGCTGGGCAATGCTAAGGACTTAGCCTTAGTTTCTTTTACATATACATTGTTCTAAAGCTATTTTTAGAAATGGCATGAAAAGCTACTGAAAACTTTCAAGAAGAGAAGTAAGTAACATGATTTTTTTTTTTTACTTAAAAAATCACCCTGATGGTTTATTCATGAGTAGAATCAAGGAACTGAATGTGTCTATTACAGTTACTAGGTGTGCAGTAATGGTGGTTTAGACTCAGTTGATGGCATCAGAGATGTAGCAAAGTGGGCAGATCTGAGAGCTATTAAGGATTTAGAATTAAAAATTATTGGTGATTGCTTAGATTTGGGGCAGGGTGATATCATGAAAATCTTTAAGTTACCCTCATAAGCAACTTTCAGTCCTACATTATAGAAAATACAGCCCCTTTGCCCAAAAAAGTAAATATACTAAGACATGCATATATATATGGCTATTGTTTTCATACTTCATGAGACTAAGAACAATATAAAGCACAAGCAATAGACACACAGGGTTCATGGATCTCAACTTAAGAAGTGCTGCCCTATATATCCTCTGCACTGTAGATTACCTGTATCACAAAAGCACCACAGGGTGGTTACAAATTTCTTGAGATGACAGCAGAGTTAAGTTTCAATGCTTAGAGAACACAGCTAGATCACCAGAAATTTGTCCGAATAGTGAAAGCAGAGTTGAAGGGAAGTATGGATCCAATTCAATAGCAGAAATCACCTAGTCTGCTAAGTAAACTACAGAACCAAAATCCGAATAGTATATTCCATATTTAAATCAGCAAGCGAAACTTAGAAATCAAATACCATGATTCCAGAGTTTGTGTGACTGCTGTGGTAGATACTCGTGAAAAGGCATAGCTGGGTGTTCCAAAGTTTTTCTTGACTATTCTTCTAGGTAACATATTTAGCCTAGTGCCATAAATTTATAATCCGTTTACAAAATTCCTTTAAAGAGTTACTAAAAATCTGACTCTCTTTTCTATTTCTACTGTAACTGTCCTATTTCACTAGACTATAAGTTCCCAGTTAGCAGGGATATTTGCCTAGTTTGTTCACCTCCATGTTGTCAGCTTTTAGAAGAGAGCTCAGATCACAGTAGTGCCTCAATAACTATTTGTTTAAAAATTAGTAAGTTTCCCACCTTCTTTGTCTTGCGTATAAGCAAATAAAATAGCGTCCTGCTCAATTTCACCTTAACTATACATCCTGAAAGTGTCCAAAAGATACAACATGAATAAATACATTTTTGTCTTACCCTTCCAGCTGTGATGGACTAAATTATAGGAGACAAATCCTCCTTCTGAGAATAACTATAAAAACTAAATGAAATAGAAATATATCACCTGTAAGGAAACATTAGAAAAGCTACAATGGCAGACAGGACTTGAGTTACGCTGTAGAGACAGAAAACTACAGTTAAGGTAAGCACAACATTTTTCATTAATTTTCAACTCAAAGGATTGCACATATGTAACAAGTGCTAGTATAGGCCTGTCAATGGCTTTATACTTTTGGAAGGCTGAAGACAGGCAGAAAATAGAGATGAGTAGTACAAGGTAGCCAGAAAATGAAGATCTGGCATCACAGAGAAACCAGAACTGTAAAGACGTGAGCATGAGACTCTCTACAACTTTTCCGAATGTACTTCCTGATCCCTATGCTGCATGTGGTCAGTGATTAGAAAGCCAAGACTGAAGCAGCAAAGGTAAGAAAGTAAAGAAAAAGAAAAAATGCAAACTTTAGCAGCAACATAGTGCTAGTGAGACAAAAACTGGAGCTTAAGGCATTGTAAGACAGAAGATACCCAGAACACAACCCAGACCTTCGGCCAAGACTTCTGAAGGGCCTCATCATAGGAGCAAAAGCAGACAGGATCAGTCATCCCAAGTGCTGAAATACAACTTCATCTCATTTGTTGGTAATCTGCTCCTACTCTAACAGAATGCAGAGACCAATCAAATCTTTCCTGAAATAAGATAGTGGCAACCATAGAATAAATAATGTTACAAACAATAGTCATTAAGTCAACATACAGACATATCTGGAAAATCAATTAACCAAAAAACAATAAAAAGAACTGAAAATAAAAGTCATCGGAAGAGTGACTATATATTGCAGTTTTCAAATATAAATTTTAGAAGAACAAATCTGTTCAAGAAAATATACTTTTAGAAAAACTAAAGAATTTTATCTGAGAACTTGAGGTTTTAAAAAAGAAACAAGTAGAAATACTAGAATGGTAAAACATAATAATTTCAAAAAGAACTCAGTGGATGAGGCTTACAGTCAAATAGATACTGCAAAAAGAGGGTTACTAAATTGGAAAACTGGTTGGTAGAAATAGTTACAACTGAAGAAAGGTGAGAAAAAAGATAGAAAACAAATACAAGTGTGTAAAAGATATTTGGATCATAGTAAAAGTTCTGACATATAGTTCACTGGAATCCCAGAAAAACAAGAGAGAAATAGTTGGGCAGAGGAAATATTTGAAGATTCTGGCCAAAAAAATATTTCAAAAACTTAATTAGGTTATCAAACCACAGAGTCAAGAAACTCTGCAAATATCCAACAAGATAAGTGTAAGAAAGCCACACCCAGCTACATCTTAATAAAACCCTGAAAATCAAAGACCAAGAAAAAAGTCTCAAAGGTAGCCACCACCTCCAATGGGCCAATGATTAGGCTGACTACTGACATTTCAATAGAAACAATAAAGGACAAAACAAAACTGACATTTTAAAATGTTAAAAGAAAATAACTAGTGACCTAGGATATTATCTAGATGATGTCATACAGAGTGTGAAGGGGAGCTATGGGTGGCTATGAGCTCTTGGCACCAGCACTGAGGTTCTTCTTATGTGAAGTGGGTGGCAGCAGAGGCTGGACTTGGTGGGGAGAGATTGTCTTTGCCCTGTTTATTCCCCACTGTTTATTCTCCAGTGCTTCTGCCCTAATGCACTGCCCACAGACGGATCACCTGGGGTTGGGTTCTGGCCTGAGACAAGAGGGCACAGGCAGTCTCCATCCAGCTGCTTACTGAGAAGAGACATTCTCACCCTGTCCTCTTTTGCATAAACATCCCTTAAATCACTTCCTGGAAGATTCTCTCTTGACCACCAGCTTCCACAGGAAGGGAGATACTGTCCTTATTGGCTAAGTTTCTATAGAGGAATTACTCTGGCTGGAGAAGTCTAGAGGATCAATACCTACAGACTGCCTCTTCAAGCAGGAATGATAGGAATTTCAGATTCAAACAGAATGGTCCCTGAATACTCATTATTATTTTGTCAGGTTCACGTATTGCTACAATAAGCCTCCCTGTACAATTCAACCGTTCATCTTTATTTCATCTGCCTACATTGATCAGGCAATCCCAGTATCACTAGTACCAGCACCAGGACAAGCTTTAACATTGTGTCCTCTACTCATTCTAGCTGGAAATCTCTCTTTATTGCCCACTCCTGTGCATCAGTGTCATGACCACTGAAAAAGACTAAATGTCATCTACCTCTGCTTTCAGTATTTCCTACTTTCCAAATGAGAAGCCCATCAGTCCCCTCAAGGAACACCAACTAAAGGCTTATGTCAGAAGTATCCCACAGTGTGGTGAGAGAGGTGGCAGGTAATGGTTTATTAGTTACAGGGATTAGGAAGCCAGCAGTCTTGGCCTATCTGCCTTTCGTGTAGGATATGGTAGCAAAGTGTTTCAGATTTTAATGGATAAAAACAGCTACTGTTGACGTTGTTGAGGATCAGCTCTTTGATGTGTAACAAGCATTTAGAGCTGAAAATTTGGCTAAAACTCAAGTGCTTCAAGGATGGAGACATCATCTTAATTGGCCAACCTGTCTGTGGAGTTATGCTATAGTCAGCGTTGAGGTAGCACTGAAATATTAATAGATGGTTTATCAGCAGGAATGGTGGTGTTCTGTGAGAATTCATCTAGTTTGAATACACAGACTGCCAAGTAAAGCTGACAAATGTGAAAATCTGTGGATTTGATAAGCATTTTGATCCAGTTTATAATTCTTGTAGTAAAAGGTACATAATAGCTGTGTATAATGGCGATTTATCACACTGTTACACTTGACAATCTATATCCAGCAGCTTCTCTCATCATCCTAAGGAAATCAGGTAGAAATCTCTGTAATGTTGCTGTATCTAATATGAATATTAGTAGTATGTTACTGGAAAAAATGATCCACACACAGCATTTGCAATGGGAAATGAATTTTGTTCAAATGTAACCTCCTTAAATGATACAGACACTCTTCTGATCAGCATAGAATGGTCAGTTCTAGTGAGCTTAGATATCAGCACTTAATTAAAATTTTTGATCAGACTAAAGCTCCTTGTTTTTCAAGGAACATAACAGGGAGATAATAAGAACACTTAGTGGGTTTCAGAAATGGGTACTCTTATGCTCCTATGCTTATAAAGCCATGCCAGCTGCCACCAGGAAGCCAGAGCTCCTTCAATATTTTCTCAGGACTCTCAAAGGAATGGAAGCTCCTCCTATCACCAAAGTGGTATCTTGGGACCACTCAGGCAGCCGAAGCAGCGGAGGATTCTTAAAGTAATGGTCAGCTCTGGTTTTTGTTTGTTTTTGAGATGGAATCTTGTTCTGTTGCCCAGTCTGGAGAGCAGTGGTGTGATCTCAGCTCACTGAAACCTCTGTCCCCCTGGGTTCAACTGATTCTCCTGCCTCAGCCACAGAGTAACTGGGACTTCAAGTGCCCACCACCACACCCAGCTTTTTTCTTTTTCTTTTTTTTTTTTTTTTTTTTTGGTATTTTTAGTAGAGACAGCGTTTTGCCATGTTGGCCTCGAACTCCTGACCTCAAGTGATCTGCCTGCCTTGGCCTCCCAAAGCGCTAGGATTACAGGCATGAGCCACCGTGGTGGGCCTAGCTTTGGATCTTCAAAATGAAACTCTACATGCCTCTGTTATCAAGATGGAAATTCTGTGCCATCCACCATGGCTTGATCACAAGATCCTACCTAAAGTATAATTTTAAAAGAAAAATATGGCCTTACAACCACTGCTATTTAGACCAATTACTAAACAGAATATACAAAAGTTTGTGTTAAATTTTTTCACTAGAAACTAGACTGGGGAACATTTTTAACCTAAAGTATATGTTTAATTGCTGGTATAACAAGTACTATTTTAAGATGTTATAGAAGATTCAGAAAAACCTACTAGAGGGAGATGCTTGTGGGTTATTTTGTTTTGGGATAAGACTTGGAAAATGTGAAATGCCTTCTTAATCAAGGTTTTCCTTGATGGAAGTCCTCAGCCTGAAACACATGTTGATAGAGTCTATTAGGATGAATTTAAGTCAGGAGTTCAACTATATAAAGTGAGTCAGAAACCTTCAGCTTCAGCAGTGTTTTTTGTGTGTGTATGAAGAGAGTAAAAGAAGGCTAAGTTTATTTTTGATTAACTCTGTCACGAAATAGGTTGCAGTTTTCATTTGAGCTTTTTTGAGGAAATATCACACTATGTAAAAACTATTTTTTAAGAATCTCTAATATTATACAATGCTATTTCAAAGGAATATGATGAAATATCCATATATAATATGAAGAACAATTTTGTTGTTCATACCTGCATATAAATCTTCTCTTTTGACTTCAGTAGAGGAATGGAATGATCGTTTACTTCCAGTGGGGGAATAGCAAGTATTTTAGCAATAGGATTTATCTTTTATATTTAGCAGTTAAGTATTTGGGGTTTCATGGAAATGTTCCAGAAAATGTTCCTGCAATGTGGGCAGATCAGCTTTAAAATAGGCCATTTGTAACTTTTTTTAAAATGCATGTAAAAATTTATTGCAGATGTTTTTATATGTTCAAAAACAGTTATCCATCTCATACCCCGTGTTATTTTAAAAAATACCCTTGTGATTAAAGAAAAAAATGAAGGCAAAGTAAAAATGTTTTCAGGCAAAAAGAAAACAAAAAACAAAGAAAGAAAAAAAAATACAGGCTAGGTACAGTGGCTAATTTTGATAATCCCAGTAATTTAGGAGGCCAAAGCAGGAGGATTGCTAGAAGCCCAGAGTTCAAGACCAGCCTGGGCAACATAGTGAGACCAAGTCTCTACAAAAAATAAAAATAATAAAACAAGAAAACTAATTTTAAGTTCTTCAGGTAGAGGAAAAATCACCTGTGATGGAAGCATACAAATTCAGGGATGAATGACAAACATAAAAAAGGGGAAAATAGGCAAATCTGAATATTAATTATGTAAAACAATAATAATCTGAGTGTCAATATATCTGACAAAAACCAAAAATGACAAGAGAGAAGTAAAAGGAAAACTAAGTGACCTAAAGCCCTTGCATTGTCTTGGAAATGATGAAAATATCAATAGACATTACACTGTAGTAAAAGGGATATATACTGCTATCTCCAAGGTAACCATCAAAACGAAAATGGAAAGAATGTATTAAGAATAGCTATCGCAGCGGAAAGACACAGGATAATTAAAAGAAAACCAATTCTTAACCCAAGATGAAGAATGAAAGAAGGAAAACAAATACAATAAAACAGTGATGCCAGGAGACAAAAAAGTGAAATAGTAGTTATAAGAGTAACTTGAAATTGAATTGTAAGTAAATAGTAAGTAGTCCAATGAACAGGCAAAATTGTCAGATTCCACTAATCAATCAGCAATAGATTGACCAATTAAAGAATGTGGAAAGAAAGAAATAACAAACTATAAAAAGTATTTATTTAAATAACAAATAAATACATAATAGCAAAAGCAACTAGCCAGATTTGCCTTTCCAAAAGATGAAAAAATTGGTCATTTCTAGGGAGGCTAAATTTAAAAAGGAGAGAAGGCACAAGTTAGTATCAGGAATAGGAATGTGGATATCTCTAAGCTCCTTTTGATATTTAGAATATAATAAAGATTTCATAAACAGTATCATGCTAACAAATTTTAAAAATATAAATTCAATGAATAAATTCCTGAGACAAAAAAAATTTACCCAAATTATACAAGAAATATTAATTCCAAATTGTATACCTTAAATAAAAACTTTTTCACAAAGAAAATTCCAGACCTAGATGCCTTTTTTGAACTTTCCCAAATACTAAAAAAAAAAAACATAAATATCACATAAACTTTTTCAAGAAATGTAAAATAAATGGAAAAACTTTCCAACATGCTTTATAAAATCAGCATAAGAGTGATACAGAAGACTGAAAAAAACATCACAGGAAAGGAAAATTATAGGTTAAACTTTCTCATAAGCATTGTCATAGAAGTTCAAAACAAATATTCACTAACTGAATCCAGTATATCTACTCATATAACTGAGTATATGTTATATACTCAGCTATATATGTATATAGCCATATATACATATATACATTGCTGAGAAAAATTACCCAGAATGTATACTAGTAATAGATATGCTTAATAATCAGTAGAACGTCCATATTTGTTTCCTGGCCAATGGAATAATGACTATTATGAGAGGGAACAAAATGTGGCATCCCCTGAAACCACTCTACCCCCACTGCAGCCAACATTGTGTCTAAAATAAAAAGCAATGCCAAATCTCTGGATTGTGCCAGCCAGGATTTTAGAATGTACCCAATTCCCACATGAGCTATAGGGCATTGTGAGGAGGAAGTTCTAGTTTCAATTACTAGTGCCAGATTTGGCAGGGAGTGCAAGACTAGCTGCTCTAAATTCCATTCTGTGTTTTAATCTAAAAAGAAGTTCAGGAAATAAACCCCAAGATTCATGTGAATTGTCCATAGGATTTTAAAATTCACCCTCTACTCTGTGGTCTCAAGTTGGCCCTAACTTGGTTAATTACATAAATACTGATAATATTCTGCTTCACCTAAATGTCAGCTTCACCCAGAGAAACACAGTAGTTTTTATTAATGAGCAACTGAAAGGAATATAAGCCTAATGTATAGGCCTTTCGTTTACTCATTAATAAAAAACTACGTATATTTACAAAAGAAATATACATCTTCTTGGGTTAAAATAAGACTGAGAGAAATTATCCAAACCCATGTATAAGGAGGTAAATAAACAGGGCTTTGATACAAATCTGTATCTGCACCTAACAATCAGGTTTCTTCAAATAGAAAATATGGTGGCTTATAAAACTTGCTTTGATATGAAAGGAGTAGCTAATAAAAGGAAAAGAAAAATAATGAAAAGAAGACAGGCTGATTCAACTGGAAGAAAAGAGAAATGCAATTTGAAAAAAAGATTGACATCCAAAGTTTACACTAGAAATATAAACTAGAAAATGATATGCTGAAGAGAATAGTCGATGTTTCTAGAGCTAATTACTCTCTTAAAGAGATAAAGGAGAAACATATATTAGCTGTTACCAGATTTTATTTTTCTGAAAGAATAGATTGGAATATTTTCCCCCAAAACTAAGACACAGGAAATGATGGGGAAGTGTCTCTTAAGTCTTCATAGTCGATGTGTACCTTGAAAGCCTAACACCCCCCAACCCCCCCACCCCGTGAGATGGTATTAAGAGGTAAGGCTCTGGGAGGTGATTAAGTCATGAGGGTAGAGTTCCCATGATGCATTCATGCCCTTATTGAAAGAGGAAGAGGATCTGGTTCAAGATGGCTGACTAGAAACAGCTAGTGCAAGCCATATTAGATTAGCATGGAAGTGAGGAGGCTTGGCAGCTTTGTGTGCTCTCAATAGCAAAATCCAGCATCACTTGTGTGGGAGGGAAATGCCAGAGGGCCACCTTCCCCACAGCCACCAGTATCCATTGCCCCAGCTGAGGGGTCCTGCCCTCTCCACAGAACAGCTACCCTCCCCCTACATGAATATTCCAGCTGCAGCCCATAACACTTCTGAAACTCCAGTCCCCACAGGCCTGTGATATTCCCTCAGGCTCTCACCACCTAAGTATTCTGCCTGCCCCTGCCTCAGAGCTCGGATGGTGATCCAGGGACCAACCCATTTCACTCATCACAGCCAGCACCTGAACCCTGGGCTAGCCCAACCCTGTTCCAGCTCCTTCATGACTCATACATACTATCTAGTGGGCCATCTAGGGGCCAAGGAACTGAGGAACTACCTACTCCATTCCAACTCAGCTATTAGCTGACTACTTCCTTAAGGGCAGAGTCTGAGATGGGGCTGACCCAACCAGGCTCTGCCTGAGGTGGGGCTGACCCACCATCACAACCAACACCCACCCACACAGACCTAACAGTGGAGCTCCCACTTTAAACACAGTGGCAATGCTATAATGTTGGAGAACAAGTGAGAAGCAAAGCCAAAAGACCCTTCTGAACATACTCTACAGTCACACTCCCTAGGCGAGCAATAAAGCTATCTGTATTGGGCTCAGTCACAAGGTTCTGCCCTGAAAGCAATCCCATAGAGAGTCACAAAAGCAGGTATTTCCCATGGCTCTCAAGCACATCATGGTCTGGAGATAGCCTACAGTGTATGCCTGAACTAGAAGTCACCATCCCTGGAACACGGGTGAGATAGGGAAACAGGTCACATTCCTGCTTCTCCAGGATGGGGAGCCAGTGCAAGCCCCTCACCCTCCCACAGACACCTCAGTGTCTTTCGATAGGAGCTCACTGCAGCCACCCTCATCAGGGTTGGTGCTTGTGCTAACCATTGGGGTATTCGAGGGCAATTCAGGGACTCTAGCTCTGCCCAGCTGTGTCCTCCCACCCACACAGAATAGGAAGCTCAGGGCACTGGGTACTCCACTGTCTAGCCCATCACCTGAAACAACAGAGAGCACCTCACAGTAAACAAAAATCCACAGCTGGCTCTTGCCCAAAAGTGCCTTCTACTGGTCTGTAGTTTAAACCACACAGCCCAATCTAAAACCTGCCAACAGAAGTGGCAATATACTCTATAGTCACACTCTCTAGGGAGGAAAAGATGGGAAAGAGAAATAAATATATAAGGAAACAAAAAAAAACCCCTATCTCTACTAAAATAATTACAAAAATTAGAAGCGCCAGCCACTCCAGAGAAGAAGGAACCTGCAAAAACACTCTGGCACTATGAAAAATCTGAATGTTGTGAAACTACCAAAGAATCACACCAGCATTCCAGTAGTGGACCTTAACCACAATGAAAACTCAGAAGTGACAGGTAAAGAATTCAAAGTATGGATTGCAAGTAAGCTCAATGAAAGCCAAGACAAGGTTGAAAATCAACACAAAGAAACTAATAAAGCAATTCAGGAAATAAAGGAAGAGATAGATACCTTTTAAAAAATCAGTCAGAACATCTGAAATTGAAAAACTCACTTAAGGAATTTTAAAATAAAATGGAAAGCTTTATCAAAAGACTAGACCAAGCAGAAAAAAGAATTTCAGAGCTTGAAGCCTTCCAAACTAACCCAATTAGAGAAAAACAAATCCGAATTTTAAAAAACAAATTATTTGAGAAATATGGAATTATATGAAGCAACCAAAACTATGAATTATTGGCATTCCTGAGAAGGAGAAAAAGTTTAAAATCTGGAAAACCTATTTCAGGGAATAATTCAAGAAAATTTTTCTAATCTTGCTAGAGAGGTAGACATCCAGAGGATATTTGTAAGATATTATATAAGATGAATATCACCAACATGTGTAGTCACCAGACTATCCAAAGTCAATGTGAAAGAAAAAAACCTTAAAGGCAGCAAGAGAAAAGGGAACCCCATCAGGCTAACAGCAGGTTTCTTAGCAGAAACCATATAAGCCAGAAGAGATTAGGGAGCCTATTTTCAGCATTCTTAAAGAAAAGAAATTACAACCAAGATTTCATATCCTGCCAAACTAAGCTAAAGGAGAAATAAAATCTTTTCCAGATAAGAAATTGCTAAGGGAACTTGTTACCACTAGACCAGTTTTATAAGAGACCCTTAAGGGAGTTATTAACATGAAAACAAAAGAACAATAGTTGCTACCACAAAAACACACTTAAATACATAGCCCACAGACCCTATAAAGCAACTATATAATGGACACTACTAAGTAACTAACAACATCACAACAGGATCAAAACCACACATGCCAATATTAAGTTTGAATGTAAATGATCTAAATGACTCACTTAAAAGACACAAAGTGGCAAGTTGGATTAAAAAAACAAGACCCAGCCTAAGTAAAGGATTGGAGAAAGATCTATCACACAAACAGAAAACGAAAAAAGAGCAGGAGTTGCTATTCTTACATCAAATAAAACAGACTTTAAACCAACAACAGTTAAAAAAGGACAAAGAAGGGCATTACATAATGATAAATGGTTCAATTCAACAAGACTTAACTATGTATGCAGCCAATATTGGAGTACTCACATTCAAAAACAAGTAATTCTAGACCTAGGAAAAGCCACAGAGTAATAGTCGGGGACTTTAATAGCCCACTGACAGTGTTAGGCAGATCATTGAAAAGGAAAACTGACAAATTTGACACTTGACCAATTGGACCTAATAGAATACTCCACCCAACAACCATAGAATATACATTTTTCTCATCTGTACATGAAATTTACTGTAAATACCCCATGTTCTCACTTATAAGTGGAAACCGAACATTGGATACATATGGATATGAAGATGGGAATAGCGGGGGGAACTGCTGAAAAATTACCTATTGGGTACTATGCTCACTACCTGACAGATTCAATCATACCCAAAATGACAACATTGCACGATATACTCTTCTAACAAACATGTATATGTACGCCCTCAATCTAAAATAAAAGTTAAAAAAAAAATCTGCTTAGTTAGAGCAATTAGGAAACTATCTCTTTACAGACACATCTAGGCCACTTGATTAGATAAAATAATTCACTGACTTGAAATGGGAAGACCAAAAATATTGGAGTAAAAAATTCAAAATATTACAAGATGATTTTCAAGTTGATATGATAAATATACACGCAGCTACAGACATTGCCTGTGCCTAAAATATGTGTGAAATTAGTCTTCCAAGGGAAGGTCTAGAAAAGAGAAACATGTTGAAGTACAGAGGTTAGAGTGGGAAAGACAGGGATAGCTTGACTGCAGGCCTTGGTGACGTTCTTATGCGGTATACATCCTGAATGTGATTCTTCCAAATTAGAAACTTGAAGATGGAGAAGATTACCTGAACAAGGGTTCATTTGGGAAGTCCTTGAACTAATTTTCACTATTTACTCTATGGAACACAACACGAGACAACATAAAGAAGATTATGAAGGTGGGTGCGGGCCAGCTATTAGGAGAGAAAAGGAAAATTAATGAAAGAAACCATTCTGTCCCAGAAATCAATTTGAGCCCAAATGCACTAAAGATGTAAAGGAAACAGGCCAGACACAGTGGCTCATGCATGTAATCCCAGCACTTTGGGAGGCTGAGGCAAAAGAGTCACTTGAGCCCAGGAGTTTGTGACTATCCTGGGCAACATAGTGAGACCCTGTATTAAAAAAAAAAAAAAAAAAGTGTAAAGAAAGCAATGGACACATTGATTCAGCTGGGCCTCTCTAAAAGAGATAAAGAATATAGAGGAATGAAATACTAGAGATATGAGAGCCATGACCCACTACTGCTAAAAATGATGGAGCAGATAGAATGTTGCTCAAGGCTATAAAGCCACATAAGCCTTTCAAAAGCTGAAGAAATATACAGACACTGTGGAATGACTAAATCGAGCAATTAACGTGTATTAACGCACAAAGTTATCATTTTTGTAGTGGGAAAACTTAACATCCACTGTCTTAGAATTTTTTGTACATGATAAATACAATTGTATCTGTCAATTAAAATAAATTAAGAAATGCAAAAATAAATAAATAAAATGTCAGTGTAGAAGAAAAAATCCTGAAGAAATACAGTGCCTCGGGAAGGACATATTCTGATCTGACATACTGACTTGACATCTTCTGACATTCAGAGCTTACTCCTCGTTCTGGCTTGAGCCATGGGGCCCAAGTTCCAAGCATCAGTGGCAGCCTCTGTTCAGAAATCTCTTGAGGACAAATGCATATCTGAAACAAGTGGAAATGAAAGAAAAACCTTGCCTAAGAGGCAGATATCAGCTGAAAGCCTGTGGAAGACATGTCATCCCTAGAGGCCGTACTCAGCACATTAAGGGGCATATTAAGCAGGAGAGTTCACATGTGCTGAATGGGTACACCTTGTGTAGGCTGGGCCAAAATGCAATTCTCTGAGAAAAGAGAAAGGATGAATCAATGATGTTTACTGCAACAGAAAAATGCACAATGTCAAATTTATCATTTGAAAGGAGGGTCTTCTAATTACATCTTAAGTCTCGAGTGATGAACTCTGGACAGCTAGTGCAGACAAAATGGTAGCTATTGAGGCAAAAAAAAAAAAAGAGAACTTTCCCTTCTGCTCTTCTTACTGAGACACTACTGAGTCTATTTTATGTTTTGGAATCACTCTGGAGTCCCAGATTTGCCAGGAGTAATTGCTTTAGGGGCTTTTTATTTAAAAAGTTGGACTTAATTTTATTTATTTATTAATTTGATGGATGAGGAGCTGGTGCTGTGATCATCTTATTTATCCCACTAACTTTTGAGCTCCTTTAAAAGGCAACACATGAGACTAATTAGGACTCTGAAGTACTGGAAAAATTACAGTGATTTTCATGGAGAAAAGCCCAGGATACAGATGCTTAAAGGTGCTCACATCTAACCAGCCATTGAGAATGTCTTTGGCTGAGGCTGAGCAGAATAAAAAATTAGGGAGATAAGTTTTAGATTTTAATTTATTTGAAGTTTACATGGTAAAAAGAATTTAATTTTTTTCTTTAGTCATTTCTACCCTTTGAACTAGTAACTGGAAACTTGGCCAAAATCAGTCACATAGAGCTCCAGAAAAACTGGCCAAAAATAATTATTACTCTTGCATGTTTGTGATAGAGAAAGTTTGGTAAAACATTCGTAACCAAAAACAGGACATTAGTTGGAAGAATAATATCCAAGAATTGGTGAATGCATACATATGTATTTGTAGGTTTGCATAACTGTACACATAATGTTTTTATGAAGAAGATAGATAGAGTTGGGGCATAGAGAATGATATCCCAAATTATGGTACTCCGGCATGCTAGGCACCTTGAATTTTAAAAAACTGGAATGACTTAAAAGATGCTTCAAAACCCATAACTTTCTAAACTTCTTTTGTTCCTCCCCCCTATTGTCCCCACCATCAGCGCTGGGAGGAACTCTCTTAATTTCCTTATTCAACTAAAGAAACTTCTCTCCAAAAGAAATGAAACTGTCTGTAACACACCCCCTTCCCCCAGGGATCTCATTAAATAACCAGGAAAGATTAACCACTGGAGAAAAGACTAAGAGAAAAGATTAAAAGTCGCCCTGCACAGACAGACTTTTCATCTGTTCTCCTGAGGGCAGCACTGAGAGATTATCTAGGGGGTCGTCTGCGTCATAAGAACCTTTGTTCATGGTGAAGTTCCACCTCTCAACTTCTCTAAATTTGACTCCACCTCCCCCAGAGCTCAGAGAAATTCTTTTCCAGGTCAACTGTCTGTTCCTTGGGCTCTTGCATTTTCCCTGAAAGTTGTTTGTTGCTACTCACAATTACCTACATCCCCCATTTCCCCCCTTCCCTATGAGAAAGTATCTAACCTTCAAACATCTGGCCCTTCTTTGAGTCTCAAATTTGTGGGACTCCCACATCCACGAGCATGTAAACAAATGCGTATGCATTTTTCTCCTATTACTCTGTCTATTGCAAGTTCAGTCTAGTGAATGTTCAGAGAGGACAGAGGGGAGCTTTCCCTCTGCCCCCACAATACACAGATACATGCACGCATACATACACACATACATAGAATCGATGACTCTTAGTGATTACATCATAATTTATCAATAAAGGTTGCCTCAAGGTGAGAAATATCAGTGATATGTATTGTGATTGTTTTTTGCTTTCTGATGATTTGCGTTATATGAAAATACGATCAAGAATTGGGGCAGAAATAGGTACTGTTTTGGGAGAACCGGATTTTTTTCCTGCTCTGAAATAAAAGAGCTCCAAAATTAATTCTTTTATTTCTTTTCTTACCTGCCTCCTTTTGATATATTTGAATAAATATATATATATCTTCTAAAAGATCACCTACCATACATATTAATTTTTCAGTGTTTCCCTAACACAAATTTGGAAAAATAGCTGATTGAAAATGAATGTAATAAAACAATACTGACAATAATGGGTAAGATTTTAATAATATTAACTTACTAAATGCCAGATGCTGTTCTACAGGCTTTACAAATCCTAACTATTTAATCCTCATCATACCAATATGAAGTTTTACTCTATTATATGAGATTAAGTGCCTTGCCCAAGGCCACGCAGCTGTTTCTGAGAAAATGATTATTAGGGTCGGGACATGATTGTTGCTTTGCACAGAACTTGATCAAAGACATTTCAATTTTCAGAACCTGGCTGGATATTTCTGAAATGTTTTTCTATGTTTCTTCACTTTTTAGTATATTGTCACCAAAAAAAAAAAAAAAAAAAAGGAAAATCATCTAGTGTGATTTCAATTTGCACCTGATCTAACAACTTACTAGTTCTGGGATCTTAGCAAGCTTATGAATTTCATATTCATTCCTTCAATAAAAACTTAAGTGCAAGAAGATATTCCCGGCACTGAGGGTATGGTTGTGAAAAGACAGAGCAAGATCTCTTTTCCGGGGATTGCATTCTAGTGAGGGAGATCTACAATAATCAAACAAACATATAATACAAAGTAATATCATTTTAGGTGCTTAATATTTGTTAGCCTCAGTTTTCTTTTCTATGAATTAAGAAATATACTACCGACTTCAGGGCTGTTGCTGAGATGTAATAAAATAATATGTGGAAAGCATTTAACACAGTAAAAATTGCAGCTCTACTCTGGCTACTATAGAAATATTTAACTTTTGTTTGAATCTTCCTTTGTATGTCTTTTTTTTCACTAAAATAACACATGCATACTTTTTCCTTTAAACAATATAAGCGAATTTCTTAGGTATTACACAATAGGACCTCAGCTTATCCTTGAACATCTAGGCCTCCCTGCGTTCCCAGTGTTAGCAATAATCTATTCTGTTTAAATTTTTGCTTTTATTAGTAGCTTTAAGGAATTTAAGATAAATATTTGCATAAGAAAGAGTTTTTATTGAAATGATCCCAAATCAACATATGCTTTGTCATTTGTAATATTCCCATTAGGGAGTAGAATGAATAATAAATGGCCAGCCAGATGTGGGACTTATTTAAGTACTTAACAGCGAGTTTATATTTGAGGCATTTAGCCGTAACCATACTTCAGCTGTGTTTTTGCCTTAAGACACATTTTTTAACTCCATGAATACAGAGAACTTCAGACGTCTACTCTGAATCACTCTCTCTCTGGGCTCAAACAGAATTCAGTAGTAGGAGTGTACATAATTAAAACATGGTAAAAAAAAAAAAAACTCAATTAAATTTTGTTTTAATCTGCTATGAAAAATGGCGTTGCTCATGGGGAACTACCTGTAGGTCAATGGTCGGTTTACTATAAATATGAAAACATAGTCAATTGTAAGATATGCCTTGAGGCACTTTATCCTGGTCAGAATTCTACAAAGTACTACAAGCTTATACATTATACACAGCAGAAAATTTGCTGTACATTTTTAAAAACAGACATACTAAAGGTTTTCTTTATGAATTTAACAACTCTTTTATGACACTTAACATGTGTCAGCCCGTTTTAAGCAATTTACAAATATTAATTCATTTAATACATTGCAAAAATCTAATGAGGATGGTTCTAATATAGACTGTATTTTACAGATAAGGAAACAGAAGCCAGAAAAAAAAAGTAAATTTCTCAAGATTGTAGAGCTAGTAAGTGGCTGCAAGTTGGATTCAGCACTAGCACATGGGCTTCCGAGTCCAAGTTCTTAATCACAGCCCTCCGCTGCCTCTTATTTGAAAAGCATATGGGCAAAGTAACTTATGGGTAGTAAAAGAGACTTCAAAGCTGCTTTTGTTTAATATTAGAAATCCCTGAACTTTTGCTTTCCCTTACTAAAAATATTACTGTTTTCAATAATAAGTAATAGTATTCTAAGATAATTCTTGTATTTTTCAATAACTATAATTTGGTCTACTTAGTTACTGAACTCTTAGTTACTGAACTTAGTTCTTAGTTACTGAGTGCAAAAGAAAGTGAATTGTAATTCTCTAGGAAGTAAAGATATAGCTACACTGAGTAAAATGTCAATATATGTTTCATCAGGTGTTTTTACATTCTTAGCAAAAGGTAAAATATAAAAGTTTGATATGTAACACTAAAAACAAAATACATTTTGTGAGACTTGGCAAATAATATTAAATAGTATACAAATAATATTCACTTAGTTTGCAAAGAACTTTTGAAAAGAAGATTATATATACTTGGGTATTGACCTTAAAGGTTCAGGCCTTTCTAAAAAAATTGTCTGGCTCATGATAGTTTCCTAGTAGACTTTATCTATGATGTGTAACTATCAGCAGTAACATTACGAAAACAATTGTTTATATTAGACACTAGAGAGTTTTGTAACCCTGATTCACATACTAATTAAAATCTTTGAATACAAGGAAACAAAAATGTTACAGAAAAGAAAGAAGGCATATATCAGGTAACTAATAAAGAAAAAAACTGTTATTGAATAAATTACATTTCACACTAACTCTGGATAATTTTGCCATTTGAAACAAGAATGAAATTGCTATTAACTGTTAATTCCTTTGCATTCTGAGCATAGTAATCTAGATAAACCATTAATCATATGCTGCTATTTACCCCCATTGGGCCATCATGTTCTCCTGTATCATCATCACATGTGATTGTATGGCAAATGTACCTGATAGCGATAACTTAAGCATACCCTTAGAATGACCCTGTATGGCAGACACACCTGAATGTGTGTTCCCAGTTCTGAGCTAGGGAATCCAGGAATGACCAACCCAGAGATTTGTTCTATGAGGAGCATCTGAGCCTCTGTCCTGTACCATGGAGCACGGGCTGGGCCATATGGAGAATCAAGGCCATAAGTTTTGGGTTGACTGAATGGTGCCAGGTGGAAGTTGTTAGGGAGAGGGTGCTAAGTGAAAATGCTATATAAACTGCGTGCTTTTCGCAAGCAGTTGCCATTCTTCTGCCCCTGTCTGCCACCATCAGGCCATGCGATTCTCCTGTCCGGTCTGCCACCAATGGACTCTCCTTGAGATATAAGCCCCTCTAAAACCCCTCATTTGCTGGCTCTGGGTCTCTTTGGCTTCTTGAACCTGGTGCCATCCCGATTGGCATCGATACAGGTTGGCCACAACTGTGATTGACCCTTAACCCAGATCAGCTGCTTGTCAAAACACAAAGTCTTCAGACTTGACCAATAAAATTAGATGGCTCTAAGTGTGGTGGTTCACACCCACATCCTCAGTATGTTGGGAGGCAGAGGCAGAAGGATTGCTTGAGGCCAGGAGTTTAAGGCCAGCCTGGGCAACAAAGCAAGACCTCATCTCTAAAAATAAAAAAGTTTTAATAAAAAAATAAATAGCCAAACATCATGGTGCACACCTGTTTCCCAGCTACTCAGGAGGCTGACGTGGGAGGATCATTTGAGCCCATGAGTTCAAGGTTACAGTGAGCTACGATTGTGCCATTGCACTCCAGCCTAGGCAACAGAGCAAGATTCTATCTCTAAAATTAAAAAACAAAACAAAACAAAAAACTAAATAGCTCTATATAGGTACCTAGAAGTTTCATCTTGAGTTCCTTTTAATGTCTATCAAAATTCATCATTATTAAACAGTAGTTGATGAATCTCTATCCCATCCTCTTTTCTAAATTTTTCCCTGAGTTAATCTAGAGTCTGCATGATCAGAGAACAGTCTATTGGACATCATTAGGTGCACAAGTTTCCTGAAGTGTTTCTTATGCAACCGTATTAGTTTAGGTTTTAAAATATTGTCAGAAATAGGCCCATGAAACATCACTGCAAGGATTTTGAGAAGTACATTGCTTATTAAACTGCCTTCTTTATTGGAACACTTAGAACAAATTCATTTCTGGTCTTGGCATCAAAAAGAGCTTTGCCTCTTCTGAATAATTTTTGACACAAACTTTGTGGCTACCTACATTTCCCTCTTTGTTTGTTAAAAAGCTTAAAAAATAGCTGCCTCTGTTTATCAAGCTAGTATGTTTTGGGGCAGAGTTTTGTGTAGTACCTTCATCTTTGCTCACTGGTGTGCTCCTATCATTGTTTTCTTTTGGAATCATGTTATCCACTTCCCATTTATGTTATTGTGCCAGTCCTGGGGCTCACACTTATCTATGATTGTCTTCCCAGCTCCTCTCAGTTGGTTTCCACTGTGTTCAGCCAATGAGAGGCACTTTGGGAAGGCTGGAGTCCAGAGGCTGGGAGAGGCCAGGGTACGTTTCCCTCTTTCTTTCTCTTTCCAGAGATGCAGTCAGCAACCACATATCTGCTGAGGCCCTGGTTCCTGCCAGAGAGCCCTGCAGTGGTTCTAGCTCCTATGGGAGGATTCAGTCCTTATGTTCCATTAACACAGCCTTATCACCTTCTTCTTTCAGCTGCAGGATGGCAGCTGTCTCCTGCTGTTGCTAATTTCTGTGTACCTCATCATCCCCTATTTGCCCTCTTCCTCAGTTTATCGCCTGTGTAAACACTGTTTTCTATTAAATTTACTTTATTAAACATGTTTAGACCAGTTTCTGTTTTCCTGGTTAGACCCTGACAGTTATCTTGCGAAATGTCATATATTTCCATATAAGGTATCTTAAATCCTTTTGGAAGACAGCCAGAAGTCTGGATAGATAGGGAGAGGGGGCGGAGGAAGATAGAAAGAAGGAGGCAGAGATAAAGATGAAAGAAAGTGTGAGACACTATGTAAATATTCTAAGTTCATAATGTTTGTAAACAGATTTCTAGGGCATAATTGCTTTCAATCTTGCATTTTACAGACTCTTTTCGCTTCATTCAGATTTTTAAATTCATTTTTGCTTTCTTAACGTTATTTATAAGATTTTTGTGATAGAATGTTAAGGAATCTAATTTATAAAAATAAATGATTAGCTATTTTTTCATGACTGTGAAAGTAGCAGTAATCTTTTAAAACTTTCCATTTTTCATTTGGATTTATTTTAAGCATTCTTCAGTCTTGCCTAAAATAACATTTCTTACTTACATACTCTTACACTTTAAGTCACGTTGAAAATTATGTGCAAAATCTGATTTTTTTTTTGAGAAAGACACTTGTTTTCCTTTTAATGTCATTAATATTAATTACTCCTAGAAGGCCCCGATATTAACATGTGGGAAGTATAATAGCAATATTATAAATCTGGTTAACCTTACAACAACCTAACAGCTGTCTTATTCCATATGTGCTCCAGACATTTTTCCAGGATCTTTTAATAGGACATATTTGTATTATTATGTATACACACAATTTTAATATGTTTGTTACGAGTTTTTTTTTTTTACTTTTCATTTTTTGGAACATTCCTCCCTGATATACCATATGGCAAGAAAAAGACTTGTAATATGTGAGCTACAGCTCTTCAGTAGCAGCCACATGTTCATGGGAGACCTTGGGTTTCCTTTTGTTAAACATTTCTGTGACATTTACACCACAAGCTAAGCTCTCAACAAGCAGCCCTGATTTTTTTCCTCCACACAAATCTTTATTTAATGAATATACTGGTGAAGGCAGCTACTCACCACTATGCCCAATATTATCAACATAAAATCAGTAATTATTACTAATTAAAATTTAAATTCTTGAACAAAAACTTTCTCCTCCATCAAAAGCAGGGATAAAGTTTCACACTTGGTAATTAGTATTTCTGTTGATAATGATGGTCTTTATTACAACATTTATTATTTTTTCAAAATTCATTAATTTTTCTGATCCTAATTTACTTATGACATATACTCCACTCTCTTCCAGTAAGATTTTTGGTAGAATTAAGTGTGAAAAAAAATGCGGAAAAACATTATATTATGAAGTTAAGGAATGAATTTAAGACCACATATATATGGGTTGCCTACCTCTAGATCAACTAATTATCAATATTAAGTGATAAATATGGTTATATGTTTCCTGACAAGATCAAAGAATCCAAACAAATATTGTCATTCACAGACAAAAATATAACAATTCATGTGTAAAGATCCTTTCTTCCCCCAGAATTCAATTACAGATTTACTCTCCATGGCATTTAACAATTGAGAAGACAGATATTTTTAACTACAAAGTTATGTAAAAATTTATTTTAATTAGTTCAGTTACACCTGTTTTAGCTAAAAATTTCCAGAAGATGCAGAGTTACTGTTTACATGGTTAATTCTTGAAACATCCTTCTATGCAGAAAATATGATATTAAATCAATGTATAAGACTGACATAAGGTCTGGACACTTTGCTACTTTTTTTTAATGCTATTACTTAATATTGGACTAGAACATGGCAAATTGTATTCAAGTAGGTAGTAAACATGCCCATTAGGCTTTCCTGAAACTTCTGTCTCGAAAGAGCCTTTGGCAGGAGCTGTCTGGCCGTCAAGACATGATTGGATCCCCTAAGTATATTTCACTAAGTTATGTCGCTTAATTGAAAGTCATATGCTCTATTTAGCAGAAGCGAGGAAGACAAGTCCTCGTTCTACTCTACATTTTTAAGAATTCGATATTTGTCTCAAAGACAATTCAGAATTGATATAGGCATCTGGCACTAGCAGTTAGATCTAGGTTCATACACAGAAAAAAATTTGAATCTTCTTAAGTACTTTCAGAAAATGTCAAAAGTGTGGTCTTTAAAGCACGGAAGATAGGACAGTATGAAAACAAAAAATGAGGAAAGTACTAGTTCTGTATAACTAATAGAATGTCTAATATATATTTTTTATATAAAGAATTGTACCTGGAAATGGTGAAGTAAGCTGTAAAGCTGAAAGAAAGATTTGATGCTATTATTTAAATCTACTGGTTTAAATGTTGAAGAACACATATGGAATGCAATCATTTTTGATTAATCAGAATTCATACTGAGATGCCTTTCTAGGCATCTGTCAGTCATCAAGCCCAATCTCAATATAAATCTACTAGCAAAACAATAGTGATGCTTTGTTTTTGTCTTTTCATAGATAAAAAATATTTTTCCAAGTCACTTGGAGGCTAACAAGTGGTTATACAGTAAGTATTATGAATATATGAGAAAATGGCTATTTCACAATATTTAAAAGTTGAAGTTATATGTAAATGTAACTGATATGAGAATACACGGCATGAAAGATAACTAGCAAAGATTAAAAGAACGTATTAAAATTTGTGAAGATAGAAAAAGAATAAGAAAATTAGAAATAATGTTTGAAGAATCATCTTGATAAATTGTCTTTTACTGGCTAGCCCGGGAGACTAGTTCTAGGGATTTGGGATATCATAGAAAGATAGAAGATGATAACTGGCTTGTGATGTTTCCAAAATTAATTTTGGTTTACACTCAAGGCTTTACATGATAGCCATCAAAAATACCTTGTTTATTAAGCCCTGCTTCTAAGTGGTTTGAAGGACTAAGAAAATGCAGAACAATTCATTAAACTGTATTAAACTCCTTCTGAAACTGCATTTATTTATTTGTAGTTTTTCTCTTACAAGACTCTATTTTGTGAAGTAATACCTACTGAGAATGAAGTAATTCAAAGTATGTAGGCAGACTATTAAGAAAAGCTGAGTCCTTTGTGTTTGTTTGATGCCACAATTTAAATAGGAGAATTCTTTTAACAGCTTCAAGGGTCGCTATTGTTTGGATGTGGTTTGTCTCCACTAAAACTCAAGTTGAAATTTGATCCCGAATGTGGCAGTGTTGATAAGTAGGGCCTAGTGGGTAGTGTTTGGGTCATGGGGGCAGATCCCTCATGAACAGATGAATATCCTTCAGTGGGGGTGAGTTCTCACTCTCATGGGAAAGGATTAGTTCCTGTGAGAAGGGGTTGTTAAAGAGTCTAGTTTCCTTGGTTTCTCTCTCTGGCCCCCTCTCTTGCCATGTGATCTGTTTGCACACACCTGCTCCCCTTTTGCACTCACAGTAGATGGGGGCAATACGAGGCCCTCGCCAGATGCAGCTGCCCAATTATAAACTTTCCAGCCACCAGAATCATGAGCCAAATATACCTCTTTTCTTAATAAGTTACCCAGCCTCAAGTATTTTGTTATAGCAACACTGAATGGACTGAGACAGTAGTGGTGACAGTAAATTTTAAAGACTTCTTTTTGAGACTTCTGGCTTTTTTTCCATTTAAACTTAATTGCCTTGCAGTCAACTTCCAATTATGTCCACCCGATCCTAGTGATTACAAAGTGCCCTACCACTTCACCAATATCTGTCATCGCTAATGATTTTAGTTGGAAAAATAATAACTATGAAATGCACGGTTGTAACAAGGAAAATATTTTATAATTTTGAATTAGTAGTATTACTTTAATTCATCTGTTTTGTATTTCCAGTCTATGCAAACTAGGACCACAGCTAAAATGCAATACCAGCCACAAACTCTTATTCAAAGATTGTACTCTCCCAAAAGACAAAGGTAAGGTAAATCAGTAACTTTAATCACAATATTATCTGTGAAGAGATTGACAAATAAATATAAGATAGCTGAATTTACCCACAAAAGTGCAAAATAGCTGTTAGTAGTTCACATGTATGTGTAGAATCCTCACATTTCGAATGCCTAACAAAACGTAACTATAGTCCTAAAGTAAATGTTAAAATTAGTTAAAGCTAAAATGTGTGTCTTTAAGCCAAAGTTGAAAGTGTCAGAAAGCGTTATAGGAACTTAAAGGCAAACTCGGTGACTTCCTTTCTCTGAAAGGACTGAAAAATGATTTCTTTGTACTTAGATTCACAGAAGTATATTCTCTAGTTTAAGGCAAATTAATTTAAATTAACATTTGATCTTACTTTATGATTTGGTTTAAGATATATTTGTGTATTTTAAATTAACTTATTTGTAAAGGAAATTTTTGTCCAGCTGTGGTAATGTTCTCTTCTGCTCTGAAAAGGAAGGAAGGAAGGAAATTTAAAGTTATGCTAATGAAACTACTTGAAAATACAATATATTTTATCATACAACAGCATTATATTTGTGCAGGGGAAAATTGTGGCTAAAATATCCCAAAGGTAAACATTAAAGCAAAAAAAAGTTAATTTGTTTCTGCAATTCAACTAGGACAGTCAGAGCAGCAAGCTAATTGGAGTAAGGAGGGTTGCACTGAGGTAACAGTTTTCAAATTTAAAATATATACCTTTTCCCCTCTTAAAAGAAATACTTGTTTGCTGACTTCCTCACTGCTAGTATTTATCATTTTTTTTCCCATGGATTTTTTTTTTTTCTTCTTTAGTCCCTTCTAAAAAGGGAACAGGAACTCCATTCTGGAACTGACTTCCTTCACTAGGAGCCAAGAATGTACCCTACGAACTTTCTGGAGGAACTCCCAGTTGCTGAAACATAAGTTAAAATATAGCTAATAGAGTTATCAGTTGTTACAAAAATAATATATAGGTGTTTATATGGCTGTACTACAACATTAGCACCACTTCCTAGACCATAGCAATGGAATAGACTGAACATTATCTCAATAACCATCTTAGTCTTAAAGCCAAAATAACTTAATTTTAAAAGTCCTATTTTAAAACCGATAAAAGTGCAGCACTGTTGCATTCACACATTATTGAAAGCTACATTTGATTTTATGTCATTCTTTAGAGAGAATTTTACTTTTAGATTTATTTTTTGGAAAAAAATAAAACAGATGCTTTTAGTTTAAATAGTTTACTCTTGCTGAATGCAATGGCAGTCTAGAAACATTTTTCTATCAAGGTTTATCTCCACTTGTTAAAGTTTAGATAAGAGACTGCCAGATTTTCTGCTTCAAAAGCGATAAGAACAAATGTAACTATAGATTCTGCTCATTTATCATTAGTATGTATGGTTTCACAGAACAAAGTAAAAATGCATCTAGCTCTGCTTAGAAAGAAGATGCATTTGATTTAGACCTAAAGGAAACATCAGATATTTAATTTCAAAAGACAGTGGTACAGGTTTTGTAGAAGAGGAGAGAATAATTCATAAATAATACAATAATGGAATTTTAAGTATAAAGTTATTGGTTTGAAGTTCACTAGACTCAGGCATTTTTAAGGGTTTGTGGGGAAGACAATGTCTTAAAACAGTCACTCATCATTATTCTAATGCTTGGGGTTGAAACACAGTACTTTTTCTATTCAAGAAGATTTGCAAATACTTTTTATACCTACATAGTATCATTTCTTATTCAGCAATTAACATTTACATGCACTTACATATTGCACAAAATAACTATTAGGAATTATAGGACAGATAGTATAGTCTAGGCATGCTAAACACAGCAAGATAAAAGATAGAGAATGCACAGGGGGATGATATACAAAGATACAAGTAATCCAAATGTAGTATGATAGGCATTATGGGTGAAAAATGGGTGAGCAATTTATGGACAAGGCACAATTCACGGAGGGAAAAAGACTGGATCTAGGACTTGAGGAAGAATAATCAAGATGATTTCAAGTAGAGAATGAGAAAGGGAGAAGACATTCTGCATAATGGGCATAAGTAAAGGCACTGAATCATAAAAGGATATCAGGAATTTGGGAACAGAAATATTGTTTAAATTGGTCATACATCATCAGTTGTTGAAATGGTGTTGTAGGAAACAATGGAGGAGATAAATACTTGAGCCAAGATAATGAAGGAAATTTAACTGAAGCTTTGGCAAAATTGCATGATACATTTCTGTCATGGCAAATAGGTCACTATGGCTAAAATATGTGATATCTTTGACTAACAAAAGAAAGCAAGAGTCAGATGAAATGACTGGAGAGCTACATATGTAAAAAATTGAGAAGGGTCTTGCAGAGTATGCTAAAATGTTGTATTTTAGCTGCAGTCAACGGGCGTCCACTGAAGCATTTAAGCTGGGAAATGGCATGATGAGTTCTGTCATTTGGGATGACTGTGGTGATGCTGTGTAGCATGAGAATGTGAAGGAAGTGAATTGCATAAGACCGGGTCATGTTAATTTTGCCTTCCCATCATTCTTCCTTCCCCTTCTAGTGAAAGGACCTTTTCCTTTCTCTCTTTTTTTGGCTGGTTCTGGGAGCAAAAGGCATCCTATAATGCCTTGGCCAGGTTAATTATCTGGGCTAATTATAGTATTCTTTATCCCCAGCTACAGTGAAAGAATCAGAGATAGGTATGTATCCCTAGTGGGGTTTACCCTGGGATATTTTTTTCAGATGTTTCTGCTGAGGAAGAATGTAGTTTCATTTTAAGTGCAGAGCCACTTGCAACTTTAGAACCAGCCTCGTGGGAATAGCTGGCCTGAAAATTACAGATTAGAACTGAACAGAGGAAAGGAGAAAGGAGACTCCTGATAGACTCTATCCCCATAGTCAGTCTTCTCTGGAACTAGCTCTATCTCATTTCCAAATTGTATTTATGTGATTATAGTAGTGTGAAAGTGGCCCCAGTTCTTCCCCTCCCTTTATCTGTGCCTTTTGCAATGTGAATTTTCAGCTCCTCCCATCAAAAAAATGGATTCTATTCTCCACTTCTCAAAGCCAGGATAACCTTGTAACTTGCTTTGGCCAATAGAATGAGGAGGAAGTGATCATGTACCAGCTCTGAGCCTGAGTTTCAAGAGGCCTATGGCAATCTGTCCTTTTGAAACCCTGCCATTGCTGTAAGAACAAACCTACACTGGCTCACTGGAGGTTGGAAGACCTTGTGAAGGAGAGCTGAGTCATCCTGGCCAGATGGCAGCCGACTTGCCAGCCTACCTCAATTATGCTAGCCCAACCGAAAGTATTCAAACCCAGTCCAGCTTAGCAGTTGTGCTCACCTAACCCATAGGCTTATAGGGCAAAATCAATCTTTAGTGTTTGTATTCCACTGAGATGTAATGGCTATTTCTGACATTGTTTATTGTGACATTATATAGTTGACAGTATATGACTATGACAATATATAATTGATGCAATAAGCCAATAAATTTACCCTTTTTAGAATAAATTAGCTGGATTTGAGATTATGAAACAACTAAATGAATCCAAACATAACCAGTTAACGAGGCATTTCAATCATCTAGATGAGAGTTCATAGCCTGAAATACCATGGAATGCCCAACTATTTAACATTATAAACAAATTAGAGAACCTAAAGTTGCTCTAAAAGAGTATTTTAAAAAACAACAAATGTGATGGGTGATGCACAAAACTTGTTATACAGTTGGATGCAGTCTGGGAGTAAGGGGACATTGTTAAAAATGATGCTAAGATTTCAATTTAGAAAAATTAGGAGTTTGATAACTAAAATGAGGAATAAAGAAGCAGAGCAGGGGACTGAGAAAACATGACCTAAGTGACAAACACAGAAGTTAGGGAAAGAGTGGAATTCAAATGTGTTAGCATTTAATGATTTCCACGGTTATGGAAAGATCAAGTATGATTGAGTCTAGAATGAAGGCATTGGTTTTGATAATCAGAACAGAGTGGTTGAATTTTCCATTGCAACTTCAGTGAAAACATAAAGTGGAATGTATGAGAAAATACAATCTGCACCAATTATTAACTACTATTATTTATATTGTATATATCTGTTTTTAAGTATATATGTCTATTTACTTTGAAAGGAAGGCATACACACATGTGTATTTACTCATTGATGCACTCAACATTTACGTATTGCCTGCTTTTTGTCATGTTGATTGCCAGGGATATGGATAGTATCTCTGCTCATATTCCTGTGACGGAGATATTATGTAGACATATATATGAAATATATAAAAATAAGGTGATAGAAGAAAATATTTAATAACATAAAATATCATATCACAGAGAGAGAAATCATCAACTCTACCTTTCAGAAGGCTTCCTAAAAGACAGCATATGAATTGGGTTTTGAAGCATGAATCTAAATTCTCCATTTGGATAAGCAAATATGTGACCATCTAGTCAAAGGAAACTATTGCCTAAATGGTCATAGATTGTAAAACTGTACTGGGTATGATAATGACATTTCAACAACTTGATTCTGATGAAGCACAAAGTGTGCTGGGAAGGCTGCGATCATTGAGATTGGTGACGGAGGCAGAGGCCAAATCTGCCTTTGTCGCAGTCTCAATGACCACAAAGAGATTTGTGCATTCCTAAGGTTGAGATCTGTACTATAGGGAAGGCTAAGAGTTGAAGATACCTAATGCAAGGGGGCTGCAGAGTCAGATTTTTGTTTGGAAAGGTAATTCAGAGGATAGTAGAGAATTGAAAAGAAGTAGGGAATGAGACTGGGGTAAAAAGATGGTCAAGATAAAAATCTTTCTAAATATCACTGACTATTCCTATAAAATGCCATCAAGATTGTTTGCATATCAATGTATTAACTATAAATGTCTTTACTTAATGATTTTATATCAACGTGCTTTAAAATTCAAACTTATTCAGAACAAAACTAATTTCACAATCTTAGAATAACTTTATTTTTATGATTTATTCTTACATGACATCTAAAATAATCTTTTGTACTACTAGTGCCAAGTAAACAATTTGGAAAACTGCCCTCTGTCATCGATGGTGAGAAAAAGGAGAAGATAGAGTTGAGAGACACAGAGAGATTCACCAAGGCCTGATCATTGATTGGGTGATGGTGGTAATACTAACTTTACATTTAGACACTTCATATGTGCTGAACACAATTGTAAGCACTTCAATATGCTTACAATGAGAGCAGAGTGAGTTGTCTCATTTTTTATGGAATTATCTACAATTTACGAACGGGAAATGCAGCATAGAGTCTGGTAGAATGGTTCTCAGGTTTCTCATCCCACTGGTTTTCTCTAAAGACTTATCTGGATAAAATAAAGATTCCATATCATTGTGAATAAGCTAGCATTTATTGGGTGCTATATCTTATTAGATATTGTAACGGGATTTTGATGGTGTTTGGTGACACTAAGTCCAGGAACAAAAAAAGAACCATAGTCTCCCCTGCTAATAAAAACTAACCTTAGTGGCTCACACCTATAATCCCAGCACTTTGGGAGGCTGAGTCAGGTGGATCACGAGGTCAGGAGATCAAGGCCATCCTGGCTAACATGGTATAACCCCGTCTCTACTGAAAATACAAAAATTAGCCAGGCGTGGTGGCGGGCACCTGTAGTTCCAGCTACTCAGGAGGCTGAGGCAGGAGAATCGCTTGAACCCAGGAGGCAGACGTTGCAGTGAGCAGAGATCACGCCATTGCACTCCAGCCTGGGCGACAGATCGAGACTCAGTCTCAAAAACAAATGAAACTAACCTTTTGTCTCCCACTACCACATTAATATCCCTGTGGAATTATTATTAAAGAATGGTAGCAAACTTAGGTAAAGTGCCAATTGATTAAGAGCTGAGGTTGTATTATTCCATATCCTAAAGAACTCTGGTGAAATTGAGTTGGAATGCACAGTGTGGGCATTCTACCTTCTGCTTATTGATCCATATTGCTTTGTTGTTTTTGTTTTTCAATTATTTGGTAAATATATATTAAAGACTGACTCTGTGACAAGTACCCTGGTTACAAGATTGAAGAAACACCTGTCGACCTTCATGGAATTTATATCCTATTGATGAAAGAGATAATTAACAAGTTAATTAGATATTCCATATGTTAGATGGCCATAAGTGGCTTGGGCAAATACATAAAGCAGTGACAAATGATAGCGAAAGCCAAAAGGCTCTGAATGTAGTTTATAATGGGATGGACAAGGAAAGGTCTTATTGAGAGCTTTGCAATTTTGACAAAGATCTGAAGGAAGTAAGCCACAAGATAACCCAGGTAGAAGTATTCTATACAGAGGAAACAGCAACAGAAAAAAAATCCCATATGTTTAAAGAGGTATGGGGAAGATACTCTCACCTGGGTAAGGTAGAGAGAGCTAGAAGACTCTGCAGGGTCTTAACCTCTCAGCTACAAAGAGGAAGTAGGAGAGAAAGAACCCAATAATAGCAACTACTTTTTAAGCCATAGTGACTCCATTGGCTAGTTATTGTAGTTTATAGTAAATTCAAACTCTGATCAAGTGGATTATCAACTAGTTCCTCCTTGAAGAAAAGCTAGAAATGATTTTAACAGGAGCAGGTGTAGCATGAAAAAAGGGCAAAAATTGTTCTCTCCAGTGACAGTCTTAGATGAAAGATAGATGAATCAGGGATCTTCCTTTAGATAACTCCAGTTCATGCCAGATTGCATTTAAAAGATTGCTTTTCCAAACTGGCTTCCCTGTATTATCATCATGTATGCATCCACATCATTTCATTTATTGCTGAAATAAAGCCAATGCTATGCTTAAATACAACAGCTGTTTTATAGTATATTATGGAATAACTGAAGATAGGAAGTTTAAACACCATAATAATGCAACTAACAATCACGTTTCCAGAGTTCTCTCACTTAAATGTAATCTTATTTTAATAAAGTAATCGAGTTTCAGTTTACAGAAATTCATACCTTATTTGAAAAGAATTTTATAACAGCATAAATATGCATATAACCAGTAAAGTTGCTCATAAGATGAGAACAACTTCCAAATATAGGATACTGTTGAAATGAACTTACTTCTTTCACTTGAAAGATTATTTCTAACATAAGAAGAAGGTGCTTATAAAAAATAAATCAAAAGTAGCTCAAACATCAGCAAAATCAAATAAAAGAGACATTTGAATGACTTTTCAGTATTGGATTTACCAGAGCTAGAAAATTATAAACAGAGAAGACATAGATGTCATGAAGTTACACAAGGCTCTGATGCCTTAAAAAGGGGCCAGGGGACATTTCCCTAGGTCTTTTTCTTGTGCCCAATAAAACAATATGCATTGGACCTAAGTTCATAGTAAACTCTGGCAATTTCTGTTGGATTATTTAAATGGTCCTAGAGTGGAAAGAAATCTGTCCTGTCTTCTCACCTTTTCATGACAATCCTAGAGTAAAACTGGCTACAGTAATAGAGAAGATTTGAGACATAATTAGTATCATCCATCCATACAAAAATACTCATCCCTCAAAGATGCAGATTTAGATTATTGAAGCTGATCTATATTCTCGTGGTAGATTTGGTAATTCAGTGGTCAGGGTAGGAATCTAACCTCAAGTTAAGTATTCTGTGGTATTTATTTAGCTCTAATTTCTTGAGCACTGACTATTTGCTACCCAAGGAGCTAGACTGGGTAGAAGATAAATAGAAGCTACGAATACAAATTTTACTTTCTAAAAGTCTGTGCTAAAACCATGATTGCACTATATTATGATATGATATATAATATGGTAAAGGCATGTCTAAATTGATATAGCAGCTCATAGAAAGAAGTGACTATTCTCTCTGAGGAAGTTTAGGAGGGCTTCCCAGAGGTGGTGACAATTTAGTTGTATGGAAAATACCAATATAATTTTAGCATGTATAGAAGTAAGATGTAGTAGCATTTGAGAAAGTGATATGCAAAGTTGTGATATGTAATTTCGGTGAATGAAAATTAGTTCTGCATGATTATAGATTGAGGGGTTGGAGACAAAGGAGTTTAAATGGCTTTGAAACACTGTTGAGTATTTCAGACCAGATCTTCTAGAGAATTGCAAGCCATTGGAGGTTAACTAAATTATTAAATTTTTAGGAAGATGAATTGTGAAACAATATAAAACAAATCTTATCTATTATAAACACTTAAATGAGTAACATTAAATGGCTTAATAGAAAAATAAAGCCTATGTTTTTATACAGACATGGTCAAATACTATCACATCCATTTATCACCTTTAGTTTTTAGCCTCTTGAAGTCAGTTTTCTCTTCCCTTTATGAAATGATCACAGTATATCTAACTTGCATGACAGCTAGTTCACACAACATTGGGCACAAAGGAGGTGTTCAATAAATATTGTATTACCAATGGGTTTTATTCACACAATTTTTATAAAGATAAAAAACATATACATTTAAAAGTCCTAGTATAAATCCTGGCACATATTAAGCATGATGTTTCATTTCCCTTTCTTTTTAAATTTTTGACTGAAATAATTGGATTTTGATACTTAGTTTTATAAGAAAAGGCAAAGAAAAATTACTCAGTTTGAAAATGCCATAAGGAAATCTAGGGGATTAAGCAGTGTGATTGAAAGAAAAAAATGACAATAGTAAGGTTATGTGATATCCATTCACATAAAAAGTAATAGCTTTCCAGTGGAATGCTGATCTATATAAATATATACACCTAAAGTATAGAATAATTTCAGTTATAGAGGATGGAAATGGTCTGTGAATGTGATCATGGAAAGACATATGATAGTGTTGAGAGTATTAAAAAAATTACAGAACAATATCTGTAGGCTGATTACATTTTTGAAAAGAAAGCATAAATTATTATATACATAGAATAGCATTTAAATGATATATGCCAAACTGTTAATATCATCTCTGTGATGATGTGCGGTTTTCAATTTTACCCTGTACTATTCTGCATTTCTTACATTTTTTATATTCATAGGCAGGTATTACATTTATACTATAAATACAAAATGGTAACACACACACACATATATACCTCTCACCAAGCTCTTTATTTTTTGCTAAGCTAATACACAAAAGATAGCACTAAAGAACAAAACACCAGCTCCTTTTACCAAGGGACCCAGCACACAAAAATGCAAAGGGAAAGTGGTAGCTTTGCCTTAATGAAGATAAAGCTGACAGTGAGAAAGTCCAGGGAGGGTAATTGAAGAGATGTGCAGACACATTCCTCCACTCACTTATGGTTACTGACTACCAACGCTGCTGCTGTGCATGGATGGCAGAGGCAATCTGTGAGCCTTGAAATTAGGTAAATAAAGATAAATTTCCCCTTTTATTACACATAGAATTAGAAGCAAAAAGGGACCGTGGTGATAAATAGTGTAAAGCTAAACCTTAGCATATGGCACCTACAGCCACACAGGATATGTTTTTAAGAGACTCCAACTACAGTTAGAAACAAAAGTCTGAAACACTTTTAAATGACAAATTGAAGGTATAAGATTATGAAATTGATTAATATGGAGTCACAAAGACTCGTTCTAAATTGCACAAAGAAAATTTGGCAATGTTAAGGGGAAAAAATGCTATTTTTCATGTCCGTGAAAACTCAGATTTTCTCTTTTAAACACTTTATGAGCATTTTGTATTTGTATATATTATGTTTTCTGCTTAATTTCAAGGCTGAGAGAGAACATTTGGAAAAACACAAAGTAAAATTACCTGCTAATCCAATACATCATGTTTAGTTTTTCTCCCTCAATTAAATCTTGTTTTTCCAAGATCAACCACAAAACCCTACCTGCCAAATCCTGCAGGCCCTATTTTGTTCTGTATTAAGTGTGTGTGCATATACCATAGGGTGATGAAATTTTGTTAAATGTGGCAAGAATAATTTAAAATCACTCTTTTCTCCACCTTATGGCTACAGATGTCACCTTTTTTGTTCCTTACTATCCAGAAATACTAATTTTCACTTCTATTTTTACTATGTTTTATATTTACACAGACATATACACACATCACACATATACATCATCACAAGCATTTTCACAAGTAACCCTCAACAATGTGACATTTTAAAAGCAGCAAAATATATCTGAGTTTATACTATATATTAAGCCATCCTAAAGTCAGATATTTAGGTTGCTTCAGGGTTTGAGTATTATAGAAGTGCAATGATAAACATATTAGCACACTTTTTTCTCTGTATATATAATTCTATCCTTAGGCTAGATGAGTTAGCCTCCTCAGCCTTGCTCTCAAGAATCAATAGTAGTACTTATGACAATAAATAAGTCTCTGATGCCATTCATCGTAAACCAAACCACAGTCATCTGTGAGTGACATGTTAACTCTAAATCAACACCTCTTCATTTGGAGTTTCTGCCTGTCTGAATTTTAATTTTGACCTCATACATGAAACCACTATTTGTTTTCACATTCCATAGAATCTGAATGCTTATTGTGTGCTATTACTGATTGACCGTCATGTAGCAGGCTTAGTGTGCCTTCATTTCAATCTTCTGAAGTGTAATTATTTCAGTAAAGGTAGTCTAGGTGCCATGGTGATAAACAACACGAATATCCTAGTGTTTTTCAAGACAAAGGCTTATTTCTTTCACACCATTTTCCATTGCAGGTGGAGAGGACGTGAAAAAAAATAGCCATCTTCAGAGCTAAACACAGGAAAACTGTAGCTCTTCTTACAAGCCAGAGCAGGAAAAAGTACCCCTATTATCCTATATCAAAAAACCAAAATACAAGAAGTCCGAAAACAAACTGCTAATGATACTTCAATGACACTAAAAATTCCCATACGTTGTTAAGAGCTTAAATTCATGAAAATTCTCACAGATTGTTGATGAGAGCATAAATTCATGCACCCCCATTTTGAAGGCAATCTGGGTATATGTTAAAGAGCTTCAGAAATAATTATCTCCCCTACTTTAATCCAGTCATTCTTTTTCTGGAGCTTTCAATAAATAAAGCCAGACCTATCTGTCTGGCTAATCTGTTTCAATGACATAGCTGAATTTTTTTTCTTGCAAAGTTGAGAAAAAGTATTTTAAATTGTATGATTTAAATGCTGTCATATGGAGTATATGAAATTCATTTGGGGGCCCAGAGGACCCTCCAATTAACAGACAGTTACTTGTGATAGGTTGTGTTATGATTCACACATGTTCCTTGCTCTTCTCTCAGGGAGAATTACATTCTGGCTCACTGACTCAGGACTGGCCCTGTGACTCACTCTCATCAATGAACTCTACACAGAAGTGACGTGTGTTGCCTCTGGGGAGCAGCTGTAAGTCCCTTCTGCAATGCTGACTGGCAGTGGTCCAGAGTGAGGCTGTTCCCTCAATCTGAGTAAGCAGAGCTTCCTACTAAACTCCTAACCATAGCCTACGAAGCTCTCCATTTATGATCTGGACCCTGTCTATCTCCAAACCTACTTCTAAGCCTCCTCTTCCACCACTCTCCAAACTCATCCAAACAATCAGACCTTCTTGTTGCCCTAGAGTTCTCCAAGCATGCATCACTTCACGTCCCTTATGCTTGCCCTTCCTCCCCGTGGAGTATGGTGTTTTCTTTTGTTTTTTTCCTTCTTGTGTTTTCTGTCTCTGCTCAAATATGATCTCATGAAGAGAAAGGTCTTCCTTGATCATAGATCTTATACCTCAGACTCTTCCTCGGATTGTTTTATCTCCCTACATTTTTTTTCTATTTTTTAAAAATGTTGTTTTTATTATTTTTAAGTTGTTTATTTATTGCCTAAGTCACCCACTACTGTGTTCTCAATGCTTAGGCAAGTACCTGACACGTAACATCTGTTTAATAAATATGTCAAGTTAAATTAACAAATGTAGTTTAGAGCAGGGCCGAATTTCACATTCTTGAAAAAACGGTTTGTTCTATTGCTACAAGGAATTTTCATAAATAGCAACGAGCAGAAATAATTTAACTCCTTGAAATATATACTTAAAAATAAAGGAGGCAGAACACAGATACAATAACATTAGCATATCTTTCAAAATAGATATGTTAGCTATTTCATCCTAAGATTATGAAACAATGAAAATAAAACATATCACGGTGGAGCAAGATGGAAAAATCTGTGGTGAAGAGTATAAATTGGATGCACATCACTTAATAATGATCACCATGCCTAGTTCCTAACTTTCCATTAACTTGTTGGTAAAATGAAGATAGACAAATATATTAGTTTGTTCTCACACTGTTATAAAGAACTACCCAAGACTGGATAATTTATAAAAGAAAGAGGTTTAATTGACTCACAGTTCTGCATGGCGGGGGAGGCCTCAGGAAACTTACAATCATGTCAGAAGGGAAAGCAAACACGTTCTTCTTCACATGATTTCAGGAAAGAAGAAAGAGAGCCAAGCAAAGCGGGAAGGAAGCCCCTTATAAAACCGTAAGATCTTGTAAGAACTTACTATCACGAGTCTAGCATGGGGGAAACTGCCCCCATGATTCAATTATCTCCACCTGGTCCCACCCTTGACATGTGGGGATTATTACAATTCAAGATGAGATTTAGGTGGGGACACAGAGCCAAACCATATCCACAGATTATTGTGAGATTAAAAATCTATATTCATGGCCAGGCGAGGTGGCTCACACCAGTAATCCCAGCACTTTGGGAGGCCAAAGCGGGCAGATCACCTAAGGTCAGGAGTTCAAGAGCAGCCTGGCTAACATGGTGAAACCTCGTCTCTACTAACAATACAAAAATCAGCTGGGCATAGTGGCGGGCACCTGTAATCCCAGCTACTCGGGAGGTTGAGGCAGGAGAATCCCTTGAACTTGGGAGGCGGAGGTTGCAGTGAGCCGAGATTTTGCCACTGCACTCCAGCCTGGATGACAATGTGAGACTCCATCTCAAAAAAAAAAAAAAAAAATCTATATTCACTTTTTGTATAGTGTCTGCACATAGAACGTATTCAATAAGTATTGGTTCATTTCTTTATCTTGGCTTATTTATATTATCATTAATTTTAATATATTTTAAATTTTGAACATATAACACATCATTACTTAAAAGTAGATTACCTAATCATAAATATTTTCCAAATAGAAAGTCTATCTAATGATGAAAAAGCATTACGTTATACACTGCAACTTAAAAATTTAACTATTGTAAACTAAAATTCTCTTTCCTCATGAATATATGAAATTCATAATTCCTATAGATTATTAGGCTTTAGTGAGATTTAAAAAATGTATAGCTTTATTATAGGAATATAAGTATGTTTAAGTTGAAATGGTTGCTAGAAAATGTATTAAAAAATCACTCTACTTTCTTTCCCATATAAAACCCAACTCTCATAATTATCTAGCATATCATCAAATCACGAGTGTTGCTTGAAATAGTCATGACCAGATGTTAAGTACAGTTTTGTCTTCATAATTTTAACAAGATATTGTTTAGTTTTTTTCTTGTCTTTTAAAGCTCACTGATTACATAATACATTCTCTCTCCACAAAGTATATAAAGTTTGTTCCAACAAAAGTATACAAAAAGGTAAAATATATTAAAAATGAAATTTTAGGACTGTGATCTGATGAAAACAGTAGAAAATGAAGGTAAGAGGAGAAATCTGGAGATAAAAATTTTTTTCAGTAAATATTCTTATACTCATTCTGAATCACTAGAAATGATATCTCTAATTGTCCCTTTATGTAACCTGATCCTGTAATTCAAATAAAGTTCTATTGTCATTAAGTGGGTTAAATAATCGTATCAATACTCCATCTAAGGAAGTATACTACTACTACTTTACCTTTCCACCCTCACCATTTATGTTCTGCTATACAAGGAAAAGAAAACTATATGTCATGTTTTCCTCCTTAAAATTATGAAGAATTCTGAATCTTTGGAAAGAATGGAAAATAAAGTTTGAAGTTTTTCTTTATAAAAGTAAATATCCTTTAGCACAGAGTTAGCTGGTACTCCCCCAAATCCATTCTCTACTAATGTTAGTAATAGAATTCCAAATATTTAGCTGGGCACATGAAGACTAAGTCACCCTTTCAGCCAGGTTTGGCCGTGTAACTAAGTTCATGGCCAAGGGAACCTAAGCAGGAGAGCTACGCCTGGGCTCTTGGGATATATTCTTAAGGAAAGGCTGCACTTCCTTCTTTTCTCTCTGGTTGCTTGGAACACAGACCTGATAATGGGTCCTTAAGCACCCATTCTGTACATGAAATGGAGCTGAATATTGGGAATAATTCAGCTGAGTATTGGGAATAATTCAGTAACAGACAGAATCTGAGTCCCCAGTGATTCCTGAAACTACCATGTCAACTCGGGACTTCTACCTCTAGTTTGCTTTTATATGAAGGAAAAATAAAATTATTATCTTGTATTTTTGTCAATTTAGCAAAACCTAATTCTAACTGATAAAACCACATTCATGAGACTTTCTTTCATATTGATAGCATACTTAATATATATTGCAAACAACAACTCATAAAGGCATAGATAGAATCCCTTAATATCACACAAAGATCAGAAGCAGTTAGAGAGCTGAGGCTGTGGGGCAGTGGCAGAACAATGGGATGAGCCAGGGCTCTGGCTTTGGTGGTTTTGCAGATGGTACTGCCAGAACTGGAATAGAAACTTGAAAATTTTAGAGAAAACCCAGTTTTAGGGGGAAACGACATGATCTGTGTTTGTAAGATGTCATTTGAAGTACCTATTGGACATCCAGGTGGATAGCTGCACAAGAGTTTGTCTTTTTGAGTAAACCTCAGAAGAGCATGCAGATACACTAAACTCCAGGCATGACGCTATAAGAGGGTTCCAAAAAATTTAGCTAAAATTTGGGCCACATTGCTATGATGTTACTCAAAACATGAAAGTCAGGATAATACAATTGTACATCATCGACGACATGCAGAAGTGATCAGGATATCTCATTTTCCAGCCCTCTCTCTTCCACCAAACAGTACTGTTTTGTAAAGGAGACTGCAGAGTTTCCACAGGGATCATTAGACTAAAGAGGGCTTTTGTTATATTTTTAGATATGTGAACATCTTGAGAATACTCATAATATTACAAGGTACACAGAGTTTGAAGATTCAAATTAATGAATTAAGGTGGCTGAGAAATATACAAATCATGAGCATGATATTGAGAACGATAAGAACTATTTACTAAGCCTGTAATCAAAGTGTACCATCTATATTTGGGAAACATCAAGTTAGAGTCTCAAACTGGTCTATTTAAGAACTCATCTCACAGGTTGCACAGCCACAGAACACCCCTAGTTCTATAAAAGTAAGTGAAAGCAATTTTAAATCTGCAAACAAAGACAGTCGTCCACAGCTGCTTAAAAAATAAAAATAAAATCACCTCTCTAGGTCAGGAACTCTTGCGGGTTTCTGAATTGGCAGGGTCATTTCCCCAGAGGCTGAAAAGAACGGACCTGCACTCATTCCATTTTATGCTACTGCTTGCTCGCTTGTGCTCTTGTTTGATTTGCATTTCAACTCCATTTCTGCCAACAAATGCAGCCCCAGGTTCTCCTTAGAAGAACTTCTTCCCGGCCAGGCACGGAGTCAAATTACAAACCGAAGTGGGGAAGGAGGCCAAACGAAGATCCACCTGGCTTGCTCTTTATGTAGGAGTTTACTAGGGCTGCACCTGGGATTGGCTTTCTCTGCCAGGCCTTTTCTATTATCTCTTTCAGCTGTAAGGTAGGTTGAGCCTCTCCTTTTCTCCGACAGTGTTTTAAATTTTTTAACTATTCATGCTTTTAAACTCTTTTAAAAGTGTTGCAGATCCTTTAGGATTCTGATTAAATTTTAATATACATGAATACGATTAAAAATAAGTAAATAATAAAACTAAGGTTTTGAATGTAAAATAGAGTAGATCTTGTTCCCAGGACTGGCTCTGCCTCCAGCTATGTGACCCTGGGCAAGTCAGACTTTTCTGTTCGTGTGTGTGTGTGTGTGTGTGTGTGTGTGTGTGTGTGTGTGTAAAATGAAGAGCTGATTTTTAACAGGCCTTGGAAGTTGTCAAAGTCTATGTATTATAGACTTGTAATGTAATGCAAAATGACCCTATGAAAAAGATGGTAATTTTCTTTGAAGGTGTTTCTCTCTTTCATAAAACACCTTCTGATATCAGCAATAAAGGGCAGGGACCATTACTGCTTTTCTTTGTTTCAGAATACATTTTGAACTTTTTCCCAACAAAGTCCCTTAGAATTCTTACCAATACACATTTCTCTGCAGTTCTATTTCTGTCTCACAAGCCTGTTGCTTTTCTTTTTCAATAGCTACATTCCCTTCCCCCATAAAAGATAAATAAATCTCCTCTGCTAAACTGGCCTTTCCCTGCTAACTTTCAACTCCATGGTAAGAAGCAACTCGCATGTTAGCCAGGTGTATTTAGAGATGAGGAGGCCATGTTCCTTTAGTTCACATCTCAAACAGCTGTGGGCAAGGCCTGTCCGAAAAGCAGTTTGACCTCTGAATAACTTCTTGCTCATATCCTACCCAGATGATAGCAGTGTTTTCTTGTTTAAATAAGTGTTTTCCTTCCCTCCTACTTTCCTGGAAAATAATTAAGTCAAACGTCCACGACACAGTATAAAACAAAGGGCCAGGTGGAATTAATATTGAAAATCCACCCCTAAATGTATTCTAATTATGAATTATTTGAACATTTCCTTTTCTCTAAAATGGATGCAGTTTTAGAACCTGCCTATGTAAAGGTGCAGTGGTGATTAAATGAGATAAAACAGAGCCTGGAAAACAGTAAGCACTGAATAAGCATTATCTATTGTTATTTGATCATCTTCAAATGTAATTAAAAACTTATGATGAAACATTTGTCAATTTCATGCTAACTAGAGAAATCTTTGTAATTTCATGTGTAAAATTTGCTAGTGTTTTCACCATTTGAGAAACTACATTATTCCCTTGATAATAAATGCACAGACCTCTTGAATCTATTAAGTGTGATAAGATTCTTGGGAAAGTAAGGAAGAAGGGGCAAGACTTAAAAGATTAGGAATCTGGAAAAATTCAACAAAGAAAGAGGAAAGATAAAAGAGAGAAACACTAAATATAATTAAATAATTATGTCATAATGGAAGTGTTCATAAAATAGAAAAAAATAATATTCCAATAGGCAGGATTTAAGATTACCACAATATTGAAAGATTAAGGAAGGAAGAACTGAAAAGCACAGTAAAATCTTGCTATATACTCCAGAAGCTATTTGCACTTCTCAGTTAACACTTTTAGATTCTTGGTTTATGCCTGTTTCCCAAACTTGCTTGTATTTATAAGAAGGGTAGGGGTCAAGGTTTATTTATTCACCGTGGTATCCCCAGCACCTAGTACTATCATAGTAAATGCTCAACAAACATGTGCTGATTTAAAACAGAGTCGTATGACAGAAGCCAGTGGAAACCACCTCCCCAACACTACTGCCAAAGGAATTTGGAGATGCTATTACTAAAAGAGTAAACAAAAGAGATTATAATGCAATCGTATTTTTGAATCGAAAGAAAACAAGACAAAAACTGAACATGATTTCTGACACATTCATTTAAAAAATATTTATCATGTAGTACCTAGCCTAGCCCATGTTCTCCTGGAGCTTAGAATCTAGTAATAAAGACTATATTCATATCTGTGTATGCAAATGATAATTTAATTAATTGAGGTAAGTGTCCTGAAATAGAAGTGTGTCATCCTGTGCAATGTGTAACTGGATCAGGAAGGTGGGTGGGGGGATGATTGGTGATATTTCAGCTGAATGATGAAGTAGGCATTAGTCAGGCAAAAGCTGGTGGGTGGGGGGATAATTCCAGGCAGAAAGAACAGCAGATGCAAAGGTTTTGAGGCAGGAAAGAGCTTCCTGGCCTACTCCCAGAACCGAAAGATACCAGTGTAGCTAGAATATAGTGGACAAAAGGAAAAGAGGTGAGTGAGGAGTTGAGCCATCAGGGATAGTTCATCTATTGGTCAGCTGATAAGAAAACATTGAGAAAATTCAAACAGGAGAATAATACAGAGTTACATTTTTAAAATGTATATTCTAGCTGGATGTGGTGGTGCATGCCTGGAGTCCCATCTGCTTGGGAAACTGAGGTGAGAGGATTGCTTGAACCCAGGAGTTCAATATGGTATTGAGCCATGATGGCACCACTGCACTCCAGCCTGGGCCACAGAAGAGACCCTGTCTCAAAAAAAAAAAAAAAAAAGGATACAAGATGGAGAGTAAATGTGGAGAAACACACTTTTGAGATTGCTGTAGTAATGAATACAGTTTTGAGATTACTATAGTAATGAAAGTGGAAGAAAATTGTGCCTTGGGCTAAAGTGGAGCCATTGGAGATAGAAACATGTGAGTGATTTAAGATGTATTTAGAAGGTAAAACTGATGTCTGGGTGATTGGCTGAATGGAGAAAGAAGGACACAAATAGGTTAAAAATGACTTTCTGGATCCTAGCTTGGGCAAGCCCGATGGATGTTCTTTTTATTGAGAAGAAGATTGAAGGGCAAGGAGAGACTGGGGTTCAGTTTTAGAAATGTTCAGTTTAGATGCTGAGAGCACATCCAAGCAGTGACGTTAAGTGCACAGATGAGCCTTTGCTTTTATCTCCACCTGCTTCAGTGCTTTCCCATTGAGCTGCTTTGCTGAGATCCAGCCAACCTCCCCTGTAAAGTCATGGTGGTGGAAAGATGCTAAAGCATTTGAAGCTGAGAAGGGAGTTGTAATATTTTAGAGAGCAATTTTAATAAGTACTAGAGCCCTAATGTACAGATTGGTAACTATAGTTAAGAAGACGTTGTAGACTTGAAATTTGTTGAGAGTAAAAATCAAGTGTTCTCATCTCACACATACACAGTGACTGTGAGGTGATTAATATATTAATTAATTTGATTGTGGTAATCATTTTGCAATGTGTACATATATCAAACATCTTGTTTTACACCTTAAATATATACAATTTTTATTTGTCAATCATACCTTAATAAGGTGGATAAAAAAGACATTACTGAGGAAGTTTAGAAGTAAAAAGAAGAACAAGATGATGAAAGAATAAAAATGGGACATTGTGAATGTGGAAGAACTGCATTCTCTGTGCTTGTTAATTTTGGGATGACTCATTGTATTTGGTTTGTAAGTGGATTTTTGGAAATACAAGTGATTGTAATTAAGAGGAAAGAGGCTAATAAAGAAGAATAATGCTTTAGATCTTTTCGTTGACCTCACTTATAAGGACATGTAAATGCCTTCAGAAAACTTCTCCCAGCTCCCCTCAACTTCTTTTTTAATCTTTTTTTCCTTTTTCTTCTTTCATTTTTATTTTCTTTCATAATCTTTACATGTCTTTCTTTTCCTTGGTGCCCCATTTCTAGAGCGGGAAATTTAGGAAGATGAGGGGATGTTGTAAACACCAGAAAGATTTTTAAAAACAGGCAATTTTTTTAGCTTTAGTACTGTTAAAATAGGACTACCTTCATAGTTTTGTGTAATCAATTTTGGTTCTGTATTATTGATAGGAAAGTTCCTATAGATGGTACATATATGTCAAGAAAAATATGCATCAACTCCTTCTGTCTGAATTTTACTCAAACTAAGAAAAGAGTAAATCATGTAAAAAAGAAGTTTGATCTGGGAAAATTTGCTGAGATGCTTTTGTAGAGAAAAAATATTGTACATTATAAAGACATAGAAATCTCAAACCGTGTAGTAATAACTGCCTCTCGTTTAGAAAGTAAATTTGAAAATCAAGTTTTTCTGGGCTGCATTTATCATAACTCTAGTGTCTTAAGAGGAAATGAAATATTAGCTCTGTAATTGTAAGGCGGTTCTGTAATACAGTAAATCTGAAGAATGTCGTCTACCATACTCCCTCATGGAGCTTCAAGACACACATGAGCTAGATCTAAAGACTCTTAACTATCCCACAGCAAAGTGGCCTGTATAAAGCATCCCAGCATCTCCAAAGCTTACTTAAGCCTTGAACATTTTATTCTTCTCAGTATAGCTTTTAAGGATCCTGCAAAAGACCAGTTTGGTTAAAGCTTATGAGAGTCATTAAAGAAATATTTCCTTCTTTAGAGAACATTTGTAGTTAGAGATTCTATCCTTCTTGTTCATTCACATATTCTGCAACCTTCACTATTGGGAAGTACTGCCTGGTGCCTAAACTATCTGATTGAAATGTCAATCTTATTTTTCACAAATTCTTACATTTTTAACCAAAAGGACCTGAGCATTTCCTCTCAGACTTTTTGGACAACTGAAGAAACATATTTAATCATATTTGCACCTTCTCTTCTCTAATCTAGATATCTTTAATCACTTTATTTCATAAAGTCAATTTTCCACATACTAAATTATTCATTATTTTTAATAGGATATAAATTCTTTGTTTTATGGCACAACAATATATTTTGAGCTATTACTACATTTAGGTTTTAATTCATCTAAAAAGTCAGAAACTGGAAAACTGCACACTTTTGTAAAGCTTTAAAAATACAAGAAAAATAATTAATATGAAAATCCATCTGCCTTTGGTTCACCCCATTTCCTTGCAACATGCTACCCATATTGATTTCTCTCAGTTAAGAAAACTCATCAAATGAAAACCTTTTGTTCCTTAAGTAATGATGCTGTGAAGCTTCTCAATGCACAACAGATTGGATATTTGCACGTATGTAATGAATGGACTATTGTGGACTCAGGATATTTTTGCAATAATTTATCCTTTAACTTTACCCTCCAATGTTACAACATCAACCTTTCATGGAAGAATCTTTTCCCAGATGGGAAAAAGTATTCACTAGCATAATCTAAACTCTATTAGTTTGATAAAATATTTATCCATAAGCAAACTAAAATTTAATTTATTTCTATTTTTAATAACCACATTGCAAACATAAATGTATAAACTCTCTAGTGAATAATTTCTCTTTTCCAGGTGCATTGTCTATTGTATAAATACAATAAAATCTTTTAAAATAGCCCCACTTACTAATTCAAATCTAAATAATCCAACTAAATATAAAATCTTAAAATTCTTAATCCTCATTGAGAGTTGCATAATTTTTACAAAAATCCCAAATGTCTTGTTAACACTGATAAGGCTTCAAGAAGAGGGTGAATTATAGAATATTAATAATTATAAAATATATATTGGATACCATATGTGAAGCACTGTACAAAATAGTGTACAAATATTGCTAATATGACAATGCTAAATGTCCTCAAGGAGCTCAAACTCACTGGAGGTGATTACACATTGAAACAAAGCAGAATAGCCAGGCATGGTGGCTCACGCCTGTAATCTCAGCACTTTGGGACAACGAGGTGGGTAGATCACAAGGTCAGGAGTTCAAGACCAGCTTGGCCAAGACGGTGAAACACCGTCTCTACTAAAAATGAAAAAATTAGCCAGGCATGGCGGCATGCGCCTGTAATCTCAAGCTACTCGGGTGATTGAGGCAAGGAATTGCTTAAACCTGGGAGGTGGAGGTTGCAGTGAGCCGAGATCATTCCACTGCACTCCAGCCTGGGCAGCAGAGCGAGACTCCATCTCAAAAAAAAAAAAAAAATTAAAAAAAAAAGCAGAATAAAACGAAACTAATCTAATTCAGTCATACACACACTATTGTAACAAATGAAAAGAAAGCATCAACAATTCATAATTGTCAAATCGTGGAACCAATCCAAATGCCCATCAATCAACGAGTAGATGAAGAAACTGTGGTGTGTGTATGTATATAGATGGAATACTATATCTACACATATAGTATACATATATATCATGTATACATATATGTGGTGATATAGATATATATATATGTATATATGATGGAATACTACACAGCCATAAACAGGAATGAATTAACAGCATTTGCAGTGACCTGGGTGAAATTGGAGACTATTATTCTAAGTGAAGTAGCTCAGGAATGGAAAACCAAACATCGTATGTTCTCACCAATATGTGGATGCTAAGCTATGAGGACACAAAGGCATAAGAATGATGCAATGGACTTTGGGGACTTGGGGGGAAGAGTGGGAGGGTGGCGAGGGATAAAAGACTACAAATATGGTGCAGTGTATACTGCTTCAGTGATGAGTGCACCAAAATTTTGCAAATACCACTAAAGAACTTACTCATTTAACCAAATACCACCTGTATCCCAATAACTTGTGGGAAAAAAATAATAAATAATAAAATAATAAAACATTTAAATATATATGTAAAAAAATAAAAGAAAGCATAAGCAGCCACTGCAGCCGGCTGAGGAAATGATGATTTTTTGGATAGGGATGTTAAGGATGGAATCACATAGGAAACTCAGTGACATATGAAGGTTTTTAAATGTTGAAGAAAAGTATGATGTTCTTAGGGACTGTTTGAACACAGACATGAAGTTTAAATATGAAGACATGTTCAAAAATTATGAAAATAAAATAATGTTAAGGAGTATTTGAGTGGGATGAGGGTCTGAAGTTGGCTTGGAGTTAGATTGTATGTCTGATTGATAAGTTTTTTGTTTTCATTGGTGCTTTTTTGATGTTGTTATTATTTACTTTTAAAATCCATAAATAAACATATAACCTATGATCCCATACTTCTTTTGAATTATATAAAATAAAATTAAGTTTCTTTCCTTTGCCAGGTATTTTCTGTCTTGCTTAGCTGTGCTTTAGGCAATGATATATTTTTCATAATACTGTAAACTCTTTGCCAATTACTAGAAGTATTCCTTTCATCTTACTTTTAATTCTTGGCTTTTAAAAATAACACATGCAATCAAGATATTTGTAAATATAAGGGACAAAAGAAAAATATAGAGTGCCAAGAATAAAACTTTTAATGTGAATTATACATCAGAGGCTTGTAATTTGGTGAAAGTGATGTAGAAAACTTTTTAAGGATTGTATAGGTTAAGGATGGCGCCTGTGTAGGAGAATAATAAAATAGAATGGCAATAGAACTCCAGAACTAAAACACACAGGAAATGCAGACCAAGATGATTCTATTCAGGACATTGACAAATGGTAACTATTTAGAGCATCACAATTTATAAGAGTAAATAAATAAGAAACCAACAAAAATATTTTTTAAGTATTATTTATTAGACCCCAGGTATTTAAACAGCTCACTCCCTAACTTTTACTGAGGACCCTGTTCAAATATCTCTTAAAGAAGCTTTGCTGGACTATTCTATTTAAAGAGCAGAATATAAGTTTAGAATGGAATGGGATTCTAGAAAAGAGAGAAAAAAAAGGTCAACATTTAGAGAAATCAGCAGTTAATATATTTGAAATATTCTTACTGTCACCATAAATAAGTATATATTCTGCTTTAATCACAATCACTTAAAAGATTAGGTATTTTAATATGGGCTATAGAATTAGATACATTAATCATCATTTGAAATCACTATCTATGCCAGAATAAATTAGTACAGCAACCTTTTGGGGGGAAAAGGCAATAAAATACAATTTGAAATAATCAGTGGTGTTATAGAGCTCTCTTTGCTTAGATCATTGATGACTAGTTCTTCCAATTTGAATAAAATGAATTCGTTGGATTCTTATTTATTCTTAACTGAATGCACACTTTAAAGAGATACCCAAAGTGATCCATTAAATAATTTAAAATTACCTTTGTATTATATAGTGGCATGAGAAAGGAAATTAGGTGACAATTCATGGGAATATTTTGTATATATTGGCAAATCACAACATAGCGCCATTCTAGCAAATACGAAGAATAAACGAATAGTTACATTTTACAGTGGGAGAAACTAAAGTGCATAGAGATTAATGGTTTACTGAAGACCATCTATATTGCTGTGGATATTAGTTGGAATAAAATGATATTTTTTGTCTTAGTTCTATAAACAAGTTATACTACAGTTTTTGCAAGAACGTATATGTAATTTTTGTCAGTGAAGTCAACGTCGTTGCTATTTTCTGCATTTAAGCCCTAAGACAGATATAAATATGTACATGTAAATAATTACAACAGAGAAAATAAGCATTTTGATAAAATATTTTATTAATAATAATAATATAATCATGGTTATAAAAATAACAACTTTATTAACTACAGAAAGTTTATAATACAAGTCATAACCACAGTGTTCCCTTTTTTGGGTAAGCATACAGCTATACCACTCAATAGGCAGCTTATTAATTTCCTATTTACATACAAGACAAACAGTCATAGCATCCACAGTATTTCATTTTCAGTTTCCTAAAGACAGAAACTTTCTGTGCAAATGGAAATGAACCTACTTAAAAGTTACACTGTCAAGATATATATGGTCCAAAAAATTTTAACTTTTTTTACATTAGTAAATTCTTAGCTCCAACCTTAGTTGAATGTTGAAAGATAACTTCTTTTTGGACTTTATCATGACAAGTGATTTATTTTAAAATTATGTATTTTAAAAACAAAGGCCATGTACTTTTACCAAAATTAGTTTTATTTTTTAAATGAGTTTGCCTATATATATGGGATGTCATTAATTATAATAGTATTTTTTGAATCTCAATAAATCGATTTAAGGCTTTTTAGTATAAGAGCTTATTAAAATTCTTTACCTCATGATCTCTATATTGCAAAACCAGTATTTCTTTAAAAAAAAGTTTAAAAACAACAACGAAATGCCTGACAGCAATTTCCCACTTCTTGACAGTGTTCTTTTCAAGAGAATGTTGTGGCTATAACATTCACTTTGTACAGTACCATTGGTACCAACAAGAAATATTCACAGGAATAAGTGAAATACAATTTTGCTATCACATGCCATTATTGTTAATTTTCTTGCCTTCCAGTGTCTCACACTTCCCATAATTTGAAACACTTAGATAGCAAGCAAAAGCCTGTTAATACTAGAAATTGACTCAATAGATTTTACTGAGGACCTGCCCACAGCATATAGGTAAAAGTCATTACACATTTTACAATAAAATTAAAGAAGTATACAAAAGGATTATCATTCCTTCTGCACGGCAGAGGCATTATGAAAAATATTTTAGTTTTACACTTCAATTCCTGGTAGACATGAGAAAATGTCTACAATTATAACAGTACACAACCACTATTCAAACAGCCAAACCAAAAATCTCATTGAAACCTTCTGATTTAAAAGATCCTTTTGTCAATGACACAAAATAAAGTGGATTGTTGGATTTTTAAAAATGTTTAATACTTCATTCAGCAAAGAACACCTAGTAAATAGTATCTTCCACCAGCAAATAATGACATGACTCTACCCTGTTCTACCACCTAAAATAACATGGACCTCGTTCATCTAACTTTCATTGTCAATTCCACCCATGTCCCTCTATCACAAAAAGAGCCTCCCAAAGACAGAATTACTTTGTACAGTTTGTTTGATGATTTATTCGTGGTATTGTTTTTAACCTTGAATAAAATGAAAAATACTAGGCTCAAAATGTCTAAATACTTAGCTGCATCTTGTATCTAGCTAATCTTTATCTGTATTTCCAGGAAATTTAGAGGAAGAGTCATAAAAGAAGTATTTTTAAAATGTGAGTATTTAAAAGTATGACAATTTTTATACAAGTTTTACAAATATCATTAATATGCAACAATAAAATTTCACTGGTTCAGCCAGAAGAAACTATGAAATATACTTTATATTTTGGCAATATATTCTTGAAATTTCTAGGTGTTCTTATTAAAATGGTGTATAAGGAAAAGAGAAATACAATCAGATAAGATGATAGAGACTAGCAACTAGTTGGACGTCTTTTTGCTTCCACTTTAAGTTTCTTGATGCCAGCGCATATCTTATTATGAAAAAAATTGTATAAGCATTTCTGGACTTGCTGCCCCATATTCTGTGGACTAAGCTCTTCATAAACTTAAAACCATTTTAGTCCAGATGGAACAGTATTCTAAAGAGCTGGTAGGGAATCCTTTGGGGACTTGGCCTTGATAAAAATCACTCAAGAAAACTAAGTCAGAGAAATGGGAATACTGGATTCATACCATTCAAAAATTATTTTTAAAGATGTTTTGTACAGGAAGATTTCTGCAAAAATTCAAAGCCTATCCTATTACTTTTTGTTATTCTATTTCTCAACAAATACATGATCTTTAGCTAAGCATGACAAATACAATGATAAATATGATAATTTGGCTGTTATACAGAACACAAAATTTAAATGTCTGTTACATATGGCATTAGGAGTGAACTTTGTAAAATGAAATAAGAAAAAATAAACATATCTTGATAAAATACCTGATTCAACAGATTCCACTCTACTTCAAAAAAAATAAACGAATACAGAGTTGAGACAAACTAGTTTCTTTCCTTTTACAAGTTGTCTTTTACTTCAAAAAAGCTTTATTAGGCTAAAATCTTCCAGGTTGAGAAAAGTATTTTTATATTTTTCTCCAATATATACTTTCATGCATGACTTGATGAAGGGTATTTATAAAACTTTGGAGACATGGAAATTTTCCTCTTAAATTTTTTAAAATTTAAAGGCAGTGAGCTAGAAGCCAATCACAGCAGCAAGTCTTAGAATTAACTTATTTAAATACATTTTTAATGACCAAAACACTTTTAAACTTCTTCAGTTAGATACTGATCTGAGCACTTAAGAAATGCTTTAGGAAAATAGATCTACAAATATCTTGTGTAAATAAGTGGCCTTAAGTTTGGAGGAAACAAATTACACAAATAGAACTATTACCCTCTTTCCTTTAAGAATTAGAAACTACATGAAATAACTAGGATAATGAATACATGTAAACACCTAGATTAGGTGTTATTTAACCCTGGGTGATGGCCACACCTGAAATGCCAACCAAAGAAGATCATTTGCAGATTATATATGGAGAATTAGCTAGTCATTTTGATCTTGCATCATTTTTTAATATTTCTACTGGTCTTTAGAGATTTCTGTTTTTCTGAGGTAAAACTATAGGTACATACTTCTAAAATATTTAGGGGTGACATTAGGTACAACATAATTTAAACTGTAGTGCATGCACATGTGTACCTAGGCATGTGTACATGGGTATGTGGTTTTGTAAAAAGTGTGTTTGTGTACCAGTATTGCAGGATACATGGTGAAGAGAAATGAATGAACTATAACTATAGCATATGAAATGTAATATAATTTAATACAGGGCTACAATTTAGGGACACAAGGTATAAATTGTTTTGGTGAGGTTAAAATAACATTTAATTTATGGTTTACTCATTATTAAGAAACCAACATCAGAAAGCAGCTTAGACAGATTGATTTTTTTTTTCCCATGAAATCCTTATCATCCAGCAATTATACCTGTGTGTTTTTTTAATCCATTCAAGTATCTTCAGGAGATATGTTATTACACTTGCATGTACCTTAATTCACTTCAACATTGACAAAATAACACTGACAAACAAAACAACAGAAAACACCCATAAACATTAATGAGAATTTCAACAAACATGACTCTCCAGTAGTTGTCTTAGGATTGTTCTAAGTGACATTCTAAATTCCACATTCTCTGAAATCTTCATGTAAAAGACAGTTGTACTGGTGGGTGCTTCAGACACACTTACTTCAGCTATGACTGTGGTACCTTATATGTTAAAATAATTTTGTGTATCCATTTTGCATAATATGCTACTCGGACAAAAATACCAGGACGATTTGGAATGGCACATCCACGACCAGGAACAATGACACCAAGAACCATTCTCATTTTATGTTGCTCACAAACAAGTGGGCCACCATAATCCCCCTAGGAGTAGGACATACAAAAACAAAGTATTATTAGGAATTTTTTAAAAGTTCATTAACATAATCATATATAGATTTGCATCTCAGAGATATATACAGAAAAAGAGAATAACTGCAACTGAAATATGAAGATATAGAAATTAGTGTACTAGACCATTTGTTGACTTTCTACTGAATTAGCCAAGACTGAGATAAGTACAAAGTTTAAAGTGTTCTATTATGTGTAGTATTCTCCTAAAAATGACTTGCCTTTTCCAAAATAGTCAACCATCCTTTTAAGTGTGATTTGCCTTTGTTGGATGCAGACTAACATATAACCATTGGTACCTATTTAATAAGGCAGATTTGATATTTATTTTGATCTTCTTATGTTCAATATAGAAAATTTGGAACATGTAGAAAAATACAAGTAAAAAAGAAATAATTTGTAATCATATAGTTTTAACAATTAAACTGCATTACATTTTCTCTTATTTCTAAAGCTTTTTTTTTTTTGCCTCTCCCAATCTTGCCCTAGATGATCTTAACAAGTTAAATAAAAAACTTGTTGTCAACAAAATAATTCTGTTAATTGAAATTGCTTTTCCAGGCAAGGAATATTCCTCCACTTACTGCTGGTATTAGTCGTTAATATAGTTATAGTTATATTTTATACCCTCCTTTCTGTAGCGTGTCCTGTGATTTCATGGCATTTCTTATATGGTAAGCCTGTTGCATCATCAGATAGAGAGAGATGAAAGATGAACAGATAGCTTTATTTGTGTTGTGTATATATACATACATATATTCATTTATGGTTTTATTTATATAAATATAATTATATAAAAATATATAATAAGTAAATATAAATAAACAATGCACATAGTGTTATATATAACAACTACAACTGTGCTGCACCACTTTCATGAACCATGTAGCCTCCTAAGAATGCAGTTGCTGGCTTTTGGTATCCTTATATGCAGAAGAGTGTTTGGAACTACCTTAATTTTCCCTCAACAGCGATGGGGGAAACCACTGCAAAATTAATTTAAGTGATTCAAATGGAAAGAAGAGAGCCATTGGCATTCTATGATGGGGAAAACCAAGTTAGGGGTAAAGTAAAATATCAAACAGTAAAGAAAAATAGTTTATTCCAAGAGACTACATAAACTATGCCAGTTGAGGAAAGAAAACTGATTTTTAAACAAATGTACTAGTGATTACTGACACAAACTCCTCAAAGTCATTCACTCTGGAGACTTTCACTAAATATGATGTTACTGCTATTATACAAACATTTGGGAGATATCTCCTTCAAATTTATTTCAGTGGCTAAATTACCTTGATTTAATTGTCAGTGACATATATATTTTTAAAAACATTCTGGAGGATAAATACATTTTTGAGAAGTGGCAGAATCTACTTGAGGTCAAGTCTTATCAATAAAGTTAAAAACAACATATATAGTATACAGATATGAATAATTCAAGCTGAAGAGGGAAGTGAAAAATATATAGGTGATAATCCAAATTAAAGGCTATTCTTCAAAAGCAGTTGTCAAATTGGTTTTAGTAATGACAATAATTAGATGATCTGTAAGGTTGGGTCTAGTTAGAAACTTCTGTGTTTTCCAGATGCTTATTGCTTTTTCTTTTTAAAGTATTTCTTTCTCCTAGTAAATGTTCCCTTGTTATAATGAACAATGGTTTCATTGTTCATGATTTACTAGAAAGGCAACAAATTTGAAACTGTTTATAAACATATAATCTGTTTCTAACCATATCATTTTTAAGCAGTTCTAAAAACTCAGTAAACAGTAAACATTTTCTCTTCTTTTCAGAATAAAATCTCAGAGCAAGGTGTATAACACTTGCATTTCAATACATATTTATGTTCCATACTTACAGCATGCATTCTCCTACATGTCGAAGGACATTTCACTATCACTGAACTCATTTCATCCTTTGCCACACACAGCATTCCACAATCCCACAGCCCTGAAGCTTGGAGAACATGTCTCTCACATTCAAAATCTAACTAAACTAACAGTTTAATAGCTTGTCTATGTAAAATAGGGATAGGAACATTGCCAAGCCAAAATAACAGTTGCTTAACAAATGAAATGTCCAAGCTCGTAAAGTCACAAACTTTGACCTTTAGCTTTTTAAAATAGAATCTGTTTAAACACATACACGGAGCGAGAGAGCAAAAGAGAGACCAGCTTACCCAAAAAGAGATTTAAAAGTTTAAAACCAGCCATCTCTGAATGATATAATTAGTGGAGTTCACTTCGAGATAATTTGGGAAGATGAGATAAATTTAGAAAAACATTAGAAAAATGCAAACTATTGATCTAACTGATTTGGATACTTCTCATTTGAATAGCTCTCCCTTGGAGTTCCGGCTCTACATACTTATTTTTTGAGTGACAAATGTCATCATAGTTTGCTGCTAATAAAACATTGATTATCTCACTGCTTAGTTAAAAGAAATGCAGAATATTACAGAGTTAATTTTCCCAATTCCTTTCTCCTAGAACAAGTTGGTATACAACATTTTTGATCTGAGAAAAATAAACAGAAAAAAAAACATGAAACACTAAGCTATTAATCACATACTCCTTATTAAAGAACTTCCTTTTTACCTCACATGGTCCTGATCCAATCTTTTCAGCCCCAGCACATATTTCAGACTCATTGAGAGTCACCTTCCCTCGATGATGCTGGCTGCATTTCTCATTTCCCATTATATAGAGATGTGCCACTCGTAATAGACCATCATAGTTGATCACTAGATTGATGCAAAAAACATACAACGTGAGAAAATTAAGAAACAAAGACAAATGTGTTCTTTTTAAAATAAAATAAATATGGCCTCATCTTTTGAAAACTAGCTTACATCCAGTGTAGCCCCAGCCATAAACACTGCAACTGGTCTTTTCAGGAATTGTGCATCCATAATTAGGTAAATCAATTGTACTAACAAAATCATCCAGGACAGCAGGCCTGAAAACACAAAATACAATGGTAAGTACTCTCAACTGGATTCAACACAAAATTAACATATTAAATGTAGTGTTCATGTTTAATATGGCATTTACAGAGAATGAAGTCCTGTTTCTTAAAAAAAAAAAAAAGTGGGAATATCCAAATATAATGATGAAATTTGGAATAGGTAGTAAAGAAATGAGTCATGTATTTGCCAATATTTAAGAATAAATGGTCAATGCTATTTTTTAAAAGAATTATTTTACATTTGAAAGTTATCGAATAACTGCTAAGTTTCCATTTTAAAACAGACTAACCAGACTGTTGGCCCTATGTTAGTTATTCATTTTTTACAGTTTTGCAAATACCTCTCTCTATATACACACAGAGAGACCCATACGCACGCATACATACATATACATACATATATATATAGCATGTAACATATATTTATAATGCATCTGTATGAGAGAGAAAGAACTGCCACACAGCTGAAGAAAATGTTCCAACAATTCTTGTCCGGATGAAAAATACAAAATCTTCTAAAGTAACTAACCTGGCAAGCTTCATTAAAACCAGATCTGATCCTTCAGGGCCATATACCAGCTGAGAAATATTGAGAACCTGTTTGCGTTTCTCATCTCCTCTTCCGTGGACATCATGAATTCCAAGCCAAGCTTCATAATCTTTCAAGTCTCTGTTTTGAAGGAAAAAAATTTAAATGTAAAACATAGCAATTCCAAATTCTGTAGTATTATTCCTATCTATTGTTATTTTAGACTATTAAGGCAAATAACCTAAATTTAAAATTTGATTCAGAGTATAGTAAAGAACAACACATTTGTTATGGGAGAGTCTGAATACTACAAACATACATAAGCAGAAAGAGGCTTTAAATTGCTGAGATTCTAAAGGACTATTTTAGAAACTTGCTTATGCTTGCTAGAGTAAGTCACTTGTGAAAAAATGCTCAGGTAAAGCACTTTACATGAATTATAATTTTTTCTGCAAATTTTGCTTTGTTTATGTCAGCTGTGTATATATTTGGTTTGGTAACAGGGGTTGAAGTTTTCTACAAACAAAATCAAAGTGACCTTGCTGAGAAGCAGGAAGGAAGTTTACGAATGCTGCCTCTTTATCTTTTCCTTAGGCTAATTTTCACTGAAAATTTTGCCCGGGATGATCCTGAGGCTGACTCTACAGGAGAAAGAAGTAGTGAGGATTGAAAAAAGCCTATTGATAATTTAGAAAAAAAAAAAAGAATTATATCTAGAAATACAGGGTACAAGTAGAAAGTTGGGATATAAAACATTTACATAATTCTAGCAAAATTTTCCCCAACTGAGGGTAACACTAATTGTGAAAAGAGGTGAACTGAAGTAGTGTCTTGTAAATATCAGTGAAGTCAAAGTAAGTTTTATAAGTCAAATTCTAAAAATAAAATAATTTGTTCACCCCATTTGTGAATCTCTGTAAAATGAGTACATATTATAACATTAAGAGCAAAGTGGAAGACATATACATTTTAAAGGCTCAAAATAATACTAGTTTTAAAAACACTTTACCGAGAAGGGAAACACTGTCGTGCAGTAAGAACCCAACTTTCCTTTATCAATGATCCTCCGCAGATATGTTTATTTCTGTGAAAAAGAGGAAAGAGAAACAAGTAACATCTGTGCAGAAAGAGTGACTGCCAATTAATGCAAAGCCTGTGGTTCCATTTGTTAAAAATAAATGCACTGCAGAGGAAAATATAGAAATTAACCCAACTGGAATAAAATGAGAACTTCTTTTATCTGAAGGGTGATATTTGGTGATTGTAGCGTTAGCTTTTTTTCATAATGTGACTACAAATTTATGAAATCAATTTTACTTTTGTGTAGTCTAAAGTTATTACACATCAGTAGCCATCCCGAACACACACATTCGTGTGTATGTGCATCTATCCTTGTGAGGAACGTATGTGCTACAAATATAGGATAATTATAATTTTTTAAAAATGTGAATCTATTTTAAATTCAGTGTTTGCTTATTGAAAATGCAAAGTTGAGTTCTTATTTGAACCCTGAAAACCATCTAGTGCTAGCAATTTTATTTGTGCACTATTTCCTCCTTCTACTACCATTATGTAGTTTTGATATATTAACTTAAAATGTAACTGAATCTGAATAAATTACTTTTTCCAGTATAAGATCAGGATTATAGTATTTCATCTCTGAAGTAAAACAATTTTGCAAGGCAAATCATTTAGGAAATTGTAAAATATTTGTAGAGTATGATGAGTACTAGTACATTTTTTTGATGATATCCAAAATCTGTAAATCCATTTGTTTTGGCAGAGACATGGAAAAAGCACAACTTTTCATAATTTACATTTCCAAAGAGTACAGATGTTCAGTGCTTCAGAGGGTAATACTAGAAGATTCCCAGACTGAGACCACAGTTATTTATGGCCTTTACCACACAGGAGGATAAGAATATATATTGACTTTTAACTTCTATCCTTCTCAGTATGAGTTTTGGAAGAATAACTAAGCAGCTGTTGTTGCTAAGAACTTGGATTTAAAAAGGAAAAAAACTAAAAATTTACAGTACTCTAATCTGATGGAAAAATAGCTTCACCTGCTTCTCCAACAATGGAGATGACCAAAGCAGTATCCTTGTGAATTCTCTTACTGGAAAAAATAACTTAGAAGTATTAATATATGTCTTCTTTTATCCTCTGGGGTTATAAGATAAGCAAAGAATCACCAATTAACTCAAATGTGGATTATTGAAAGATTTCTCCTTCCTTCCTTCCTTTTTTTTTTTTTTGAGACAGACTCACGCTCAGTAGCTGGGATTACAGGCGTGTGCCACCATGCCCGGCTAATTTTTGTGTTTTTAGTACAGATGGGGTTTTACCATGTTGGCCAGGCTGCTCTTGAACTCCTGACCTCAAGTGATACACCTGCCTCAGCCTCCCAAACTGCTGGGATTACAGGTGTGAGCCACCACACCCAGCCTCTTGAAAGATTTTCTATAATTAAGAAAATTAAACACTCCAACAGAATTCTAAAGTCTTTACTAAATCCTCATACTGCACACTCAGCTTTAATATTCTGGTTAGTTTCACAATTCTATTTTAGTACTACACACCTAGGACAGCTATACTACAATTATTGGCATAAATATTTATAAAATCTGATGAGCCATTCCTTGAGAAAAGGGTATACTAAAAAAGAACTTTAGGCCATCTCCTACAACATTGTGGTCATCTAAAGTCACATATATCAAATTATACAAACTCTTGCTTTCCAATAATTGGTTTATTCATAAAAGGACTTCTGTTTCAAGTTGTCTCTATTCTAATGTCACTGTGATTTAATAATAGTAACAGATATACTTTCTTTTTCTCTACTCTAGGAGGCTAGCAGTGAGGGAACAGGAGAGTATTCTAAAAGAGGGGATATTTAGGTTGAAATTTGAAGGAGAAAGAATTTTCAGGCATAAAACATGGAGGAAGAAAGCCACAACGTGTTGTGGGAACAACAGCATAAAGGCTTGGAGGAAGAAACATGAGTTATCTAGAAAACAAGAGACAATGTAGTTCAAATTCAGATGTATCTTGGGGTGTGCTGCATGGTGAGGTTCTGACAGAGATAGCCAAAGACATAAATATTTTAGCATTCCAATTAACATACAGAATAATATATGTAGTTTATGAAAGTAGTAAGATCAGATTTTAAGTTAACTTATATTTTCAATATTTAATTCTTATGACATAATTATTAAGCATAATTTTCTCTAACAATATGATTTGCAAAGTGATTTTCTGTAGAACATGTCATTGATTCTTAAGAGCATTGAGAAATAGACATGTCAAGAATTCTGTATCCCCACTGATTATTATAATATCAAGACTATTTAACTATTGGCCTTTTTGTAATGATAAAATGCTCTAGAATTTAAAATTGCCATTTTTCATTTGATTGACCAGGAAAAAGTCAGAAATTAAAAACAAATATAAATGTTTTGACATGATCATGCATAAACATATTAGAAAATAAACCCATAATATCCTAGATTAGAAATTTAATAACAAGTATCATAACTACTATGGTAATATTAAGGTTTCAATAGGTCCTCCGTATTTTGCTTAATCGGAACCAAAGTGTCTCTTAGAATCAGGGACAATGCCAACACATATGGGACCTTTGTGAAGATTTAAAAAGGCACTACCTCGGGAGGCACAAATTATAGTCCAGAGCTTACAGTCTGGCAAGCAGAATTGTGATCAGTCTCCTCTTTTACTGCCTCACCCAGGGGCCCTGTGGAGGATACAACCTTCAGGACCACATGTGTCCATATTTCTGGGAATAGGACTCTTGTACATATTCTGGATATGCATGACTTGCATCTATTAATACTTACCTGTATCTCAAACTAACCATCCATCCTACGTTTGTTCGTGTTGGAATCCCATTTACAACTCGCAATTGTTTCGTTTTGGCACAAGATATTACAGGATCTGAAACAGGACCAAACATAACATTTTAAAATAAGAATTTGAAATAATCAGTGCCTCTTAGTTTTCTTAAATGCAATGATAATTAGACAAATGTAACTATTCTTATTGTGTCCAAAAAACAGTTTGGAGAAAGAGTAGTTTTATATCACCGCAGCATTATATTAAGCCCTTAACACTTGCCATCTTCATCTAAGAAGTTGAGTAACTCAGAAAAACAAATCAACTCAAAGCAGACAGGATTGCCATGAGAGTGACAATGGCTTTGCTCACAATACACTAAGACCGAGCTCCTCAGGTCTAATCCCTCACCACCCTCAACATAAAATAAACCAAAGTTATTTACAATGGTTATTTCTAAAGGTCAGTAGAAATCAATAGATTCAGTGAAAAAAACAAAACCAAGCTTTACTTGGATATTACTTCTGAATTTGTACAGTTAGATTGTAGATTTATTCAATGTCTTACCAACATTTGATTTATTGAAATCATATCCAAATGATGCAATTATTATATTCAAATCATTATGTCCAAAGACATAATACAAAATTCACTAGAGTAAATGTTTTCCTGACCCTCCTCTGTGCTCCTCGCCTTATCCCCTCTACTTCTGCCCATGGTCTAGAATAGATTTCCATTTGCTTCTTGAGCCTGGGGCACAGCAGGTGGTATTTTAAATCAAAAACACTTGAGTAACTTCCTTCAGCTCAAGAGAAATGTGAAAATAAAATACAAGTGGCCCCCAACAGATTCTTAAACTGAAGATTGACTGAATATCTCAGACTGTGTCATCTTGTGCCCACTTGACTGTAGGGCATGCAGAGAAGTTTACAAATAGAGTAGAATAGAGGCACTGAATAACTTTCCAAATTTCAGGTTTCATTCTTCCTGACTTCAGCATCCTAATTTTATTAAGTCATGGTATATATAAAGGTGGTCCATTATACGCATTGTGCCCCAAATTAAAAGTAAATATAAACACTCTTTTCAAAATCACATATACCATCTTATAAATTTTTTGCAAGAGAATTGAATTTTTATATTCAGTATGCAGTTGCCTTTGAAACTCCTTTACACCTATGCATAGAAAAAAATATTTTAAAAAGTAAAAATAAATAAACTTCTTTTTATAATGGAAGCTAATATAGATAATTTTCTTTGAAAGAAATAATGACACTTCTGACACACAGAGAGAGACTCAGAATATACTTTATATTGTGAAATATTACTTACGGTCTAAATTGACTATTGTGGGTGTGGTATCACCTTCACCTGTAAAAATAAATGTATAGATAAATACATAATTCATATATGCATATATCTGTTATATAAAACCAAATATATATTAAAATCCAAGTATCAATGAATTCAGTAATTTACTAAAATTCTTTTTGTTGTTGTTGTTTTGTTTTGTTTTGAGACAGAGTCTCATTCTGTCACCCAGGCTGGGGTCCAGTGGTGCTATCTCAGCTCACTGCAACCTCCCCCTCTCAGGTTCAAGGGATTCTCCTGACTCAGCCTCCCAAGTAGCTGGGACCACAGGCACACACCACCACACCCAGCTACTTTTTGTATTTTTAGTAGAGACGGGATTTCGCCATGTTGGCCAGGCTGGTCTCAAACTCCTGACCTCAAATGATCCCCCTGCCTCAGCCTCCCAAAGTGCTAGGATTATAGGCATGAGCCACCACACCTGGCCAATTTACTAAAATTCTTGACATTTTATTCAGAGATAAAATGTAAACTCTTTTGAGTAATTATACACCACGTTTACTGGATAATATTGTAAGTATATGCCCTCTGGTACCAGGTGATATGAGCAGAGCCCTATTTTGTGACTATGGAGGCCCTCAGGTGTGTGTTTTGATGATCACTGGCCATTTGAATTACAGTGCCGTCATCAAGGAGCTGCCTCGATCCACCAAGATGTCCAATATCCTACACCATGAACATTCCATTGAATAGCACTCGTGTTCATTATTGTCTACTTGGACTCTTCATATTGATAGGCCATTTGCTTCTGTAATTTGAATCATTTAATTTATTTCTGAAAACTTTTAGTTTTATATGGTTAAGGATAATTGCAACTACACAAACTTCATAAATCTCTGCAAGGATTCTAGAAGATAGATATCAATGTCACTAACGGAAAAAGAGGAATAATACAATATAATTATGCTTTGTTGCTTGAATATTTCAAGGGTTGATTTTTCCAGATGCTAGTAAAAATATGGAAAAAAGAGAACACTGAAAACTACAAATTAATTCTAATTAAAACCTGTAGCTTACTACTTTTTCATCTCTACTGGGGCTGAATTGCCACAAATAAGAGAAAGGCTTGGAAGATGCGAGGATTTTGAAATACTTATGCTGTAATGAATGAGACACAAGACATTTCCTGGAGCTTAATGTGTGACTATTCAGAATTGATGGCATAGAGTTCAGTCAGGCACTGTTTAGACTCAGATGGTCGTTAATCCCTGGAAATGCCCTGAGCTCAAATAAGCCAGCAACAAACCAATAATGTATATGGATTCCTTTGTAATAGACGCCAATGTGATTGTTATTTATGAGGATAGTTGTGAGAATTAATATATACTTATTTAAGTTCATTTTTCAGATCTATGTATTTTCAATGAATAGGTTAATGGTAAACATACAAAATTCATCATTTCTCTTTCCCTGTAGCTTATCCTAGAGGAGGGTTTGTCAGTCAGCTGAGGTCAGTGTTTCAGTTCATTAAGTATGAGTTAAGATTGAGGCAGACTATGGTAACAAAACATCAAGGATATTGGTTTTCCACGTAAGTCAAATACATGAAAATGTTAAATAAGTGGATATTTATTTCTTATTTTGTGATGAGAAAGACTGGTTATTTGTTCTATCTTTACTTGTATATTAAGTCTCTTATTTCTAAGCATTAAGCTAATAGGTCAACAAAGTGCTTAGTTAACTCTTGTATCTTACAATATATTTAGTTTAAAAAATTTGTAGATATGGCCTTGCATGGTGGCTCGTGCCTCCCAGCACTTTGGGAGGCTGAGGTGGGTGGATCACAAGGTGAGGAGTTCAAGACCAGTCTGGCCAACATAGTGAAACCTTGAATCTACTAGAAATACAAAAAATCAGCCAGGAGTGGTGGCAGGCATCTGTAATCCCAGCTCCTTGGGAGGCTGAGGCAGGAGAATCGCTTAAACCTGGGAGGTGGAGGTTGCAGTGAGCCGAGATTGTGCCACTGCACTCCAGCCTGGGCAACAGTGTGAGACTCTGTCTCAAAAAAAAAATTGTAGATACTATACATTTTGGGTTTTAATAATTAATAGTAATGTATATGTTTTGCTTTCTGTAATCCAATATTTCTCACACTTTAGCATAAACTGAAATACCTTTTACAATTAAATTTCTGGGGATTCTGTGTTGGTGGCTGGATGCATCCATTTAACAAGCATCCTAGGTTCTTCTGTTGCATGCGTGGAGGAAAACTTGAAAAACTACTTTCTAGGCCTTTTCCATTTCACTGCCAAATACTATTCTCACTTTTCTTCCTTTACTTTCACCACTATCTATACTACACTATCTATACCACACTACTTTCAGACTCATGTCTAAAAAATATATGTGATACAATACTTATTTTTTATTGGTTCAACTTAAATTTGAAGAAATAAAACATGTCGATGATAAAAGTTTTACCTATGGAAGAGTAGGGGTGTGTGTGTGTGTGTGTGTGTGTGTGTGTGTGTGTGTGTGCGGCCTCAGAACCAAACATGGACATTTTCTGAAAACATAAAGAAAACTTTCTCCCACTCTTCTTAAAGTTTTAACTCAATTTCAAAAGTTTACGAACATCATGTATTTCTCCATGAAGAAATCTATGTTCACATTCTCATTTTATATATTGTTAATATATACGTATTACATGATTATATTGCTTTGTAATTGTTTCCATAAATGTCTCTCTTCTACACTATGAACTATTTAAAATTAAGAAGCAGCGTTTGTATTTTTATAAACGTAGTATGTTATATATGGCTTTGTACTCAATAGCAGCTCAATTAACAATAATGAATGAACAAACAAAAACAGAGATGGAAGTTAAGGTTTTGACTGTTTACTATGCAACAGACACTGTTCACAATAGCCCCATATAATAGGTACTTTTATTATAATATATTGCAAATACAAATATGAGTCCTAAGTGGGTTTAGTAACTTGCCCAAGGTACTTAAAAGTGATGGGTCTGGCATTCTTAGGAAGTCTGCACTGAAGTTCTCAACCACTATGCTCTTGGTAGTTAATTAAGATTTTTCTAAAATAGTATACTAACTGTCTGTGTATACTCAATCATATAGGCACCTCTGCATTTTTATGTTTGCATATTTGATAAACTTAAAAATATGTAAAATATTATTTTGTAAGCATGTTAGAAAAAAAGAATAAAAACCTTTACATGTTTTGTAAGAGAATTTTACAGTGTAAAAATGATTTATACAGTCTCTGCAGTTATATAAATAATAATAACTCAAATCTTCTAAAGATAAATATTATCACCCTTTCACCAGGGAGAAAATGTAAATAAATCCTGGCTATAAATATTAGTTAGAAAAATGACAGTGTAAAAATCTTTATTGAAATTAATGTGTGGTATACATTGAAATAAAATGATTTATCTGCAATAGCATTTAATCAAATACTAGTAACCCCCTCAAGTCTTTCAACAGCACGTTACTTTTAGTTTAAAAATATTAGTTGAAAAAATTTTTTGAAAACTTGTAAATTATTAGAGTCCTGGCTCTCTTGGTTTGTGATTATAAATGAAATCACAGTGCCTTGAGATACTATAGGGCATTTCACTTGTAACCATGTATATGTGCTAGATAGAGCTGCTGTGATTTTTAAAAATCTGAAAATCTGTAGAGGAAGCAAAATAACCTGTTTTAGAAGGCAGATAATTGCCTTTTTCCTTCTTCCTACACCATTGTATATTCTATGAGCCTCCATTAGTCTTAAACATAGAGACTTAACAAAAACATAGTGCTATAAAAATAGTACTTAGAAAAATAATAATCTTTTAAGAATTTTTAAATATTTTTGTATGGCATTCTCTGAAAAGGTAGGTGTGTTTCTTCTAGTATTAACATTGGGCCTATGCCAACCTTAATAAGGGAAAAGTGAAGAACATTAGGAAAACAAATTCATTTGAAAGGCTATGATCATGGCTGATAAAATGAAAATAAACTTATTAGAAATGCCATTTATTTGCAAACATATAATATATTTAGTTATTTATTCTTATAGAGAATTTCCCAACCTATTAAAAATCGATGGAGCAGCTCCACGTCTTAATTATATGTAGACTTGATTAACATCATATTTTAAAAGTTTGCCTTTAATGCTAGAATTTCATAAAACATGACTGCTGTTTCCATTTAAGGTGAAATTTACCTCTTTAATTTGACATAAATTCTAGAAAAACATAGACTTGTGTTTGTATTCCATTTTTTAAAAGCAACACTATTATTTCTTCAATTTAATCTCTTTTTAGAGTATATATTTTTGCTGCTCTTCTCAAGGTACTTGCTACTACTGGCTTGTCTCACAAGAAAAACATTCTTAAAACAAAGTTCTTATCGAACTTATAAAAGTATTTCCTTTCTAAAGAGAAGGTGATTTAACATTGTGGTAAAGGATGTTTGTTGTAAACATAGAGTTACAGATACACAGTATAATAAAATGGTCTCTTTCTACTGACACAGCTTTATAAAAAGCCTTTTTCACTCAATAACATATTTAAGACATACTTCCATCTCAATACGTATTACAGTACATCAGTGGTTACCAGTGGTAATGATTTTGCCATCCAGGGGACATTGGCAATGTCTAGAGATAGTTTTGATTGTCACGACTTGGAGCAGGTGTCATACTACTGGCATCTAGTGGATAGAGTCCAGGAATACTACTAACATGCTACAATGCACAGAACAGCATCTACCCCAAAATGTGGGTGTGCGGAGGCTCAAAAATCCTGATCTATGTCAACATTATTACTGCTTTTGATACATTTTACCAAACTAACTTCCAAGCAGGATTTTGAATTCACACTCCAAGTAGCATAGAATTGAGACAGCCTGATTACCCAGGTCCTCACTAATACTGGATATTTACAATCATTTTATTTGCTACCCTGACAGGTAGAAGTGACTTCTCATGTTTTAAATATTTTTTCCTACCAATATGTTTTAATGTCTTTTCATTTATTTATTAGCTATATTTTTGAAGATTTATTTTCTACTTTTTTCTCCGGAGTTCTCACATCTTTTTCTTACTGATATCTAGGGACTTTTTAATATGAATTATACCAGACATGTATTTTATATGAACTATGTCAAACATGTATTACATGTTTTTTATATAACTTTTACTTTATACACTAATATCTTTTTAACAAAGCCATCTGGGAATCAGATAACTGGGTGGAAAACTCCAGGCTCTTCTTTAGTCTTAAGTTAAAGAACTGAGAAGGAAATAGAAGTACCACTAGTTCAGATCTGCTCACGGCTTTTTAGTGGGCTGGGAACTTTGCTGAGAGCTCTGCTATATTCAGAAGCCGAACAGGTGGTATTGGTGTTGGGGAGTGGGGAGATCTTTCTAGCCCAATCATATTAGAACTGTCGCCAATTAATGCTTTCGGAATCCAAACGGAAATCTTCTGAGGGAAGAGAATCTCCTTTAAAATGTTAAAATTTCTTCTTATCTATACGATAGATGGAGACAGAGAAAGAGAGACCATGTGGTGTGTCTGTGTGTGTGTTGTGTACATTTGTGTGTGTTGCTCTCTGGAGAGCTTTCTCATTTGGGAATAAATGCCAGACCGCCTGTATTATTTACAACTTTTAGATGAAATGTAGTACGTTTAAAATATTTCACAAGACACCAATCCCTAACTGTACTTACAACGAGAAATAGGGCAATAATCCCAAGGAATGAGTGGATTTCCCGTGTAGCACCAGGGTCCATGAGCATCATCATCTGGATTTCGGCAGTAATTCTCATTCAGCTTACTTGCATCTGGTTCCCAGAAGATATGACTGCAGAAAAAACAGGCTTTGCACATCACAAGATGCTCATTCCATCCAAGAGACACAAAATATTACAAAAAGATATAATCTCAGCACATTACTTTCACTGTATATACAGCATAACCTTCTACTTGGGATGAATTTTAGCTATTTTGTTTGAGCTCTGGTTGGTTGCTACTGTTATTCCTACACTTTAGAAGCAGATTCTCTAACTTGGAAATATGGAAGAGGGCTCCATAATTGGCATGTTAGATTTTGTGATTTTGCCTCTATTTGATAATCCCAGTGGCATGGTAACGATAATTCTGTGCATAGAAATAAGAGAAACATTGTCTAAAGCAAGCAGATGGCAAAGATTAAAACTATAAAATACACAAAAGTACAAGCTATTATACAATTTTTTTTTACATTTTAGATACAAATGAAGCATCACTAGCAATATCACTATGACAGAGTACAAGAAGATATACTGAAATTAATAATGTGTTAAGTAAATAATTAAAATTCTAAATTGTACTGGTCATAGTTACAAAATACTATTTTCTGACAGATAAACGAGCAATATTTTATTTCTAATTTACATCTTAACTAAATTTATTACAAAAGAAAAGCAAAGATAGTAAATTTACTGTAAATTATTTTATAAGGCCATTTTCATTCATGTAACATCGATATTTACATTTACCTCAATAACATGAATGAAGTCAATTCTACATGGCCACTTCGACTGATCATAAAAGTCATTAAAACTATGTATCTTACTGAACTTGTTTCCAGTTATTAATTGCTACCATGCTTGAATATAATTAATGTGTCATTTTAAATAAAATTTTAAAAAGCTTGAACATGGAAACTTGGACTGTATTTCCAGACCAAGTTTCATTTTTCAGGACCAAGAATAACAGTAAACACATACGATACTTATTACATGCCACATTGTGTTGTAGGTTCTTTATAGATACAACCTTGGACCAATCTTATGAGATAGTCTTTAAGGTTATGCCATATTACATTTGTGGAAATTGAAATCCAGACAGGAAAACTAATTGGTGTAATGTCACATGACTTGCAAACACTAGAGCTGGGGTTTGAAACCATGGCTATTTCAGGAGTCAGTGCTCAAAACCGCCATGCTCTATCTCCTACTTACAAAGTTTGTCCTCAAGCCAAAATGGTACCATGTGACTTAATCCTTGATCAATTTCCTACAAATTGTTTCCAAAAGTCAAACCTAAACTTGATGAATTAAGTATTACTAGAGACCCATTGATAGTTTCTAAATAAATATATCACATATTTTCAGTGGCATGCTGGTAAAAGTTTACCAACTGGTACTTTGAAGTATGTGTATGTTGAGGATGAAGATGAGGAATCCTCGTCTGAAGCTGTTGCTGATTTCTGTAGTGTAAATACTTCTACCATGAAAATTCCAAGCTTCTAGTGTAAAATCACTGAAACACTTTTGAAAGACGATGAGAACAATTATCTCTCACAAATCCATAAGAGCAATCCACCCCACCCACCACTGCATGTTTCTAAAAATGCTTTAAAAAATAGCAGTGCTGAAATTAGCATTTATTTTAATCATGCCAATTCTTACTTAAAATTATTTAATAAATCCTTTTACTCCTCAGGATAAAATTTAGATTTCTTAACTGAGCTTACAAGACTCTCTATATGGCGTTGCCACTTTGTGAATTCCTTGTCTGTGGACATTGACCAAGTTACATTCTTTCAGTCTTACCAAAATTATTTCCTATATTCAAATAATCTAATGCTTTGGCCTTTGCACATGCAATTTCTTGTGTCTAATGTCCTCTTCCTCCTCTACTTCCCTTGCCCAATTCCTACTCATCATGTACATCCCAGCTAATTTCCCTTCCTTTAAGAAGCCTTCCTGACCACTTACATCTGAGTAGGCACTTCTTTGCATTCCCATAGCATAAAATATGCTATCTTTCATAGTTTTCATATGGCATTCCCTGTTTGCTTGCATCCCACACAAGAGTGGGAGATCTATAAGGACAGAACTCTGCTGCTCTTTGAAGTCCTAGAACTACAGTATCAATATAGTAGCCACTGGCCACATATGGCTACCGAGAAATTGATCCAGTCCAAATTGACAGGTGCTGTAAGTGTAAACAGACACCAGATTTTGAATATGGAGCATGAGAATATAATATAAAATATATTTTTAATTATTTTGTATTAAATACACATTGAAATGAAAAACTGTAGATATATTGGATTAAATAAAATATATTAAAACTAATTTTGCCTGTTTATTTTTACCTCTTTAAAAGTGGCTACTAGGAATTTAACAGAACATATGTCGCTTACATTTGTGAGCTGCATTGTCTTTATATTGGAGAGCATTATTTTAGAACTATCCTTTTGTGTGACGTAAATTGAAACAATATAATCCACTATTGAGTACATTTTGGAAGAGAATAAGGAACTTAAAGTTAAAAGACTGAAGCAAAGTCACTCCATCTCCCTGAGCCCTTAAATTCCTATCCACATATGAATCTTTCCTATAGGATTATGGTGGTCAAATGGCATAACTCAGGTAAAGCAGCCATGTTATAGGCACTTGATCAAATGACTGTAACTTGTTTTTTCTTTTATTCTAGTGCATATACTCTGGGATGTTTATGAAAAAATCTGCTTTAGGTCACAATTATGTGTCATACTTCTTTTGCAATTTTGTAAACACTAGCACTATTGCTAGGGCTGAGTGGGTGCTACCTTCTCTGTCTATATCTATGGTAAAAATCTGTAATTCTCTAAAATGTGTAGATTTTTTTCAACTACATATACATTCCTGTAATTACTGGAAAATTTTATGTATCAAAGCTACAGAAGGAAACCTATCATTACACATTTTTAATAGTTAAGGTTTAGTATGTTAGAAATTTAAATTATATGAGTGATTATTCATTGATTTTTCATAAACTATCAATTATTAAATATGAAAACAATAATCCCATGAAATGCACTATTTCAAACACCAGATTTGCCACTTACTTGTACACTGTCTTATTAAGTTATGTAACTATTGTGTCAATGTGACCTTATCCTCCTTGGAGGTTAGAACCAAAATATTATCCACTTTTTGTTGATGTTCCCCATGGTACCAATTACAGTACAGAATACATAGTAAGTGCTCAATAAATATCCACTAACTTGAATTGCATATTTAAAAGTTTGCTACATAAAGAAACAATGTTATGATGAGTTGTAAAGAAAAAACCAATCTAATGCTTTTATTAGCTTACCATGATATATAAAAGAATAGAAAGAAATAGCAATGTACATATCTAAATACACAGTCTGTTGGTATCACTACCTTCTATATATTGAAAGGAAGAAATTTACACACCGATGTAAGTCTTCCATGTTCTTGTCCCACATTGAACATGTTAGTCCAGATCTTGTTTGGGATAAGTTGCCCATATAATTTTTGCCATTCCCACGATAACAATCTAGACATAAAATATACAGAAATAAGTCCAATGAATATTAAGGTGGATAAAACAAAAAGATTTTTTACAAGTATATGGAATCATGAAATCAACATAAAAATTAAAGTACTTGAAAGGGCTGGGTGCGGTGGCTCACGCCTGTAATCCCAGCACTTTGGGAGGCCAAGGCGGGCCGATCACGAGGTCAGGAGATCAAGACCATCCTGGCTAACACGGTGAAACTCTGTCTCTACTTTAAAAATACAAAAAATTAGCCAGGGCGTGGATGGCGGGCGCCTGTAGTCCCAGCTACTCAAGAGGCTGAAGCAGGAGAATGGCGTGAACCCGGGAGGCGGAGCTTGCAGTGAGCCCAGATGGCGCCACTGCACTAGAGCCTGGGCGACAGAGCGAGACTCCGTCTCAAAACAAAAAGAAAAAAAAATTAAAGTACTTGAAATCTGTACAAATCAAAAATACTCAAATATCTCAGATTAAAATATCTTTAAGCCCAATATCTTCATCAAAATAAGGGCTTATGCAAATTCAAATATAACAAATAATAATTTAAAAACAAAACAATTTAAATGAGTGGCCCTTTGGAACAACAAAGAAATAAGAATTTTTAGAATAACACATGTATTTCCCAGCATTTTCTTCTGAAAAATTTCATTCCATAGAAAAGTAATATAACGAACATTCATCTCCTAGTCACATTCCTTATGTTTTGATTTTTGTCTTTTATGACATTGACATTCTGAGTCACCCAAGTCAGCTGTTTTACAAATGCTCTTTAAGTTCATTTTGTTTGATTTATTTTCTCATGAATAAAACCAAGTTACAGATATTTGACAGGAATATTGTGCATCAGTGATGCTTTGTCCTTTTTAGAGCATAACATCTTGTGACACATGATGTCACTTTGTTCCATCACTGGTGATGTGTTTGATCACTTGGTTAAGTGGTGCAAAGGAAAAACTCCTCTTTGTATTTCACAAAAAAATCGGTTGGGGCCTTTGAGTCTGAATAAATATCCTAATGCCAAACAAATTTTCACAAAATAGCTTAGGCATACGTTAATGAATTTTGCATGAACCACTTATTGTCATGCTGATGATAAAATGGTTATTTTGCTATTTCTAACATTTCTTTGTATTTGTTAGTTAGCATTCTTCTGTAAATAAAAATTTTTCCTTTTCCCTTACCCCATTCATTTAGGTATTAGTAGTAGAAGTGCTAGCACTAGCTGTAGAAGTAGTAAATTAAATGTGGACCAGTGGATTTTCTTTTTATTTAATATGATATATAATCTATTCCTGTTATTCATTTTGATGCTCAAATTGTTCTAAATTTGGCCAATGGAAGCCACTTACTCCTGTGTCTCTTACTATGCTCCATGAGGTTTTCTATTTCTCTTTTTTTAATTGAGCAATTTGTGTTCTCCTGCCTCAGCCTCCTGTGTAGCTGGGATTACAGGCATGCATCACCACACCTGGCTAATTTTTTATATTTTTGGTAGAGATGGGGTTTCACCATGTTGGCCAGACTGGTCTCAAACTCCTGACCTCAAGTGATCCACCCGCCTTGGACATCCAAAGTGCTGGGATTACAGGCATGAGCCACCACGCCCAGCCATATTGTTCATATTTTTAATCAAAAGAAATATAGTCAGAAATCAAGTTCTTCAAAAAATATAAGTTGGTCAGGTGCGGTGGCTCACATCTGTAATCTCAACACTTTGGGAGGTTGAGGCAGGTGAATCACTTGAGGTCAGGAGTTCAAGACCAGCCTGGTCAACATGGCGAAACCCCATTTCTACCAAAAATATAAAAAATTAGCTGGGTGTGGTGGCGTGCACCTGTAATCCCAGCTACTCAGGAGGCTGAGGCAGGAGAATTGCTTGAACCCCAGAGGTGGAGGTTGCAATGAGCCGAGATCATGCCACTGCAATCCAGCCTGGGCGACAGAGTGAGATTCTGTCTCAAAAAAAAAAAAAAAGAAAAAGAAATTTTAAAAAGTATATATATATATGTTGCATTCCAAATTTAAAAAGAATTAATCTACTTTTAAAAATATTCTATACTTTTAAATAATACCGAACATTTTTAAAGTGATTTTTTATATTTAATATTCTTAATTTTTATGTGAATGAAAACTGTACATTTGACTATGAAAGGTCATCTACAAATTTATATCAACATTAAGATTTTATGTTGGGAAAAATAACTAATGGGTACTAGCCTTAGTACCTGGGTGATGAAATTGTCTGTACAACAAACCCCCATAACACAAGTTTACCAATGTAACAAACCTACACATATATTCCAAAAAAGTAAAGAATGGAAAATACACAAAAGCCATAAACAAGAAACTAATGAAATTGTCTACTTGCAATGGTGAGTAGAAAGTAGAAATGGAATGGCATGGAAGCAAGAGAAAAGGACACTTCTCTGAATTTACCCTTTCATATAGTATTGACTATATCCAATGTTAAGGTTTTAAATATTCAAAAACTAATATCCAGAAAGATGAAAATAAAGAGAAATATGCCTATGTATATATCAAATGTATACCATTAATACAGAGAAGGAAAAAAATCCAGATGATTTTTGGATACAATTTTCTGACTGTATATACTCTCATTAGAATATATTTTAAGACTGAAATAACTGTAAATACATTTTATATTGATATAAATATTTAAATTATATTTACTGCCTTAAGTATATAATATATAGTATATATAATATGTAGTGTTTTATCCACATTTTAAAGAAATTCTGTAATTTCAGTTTTCATTTTTCTTTAATAGTGTTTTTTAATATCCAGTTGGAAGAATATTTGTATATACATTAATTCAGATGTTGCAAGATTTGAAAAACGTTTCCACTCATCTAACTATATGTAGAACTTATATTTTCTGTTTTCTGGAGAAGGATAAGAGCAATATCTTTCATATATATATATATAGATATAGATTTACACACACAGATATATATATATATACACATATATACACGCATATATATATATATCTGTGTGTGTAGATTTATATCTATAGAAAGATACCTAGATCTAAGTAGATAGATCTATCTGTAGATATATCTGTATTTGAGAATTTAGGCAAGTTACTTAAATTCCATAAAACTAATATTTTCACCTATGAATGAATTATCTGATAAGCAATAACATGTTTACCCTCCAGAATCCCAAATTTTCATATTCTATTACCTGATCCTTTTTAAATGATGTATATGTATATAAAATATCTTAATACACACCAAACATTTATCAAATAATTGTTTTCCTTTATCACTCACAAATTATTAACAAATGTTCAAGTAAATGAGACAGGAACACAGAAGACTCAGCTGGTACCAAACTTCCCTTAATCATTGGCTTCAACTTTATTTCCAACTGATCCTTAAAAGAACAGTGAAATTGACTGAAAAGGGACTCATCCCTTCTTCCCTCTACAACTCTATTTTCAGAGTTGCTCATGAACAATGACACTGTGGAAAAAGTTAAAGGATAGAAGAAGTATGCCTAGGGCAGTAAGTCTATGAGATGGAGCTTTAAATTTGGCTTGGGATTTCAAGGATGATTTAGGGCTAACCATGATCATGACCATCACAATTAAGTCTATGTGAAATAGAACATGATCATTTAAAAAGGATAACTCTCAATTTACTATACGTCAGTAATTCCCAGGACTCAACTTTATTCTTAATATTCAACAAATTATTTCTTCGAAAAATCTACTTTTTAAAAAAATTATTTTACATTCATGGGTACATAGGTAGGTTTGTTATATGTAAATTGTGTGTCACCGGGGTTGGGTGCATAGATTATTTTGCATGCATATGCATGCGTGTGTCTTTATGGTAGAATGATGTATATTCCTTTGGGTATACACCCAGTAATGGGATTGCTGTGTTGAATGGTAGTTGTGTTTTAAGTTTTTTGCGAAATCTCCATGTGGCTGAATCAATTTACATTCCCACCAACGGGATATAAGCATTTCCTTTTCTCAGCAACCTCACCATCATCTATTATTTTTTGACTTAAAAATCTATTTCAATCTGATTTTACTACCACTCCCTGAGGCAGTTATCTTCAATGGCATCTATGTTTCCAAATGCAATGGTGATTTCCCTCAAACCCCACCATTATCCAGCAGCTACACTGCTAACAACCAGAGTCAAGTCACTCCCATCTGTGGTCTGAATTACTGAAACAACCACTTCATTGGTTCTCCTGTTTTAACCTTTGTCAGGAATTCTAGCTATTTTCTGAAATGCACAGAGTGATCCAGTTAAAACTTAAGTCAGATTGTGTAACTTCTCCTTTCAGAGAAGAGTCCTAAGAGTCCTTTCTCTTTCAGAGCAAAAGGGCAAACAATTCCTGAAAGGCTGATGCAATTTTAGCCCAATTGCCTCTCTAATCTCATCTCCTACTACTCTTCATCTTACTTATTTTGTACTAGCTACAGTGATGTGCTTATTTATTTAACTTTCTCAGAACTCCCTCATCTCATACCATTTGCATTTGCAGTTTTCTTTATCTAGAATACTCTTACACATATATGTGCATGGCACATGCTGCTCCCTCACTGCCCTTGGGTCCTCCTTATATGTTAACATAGCAAGTAAGATTTTCCCTGAATATTAAAATATAAAAGAGCAGCACCCCTCTTTTCTAACTCTGCGACATTTTTCTCTCTACTACTTGTGATAAACTACTGTAATATTCCCATTCTCATTTTTATTTTGCTTATTTTCTATCAGTTGGATATTAGCTCCAGGGGATCAGATAGCTTAGTTTTGTTTACTGGTATATCTCCAAGGCTTAGAACTGTGGCTGTCAGTAGCATACACTCAGCTAAATAAATAAATGTTGAGTGAATAAACATATAAGAAAAATCCAGCTTCAAACTTGGTGATTTTGTTTGCAAGCCAGCAAAACCAGTGCAGCAAGAAGTAGATCTTATGCTGTAAAATGTGTCCTCCCTTTAGGCATATACCCTGAATTTAATCATGCCCACCCTGCAGAATGTCAGCTATTACCTTGTCCATGTGACATATCACAGTTTGGAATTTGGGAGCAGTAGCCAACTCGGATGTTTGGATCAGTGGTAAAACACCAGGGTGATTCAGACCCATCTGGATTTCGGCAGTAATTTTCTCGTAGGTCCCTATTGAGAATAAGCATGTTAATGTAAATTGCCAGAGTTCTTACGTTGGTGAAGTCAGCGCTGTTACATTTCTAGAATTCTAGAATGTATGCATGTTTATAAATAAAGTTCTAAGTTTTTGGACTTAGAATAGCTATAACAATTTAATACTCAGTATACATAACTGACACTGCCCAAATTACTGAAATAAATGCTGTCATATGTCAATATTTTTTTCCTTCCCCAGGCCTAGAGTTTCACCCAAACATTACTGCTTCATAAAAGAGAGAAACGGTACCACTGCATTCTTTTCACTCAGTCTCAAGATTGAGACTCTCAATTGGTACCATTTCAAAACACTGGCCTGTTATTTATTACATGTTCATGGCCCACATATTATGTAGAAACAACATATATCTCTCTTTGTGGAAGAAAGGTTATTATCAATAGTCATTAACTACTCTCATTTAAAATGGAAGTTCAATCTATTCAAATATGTGCCACAAAAAATATGATAGCTATTTTCATTTGAGTTCTGCATTTCTTTGATTTATTTAATTTGATGCATTGATTTATTTTAATTACAAAGCAATTATTTATTGATTTAGAGAGGCTACCTAAAATCTTTATATATATTTCTATAAAATTAAGGCCCAGGTATACTATAGAAAAACGAACTAGAGAACAAATTTTCAATGTAGTACATGTATCTTCTTCATTTTGCCAGTATTTTAATTAGAAATTTAGAGTTCCTAATAAGAAAAAAAATCTATGCTAATATTCCCTGTATGTAGAAGACTTTTAATGGTTTTCTATCAATATAAATAAGGTTCACATTAAATAAAATGTGGATTTCATGATAAATAAAATGTATTAAATATGCTAATTTTAAACAGGTAGGTGCTTTTATTTCATAGATTCCTTGTTCATAACTAAATTAATATTCAATCTTTTGGAGACCACAGTATTTGTATCACTTAGGTCCAATTATAAGTACTATTGTGCAATTATATTAATATCCAAATGGACCATTCAAAACTGAGGATTTTTTTTTTTTTTTGAAAGAGTCTCATTCTGTTGCCCAAGCTGGAGTGCAGTGGTGCGATCTTGGCTCGCTGCAAGCTCCGCCTCCCAGGTTCACGCCATTCTCCTGCCTCAGCCTCCCGAGTAGCTGGGATTACAGGTGCCCGCCACCATGCCTGGCTAATTTTTTTTTTTTTTTTTTTTAGCAGAGACAGGGTTTCACCGTGTTAGCCAGGATGGTCTCGATCTCCTGACCTCGTGATCTGCCAACCTTGGCCTCCCAAAGTGCTGGAATTACAGGCATGAGCCACCACACCCGGCCGAAACTGAGAAATTTTTAAGGAAGAAGCTTGTGTCGAGTTAGAAAGTCAACAAGTATTAGTCTTATCTAATCAAAGTATAAGTCCTGACACAAGCTATTATTTAAGGATATAAGAATGTCAGCCACCAATGGTTAAAGCCACTGCATAGCTAAGTATTAATAACCTATATTCAAACCTTTAGCCTTCTTATAAAATTATTAACTGGAATAGATGAGACAAGCAATTTATACTTACATCAAAAAAAATCTGTGTCAGTATAAAATATGTGTGTTAAATTTTACATGAACTTTGCATACACTTTGGCTTTATTTTCTATTATTTGGTGGAGATGGAGTCACCCTTTCTTGCCCAGGTTGGTCTTGAACTCCTGACCTTAAGCCATCCTCCTGTTTCATCCCCCCAAAGTTCTGGATTGTTCATTTAGACAAGCTAATTAAGTGAAGATCGAGGGCTATCAAAGTCTTAGTTTGGACTGACTTTAACATCTGTATTAGAAGCACCTCAATCAATAATCTAGATTAAGCAAGAATGAAAGTCAAGATTTGCCCAAATATTTTTACTAGGTCCTTACTTTTCACTTGAAGAAAGGATGGTTTACAATTACTAAAGTAAATTGATGATTTTATGATTCATGTCGATTCATCACAGGCAGTATTGTTCAGTTTCAGTGTTCCAAAGATTGCCATTTGTAAGGTCTCAGTACTGGGGCAAGTAATATTTCATGTTTAATGTTTAATAGAGACACGTGACCAGTACACCCCTCACTACTAGATCACAAATAGTAAATGGTAAATCAATGTCCTGAGAAAAATGTTGAATCAGATTTTATCAGTTTTATAACACCGCACAAGCTTTGTTTCTTAATACTTATGTTTGGTTATTTAAACCAAATAACAAAATTAAGAAAGGATGACTTAAATTCTGCCAAGATATAACAGGTAACTTTTGATACTTAAGTTTCACTTGTGAAGTCTGTGAATTAAATGTTTATAACCATTCTGTTTTTCTTACAGATGAATTTTACTAGGTATCTTCACATACACAATTTCTTATTGGCTATTATGAGTCATTAGAAGTTAACAAAAATGTGAATGGCAGTGACACTATCTCCTTTGTCCCTTATAACTAATATTTTCTCTGTTTCTTTGTTTTTTCTACTTTGATATGTATTTCTCAGGTGTGAAACACATGGGTCATGAATAGAGAGTGAATTGCTGTGATGGAAATGAGGGAAATAAACCCAGCATGACAACTATCAATTTTGTTATTGTAAACTAATGGGAAAAAATCTTAGATTAATATTTACTATTTAAACAAATAAATTACGGAACCAGCTAAAGCTTGTGCCTGCACACACACACATACAATACACATCTCCCCTCTCCTATGGTGGATGGGCCAACTAGTGCTCATAGCTCTTCATTCAGAAATGTTAGGCTGTCTTATTAAAAGCCAATTACATAAAGCCAATATATGTTATTTATAGGTGCTATTTCAGAAAAGCCACTATGAATGATGTGTGTTATTAATTTCAAAAGCAATCACTTTATGTTCCTTATAACAAGGTGGACAATTTAAAAACACATGGCATTGTGTCTGTGCCTGTCTGCAAAAGTCAAGTGGTGTGAAAAGCACCCACAGAGAATGCACAAAACAACTATGTAATTGATACTCAAGGGCAGTTTCTTTGGCTTCAGTCATCTACACAATTGGTTTGCTTCCTCACTTTCAAAGCAAATCCAGAAACAACTGAACACATTCATTTAAGCTTTGAAAAATTATTTTATTCACAGATCTTTAAGGCTAATAACTCTTTAGTGGTAGGCCTTCTCTTTCCATTCTTTCAAAAGGAAAAATGTGTAATCCTCCCAAAGCTAATACGAAAATTTAAGAAGGCAGTATTTTGAGACATGCCTGACTATCATGACTATTAACTGATTTAGTAAACAGACCCACAAGAGCAAAACTGTGATCAGAAATCCACCTAGGGATGTGTTTCCCAAAGCATAGTGAGTCTACCCTCTGCATTTGAACCACCTAGAGTGCTTAATGAAATGCATATTTGAGGACCAAATCCCAGATTAAGAGAATCAAAATCTCTGAGTGGAGGTGTAATCTGCCTTTTAACTCCTGATTATCACTGGGCACGCTAAAGTTTGATCACTAACACAAAATTAGTAAAAAGTAACCACTCTACCTCATTTTCCCCAGGGCCTACTGAAATGTATAACATTTGCCTACTTTACTCACTTGCACTTGAAATTTTCAGGAGTCATGTCATGCTTGTGAGGATACTGAGAATCCCAACGCTGACATGGAATTCCATTCCAAATGGTATTGACAGTGCCCCTGTAGCCTTCTCCTTGACCTTGGATGCATTCAGTTGTTTCCAAAGGAACATCAGTGTCATTCATAGTATTGTCAGCTATTGGTGAAAAACAACAAAAAAAAACTTACATAAAATCTTTGAAGATGTCATTTGCCTCTTAGAGTTTATTGGCATTTGTATTAGCAGATTTTTTTTCTGCTACTTATAAGCTTTTATAATAATTGAGTGGAACAAGAAATTTAACTTAACATTATTACTAACTTCATTCCAATTTTCCTTTCATTCAAATCCTAAATTACTTTTTTCTTGAAAAGTTACTTAAATGCATTTTACCTCCACATGTATAACTTATATATGCTGAATATATAGTGTTTCTGAAATGACTATACAATTATTTCTAAAATCAGCTTGCTTATAAGTCCATACAAAGTAGTAATGAAATTAACCATAATTTTCCTCCAATATAATACATATATTCTGGCCAGGTATGGTGGTTTATGCCTGTAATCCCAGAACTTTGGGAAGCTGAGGTGGGTGGATCACCTGAGGTCAGGAGTTTAAGACCAGCCTGGCCAGCATGGTGAAACCCCGTCTCTACTAAAAATACAAAAAAAATTAGCCAGGAGTGGTGGCAGGTGCCTGTAATCCCAGCTACTTGGGAGGCTGAGCCAGGAAAATGGCTTGAACTCGGGAAGCGGAGGTTGCAGTGAGCCAAGATCGTGCCATTGCACTCCAGCCTGGGCAAGAAGAGCGAAAGTCTGTCTCAGAAAATAAATTAAATAAATAAATAAATTCTAAACTGACATGTTAAATATATTTTTAGTCATCTTGTTGACAATAAAGAAAAAAATCAGTTATTCCTAGGAAGATCTATCTCCTGCTTTTTTTCCTAGTCCAACTTCAATGCTTACTATACTTCATGAAGATTATGAAACCTTCAGTCACTAAGCAAAAAAAGTATAAAATCAAATTTTTACCACAATTTGGTCTCTCTCTCTGTGTGTAATGTTTGGTCAATCAAAATGTAACTCAAGACATTCCAGAGCAACTAAAATTCATATATCTTCTTAAAACATACATGAAAGTGTTTATGGTTTGATAAAAGTGTAAACTTCCCAGCTACCTTTACAATCTAAATGGCCATTCAAGATGCCTCTGGATGAAACTCAAGTTGACAGCCTCTAGGAGAGTTTAAGATTTGAGTAAATTTCATTGATTTATCCATTTTGGAATTGAATGTACCACTGTACAAAGGACAGGCCAGAATTAGACATGCTTTCGGTGACTAGGGATGCCTATGAAAGTTTTCTATAGTTAATAGTGTACATATTTTTAATAGCTTTTAAATTTCATTTAAACATTTCTCTCATACAAACCATTGCTATCTTATGTAGTTAGTTGAATGCCTTATTTCATTGCATTCTATGAGCTAACCTAGGCAAACTAAACAATAGCCTATGTTTAGAGTTATTCTATGAAGCTTTGTGAAAAAAGGGAAAACATTACCTTAATGACTACCCTAATTACTGAAATAAGTTGTACTATGCAAATTTTCAGTAAATTCCTTTTAAATAACTTTATTGCAGCCCATTTAAAAAGTGTTTCAATGTTTTGTATATCTGCTTCAGAGAATAGAAATATGACTCAGAAATATCCAAACTTAAAAAGAAATTCAAATGAAGATGAAAAATGTTCAGTAATTGACCCCTAAAGTGGTAACTGAGATCTGATAGCCTAGAGAATTCATCTATATTGATATTGATGATATATATTGATTTTAGGAAGAACAAAAATTATTGGACTTGGGGAAATGGCTTGTATAGAAAAAGTTGATGCTGATTATGCAAGTCTTTTATAATTTCAATACTATTCAAAGGTCTTTGGTGAAATACAATATAAGATGGATTTCATAGGTCCTAAGGAACTATATTTCATCAATATAAATGCCATTAAGTTACTCTATTTCTGACTATTTGAATTAACTGTTAAATGATATGAGGAGACTGAATCTGTGGGGAAATTTTTAAAAGATGATAACTCTAAAACAGGTAAAAGGTTAAGTTTGTACTGCTATATTTCATATCTAGTTATAAAACTGATGGGAAAGGAGACAAAAATAAATGTCCTTGGGCATCTATCAATTCATTAGTTTAACATGCTAAAAGAAAATTTTTGGGCACAAGCTCTTGGGCAGCAAACTTGTGACCTCAGTCAGGACTAAGTCCTGACAATGGAAGGGAGTTCAGAGTCAGAACAGCCAGTGTAAACACACTTCCACTAATCTCATAGATTTCACTGTCTGCCTCAGGTACCTCAACTCTTTTACTTTCCTACTCAATTGTATGTGATTTGTTTTGATTGTTTACTACTGAGCCATTCTTCTCAAGCACTACTCTTATACTGTGCACATAACTCACAGATCCAGTCTTGATGAGTCCAGGTGTCAATCAGTGCCATCTTTGGCTGGATATGTGCCCATCCATTGCATCTCACTGAGAAACTAGTTCAAGGCTCAGTCCATGAAAAATTAACACACCACTCCTTGGACACAAGTATGATTTGCCAGATACCAATCAAGACAATAAATAAAAGGAATATAATATTCAGACATGATTAAGGATTTGAACATTATTTGTTGAAATTTCTAAATATGGAAGCAGCTTCAAAAGGCTGTTTACTATGTGAAGGTAACTTCCTACTGTAAGGATATGCCTGGGTAGGGGTGAGAGAGTAAAATTGTCTGTCTACATTGTCAATGTAAGATTAAATATCAACTATCATTTCTAGAGCATGTTATTAGTCAAGGGTGATTCGAATTTCAAAGTAATTTTTCCAAAAATAACATTTTAAAGTTACACTCTTACAGAAATGACCCATGATAATTACAATCTGAAGCAATACTTAGAGCCTTAAACTCAGACACAAGTGGAAATATATCTTATAAAAATGGAGATAGTAAGGTAGACATAGGTTATCACAATTCATTAAAAAATCAATATCTGGCAGGTGCAATGAGCAACTATAAGCAATCACGTGATAATCAGGAAATATTAAGAGGAATGATAAAAGGTAAATACTGATAAAGACTAAACATATTCCTAATTTGAGAGCAAATTTTGAAATTTTAAGAGCCTCTGTGAAATGAAAGATCTATATTACCAAAACCCCAAGTCAAAGAAAACTCTACTTGCTTAAAAATATTTAGGAAAATAGTTCACTGCTGATTTATCCACTAAAACTTCAATGTCAGTTCAGACATGTATTGTTAGTGCTAATTCTCTACTTCAACAGGAAGTTTCCAACAAGATTTAATTGAAGAATCTTTCACTTTTAAAAATAGCAATGACATAAATCTCATCATTTGAACTATTATGTTGAATAGATTTTTTTCTAAACTTTCATTAGCATATTTTAAAGCATTTACTATAAACTTGAAAAGCCATTGAACATTCATTTTTTAAAAAGTATGTTAAATCGTTAAATAAAAACCCAAATGCTGGCTTTGGATTAAATAATTTAAACTATTTAATATATTTTAATTTGGAGATGGAAAATAAAACCCTTTAGAATTTTTTAAATTATAGAGTACAAAGAATTACTGTAATTCATATAAATATAATATTTTACCAAATAAATATAACTTTTTCATTAGGCTTTATTGAGATGTAGAGAATATAAATAAAACATTATTATTTTTCATCTTTTTAAAAATAAATATCCATAACTTTAAAATGTGCATAACTCTAATAACTTGTTTTATTTTTCTCGTGTTTTAATTCATTGGAAATATTTGTCATTATTTTAAACACAAACTAGAGTATTTCGCTAGTATTTTTCTTTAACTCCAAAGTATCCTCTGAAATCAGTGCATTGTATTTATTCCCTTTGACATTCAACTGCTAGAAGTCACCCCATAAATAAAAACTGCATAATTCTGGTGGCAATGTATAGAATAAATAATACAGGCGAATAAAGATGTATTAGTATGACAAGGTAACTAAATAGTTTTCATCAATAAATAAGAGTTATTATGAGTCTCCATGAAGCTGTTTAATAAATATCTGATGAGGACCATGATGAATGATTTGTCCATAGACCATTTAACTGTGATATAAACGTTTGATCTTTGCTGCTCACATACTTACTATTCAAACAAAATTAATTATTCCTCGATGGCAGTAAAACAAACTCCTCCTGCAGCCCTGCTGTATAAATATCAAAACCGCGTGTAAAAATAAAACAAATGTTTCGTGACAATTGATTTGGAAAAGGCTATTAAATGTTGGGAAAGGCATTCCTTTGTACTTAATACTTAACATGGGACCTGAGTAAGGGAGGGTTTTGAAAAGTCTCCATTGGCCAAACTAAAATGTCAGAAAACACAGAAACATTCCCAAATATCAGCTGAAGTTGATTGTTTAGACAAAGCAACAAGTATTTTAAAACACAGCATCCCCACATACACAAATATTTTTGCAATCATGTCTACCCAGTTAACATTGAAAATATCTGGAACTCTTCTGAGAGTTCCTACAAAGAAAACATTTTGCCACGGGTATCAGTAGTGGCTACCCATTGGAAGCAGAAGCAAAAGTATTGATGTAATCATCAGTGGTCTATGAGTAAAGGAATGCTTTCCTTTGATGATTGACACAAAATTTTCTGTTTGGAAATGCTTTAAGTAAAACAACATTTGCTATCAAAATTTTTCACTGTCCTGTTTGAATATGAACAAATGCAATCAGTGCCTCTTGGAACATTAATTTCACTTTGCTGGTGTGGTTGTGCTGTGATCTGATTGCTACAAAATTTGGAAGTGAATTTTAAGATGTGAATAGATTTTTTTTTGAGACAAAGAGTATTCACTGTTGTCTAATTCTTGGGACAACCATCTTGCCTCCCAACAGAGACCAAGAGAACAAGATCACTAATTAGAAAAAAAATCTGATGACTTTTTTCTATGACGTGCTAGCCAAAGCCTTGCAGAGAGGCCACAGGGCCCTGATAGAGTTCTGAATGGTAGCTGGAGAGGAGGAGTGCATAGTATATTACGAACAGTGACACCCAGGGCTCTGTAAGCTTCATATGAATGATGAGTAAATTCTTACATCTACAGTTTCCACCACCCCCACCCTGCCCTCAACATCCCCACCGAAAGAAAACCCAGATTTCCCAATGGAGACAAGCTATTGCTTCTCTTTTCCCTATAGTTAAGAATAGGTCGATTCATAGGCTGGTAGACAAATACCCGATAATCCCCTGGAGCAGTTCAACCTAACCCACTGCTTCTTCCCAGCTACTGAAGAGCAACTGAAATAGAATTTACTTTATGAAGGTCCCTCGGGATTGAGAACAGTGTGTAATAAAGCCATTCTCCCATCAACAATACTTGTGCTCTGTGGGCCATGAAGACCAGGATCGAGCTCATTATAAATTTAAAGAGCTTTTTGTTTTAAAATTGACATGGGATAAAGTAGTAAAGACCTCCAAAATATGAACCTCAAATTGTTTGCACGTTTGCTTTCCATGTGAAGCCAGGATTCATACCTCAAACTTTTCCCTGGACTTTATCCAAGCTTTTTCTGGTACAAAATGCTCAGGAGACACGACTTTCATGAAAGGTCTTCAATTCTATAGCCTTAATCTTTAGAAGATGATTTGGAAGAGGCCTCCAAGTAAAAGATTTTTCCCTTGAAAAATGGTATTGACAGCATTGTGTTTTTCTGACACAGGACACAAGATTTTATTTCTATGAATCTCTATTCTGGCCTTGGATAAATTAGGAAAACTCAAAGAAACAATCAGCTTTGTCTAAGAAAGAAAATAATTTGTAAAAATTATTTTGTAATTGTATACAATTTGTAAAAACTATTTTCTCATCATATAAACACACTGAGTCTTAAAAGATGACTATGTTCTTTTAAAGTGATGTCCATGTTCATTGGTTACTAAGGGAAAGGATTTTTTTGTATATTTGTTTCCAATGGCAACATACCTATATTAGTCTGCTCATGCTGCCATAACAAGACTGCAGATTTGCTGATTTAAACAAAAATAATTTATCTTCTCACATTTCTGGAGGCTAGGAAGTTCAAGACCAAGGTGCTAGCCAGTTGGGTCCTTGGTGAGGGCTCTCTTCCTCACTTGCGAATGGCCACTTTCTTGCTATGTCCTTACATAGTAGAAAAACAGAATTCTCTCTTTCTTCCTCCTGTTATAAGGCCACCGATCCTACCAGATTAAGGCCCACTCTCATGACCTCATTTAACATTAATTACCACTTACGATACCTATATCTAAATGTAGTCACAATGGGAGTTGGGGCTTCAACATACGGATTTGGTGGGAGACACAATTCACTCCAGAGCAGTACCTCGAATAGAAACCTTAGTTATCAAAGATCTACCCAGGTCTCACTTCTAAAGTGTTTCTGGGCACTTAAGTATAGTAGTTCCTCCTTAATTGCAGTTTTGCTTTCTGCCATTTCAGTTACCTGTGGTCAACTGTCATCCAAAAATATTAAATAAAAAATTCCAGAAGTAAACAATTCATATGTTTCAAACTGTATACTCCGTTCTATTTTGCCTCAAATGTGACTCATTCCTTTGTCCAGCATTGTATATGCAACCTGCCCATTTAGTCACTTAGTAGCCTTCTAGGTGATCAGGTCAATGGTCATAGTTTCGCAGTGCTGATACTCAAGTATGCTTTATTTTACTTAACAATGGCCCCAAGGCACAAAAATAGTGATGCTGGCATATTGTTATCATTATTCTATTTTATTGTTGTTGTTAATCACTTATTGTGCCTAATTTATAAATTAAACTTTATCATAAGAATGTATGGAGATGACACAGTAAGGGAGCTCAAATGAAGGAGCTGATGTGAGGAAATCATAACAGTCGAAATGTGAATGAGTAGCTGCCAACTAGGTAAGGAAGAAAGTAAAATTTTTTGAAGGCAGAAGGCATGGCTGGGGTGAAGAGACTATAATGAGAACGTGGAAAATATGAGGCAAAGGAAGAAAATCATTGTGGCTGGAACAGAGAGCATGAGAGCCTGGAGAGAAATGTGGAGGTATATGAAGTCACATATAAGGTTAGAAATATAGGTAGGGGGTAACAGATGGTTATGTTTTGTCATTGTCCTAAGATCAAAGGAAATCACTGAAGGGTTTTTAATTTATATATAGAGGGGTGTGTGTGTGTGTGTGTGTGGTGTTCTATAGATAAGGAATGATATAATCATATTTTTTAAAACATTCTCTTTTGCAGGGAAAAATAGTGGATATAGATATTTCCCTCTGAAGGCCATTCATGTTAAAAAATGATACTCTCTTGGACAAAGGAGACAATGATGGAGTGAAATGGTCTTATGTGAAAGGTATATAGAAGATAAAATTGACAGGACTTGGTGATAAATCAAATGTGAAGAGTGAAGGAGAAGGCTATATCTAGGATTATGCCAGGCTTTTGGAGTTTAAACTGGGCAAATAATAGTACGAATCATGCAAAAGAGAGCTTAAAAGGTGAAACAGACCCTCCCATCCCCACTTCACAGGATTCATGAAGAAAATCGGGGTTAAAGATAATCAATAAGAGAAGAGGCGAGTTTCTGGTGCCAAGGGGCTGAGGGAAATTGGAGTAGCCCACAGGTAAATACTAAGTAGTGTACTCGTAAGGGGACCATATCAGTCTTGCATGTTCTGATGTATAGCAAAAAGTTGTTCTTAGAGCGTCCTGGGACACCTGAGGTTCCTGAGATCCTTTCAGGGGTCCAGGAGATCAAAACTATTTTCACAGTAATGTTAAGACATCATTTGTTCTTTACACCATGAAACTTTCAGATGGCACGTGATATGTGATATTCTGAAAGACTGATGGCAAAAACAAATACAAGACATCCAGCTGTCTTCATTTAAGGTGCCATTAAAGAAAAATTTTTTAAATGCCAAATTTGTAAAAAGTAGATGATGCCACTGGTTTTACTATTTTTCATTAAAATATATTTATTAATAGCCAATGGCCTTATTGCTATTTTAAATGAATTAATAAATGTTTTGAATTTTCTGTTTTAATTTCTAATATAGAAAAACATGGATTTGTATAATCCACACAGATAATTTGGGCTTCCCAATAATGTCGAAGAGTATAAAGGTATCTTCAGTCCAAGAAGCTTGTGAACTGATCTAAATACTCAATGTGATTTCTAAGGGGTATCAATCACAGGAGAGCTTTTAAATTGCCAGGGACCTGTTGGAGTTTACTTCATAAAAATACTAATACTGCATGTTCTTACTTAAAGCGGCAGCTAAATGATGAGAACACATGGACACATAGAGGGGAACAATAGACACTGGGGCCACCAGAGGGTGGTGGATAGGAGAAGGGAGAGGGTCAGGAAAAATAACTAATGGGTACTAAGTTTAATGCCTGGGTGACAAAATAATCTTTACAACAAAACCCCATGACACAGGTTTACCTACATGACAAACCTGTACATTTATGCCTGAATTTAAAACTTAAAGAAAATACAATAAATTTAACAAACATTATTATTTGTCTCTGAAAAGCAGGAAACTAATATATAGAACCAACTGTTACTCAGAATATGAAGTTATAATCAGGGAAAAACATAAGAAAATCAGTACTTCATTCAAGCACTGTGCAGGACTTCTAATCTTATTATATATTTGTGATGTCTTAAAATTCCATATGCCCAAAATGCTGTTGAAATTATATACATAGAATATTTGTGGGCTGATGACATTTAGGTATATATGCCCTCCTGAGAAATACAGTGTGAAGGAAGTCTGAAAAGGCCCATCCCAGAGCACCCTGGCACACATTTGTCAGAAAATGAGCAACATTCATTCTTTACTTTGAGTGATACATTGATTGTAACATAGAAGCTTGGAAGCAAAGTGACTAGAACAAATTGGTAGTTCAGCTTTTGAACAAATAAAAGGAGAGCAGTATTCAAACGTTGGCTGGCAGGTGTGAATATCCTCATATTAAGGCAGTGTCATCTTTTGCTTTACTGGTTTGTGTTAAAGTTCTGAATTTTCTATCTTGTTATAGGCCTTGGTCTGTTTTATTCACTTCTGTATCCCCAGCTACTAGGAAAGTGTTTGTTTAACATATAATAGCTGCTCAGAAAATATTTATTCAATGAATGCTATGGAGAAAGGGGCAAACAACCCTCTTTGTGTTCTCAACATGCTAGGTGGAATTGCCGATGCCAAAGGCTTTTGCTATCCCTGTTTACTTGTGACTTTCCTTGACTTTCTGTAGAAGAATGAACTTAGATGTGCTATGAACAAGGATGCCAAGCACCTGCATCTCAACGTAAGCAGAACTAAACCTGTGATCTTTCTCCTCAAATTAATGCCTCTCTTATATATATGTCATCTACCCAATAACCTTAAAATATTTTAGACTTTTCTCTCTCCCTATCCCATTTCCTAGTATAACCAATTTGTCATTATATACTGTACATTCCCCCTTTTGATATTGTTCACATCCTTCCCCACCTTGTTTTTCTCACTGCTTACTGCCTTAATCACACTGTTTATTTCTTACTGGCCTGTGTTGTATTTTGTGTTGAATAGTCTTTTATTCCTCACCTCATCGTACTTCTCTGAAAGCTTTTTATTCATTGAAATTACATTTTAAAATGTCTTGTGACCCAAGGTTTTAAGAGAAAAATACACACATACAGTGGACACATGCACGTATGTATACACATATATAGTGTATAGAGATACAATTATCAGTACTCCATAAATTATAAACAGCATGAATATATGTTTAATGTATTTTCAAAGATCTTTTTGTTTAGTGTCCCCAGGGTTTTTAAACCCAGAGCAATGAGCTACAGTAAAATTCAGGTAAAGTAGGAAAGAGCAGCAGTGTGGGAGGGCAGGGGTGTTGACATGCCTGGCTTCCGAGAAACACATGCATCTCAAGAAGGGACCTTTGGGAAAGAATTCGCCCAAGAGAAGAAGAGATGGAACTTGAGCCCCTTAAGCAATCTATGCCCAAAGGCCCCTAAGAGAGTCTTTGTGTTTTCCTGGGTCTCATGGACACCAGTTTAGAGATCACTATTCTAGATCACAAATGAGGTAAGATCCCTCCCTTTGCTTAATTTTTCAGTGTTTCTCATGGCAACTGAATGGGCTACTCTTGGATCTTGCTTGATCTGCCTCATATCAACTTAATTTTTCTCAGCTTCTTTCAATTTTCTGTTTTTACCCCATACCCTACCCATATCAATCATGTACCTTGTCTTGAATTACCATACTGCTCCAGCCATCCATGTCTTTACCCCCATCCTCACTGGCCTAATTGCAACCATTTGCTAAGAATGAAATAAGGATTGTTAACTCTACAATGGAAAGCACCTCTTTGTAGGTGTTAAATAAATGATGGTAATTATGATTTTCTAATACAGTTAGTATATGATAAAACACGAGTTTGGAAATTCCCCTCCAACTTTCTAGAGAGTAAGTGACATAATCATTATCTTTATTCTTTGTTTTGGAAACATTGAAAACCCAGAATGACTTCAGCTAGACTGGACTAAGAGAAAACCAGAAAACTGGCCCAGTTAATGATATGAATAAAAAATAATAATTAATTATCTGTTACAACCAGTACAAGTAAATACATGTGTGGTCCTCCAGATCCCCACCCACTTGTGTACACACTGCATAATCTTCTCCTCTTCGTTATGGATGAAACTTTTGAATACAATGAGAACTAATCTTGTGATTAGGTTATATTATACAACAAAGATGAAGAGATTTTGCATATGTAATTGAAGTCCCTAATCAGTTGACTATAAGTGAATTAAAAGAGAAATTAACCTAGGCAGGACTGACCTAATTAGGTTAGCTCTTTAAAAGAGAGTCTGGAGGTCAAAAGCTCAAAGCAGGAGAGATGCTATCCTGTTGGCAGGAGTAAACTGCCATATTGTAGAGAGGGTTATGCGTCAGAGAAAGTTAGGCAGTCTCTAGAGGAATTATACTGCAGCCTTAAAACCACAAGAAACTGAATTCCGTCAAAACTAGTGAACTTTAAATGCAACACGGAGTTTTAGATGAGATCTGAGGTGTGGTAGGCACCTTGATCAGGACCTTTTGAGACCCTAGCAAGGAGCCTGCGTGAGTTATGGCTGGACTCCCGACCTACAGAAAATATGAGATAATAAGTGTGTGTTGTTGTTAGCCTCTAAGGTTTTGGTAATTTGTTATGCCACAATAGAAAATAAATGCACAATTGAATCCACCACCAAATTTTTGGTTTTGCATTATAGGCTTTACTATATATGTGAACCAAAACATTTGAAAGAATATTCATAAAACGTTATCTCTTACGGTTTCCAGAATGTCAACTTTATTTCATCCACTTTAATAGAAGTATCGTCTCTTTATAGTCATATTTATACCTCTTTCATATATGTATTTTTTAAACTAAAAGCTATCCTTTAATAAGATATTTCCAAAATATTCCCAAAGCTCAGAAGACTTTTTAAATTTGAGTGATATAGGTTTGGCTCACAAATTCTGGTGTCATTTTTTTAGAACTAACACCCTATAAACACTATCCTCTGCTTAACAAAGACATTGGAATTATATAGCATGTTACTTGCATAACTAGCCAGCTCCTTTTTGGACAGAAGAGAAAAAAGAAACCTACTTAATAGCTAGCAAGTGTCATAGTCATTCTATTTCTTGCCTCTCTCAATCTCTTTTTAAAAATACCCTAAAGATTGGTTTGGAAATGAAGAGGAGGGCAACATTTGGATTTCTTGGTGTGTGCATGCCAGTTGAAGGGTGAATGTGCAGGTGAGTGTGTATGTGTGTGTGTGTGTGTGTGTGTATGTGTCCATGTGTGTGTGTGTGTATAGGTTTTATTCCAGAGAAAATTTATAAGAGTACGTAAACCGGCCAGGCATGGTGGCTCATGCCTGTAATCCCAGCACTTTGGGAGGCTGAGGCAGGCGGATCACCCAAGGTCGGGAGTTCGAGACCAGCCTGACCAACATGGAGATACCCTGTCTCTACTAAAAATACAAAATTAGCTGGGCTTGGTGGTGCATGCCTGTAATCCCAGCTTCTCAGGAGGCTGAGGCAGGAGAATCACTTGAACCCAGGAGGTGGAAGTTTTGGCGAGCTGAGATTGTGCCATTGCACTCCAGCTTGGACAACAAGAGTGAAACGCCATCTCAAAAAAAAAAAAAAAAAATACCGAAACCACACATACATACACACACACAAAATCAGAAGGGAAACAATTGGTTTATTATACCTAACTGGTGTAGAACAATGGAAAGACTAATACAATTTAAAAAGTCAATGAGTGGAACCAACCCAGTCTATGCAGAGAAACACTATCACAGGAGTCATCTTTTATTTTAAAGGACAAAACAGATGATTCAGTTTCCTTGGAACACAGTGTTTTACTCTGAAAGGCTTCCAGATTCTTCAGTTATTTATTGTTGTCCAAAATATTAAGAGTTGTCCAAAACATTTCGTTTTATTAGCAGGTCTAGATTGGGAGAGATTTACCTTGGCAGTACCATAGTGTGGATAATATTCAGTTAGGTTTGTTCAGAGGAATTTCCCCATCATTCTGCTATAGTGAAATATATGAAAATCAATCCATGCCCTCTTAATTGTATATTTTACTCTAGGTGCTGGTGCCTGATCTTATGTAGGTTATTTAGCTTTACATATCTGTCCATATATACATAACTTTATATTATCGGGCCAATTTATAACATTATTATACCTTACTAAATTTATGCAATTCTATTGATTTTAAAGAATTTTAGGATCCAGTTGAAAAAAATAAGACCTGTATTCAAAGAAATCAAAACATTATGTAATATTGTTTAAGAGAACAGTGAAAATGTGTGACTTAACCATAGAGGAGAGGACCAAGTTCACAGATTGAAAGGAACAATATAAAACAGGTTAAAAAATAGTTTTTATTGTAAATTCAGAAAAGCTGGGTAAGGGCCAGCATGTAGAAAAATGATTGTATGGACTGCTAAAAGACAGATCGAAACAGAATGCAGGCTGGGTACAAAGACAGCCAGAGAGGTAGGGATCAGCTATAGAGATTAGAGACATCTGTGATAAACTTCTATTAGACTCATTATTCTTCCTCGCAGCCTCTGTCACTCACCAGAAGAGGTTCACCATCAGTTGAGAGCTCATGTTATGTCTCTGGGGAGGAAAGGTAGGTAAAGGATACAGGATTGGAAGGTAAGGATCTAAGGTCCTAGCTTTTACTCCCCTAATGACTTTGTGATGCTGCACACATTTCCGATCTTTTTCTCTCTCTGTGGTTTTTTAAATTTTCTTGATAATATTAGAAGGTTCAGGCTCTTGCCATAAGTAAAAATGTTTTCTGTGGATGTGTGTATTTGCATATTTATCACTGTCAAAATAATCAGTCTCTGAAAATGCAAAAGATTGGGTAGGATTATGTAACACATTCTTAAAATATTAAAACCTGAGCACGTTAAAGCATCAAGTTAAATAGTTGTTAACCTGTCTCACTAATAATCGCCTGCTTAGATCCAGTCCGTGAGAGGAAAAGGAAGCAATAAATTGGACCTTCACTTACCGCATGTTTTAATTGCACAGTACTCCCAGCGGGTGTGAGGGTCAAGAGTATAGCACCATGGCCTCGGCTGGCCATCGGGATTGCGGCAATAATTATCATCAAAGCCCTTGTCGGGATATCTGCAAACCACACCAAGAAAAGCGTCACATAAATCTGCCTGGAAACACCACCCACCCCTCAGCTCACAAAATAACTTTCCACTTAGGTTGTCTACACCTAGCTGGGGAAAGAGGACATTTTCTATGTTTTGCCTTACGAGGACTGCTGATCACTGACTACTGGATCTACTAATTTATATATCCCACTAAGGATAGAGTATCACCTCCTGGCTAATAAGTTAGGTCCATGCGGTACCTTCCCACTAGCTGAGGTTCCAAATGGAGTCTCTTTCTCCTAGAACCCAGTTAAGGGGAGATTACAAAAACACGACTTCATGTAGAATGCTCATTAAGAAAACAGGTCCTCTTCTAGGGAAGGCTTAAAGTTCAAACTGAAATTTCGGTTTCAATGGCGCTGTTACTAATGACAGCTCAGTTTTGGAAATAGAGCCCTTCGAGGTCATGCCCTCACCTTCACCAGATCATGAGACAAACTTCATCACACTACTTTCTCCACACCCCACCTCCCCTCAAATGAACAGAGTCCTGAATTGGTGACTTGATTTTAATTGCTACCATATCCCTTCTGCTCTCACTTAAATGACAAGACAAGCATTTATTTGGAAAATAAGCTGGAGTTTTAATTTCATTAAAAATAACAACAAACAAAAAAGAATAGAGAAAAAGAACAAAGAAAAAACACCTAACAGCAATTTCCAAAGAAAGGTGGGGGACGGAATTTCCTGTGTAATTATTTGTATTTTTATTCTTTATAATCAAACTAAATGAACTTCTTCCTTTTTTTTTTTTTCACCTTAAAAGTTTCATGTAAAATACATGGGAAAAAGTAGACGATTTTTTTTTTTTTTTTTTTTTTTTTTTTTTTTTTTTTTTTGGCGGGGGTAGGTAATGATTTAAGCTCAAAACCTACTCCTGGGGATAAAAGATAGATTTAGTTGCCTGACTTCTCCAAATTGGCTTTTTATATGGGCAATTTCAAAACACACCAGGACAAAGCAACCTGAATGGTTTGCTCTACTTTTTACTCCCTATGAGCACTACTAATGTCATGCTGTTATGCGTGTGGCCTGCAATACCTGAGTCTCTGAAGATGCTCCAGAAGGAGATTTGCCTGCAATTAGTAACAATACCTCTAATCACAGCTAAGACTTGTCAAAGTGGTCATTACTGAATTGGCCCTCTGGTTTGCTTTGGTTTTGTTTTGTTTCTGCTCCGAGAGAGAAAGAAGCTTCTTTTAGTGCTTCCACTCTATACCCTGCTGATGATTTTGTGTTCAGTACCATGCTGATTTTAGAAACCTTGACCAGTTGACTATGTAGTCAGTGTTCTCATATACCTCATCATGAATCTTTTTGCCCTTATACTATTTCCTCCAAATATAATGGCCAGAAATTCTGTCAGAAGAACTCCTGAACATTCTGGGAGTTCTAAATGTTATGTACATGCCCTATCGGGAAAACATAATATAAAGAGAATTTCCACAGCGGTGTGTCATAGAGTGAATAATAGTTTGTAAAAGAATCACTGAAAGCATGATTCATTAATATTTTACCTTTCAGGCAAGAATTTGTGCCGGTGTGGTGTCTGATGATCCCAGCGCTGACAAATCTTGCCTGATTCTGTATGATCCATGAGACCTCGATAACTTTCCCCATTGCAGGTCATGCATTCAACTAATAAAATTAAAGTATGGCATGTTAATTGTTTCTGACAACAAAATAAAAAACACCACTGTTCCATTTAAAGAACAGCACCTGTTTAGTAAACAGATTTTTTAAAAATCCTACACATCATTCTAACTTTTTATTAGGACCTAATGTCCATAAATAGTGACATAAGCTACTCCCCATAGAACACATCATACAATTTAAGTGGGATTTTTGTACTTAGTGTCACACAGATTTACTATAGGGCCACGAAGCTGTCTATCTATTGTTTCAATAACTGTCTCAAAGGCATCTAGAAAATGGAAATAAAAGACAGATCCTTGGAAATTTTTCCTGTGTTGGTCTAAAATGCAAAGATCTCAGTATCTATTTGTCAGCACAATAGTGTTTTTCTCTCAATTTGCCCTCCAAACACATACACAGGAAATAACAAAGTTTAATTGAGTTTGTGTCATACTTTTATGGTTAATGACATAATCAAGACCACATAGATTTAAGAGATCGGCTTCATATAGAAATCTAGTGCAATTCAAAGAATACGGATATTTTTAAAAAATAAATCACAGCTCCTTTCTGTTAGCGAACATCCATGTTGAATAGGCTGGGCAGGTTTACATTCCTATCTGGCTTAGGATAGAAGATGACCTGCTATTGAACTCTGTGTTCCCACTCTTTTTAAAATGTATAAGCCAACGTAATTAGGTAGGATCTTACTGATGATTTTGTGAGGTTAATTCATTGTTCTCTTCTGGCTGGCCTCTTATGTCACACTGAAAACTGAATCACATCAATTGCTGAAAGTGAGACTTCTCAAACAGACAGGTTGATTTATAGCACAGAAAGCATCCTGTGGAATAAATCATTGCTTGGCTTTCCTATGAATCAGGCAAACTTCCTTAAACACATCATTTGTATCTTGGAATTACTGATCATCTAACTTTAGCTGAAGTGGGAAGAGGCATCAATGTTTAGTTTTATCCAACGGAATCTAGCCTAATGAGTATTTGTAGTAATTTGGGATTATAGTATTAGAATCATGACTTTTGAATCCTTGATTCTTATAATCTAATAGGGACATTAACTATTAACTTTCTGAAACATGCAACAACTTGGCTTGATCCATCTACTTTCCTTCATTTATATTAATACATTAGCTAAGAGGCCAACTCAGCTTCCCTTCATTTGATACTGAGATTTTCCAGACTACACCCAATAAGCACCTGAACTGTAAATGAGTGGAGTCCATGAGCATATCAATAAAGGTGTTCAGGTTGGCCAGGGTCATAGCAGTGCTCAACATACGTGATGCAATGTTACATTTCAGCTGATGTTACATTTCAGCTTTCCATTTGAATGCTTAACAGGCTCATTTAGTTATCTCTCTTTTTTTTAAAGAACACAAATTTTGATACTGTCAAAGAAAAAATGCAGCATTTATCATTATTTGTTCCTTCGTGTTGGATGAAATGTACAATAGAGTACTAGGGTCACATATAAAAGATAAGTATTCACATATACAATTTCTACTCTTGTATAGTACTCAGGAAAGAGATTACATCTATTACGCCTCCTTCAGCAAATGCAGCTTGTGATAGTATATTCCTTTCTAATGAGAGTGAATAGAATTATTTCCTGGTAATCACTACATTGAGCAGTATTATAAAAATTTTTCCTTGACTTACACATTTTAATGGTTTTAAGAAAAAATAGCTACATGAATGAAACAGATGGTTCCATAAGATGACCACTTTCCATTATGAGTGTGGCAGATCAATGCTTGTTCAAATATGAATGTGCGTAAAAACCACCTTGAAATCCCGTTATGAGGCAAGTTCTGAGTCAGTGGGTCTGGGCTGGGGCACTAATAACAAGCTCCCAGGGGTTGCTGCTGCTTCTGGTACTTGGACCTCACTTTGCTTTGCAACTTTCTAGATAACAGGATCTATTATAAAAGTTCCGGGGCCGGGCGCGGTGGCTCACGCCTGTAATCCCAGCACTTTGGGAGGCCAAGATGGGCGGATCACGAGGTCAGGAGATCGAGACCATCCTGGCTAACACGGTGAAAGCCCGTCTCTACTAAAAATATAAAAAAATTAGTTGGGCGTGGTGGTGGGCGCCTGTAGTCCCAGTTACTCGGGAGGCTGAGGCAGGAGAATGGTGTGAACCCGGGAGATGGAGCTTGCAGTGAGCCGAGATAGCACCACTGCACTCCAGCCTCCCCGACAGAGTGAGACTCCGTCTCAAAAAAAAAAAAAAAAAAAAAGTTCTAAGTATTTGGCAGTAATAGTTTTTTAGGAGAGACTAGATTTTACTAGGACCTTGAATAGATGAGAGTTGGATAAATTATAAAGGGACAAAATAACATAAAATTAGAAGCATAAGTATGCTATGTTGATAGTAAAGTGAAGAGAGAGTTATGACTGCAGTTGTGGGCCTAAAAATAAATAAATAAAAGTTAGCAAGAATAGTGTTACATTTTAGAAAGCAATGAAAGTTATTGTTGGGGTGGGAATTAAACATGCCATGATTGAATTGAGATACTTAAGTATATTATAGTTACATATTATTTGATTGTTTATACCATACTTTTAACATAAAAGGTATCAACCAGGCACGGTGGCTCAAGCCTGTAATCCTAGCACTTTGGGAGGTTAAGGCAGGCAGATTGCCTGAGGTCAGGAGTTTGAGACCAGCTTGGGCATGGTGGTGCATGCCTGTAGTCCCAGCTACTTGGGAGGCTGAGGCAGGAGAATTGCTTGAACCCAGGAGGTGGAGGCTGCACTGAGCCGAGATGGCGCCACTGCACCACTCCAGCCTGGGTGACAGAGCAAGACTCTGTCTAAAAAACAAAAGACAAAAAACAAAAACAAACAAACAAACATGAAAGCTATCATCTGATTCTTACAGTGAGGAAAACAAGGCTCACAAAAGTTTTAAGAGACTTACCTAAAACACAAAATGTTAAACCTGAGCCTGGAACACAAATCTTCTGACCCATAGTCTTAATTTTTTTGCATTATCCCAAACTGCCTTTTTGTTTTACATATTTTAACTTATTTCCTACATATTCTAACCAGTTATACTTTATGATATACTGATAGCAATAACTTTAGAAAGTTGTTATCCCTACCCTTTTCAACGTTGTCCTCATTGCCCTCTGCTTTTTTGTTTACAACAGTTAACTTGCTCTCCTGTTGCAGTCTCATCTATTGGAGCATTGCAGGGAAAGTGCATAGGAATGTAACTAGATTGGACACCTTATCCAAAGTCAATGGCTGAAAAGTTGGCTGTTTTCCCACGGAATCAAACCATCAAGTTAGTCATAAGAATTATCTCAAGAAAGCCAAATTTTTAACTCATATTCATTTTTCAAACTTTGGGAATTCTCAGATTCTTCTAAATTTTATTAAAGTCAAGCAGTTCAGGTGAAACCATATGTACTCAAGGAAACAGGTGAACATATAAACGATGTAACAGTTTATATGTAGGAATGCCCTTTGGCTCTTTTTATTGCTGTCAGTACATTATTTAACTGCTCCAGCAAGTTCTCCTTTAAAAAAAAGCTAACTACTGCCCTAGATAGATCACAAAGATCACAAAAACTCAGAGTAATGGTTTCTGTTCATCAGTTCAATATTTGTTCTAAGTACAGTTCTGGACTGAATAATAGTAGAATACTATAAAAACTGTGTATAAATTAGAAAATACACAGGATTAATTTAGCAGCTTTCTCATCATACTAACTAACCAAACTTTAAAAATGTTTTTCATTTTTCTCAGTCATAAAACAGGAGTGATATGAGTATACAGACTAAAACAGTTATTCTGAAAGTATCTGAATCTATTTTTAACTAGTGTTTGTTTTATTCCATTAAAGACAATCTCAGAAAAATCCATGCAGGTGATTACTTCAACAAAATTGAATGTTTAAAATATAAATAGTCTCACAAATTTACACATATAAATAAAGGTTTTACAAATAAATTATAAGTTGCCATTTAATCTTTGTAACTTGCCATTTAATCTTTGTTTTTAAAAGTCTTTCTTCACATAGAGTATCGAATTATACACATAAACTTATGTCAGTATTATTTGGGATTTTAAATGTAATGTGTTTTTAAAAATAATGATTATGGCTTAATTAAAATATATTTACTTGATCATTTGACAATCATTAGAAATGACATCTGTTCCAATGACTAATGATTATTTTATTTTAAATTTCAAGCAAACGCTAAAGCAAGAAGTTGGATTTTACATACCTCAACTTTCTAAAACTTTTGAATCAAGCACTAATTATTTTCTCTGTATAACTCTATAAGGTTCTTTTTTAAAATTGTCCATTAAAAGTGTACATATTTATCATGTACAACATGATGTTTTGAAGCATATATACATTGTCAGTGGACTAAATCAAACTAGTTAACATATGCATTACTTCACATAGCAATTTTGTGGTAAGAACATTTAACATCTAGTCTCTTAGCATTTTTTAAGTATACAATATAATATTATTAGCTATAGTCATCATTCACACAACAGACCTATTGAACTTACTCCTCTTATCTAACTGGAAGGTGATAAATGTGATAAAAGAATATTTGTTTTCTTTTGGAATATTTACTATATTTTAAAGTTTTAAATTATAAGAAAATAATATTAATCATTGACTATCAGATACAATTCTTTTAATTTTAAACAAATTTCAGGTGATTATATAGCCAAGTTTTAAGCATAGTTACAAAAATTTCAAAAAATATATACTGTTCTATATGTCTTTTTCATTTGAACAGTCTAAAGTTTGATCACGGGTGTTTTTCCTTGTTTAATTTTAAATACGCAAAATGATTTTATAGTTGCTACCTTAGCCATAATAAAATAACCTTTACAACTTACCATTTAATTTGTATCCATGGATAGAAGTGGCCCATCTATTATACAACTTAAGCATTCTGGATTTTGAGGTTTCCCCCTTATATGTATTTTAGAAGAAATTTAAATCATGTCACATTATTTTGTATATTTTATATTATTGATTTTATAAGTCACTCTTTTCCTCTGCCAATATTTTGACAATGCTTCTTATTTTGGATCTTTTTCATTAAAACCCTGCTAACACATTGCTTGTGTTAGCTTGAATTTAAAATATCACAGTTTAACTCATACTCTCTGAAATATGTTTAACCTACAGGGCAGATATTGGTTCCCTTCTCCCACAGGAGAGTTATTCCACTATTGCCAGGCCACTAATTATTTCCAGAAAGAACGTATCTGCAACCTTTAGTGCCGTGGTGACCAATAGCAGCATGCGCCATTAATACCAGTGAGCAGTGACCTTTTCTAAGGGAGATGTGATGACCTCAAATTATTAAAGATACTGGAGAGTTACATTCTAATGAGATAAGAATAACTGAAAATAGGATTTATTCAAGGACTTCTTTTCTAGCACTTTTAATCTATGTCACCTAGCAGTCCAGTCCTATGTAAGTAAGTATATTTTGACGACTGTATTTCTTATAAACCCGGAGTTGAAAAATCATATTCTCACAAGAACCAGGCAGGTAATGAAAATAGTAAGCTGTTTAAAGTTTGGCCAAGGTACCGGCCTTTGAAAACATGTTTTCAGGTCAAATAAAACCGCTTGCCAATGATTTTCAACCTCAGAAAACTGTAATAGGAGAGATTCCCCTAAAAGTAGGGTTTTTTTCTTCCATGTGCAAGTTTAAGACAAATATTAATTCATTCAGACTTATTCATACAAAACAGACTTGTTCATAACGTGATCATAGAAAAGTTTATTATTTTTAAAAGAAAAGAAAACAATGAAGAGGTTATAGGGAACAGAATATGATATGGAATGGAAAGTAAGAATTTACAAACAGAGATGGAACTGGCTCTAGCACATAAAGTCAAGGATTTCAAATTCACTAACAACAGAAAACAAATCCTTCTCTGTGACAATTAGCTAACAGTAGCCTTTACTTTTTATGTGATAAATATCAACCTAATATTAAATGAATATTTATGGAGGAAATATTTTTTAAAATATTTGGTTAATAACAAACAGGTAAGATATCTTAGTATAAAACTTGGACAGCATTCCCGTAGTCCCCCTCCCCAAATACTCCAAAATCCTAATAATTTTCTAACAGAGTTTCATCCATGTTTCACTTAGATTTTTGGAAATTTAGAGTTTCTGACAGAACTGAAAAATCCAGCTATTCAGTAGCCAGATAACTAAGAAAAATGAAACCACATACAATGCTGAAATGGTTACTCTTCCATCTTGTCAGCCATTCAGTTTTCCACTGCAAAAGTAAAGACAATGCCCTTTTATGCTGTGAGAAGAGCTGAAAACACAGACATGGATTTAAGGTGCCTGCCTTCAAGACAGTTTGGGCTCCATTGCTTTGATCTCTTCAGATCCTATTCTGAATGGTACTCAGTTCCAGTCTATGTGTCACATTTGATTCTAGGCACATTTTCACCAAAACGTGCATGGGGTCAAGATTCCAGTGATCCCTTCTTATATTGTATTCTCTTCTGGGTCCATATACCCTTGTCACACCACTTCAGAATAGTTTGGACAAAATTTCTGTGGAAGCAGGTGCTGGTTGAATAGAATTAACATTGCTAATGAAAGGCTAAGCTTCATTCAACTCCTTTCAGGTGCCACACAGTAAGTAGATTTTGAGGTATGTGAGCTCAAGATAGTAGGTAAGTAAACCCTCTCTTTCACTTTCCCCAGAGGGATGTCTCAGGCAGTGTTGAAATTCAAACTGATAACTCGCTCTGTTATTTTGCATTAATCTGGTGATAATCCAACAGTTTTAAAAACATTGTATAAAAATGTTTAAATAATTATTTGTAGTTGCATTTGCATGAACAACATATTTATTATGATTGATTCGTTGCTGTTAACCTTCAATGTGAGTTACAGTTCTACACATAGGGGGAATAGAATGGCCCACATGGCATTCAGGTTTATTTACCTTCTGAACACTGAGGAATGTCACAGACTTCGTAGCGTACCTCTGGATTGCTTGTGAAACACCAGGGTCCCCCTTCTTCCCCTCGAGGATTTCGACAGTAGTTTTCCTGTAGGTCTTTACCCCGATAGCTCGAAGGCAAAAAGCTAGTTTTAAAATGATAATCATTACAGTATAAGAGCATGCAACTTTTTTTGCCTATTAATTTTACTAATTAGTGGGTATGTTTTTGCTGAAAGTAGAAAAATCCTTTATCTTATATTCCTTCATATATTTTAACTTAAAATTCTGTCATTTCCATCTGTCCTTAAAACGTTTGAATTTTATTAACATCCGTTTAGCTGAATTTCCATATTCACCATCAAGTTAGAAAGATGAGCCTGTTAATTTGCTAAGAGTCAAACATTCTAGAACTTAATCGATGTTGTTTGAAACATAATTTCAAAGCGCCATTAAAAGATAGCAGGTGATTGAGCAAGGCCACTTAGGAGAGAACTGAGAAATCGCTGCCACTGATTTTGAAATCTCATTATTTCTTGCATTACTTATTTGAGATCATTACTTGTTTGTTTATTGCTTTTCTTATAAATAGCCCCCTTTTTTCTGCACAATTGAGAAACAGATTCATGAAGTAACATGAATAAAGAGCCCAGAATCCAATTAAATCTGGGCTGAAACTTCAGCTCACTTCCTTACTGTGAGACCCCAGCAAGTAATTTAGCTTCTCTCAGCCTATTAGCTTACCTGTGCACTGAGTGTAACCATAACCTTTAACATCTTACACCTTATATGGTTATTTTGAGAAGCTCCAAGGGATAATAGAGTAATTGACACTTAACAAATGCTACCTCTTATTAAGCACACTCCACTTCGTAGTCTGTATCTACTGTGTCCTAATAAAGAACAGAATTGCTTATTCTCTTCAATAATTTTGATCATTTTGACTGACTGGAGCTTAGTGATCCCAGTTTTGGTTTATAATAGTAAGCCATTGAGTGCAGTAACTGCAACACATTATCTTCACTTAAAATTTCTTGCCCTACTCTTAGTGTTATTACCAGCATAAAGTATTTTAACACATTAGAAAAGGCCAAGTCTTTTTGATACTTTTGTACTGCTTGTGATATTGGACTCAACAATTAGATATTGCATTTGTCTGCCAGACTTTACACAAAAGATCATAATAAAGAATATACATCTACAGGTAATACCAGTAAACATTTCTTTGAAAATCCAGTTACATTTTTAATATTCAGTTTGCATTTTGTTAACAGGCTTTATTTCTACTTTTACTGAGACCTTAAGTTCTAAATGGCACCAAAATTACAGTGAAGTCCAAGGATTTTAGTCTCTTAGTAAATACCATTCAAATGTGTTTCCTACCCAATGAAACTTCTAATAAACCATCATTTTTCATGTTATGACCCAAAACAAATACAGGTATGCATCATGTACCAAGCAGTATTTTGCAATGAAATTCTTTCATTTCGACATGAGTGTATTCTAGAGTTAAGTCTTCGGAAAATATAAATTATTGGACAAAACAAATAGTGTAAGAGACTTATTACTAACTAAACATTTTCAGGGAACCAATGAAACATTATCCATATTATGCAACTTCAGTGCATCTAAATAGTTAATATCCATACTTCACTAGCATTCTTCATATGGGGAAATAGAAATAAGACAGGTTGTCAGACCGTATGACTGATAAAAATTATAATGCAACTAAAATTCAGCATAATTACACAATTCCTAACAGTAAACTTTTTTAAAAAGTCATTTTTCTTACTTTTAGCTCCATCATTCCAGAATATTTTAATGCATCTTTTGTTTGGGCCATGGCTTACTCACTTTTCTGAGAGAATCAAATGTGACTTTTGCTTTATATGTTTTCAAGAAGTCATGCACTAATCAAATTTATTTAAGCAAAGTATACTATAGCTCTCTTTTACGGAAAAGTTGATATGGTAGAGTGGTGAGAAGTTTATTTGTTAATCACAAAACCCGTATGGTTGCCCCATATCTATCATCTAAATAGTATACAACCTTAGTCCTTAGACAATTTATTTACTCCCTGGGTTTTAATTTCTTCACTTAGATGAATAATAGGAACTATAATTTCCCTTTCTCTGTATCATTTTATATATTAAGATTATTTAAGAAACCTAGTAGCTATAGCAAATGTTCAGTACACAAATACTCAATCTTTATAGTCTGAGAGAGGATTTTTGTCCCCTCTACATATGCACACCGAAATACACAAAGTGATACACCCATATACCTTTCCAGTGGATTTGTAAAGCCAAAAAAAAGGCTGCAAAGAAGTAGTGAATTAGTAAGTCAACAATTTATTAGGAAAAATACAGGTAGAAAGGAAGAGAGAATAATGTAGAAATCAAAAGTAGATATGGCCAAAAGATGAATAAAATTCCCCCATTGGAGTTAACAAAATCAAAATGAAGAGAAAAGATGGGCTCATTTCCATCATTCTGAATCAATCCATATCAAAAACCTCTCTAGGACATGAAGGTGAAATAGCAGTCTGGGTCATCTCTTTTCTTCATTCTATGGTGTATTTTATCTTTTACCTAAATTAACTGTTTTTTTTTGTTGGTGTCCCAATGTATTTCTCCTGCTTTTCTTTAGCACCCCATATTTGACCAAGGGATGAAGCCTCGCCATGCTCTTTCACTTATGTGTGTTCATTCAACAAGTGTTTATGAGAACCCATTACACACAAAGCATGTGCCAGTCAGCAGATTCTGTAATAAGCATTTATTCATAGATACACTATTTTTGGTTCTCTGTCCTTGCTGTTGGCAAGGCTTTAAGAAAGATAAGTGAGGAAATGTTTAAAATTGGGTTACATCCAAATATACTTTGAAATATAAACTAGGGTCTTCTAGGTGCTAGACTCCCTTTGTTTTCTTTTAATATTCACTGTGTTCCTAGGAAACTTGATCTATTCCATCATCTGATTCATTAATGAATGCTGGGTGGCCAATGAAGGATACAGATGTAGATATCAGGTCACCTGATTTTCTAGTTAAGCTTCTATACTAATTTCATCATCTATCATCATCTTTCCATTAAGCCACTTGTAAAATATTTCAATTTAGGGGTCAACAATAAATCATTCCTCCAGACAGAAACATATTTCTTTTTCTATTTTCTGTAAAATTAATCTTTAGTCAACACTTAAAAGTGTTAAACCATCATGCAGCTATTCCAATAAGCTGCTAATTGATGAAAATTATGTGTTTCCCTCACTGAATACAAAAAGGGATTTTATTAATATACTGGATCCTCTCAGCCATAAACATCTATATCACAAGGAAGTGTTCATTGGTAAAAGAGCTGATCGGACTGGGAAGCCAGTTCCCAGAGAGATCTATTTCACATTTACTCCTCCAGCAGAGAATCACAATCATAGAAAACTCTGGGTGAAATAAGACCTCTATTAGGTAAATCTAATGCATTCTCCTGGACTAGGGTAGGATTGATTTCAAATGTTATTCCTTTGTTCATGAAAAACTTAGATCCATCTACTTAAATAAAATGTTTTCTTCACTATGCAGGGAGTAACACCATGCAAACTCTCAAGAGAGGACAAAACCAATCATAATTTTTGTTTTTGTAATATAAGGAAAATACTGTGTTTTAGAGGCATTTCTACATAATTGTAAGTAACTAATTTTGAAAATTGTTGTTTTCTGCTATTGAAATGTTGTAGAGCTGATCAGCTTGGACACTTACTAGCTAGTGTTAATTAGGCCAAGATCATAGGTTTAATCCCAGTGTGGAACAACAAACTCTTTTTCTTTCTGTGTTGGTCAATTAACTCATCTCTGTTTCCTAATGAAGAATCATCTTGCAGAATTATGGAATAGAGTAATTCTACTTTTACTGAGACTTTAAGTTCTAAATGGCACTAAAATTACAGTGAAGTCCCCAAAATGGAATAGAATAAAAAGTAGATTCAAAAAGGCAGTCATCACCACCACTGCAAAAACAAATCACAGCATGGGTTCTACTGACCGGCCAAATGTTTCATGCCCTGAAGTTGTTAAAAGCACAGGGTATAGTGATGGTGACTGGGCTTATATTCTTGCCATGTCACTTCCTAGTTGTGCATGACACTGAAAACTTACTAAGTGTGTTTATGCTTCAGTTTTGTCATGTAGGTAAAATAGAACCAATAAAACTACCCACTGTGTGGTTCTCATGATGAGTAAATGAGATTAACAGGGTACATTGCTCAGCATGGTACATGGTAAAGTAAACCCTCCAATGCATTACTAACAAGGGGAGAGCTGTTTTAAACTACTTTGGTTTCTCATAAAATTGTGTGTGAAATAAGCCTTGACTAATACTCCAGTCAGTATTAGATATCTATGTTTTTCCTCGGTGATGATTGAAACTCTCAGTCTGACGAGCTTAAGTATATTGTGTTTACTCATCTTTAAATAGTATCCATCTGTTGTAATGAACACATTTATCCAATTTGGTCTTTAGGCAATAGGTGAGATGGAAAAGCTGGTCAATCTGAGGCTTGAGCTTTTAGCAGTGGTTCTCAATTTTGGCTGCACTTTGGATTCATGGTGGGAGCTTAAAAAATACTGGTGCCTTATTCTCCCCAGAGATTCTGATTTAATTGTTCTGTGTTGTCATCTTCTAAGTAAGATTCATCCAGGGCTTGCAGCAGGTGATTTTAATGTGCAACCAATGTTGGGATCCACTAAGGTTAAAGAACCCTCAGCCCTCAGTAAGAATCTCATCTACCTCTGATTTTTCACGATCAACCTCTCCCCCTGCGCAGTGACGTACTATCTCAAAGACAGAAAGAGGAAGAAGAATCGTCTTAAACGAAGTTTACGTTATGATTTCACAAATACCGAGATCTACAAATTGAGGCATTAAGGTAAGATATTGTTTTGGCTACATTTTATTAACATATTAATTAATCATATGCTAAATATCAGTCATGAATTCATATAAAGCGTGCCGTAATGCAATTCGGCAAGTTGGCTAAGTTATTCTAGGATTGTAGAATTATTCTGAAGGACTAATATGAGACTGTTAACATGTATAAAAGACAGAGGCTTCATCCTCTTTTCTTCATACTGTTCTTACCTGTGTTCGTGTGGTATCATGGAACTCCAGGGCTGACATTTGATGCCACTCTTAGTGATAGATACTGTTCCCTTGTAGCTGCGTCCTTTACCAATGATGCAGTTTCTAATGTAGTCTATTGAAGAAAGTAGATAAAATTATTGCAACTATGCAAAACATATGCTGTATTTAAGAAAAAAATTCCGTTCAAACCTGTAATTAACTCTTGTAAACTATTTTAAATAACATTGAAACTTCTTGCCTAAATCTTCTACTAGCATTTTCAAAATAACACATTTCCGAATAATCCAAAACAGATGATTGAGAAGTTTTAATTTTGTGTATATATGCATAGATAACTCCAGAGAGCAGTCTCTGTACTTAACATAGTCTGTATACTCAACTGGCCAAGCAATTATGATTTCCTCAAATATATAGACCATTTTTAAAAATATTAAAAACAAAATTAAATGATTTTTAAAACCTATATTGAATTCAAAAAGTTACCTGAGATAATTAATTTGTCTTTCTTAGTAAAATTGTGTGGATTTTTGTTTATATATGTATATGCATGAGGTAGCTTGCTTATTATTTTCCATATTTTTGCAAACATTTCCACTGCTAACTGATAGGACAATCAAATTGTAATAACCTATATATTCCTACCAAATAATAGTACATGCAGTTGTTAGCAAGCTAGAAGACAGTTTGAAGTAAGAATGGTCTTATACTAGATCATGAATTATGTTTAGGATTTGCAGTACTATTGAGGTGTATAAAGATTAACTTACTTCTACAATGAATTTATTTTTATTTAAACATTTACCCTGTTAACTTGAAAACATCTATATATTGTACCATGTTATGTATCCAAATTCAATAGGACACAGTTGTTTAACATTCTTCAATTATTTCATTTACTTGATTCTGCTTTTGAATAAAATAAATACCTAGTGAATATAATATCAGACCACCAGAATAGGCAATCAGCAAATAATATGGTCTCAATTCCTCCTTTAAAGTTTTTTTCAAATATATGATGAAACATAGTCCCAACTCATTTCTCCAGAATCTCCATATTTTGTTATTATCAGTAATCATCACTATAATTTAGTTATCCAACATTGTTAAGTGCAAAATACTGTAGCAAACTCAAAATTTGCTGTAATATAAAGTGTTTTAAACTTTGTAATGAATTAAAGTAGCACTTTCTAAAATGAACATGGAGAATGCCAGTTCTAGGAGATGCTCCAAAAAAAATAAAAATAAAAATAAACAGAGGGAGGAAGGGAATCGAGATTATGAAGTTTTGAAAATGTTCTCCTTAAAGTACCATACTAAAAATAGTCAAGATACTAGTTTCAACTGTCTTAATGGATGAATTGACTACATAAAATATCTCATATATACTAGAAAAATCAGTGAGAAAGACCACTCTGGCAGGAAATTACAAACATACATTTCATTATACTTTATTTCATCATGCAATATTTAGGGAGAAGTCAGTTACCTTTGTTTTCATAGAGGTCAAATTCATGGCCAAACTCTTTTTTCACTCCACTTGACATGCTATTGAAGGGGAACCAGAGGCATTGTTTTCTTGCTTTATCAAAAACAAAAGCCCTGAAAAAAATATCAGAATGAAAAGAAGAAATGCTACTATTCATACAGTATTTAAAGAATGGGCATATGGTTCATCAAAGAGGACAATATAGAAACAAATGCATAATTACATATACATAATAAAAATGAGTTAAATTTGAACCTACCATTTTGATAGCCAAACCAGAAAGAACAAAATTAAGTTTTTGTAGGAGTAGATTTAAATATCAGATTGAATACTCTTTGGACTATTCTCATGTTATTCCAAAAGGCTTGTAGAAAAATAACAGTTTTAACATGCAAAATCAATATGTAACACAACTATTTGAATTACTTCTGAAGGCTTTATTTTTCTGTAACTTCACAAAAAGTTGGAAGATTTTTATCCACACTTGTACAAAATGGTATTATATTTGAGATATTTAAGCTATCTCAATTATATCCGAGATATTAGGAGTAATTTACAAAGTGTGTAACTGTAAAAATTATATTCTAAAATGACATTTTCTAAGGTGCATTAGATATATCAATTGAGCCCTAGGAGATTCTCCTAAAAAGTGGGATCTGAAACCAAGTGTTTGGAAATTTTTGCATATAATGTAATTTTTTGGTGAATTATAAAACATTGCAGTTTATTAAAAGCTATGAAAATCTGTTAAGGATAACTATTTAAGCTAATATTTCCTAAATAGGTTTGCTTATATAAGCATTTTTTGTTTTTTTGTTTTTGAGACAGTCTCACACTGTCGTTCAGGCTGGAGTGCAGTGGTGCAATCTCGGCTCACTGCAAGCTCCGCCTCCCAGGTTCACGCCATTCTCCTGCCTCAGCCTCCCAAGTAGCTGGGACTACAGGCACCCACCACCACGCCAGGCTAATTTTTTGTATTTTTAGTAGAGACAGGGTTTCACCATGTTAGCCAGTATGGTCTCGATCTCCTGACCTCGTGATCTACCCACCTCGGCCTCCCAAAGTGCTAAGCATTTTTAATTTAAAGAAAACTAGTAATATTAGAGAATATCTTTGTGATATAACATCTTAAAGAAAGTTACGAAGACATGACACCCCTACTATCCCTATAGCTAAGTATTATATTGGTTTTTTGTTATTGTTCACTAAAAGAATCTATTTATATAACAAAATGATAAATATGCAAAAAAGTGATAAATTTGTTTCTAAGTGATTCCATCTGTAAAGTGGGTAACAGGATTTCCAGTTTGCTGATCTCATTCACTCTTTTCTCTCGTTCCAATACAATGACAGATTCTTTAGAAAAGTGTTTTTTATATTATTTTACACCTCCATATAAAGTGGGTGGAAGCCATCAAATTCTGTAAGTTGCATCTTCTTTTAGGTTTGACTTTTAGAGTCTTTATCTTAACATCGTTCTAGTTGTAATCTTTTCAACAGCTTATTTTGTCTATTTCCTATTTGTTTATGGCAGGAAGGCAATTCTAGTACCAGTTGCCAGCCATGGCTAAAATAGGAAAGCTTCCTATCTTATTAAGTGAATTTATGAATGAGCTATTTCCTGAAGAGCTTAGAATCAGGCATTCTTGGTCATCTTTCCTACCCAGCAAAGAATAATTTGAATCTCTAGAAAATCAATATTGTTGATATCTTCTCAAGAAAAAACAATATTTAAGAATGTTCCACCTCACACCCATTCACGTCACAGATGGTTTCGCACACTTCTTTGGTATTTTATAAGTGGTTTACGGTATTTTTCATTGTTTTTAAATCATTCTGTTTTATATAACATGTCTAGAAACAACATCCTTTGATTCATTAAGACCCTAAGTTCATAGTATCATAGTATGTTCATTCAATTCTGTATAGCTAAGATAGTTAATAATCCCAAATACATATGTGTGTCTATGTGCATGTGTGTGTGTGTATGTGTGTATGAATGAGGAGGATTTTACCACTTCTGGGCCAAGAAATCTTGGCTCTAATACATAATATTACCTGTGGTTTTCTGCACAGGTTGCCATAAATTTGGAGACTAAATATAACTCAACCAAAATATGGTAGGAAAGTATGAAATCTCATATACATGGAATATGTGAGCACTTACTAATTTATTAATGTCTTCTCTAGTAAAATCATTTTAGTTCCTAGTAAATAAAACGAAAGGAAAGTTTTTCTTTCCTAAGTATAAGGTTGACTAATGTGAAAATTGAATGGTAGCAATACTTTCCTTACTTGTGGGTCCAAGAGAGTTTATTTTCAAAGCTAAATATCAGCAATGAGGTGTCCTCTCCTTCCCTTTTCCCTGCCCTTCCAGCCCTTCCAGCCCTGAGAGGGGAAAATACATCTCTATCCTCCTCAACTGCTGGAACATCTCCATGAATCTACACAGCTGAGATGTTAATTGAGAGTAGTTGTCTCTATTTTTAACAATAGCAAGGCTTTTATAGGAAAGTCAGGGAATAAAACAGAATTATCATAGGAATATACTTGCAAAGTCAATTCCCACTCCCCTTGCCAGGAACTATCTCCCTGAAATTGGCAGTTTCACTCTAGAAATTGAAAGCAGATAGTCTTTCCTCAACCTAAACCTGATAAAGATCTTTTCTGACCATGCTCTTTCCTCTCAGGCCCATAACATTTATTTCTCTGAAAAAGGCAAGATGAAATTAGGACCACTTGCCATGACATTAGTAAACCCTGTGGTCATATTATGGGTCACTACCGAAATGTAATTGAGTAGAATTTAATATGTACAGGATTTTATGCATGACCTTGTTAAAAAAAAAAAAATAGGGAGTGAAAGAGTGGGAAATAAGTGAGGGAAGATAATGAACTAAAAATGTGTCTTCTTCTGATAGTTTAGGAGACTATTCGAATCAAATTGTCACCCTCTTAGCCCAAAACAAAAAGTTTTATCCTCTGGGATCACTGGCAAAGTAGTAAGGCATCAGTTCCCAACCTTTTTGGCACCAGGGACTGGTTTATTTTTCCAAGGGGGTGGAGTGGGGGTGGGGGTGGGCCGGGGAGCGGGGAATGGTTTTGGGATGAAACTGTTCCACTTCAGCTCATCAGGCACTAGATTCTCATAAGGAGCACACACCCTAGATCCCACGCATGTGCAGTTAACAATGGGGTTCAGCTCCTATGAGAATCTAATGTGGCAGATCCAACAGGAGGTGGAGCTCAGGCAGTAATGCTCACTGGCCTGCAGCTCACTCCCGCTGTGAGGCCTGGTTCTTAACAGGCCACAGACTAGTGGCAGGGGTAGGGGGTTAAGGACCCCTGTAGTAAGGAATTCTTCCCTATGAGGTCACACAGGGACTGTCAAAAGACATGAAACTCTCTCCATTTAGGTCCCCTCGTGCCTCTTTAAATTGCCCCATCAATTTTCACCTGAAACTTTACCATTGCTATCCTCTTCTTTCAAACAGTCTCTGCTGACACCAGTGTCTCTAATTTTTAAACTAATTCTCTCAACACCTTTTATTTAAATCCCTAAAAGCAATGATATAATAAAGTTGAAGTAAATTTTGGCTGCTGCCCAAATTCTGTTCTAAAAATTCCTCCATTCCTCTTGCAAGAAAAAAAGTTACTCTGAACAGATATTTTAAAACCCAAAGCCAATTGAATTTCATTTTAGTTATTCAAATTCAATTGCCCATCAGATGAGAAAACAAATTCCATAACCAAAGCCACTGTGGATTTTAGAAGGTAGCAGTTTTTGCGCTCTCCCTTACTCAAGCTATGTTTCCATAAACTGAGAGCTAAGTCTTCGTTTGTAGTGAGTTAAATCTAGAGTCAAACTTACAATTTTATGATCAAATCACACTGACAACAACACAAAAGACACATGATTATAATACATGCATGCTATATTTGGAAAATTATTCCAAGAACGAAATGAAGTAACTTACTTGCAAGTGAATGGAAGTCCTTTATTCCTAGTACATCTATTAGCACATTGGTCTGCAGTATTCACTTTTTTGGTTTTTATCTTCAGTGCTGGATCTATTTTGATTAGGGTAGTCTTTGCTGACTTTTTGAATTCATGAATTGTATTTCTTCTTTTCTTTTGTCCCTCTATTAAATACAAAATGTTTTAAAAAAATTAACATTGGAGAAATGTTTTTAAGGCTCATATATTAAAAAAAAAAAATCCTAAGGATCGTCTACAAGAAAGTGATTTTATTTGACAATATACTAGATTTCCAGGGGTTAGGAGCAGAGTGAGGTAGGGAATAATTAAGAGAAAGAGAGGAATATTGTAATCAAGGAAAAACAAATAACTTGTCATGTAGAGTCACTCATTTACATTCTTTCAAATTAAGGAGCTTTTAAAAATCAGGACAGAGTTCACACTAAAGAAATAAATAACATGATATTTCCCAAACATCATGAAAGCAAATATCAGTGCTAAAAGCATATCATATCATGCTTCATAATTAAACTTTTCATTTCCTTCTACAATTAGTCCTCATGTACGTTATAGTATTTAACGAGATAAGCCAACATAAAGACAGGCAAGAAACTTCACACTAAAAACTGTACAGTGGACAAATTCTTCTGACCTACTCTTTAAAGTCTTTCATATTATTCATATTTTAGCCACTCTCTCCTCATTTAGTGCATAAATGTTTTCTGTGCTTTCGGACACTATTTCTTGGTATCACTGAACTATTTGTCTTGAGATCAAGCCAAATGCTGTAAATCAAATGTATGTAAAACTTCATCCTTTAATGCAGCAATATCATTTTTCTTCATGAAAATACAAGGCGCCTAGATAGCATGAAGTCTCCTACTGAAAACCTGAAAAACAGAACTAAAACATTCTAAAAGACTTAATCTTATGGATAACTTTAGTGTTTCAAAAAACTTGTTCTCTGTATTCTCAATTTGCCCAAAATAGCCCCAATCTGTTAGTGATCAGCATCTTCACAATGCAGATCAAAATGTTTAATAGAATGCAGCTATTGTGTAATAAGGATAGATGTGCTTGTGCTCCTCTGCCTGTCAATTCTTTTCAAACATGCTTATACCAAAGACAGTAAGGATACATTCATTTTTCAGTCAAAGAAACCAAGACTTAGAAAAAAATTAATTGACCACTTAGAAGATCTCAGACTGGAAACCCAGCAGGCTGACTTAAAAACCACCACTCTGAACCACTGACCATGCCATCTGTAGCTAAGAATTGCTAAGATTGTAGTGGAAATATGGCATGTAACATTTTCCTGAATATTGGTTTAGAGCTAGCAGTAGAGAAGAAATGTGGATAGTAGAGCAGGAAATACATTCTTCGTCTGTATCTGTGTTGAAATGTGTCAAAAAAGGAGAGTAAAAATTTGTGGGCACAAAATTTGGAAATACAACTAGCAGAGTGAGGTACCAGAAATGCCATCATACTCTAAGTTTGTCAGCAATCACTGGCTACAGTTGGTTTATGAGATGAGCAGATGCTACTAATTAGTGTCCATCCTAATTTGAAGGCTGCAATAAATTAGAGAAAACACAAGGTCCTCTAAATTTCTGAATCTCTGTAAAACTCCAAAGCACAATCTCCAAAAGACAATACTAATTCCTGCAATGATGTTTTCATTTTTAATTTTTCTTTGCCTTACAGGATAGAATGGCTATGGTACAACAGATACAGTTTAAAAGACATTTTAACATAAAAATGAAATCAACCAAAAATCTGTCAACATGTTATTTACTGAGCATGGACCAAATGCCTTGTACAACACTGGCAATCTATTGACTTGCCAAATGACTTTTTAATTACCTGAAATGTTAACATCCCAATTTCTCAATCTAAAATATAAAAGTTACATTAACTTTAAACTATAACCATTAAGTAAATATTTGAAAATCAATTTGGATTTTTTAAATGTTACAAATATGCAAAGTTTTAGTTTTGTTTTTGAAATTTTATCCTTTAATCTCTGGCATGAAGAAGAAACTGTGATTCTTCCAAGCAAAGAAGGCATAATTCACTTCAAATTTTGGTTTCTGTCACAGAACCATGTTAATAGGAGATAAGTTTTTCCATTAAGAGTTTATCTTTCCTTTGACCTTATTACACTATTTCCAAGGTGCTTTGAAATGCTTCATAGCATAATAGTTATATAATTTCTTGTATAAATTTGAACGTTTCTTAGAAATAAATGATAGTTAATTGACGAAAAAAATCTATGAAACAACTGTTCACCAAAATAGAAGAGTTTTAAACACATATTTCTTAAATATGTGTATAATTATATTAGCTAAAAATATAAAATTGAAGTTGGCCTGATGTATAATGTATTTAGTATACATGTCTAAGTGTGAGGGAAAAGCCTAAAAATCAAAAAGTCTAAGACAAATATTAAATGTGTAATATATTTTAATGTATCAAATGAAACAAAATCTCTGGTCAATGTTCTGGCTTCTTTTCTCAATGCCACGCAAAATGAAGGCAAGCTATGAAGAAGAGTCTGGAGAGCTGAGGTCTCTGTGGAATTGTTGATTGTATTTAATTCTACATCTCCTCAGTTGTTCTACTGAAATGTGTTAATGTTTTGTTGTACCTCATAAAAACAGTCTACCCTTGCTTGCTGACAAATTTTCCAATCACTACCTTTCATCTAAAGATCAAAAAGCATTTTGAAAAACAAATAAATCTATTATTTCCCTTTACTAGATAATAAATAGAAGTGAAAAGCTTGTCTGGGGCTACAAAGCTATCAGGGGCAATCAGAACCAGACACCAGAATTCTCTGCTCACTATTTTGTTCTCATGACATAGAAACTTTCCCTTTTAATTAAGTCATTTATACTAAGCCAGTAACTAATTACTAAAAAATATGAAGTTGGAGCTAATTGTACATCATGTAATCCACACATCTATAAAATTAATTCCTTATTCAATAAAAGAAAAATTCAAAACAGAAGTCATTCAAAAACAGCATCTGAAAATAAAATTCCTTTGCTGAAAATAGTTTCAACTTTCTCTTCCATATGTATTAACAACTGATGCTTGTTTTACTGAAAACAGTTAAAAGCCAGGCTTAATTTGGGAAGAAACTCAAAAATATCTTTGGATCAGATTTTTCCCTACTATTTTTTGTGCGTGACTGTTAGCTGAAGTTTATAAACAAAATATTGAAATGAAATCAAAGGGTGAGAGATCACTACAAATTTGTCATGCTTTCCTGTGCTTTAAATTACAACTCCTTTTTCCTCTTCTCCCAGTATGGGAAAACATTCTGGAAGCTATATTTCCTGAAGAACCTGAAGTCCCTGTTTTAGAGCTGAAATCATTAGGATCCTAGTGAAAACCTACACACAGAAAGTAGGGTCAAATGTATCAAGGTGCTTGAAGAAAGACACATTTCTCCCTCTGGTCCCGGCACCTCACACTCATTTCTCTCAGTACCTCATATATTTTCTTCTCTGTGTGGACTAACCATTGACTTCAAAGGAAAATCATGCAAGGAAAGGATTTGCAGGGTGTGGAAAGAAGCAGGAATCTGGCTCCACATATTCTGAGAAACCTATCCACATGATTAGTGATTAACAGATTGAAGTGGCAAGATGTTAAGATGAAAGTACACAAATAATTAATGGAAGGGAACGGTTGGGACTGGAGATTGTAAACTCTCCAAAGCCAAGAATTTCAAATAGAAATCTAAATTTTCACTGTTATTATGTAAGACATAGATTTTTGCAAATCAGCAATCATCTCCCTTTCTTTAGAGAAGGCAACAATATCACAAATAAAGATACCAAGAAGACAGAGATTGTGTCAGATGTAAATCAAACGCTGGTATTTGAGAAGCTGCAGCATCATCTCTTCCAAGGGGATTTACAAAATGAAGTGATGTTCAGTGTGATTTGAAGGGCCTCCCTAGGTATTTTCTTCCTTCTCCTTTCCAGTTCTTATTTAAGGTTTCATTCTTCTAGAAGCCTCATCCTGGGCTCCACCTTCACTGTCTGTTTCTGCCTACAACTTTCCTTCCACACAGGAACTGAAGCAACAACACTGAAGAACAACTTCAATCAAGTACCTTTTCAACAAAAAAACTTTCAGCTGCTCCCATGACATTCATTTTAAAGACCACATGGTTGAGCATGACCTTCAATCCTATCCATTCTACCTCATCTTACTTTTCCACTCACAGACAATATGCCCCATCACATGCCCAGTACTTCTGCCTCAAATGCTTGCCTTCAGTTGCTGTGTGGGGTCCTTCCTGGGACATTCCTTATACTTATGAACCTCTGTACCTTGGGCCACTTGTGTTCCTGTGCTAAGGTACTGACTATTCGACCATCCATCTTTTCATATGGACGTCAGTACCATATGACCCCTTAACCTGGTTTGATTCTCTATGCTAAAAATGAACTCTCAATCATAGTACAAATTATTTCTAACAGGGTTTTTTATAAATATATCACTTAGCCAAATGATTTTTTTAAGTAAGTTTCCGTTGATTTCACTGCTGCTGGCTTCAATATAAATGAAAAAAGAAAAAAAAACACCACATAGTTCATTCACATGATAATCATGGTAGGAATCTCAGCTCTGTCCCTTAACTCACAAAGAAATAAGATAACTGAGGTCTTTGAACCTCAGTTTCCTCAGGCAAAATGAGTCCAATAGTGCCAATCTTATTAGAATTAAGTAAGATGTACTTTACTACTTGGTTCATATCAGTTGCTCAACAAATTTAAGTTCCTTTCTCATTTGTTCATCTTTATATCCCCCACATACTCTTGAACATTAGGTGCTCATTTAATGCTTCTTTTATTACAGAGGATTGGATATTTGTTTCCCATGTAGGTGGGAGTGAATACAGGGTAATTCTTTATAGGCTAACTCCTACAAAGATGGTGTGGGCCCATTATATTGAATATTTCTTAAGCTTTTAAAAAAGTATCTCCATAATGTATTCTGTTGATAACTGGTTGTCAACTTACAGTATATACTTCTTGCCTAACAATGTGTTATTTTACAATATGTACAAATATAAATTCATAGAATAAATATAATCAAAGCTAGTAACAACAAAAGAAACCTCTAAATAGTCAATATTAAATGTCATTTAAAAAAGAACAAACTTTGTGTGTTCTAAGAGGCTACCCATGTTTTTTATTTTAAAGGTTATTTAAAAAAACTATCAAAATAAACTGGCCATCTAAACAAAGGCGCACCCTCCTTTGATGACAATTTTAGAATTATCCACTTCAGGAATTATTCACAGCATATTTGTAATTCCCAACTGGACTCTCCTTGCCTGCCAGCACTCTTGGGCTGCATTCTGCCTGTACTCAGGAAACACAGTCATTTCTACATTAGGCAAAGTGAAATATAATTACAAATGTATGTCTCCTGCCAAAAGTTCATAATGCATGCCAAAAACAAATAGACACTGCCTATGGTTGATCTACTGTTTGGGTTTTCCACACTGCGTTCCCCTTGCGTTAGCACAGATGAATTCAGGTAACCAGATTCTACTTAAGAACAGTGACATTTTAATCTTTAAAAATGAAAACCCTCAAAATATTAGCCATTATTTCCATTTAAGCTCAAAATCCCCTAAACCAGCAGTCATCTGTGAAGCATTTTTTTTTTTCTTCTTCTTGAGATGGAGTCTCGCTCCGTGGCCCAGGCTGAAGTGCGGTGACACAATCTCGGCTCACGGCAACCTCCACCTCCCAGGTTCAAGAGATTCTCCTGCCTCAGCCTCCCAAGTAGCTGGGACTACAGGTGCCTGCCACCATGCCTGGCTAATTTTTTGTACTTTTAGTAGAGATGGGGTTTCACCGTGTTAGCTAGGATGGTCTCGATCTCCTGATCTTGTAATCCGCCCGCCTCGGCCTCCCAAAGTGCTGGGATTACAGACATGAGCTGCCGCACCCGACCCTGTGAAGCGATTTTAACATGACACATCTCAAGCATGATAACCTGCTTGATTTGAACTCATTGCTTTTTCACTTCTTCAGAAATCTTACCTAAATGCTTTCAAAGTGACCCTTTCCAAACAGTGTCATTTTCCAAAAGGGCCACTTCACAAAATAAAACCAGGTGGGTTGAATGATTTTCCTTTTCATTTAGCAAATTCTTGAGTTTTTTAACCCTTGTACCATATCAAAAACTAGATCGGAGGTCTGATAAATTTCATATTTACCATCTCAAAAGATAGAGCCAGTTCTCTTTTTTATATTGAAAAAGGCCATGTCTCCATCTGGGCATTTGTTCCACTCTTTTATTCTCTTGTGCCTACCCTTGATATTCACTGCCTTCTCCCGTTGGCACCTCAGCCTCTACAATGATACAACAAAATACAGATGTTTCCTCTTGCCCTGATAACAAGAGAAACTTCCCAAAGCAGCAAACGAGATCTCTAAACCTCCAGGCAATGTGAACTTTCAAGCAACTCCTCCCCAAACGGCAAATCCAAGGGAGAAAGTGGGAGACAGAGATGGGCAGTTCTGCAGCTTTAATCAAAGTCTCCGTGCACTGCAGTTTCAAAGGGCAGGCATCCATACCCAGAAAGAATAAGATCTTTAAAAAGAGGCTTTCTCTTTCATTTCTATGATATGCAAATACTCAGAGTTTATTCTGCCTCCTCAAAATGAAAACCTGTACAAAGTCGTAATTTGGCTCCAAATGTTGACTAGGTGATGTGGAGTAGTGGATTATCATGAAAAATTGTTCTCTGGAAAAGGATGACTTCCTGCTGGACTGACCATCACTCTTGCCTCTTCAGACCAGACCCTCTCTTTAGCTTTAAACTTGCCCAAAGCAGCCAAGTTCAGCCAGTATTAGCACTTCCTCCCCATCTCATAATCCACAACTATGAGGCTAAGTGGGACGGGGCTTGGGTTGGAGGTTGAGGAGAGTTGAGGGAAAGTTAATTATCATTTTAAATGCTATTCAAACAAAAAAAAAAGAATGTCAAAAGAAAGCATAATGAGAGCTTTTAGAAACCTATACTACATACTGAGTTCAGAAAAGATGCTGGGAATAGGGTAAAAAGAGGGTGTTAAAAGGAATAGGGAAGGTTAGCAGGAGAGTTAAATACTAATACTAATAATGAAGAAGAAGGGAACTAACCTGCATAGGGGATGGCGATGGGGAGCAGGAGGAGATGCAGGAGGACATGCTGCAGCAGCAGGGCTGGCAGGAGTTTGGTCACCCACATGGTGCTGCTGGACGGGCTGGCGGATCCCTCTGGAGGAGATGCCTGGGTGAAAGAATCCTGTTCGGAGTCAGTGCCTCAAAGAGCCAGTCGGCTCTGAGCTGCTTTTTATTGCGATGAGCTAAGTTTGTTGTGTGATTAACTGGAAAGATCTAGGTCTGAACTCCCTCTTACGGTAAGAAACTGTTTAACAACAGCCCTTTACTCTCTTCCAGCCCCCTCCTTTCCTCATTCGCCCCCCCTTCAACACCACCAAACAGATCCCTGCACCCCCCCCATTCCCCGCCTCCCCCCAACCCCACGCTTAGGAAAGAAACTTACAAAGAAAAGGTCACCTGGCCTGAGGCCAGCTTCAATTTGGAAGCTGGAGCTCCAGATCCCAGTGGCTCCTATCCGAGTAGGGAAGGGAGGAGCAAGGCTGAGCCCAATAGCTAAATCAAGGCACAGACAGAGGACCAATTCGCTCAATTTAAACAGGAAAATACATGTGTTTATATGTCTATTTGGGAAAAGAGGAAGGGGAAGCAGCATAAGAAGAAAGCGAAGAGCTGTCTTTCAGCCAAATGTGCCCCAGCTCCTAATCTGTCTAGTTTTCCTGCTAGAGCAATTGAGGGATTCAAAACACTGACACAGGTTCTCTAGGGAGGGGAGAGAGACCTGGGAGAGGCGGGAGGGGGGCCAGGGAGGAGGGCCCAGGCAAGTCCAGCCCAGGTAGAAAGAGGTTAGTTAAGAAAAGGGTGTGGTATTGTGGGGCCAAAATAAGCAAGCAAAACAAAAGCACGCAGATCGTCAGATGAAAAAATTGCCCCTGCCCCATGGGCTCAGAGCAGGCAGCTTTTTTTTTTTTTTCCACAAACTGCTAAACTCACGAAATACCACACATTTACCCAAAGTATACAAAATAAACTTGTCTGATCTGACTTTTTAAGAGAAAGTCCAAGAAATAGTCATTGTCCATAGGCTGTCCCTGACAGGTAAATATGCCATGTGTCCTTGTACAGGCACACACGTGCACACAACACATTCACACATGTTGGTGTGTACATACATATACACTGGTTAGGACTGACTTTCACCGGAAATCCCTCAAGCTGTTTGAATTCGTGAGTACTGAATATGCCTCTCTTTTCCAGCTTCATCTGCCTGTACACGACAGCCAGCTTCCCAAAGTGTTAAGTGGAAAGATGAGGAGCTTGTATGGGCATGGGGGGACTCCTAGGTATCAAATCTTTGTGAGATCATTGCCCAGACCCCTCACTTGATTCAGAGAATTTGTCTTTGCAGCCAGAGGTGGATGCTCTGGTAACTTTAAGCAAGAGCCTGCTTTATTTCTAATGGATGCCAAGGGATACTTGCCCCTGTGCCTCTCTGAGATGGATTATTAGTAGAGAACAGGGCCCCTGTCCACAGAGGAAGAGAAATCGGGCCAAATGTGGGAATGACTAGAGCGGTGTGTAGCTGTACAGAAGTGACTGTGGGGCTGAATTAAACTCATCCACAGAACAGCCTTCCCTCCACATACCGCCTTCATTTGTCCTCCAGCTCCCCTACCACACCGCTTTCAGGAAAAAACAACCTGCCTGATAAGTCCCTGAGGTTGTGGGATATCTAGAGAAGCTAGGGATTAAGAGAATTCCTTTTGAGGGATCTATTTTATATGACCAGTTTCTATTGCTAATCCTTCTCTTTTATCATTTTCTCCTTCTTTAAAAATCATTTGTCAGCCTCTCTCTGGTGTCCCCGGGATCCATTTTACTTTCTTTTTACCACTCATTAGACTTTTTGGGAAATCTCAGTTCAATGTATTGCCTGACCATGACCCTGAATTGCTCCACTGCATCTCTTGTGCTTTATTAGGGTGTAGGGGCCCAGAAAAATGATACCCCAGATGAAGACCTCAGAAGCAGCTCTCTCTGACCTTCTCCTGCCCTCCAGTCTCCGGCCCTTCATTCTCCCCCAAGGCGAGCCGTAGAAACTAGAATCCCTCTTTCCCAAGGTGGCTCCTAGAAACCAGAACCCTTTTCCCCAAACCAGCTATAAAACCTAAACATATCACTCTAACACCTCAACTTTCTGTGTGAAATCTGGCCATAAAGACATTATCTGACCTACCTTGTTTGATCGTAGCTCATAAGACCCCATTCCAGAGAAGGTCCTGCCCCATACCCAGAAGGAATGGGTACTGTACAGAGATACCAGGAAGAATCTCACCTTGCCAGGCGTCCCCACTCAGTCTGTTAGCATGAGATCATATTCTTTTGTCCAGTTGTATTTCTCCACACCTGCCCACACTTTGTTGAACCTAAGCATAAAAATGGACAATTTCTTTTGTAACTTTGGGTCTTTGTTCTAAAGGCTCTCGGGTTGCGTAAAATTATGATCAAATAAATGTGTATGCCTTTTCTCCTATTGATCTGCCTCTTGTCAGTAATTTTTTTTTAGCAAACCCTCAGAGAACAATGGAAAAGTTTTCCCTTGGCCCAACAAGGGATTAAGGCTGTTTTTAAAAGAAGCTAGATTTTTCTGTAAGTAAATTCCTGTAGGTAAGGAAAGAAAAAGAACAGTGTTTCTATTTATTTTTTTCTCTCAGAAAAAAAACTAGAGTCAGGGTTGTAAATTATTGTTATAAGTTTGGAGCAAAATCCATCTGAGCTAAGAGGTTCAGGACGTTAGAAAATTGAATAAACTTATTTATTAGGTCACACATTTTCACAACTTTTTTTACTGTCACATTAAATATGGTAAATACAACTTAAATATTATATTATATAACTATTAAATATGGTAAATGCAACTATATAATTTATATATTCATATTTCTTGTTGACCAAAATTATTTGGTCTTTCTTTACAGAAATTGTTTCTCATATACACTGAGCTCTTAAGGTATGCTAAGCATCATATTACGCGCCATTGAAAATTATTTAATCCTTACAGTAAGTTTAAGATTATTAAAATTCTCACTTTATGGTTGAGGAAACATAGTAAGTTATTTTTATTCTTAAATAACTTGCCTAAGATCCCAAAGTAATATTCAAGTGTGAGATTCAGAATAGTCATAGCCCATAGGATGGTATAAGTTTTTTTTAACCCCACGAGGAGAAGAATCACATGTTCCAGAGTATAATCACCAAAATAAGTTTGAGACTGGATATACAGGAGAACCTCTGTAATAATTTATAAAATAAATCAATACATAATTTTAAATCTCTCAAAACTATGAAGAAATATTCAAATGAAATTCTAATTATGCTATTAGTTTAGTATGTTTTGATAACACATTCTCTTTGTTCTTTCTAAATCATGCAATTTTTTTTCCCATCATCTACTGATTGCCTTACATAGGCATACATCATTTTATTGCCCTTCACTTTATCGTACTTCACAGATAATATGTTTTTACAAATTGAAGTTTTGTGGTGTCCTCGAATTGAGCAAGTCTGTTGGTGCCGTTTTTCCCACAGCATGTGCTCACTTTGTGTCTCCGTGTCACATTTTGGTAATTCTTGCAATATTTCAAATATTTCCTTATTATTTTACATGGTGATCTGTGATCAGTGATCTTTGATGTTACTGCTATAATCGTTTTGGGCACCACAAACCACAACCCAAACTTAATCCATTCATGTTTGTATTCTGACTACTCCTCTGACGAGCTGTTCACCCATCTCTCTCCCTCCCCTCAGGCTTCTCTATTTCCTGAAACACAACATTATTGAAATTAGGCCAGTTGATAGCCCTGCAATGACCTCTAAGTGTTCAAGTGAAAGGAAGAGTTGCGTGTCTCTTTCTTGAAATCAAAAGCTAAAGATAAAGTAAGCTTTTGGGGAAAGGCATACCCAAAGATGAGTTAGGTCAAAAGCCAGTCCTCTTGCACCAGTTACCGAGTTGCAAATGCAAAAGAAAAGTTCTTGACGCAAGTTAGAAGTGCTACTCCAGTGAACACACAAATGACAAGAGAGCATAGCAGCCTTATTGCTGATATGCGGAAAATTTGAGCAGTCTAGATAGAAGATCAAACCAGCTGCAATATTCCCTTAAGCCTTAAGCCAAAGCCACAGCAAGGCTCTGAACATCAAGCAAGACCCTCCATCAGCAAAAAGATTATCACTCACTGAAGGCTCATATGATCATTAGCATTTTTTAACAATAAAGTATTTTTAAGTTAAGGTATGGACATTTTTAAACATAATGCTATTGCACACTTAATAGTCTGCTGGGTAACTTTTATATGCACTGGGAAACAAAAAAAAATTCATGTAACTTGCTTTATTGCGATTTTTGCTTGATCACAGTGGTCTGAAACCAAACGAGCAGTATCTCCGAGGTAAGCCAGTACTTCTTAAGTGTTAAACAGTTTGTATAAATCCCCAAAAAATTGTGTCTGAAAAGTTTTTGATAAAATAACTTGTAAAGAGATTACTTTAAATACTGCAATTTACATAAATACTTAAATACTAGATGGATACTCATTACCCTATAATACCATTTTAAATCTGTCCTATGATTGAGGTTTCTAGTATCTCATGGATACTAGATGGATTTAATGGAAAAGCCTCTATTACTGTGCTTTTTAAAAGGCTGCTGCTTTAACACAGTATCTTTCTTTGTCTTAAGCCCATGTTTCTCCACAAGTGATGCTTGTAAGAACTTGTAAGAACGTACATGGGGAATAAGCTGACATGACCTCATGATCTGTAGATTGCTAATGAGTTTTGTTTTCTTGAACTGGCCATTTTGTTTACTAAACGCCTGTGATTACTAATGCATTTTGTGTTCTTGAACTGTCATTTTGTTCATTAAATGCCTGTCACATGCCAGGTGCCATTCTGTTTCTGCTACCACTTGGATAGGCTCAGCTTAGTCATAGGCCTACTTTCAAATCCCAGCTGAGTCACTTACTAAAACAATTACAAATTGAGGAAGCTAATTTATCGCCCTAATATCTCAGTTTCCCTATCACCAAAATGGGGCCCTGTGTGTCAGGTGCTGTACTAAACACTTCATATGTATTATCTCACTTGCCCTTACACCTTGCCTCAGGAAAAAAAAGGTATGTGTATCTAAGAGGTATATCTTATTATTGTGATTGACTTACAGGTAATGAAATCAACATTTAGAGACGGTAACTTGGTTTAGGTTAAACTGTTAATGAAATGTGATTTCAAGACACCAGCTATCCAGGTATCCAATCACTGCTATCAAACACTATGCCACATTGAAAGAGATCCAGATTAAGAAATTTCCAGCATTCCTTCTCTCTTTCAAATTAGATTATTCTACTTATCTGAATTCTTTAGTAGCCACTATACTTCTATACAATTCTTACCTTCCAAACCTATGAAGGAAGCACTTGTGTAACCTTTGGTATTGCTTACTTTTCCTACACCACCATATCTTCTCATTCTTTTCCTGTTTGTTGATTCTACCCCCAACTGGTCACTTTTTATCTTTAGACCTTGCCACTGAATATGTTGACTACCTTTAATGTAGGAAATATTACAAAATACATTACAATTTGAATCAGACAAAAACCACTTTAAGCACATGAAGCAGAAACTAAAATCTATATGACACAAGCAGGCATGATGACATATTTATTTGCAAAATTATTGAAGAGTGGGTACAACATCCATGCAGACACCTAGACCTGTGATGCCTAATATAGTAGCTATAAGCCACATGTTCCTATATATATTCAAAATTAAATTAATTAAAACTAAACTTCCTCTGTTGTGTTTAGTAATCACATATATGTGGTTGGTGGCTCCCACAGCAGATAATGCAGATACAGAATATGTCCATCATTGCAGAAAGCTATAGTAGATAATGTTGATCTAGTCTCAGATGATTAGTGTAAATGTGGTCTAAATGTGATTATGGGCAAAGCAAGATAATGACTATTAAAGGCATAATTTTAAAAGACACTAAAAAGTTATCTGTATGTTGGTGGCACTTTAGTTTGAAACCCCCCTTTCTTTCTACTAGTATTTTGCGTAGTATATTATGAACAAGGATAACAGGACTTTGATTACTTTGTCTCTTAAACATAAAGTAACAATGATTGAAGATAGCTCCTTGTTCAGAGAGTATGCCAAGCACATATCACAGACACAAGCCCAGAGAAAATGGTTAAAGAAAAGTGTTTTAAAATAGTTCTGTCTAACAAAACACCTGTCTACTAAGGAATGTGATGCAATCTATAGAGTCAAGTATAGAGTCTCTGGGAATTTGGTGAGTCTTTGTCCATTACATGATAAAAATGACCTAATTGAAAGCAACTGACAGGACTTCAGTACACATTATAGACTTAATGTAAAGGTTTCATTTTTATTAATTCATCATTGATTAACCACTAAAAGGACTCTAATGGTTACTCAGTCAAATCATAGTCTCAACCACTCACCCATGACTTTGCCACACTCCCAGGAAATCTGTTGCAGAATTTGTGGTGAGACCACAAAGCAACATCCAGGAAAATGACAGTAACAGTTAAAGTACATCATCACAGGATAGGAATTGTCATGTGTGTAAAAATAGCAGGGTTTCTTTTTCCTCTAGAAATATGCCATATGTACTTAAACAGCATTTTTATATTGTTCGCTATGACTATAAAACAATAGCAGCGTACATATTAAAAGAAATTCTTCTCAAACAGAAAAGACCGTCATGACTTGAGCTGTGTTTTGCCTTTTGGGAGTAAAGAGAGGATAGGCGTTGAGAACACCAGGAAATCTGAGCTAAAACTAAACTCTGATGCTGCATTTTCAGTTTTCTTTTCTGAGCCACGAGGGGCCATTTTCTGAATCCAGGGGGCCTAGTTAACTAACACTCATCACCTTGTGCTTAGAGGCCAGCTTTTATGTATTTCCAGGTGTTGGCTGCTTTGTTAAATCTGGAGTGCCCCAAACTTATAAAGCCCAAGCACTCCACACCTGGTATGTTGGACACTGGCGTATTAGTAAAATGCATGAATTGGAGGAATCTATTTCTTTTTTCCCAGTTTAGAATCCAACCATGATAAAATCATTAGTGTAAGAACATGGGAATATTCACAATAAGGTACTTTTCAAAGTAACTGTTTAATCCATTTATTTTGCATCTTAAAAGCCACGTAATAAAATTGAGGTTTCCCTTTTACTATATGTACATGTTGCATGTTTATTGTGGTCCTGGGGATATCTGAGGGCAATTCCACTTACCAGATGGCACTCAATACCAGGAATTGCATTTCAAACCTGGGAGGAAAAGGCTCCACCTGGTGGAGCACTGCTTTTTTTTCTGTACGGGGCCGAGGGTTGGGGGGGCGGTGTTTGTTTCTTTATAATATACTATTCTGTACACCAGTCATCTGGTGCATTGGCCCTTCTTAGGAATTAAAGAGTTATTTAGCTAACGCTATGACAGCATGGCCTATGATACATTAATCTTGCAACATTTTTTAAATGACTGAATTCATATCTAGTTTATCCTTAATAAGATAGTATGCTTTAAGTTTTTTAAGAAGCTTCTACTTAAATTCCTAAACTATGAGCCTGGGAATCCTCATTCTAAATGGGAGGGTTCTTGGCAGACTTCTTACCATTTTCAAGTTTGTGAGGATTTGCAGTTACTGGACTCCTGGAGACTTGATAGAGCTAAGGTACTATCAAATCCACCAGAAACATTGCTTTTTCTAGCCAAGGAACAAAGGATGTGAGGAGGCAAATTCATAGTTCCTGAAATTTTTTATATTCTTTATTTAATCTTGTTTTATTTATGTGTTTTTACAACTCACAATAATGAATATAGCAAAATTAGGGAAAATGGCAAGTGTAAAGGACAGATGAAGTATGTTGCCCAATGCTTTAATCTAGTCCTGAATGAAGGGACTAGAAGGGAGAAACATCTCTAGAATGAGCCTAGTCTCCTCATGCTGCAACTCCAAAACAGAATTATGCCTTGTATACTGAGTAAGTGATGACATTTAGCAGAACATCCACTATGGAGAGCACCAGATTATAGCTATCCTTCAACTGCTTGTTTGCTTTGCGCTGATAAAAGAAAAAATGTTCATACAGTTTTCTAAGTCTCTTTTGTGTGGTTAGTTTATTTGCTTGTTTTATGTGAGTAAGAAAGATTACATATGGCCCTCTCTTTTAAGAGTTAAGTAAGAGAATTCTCTTTTTCAGCTATCTCTGTCCAGCCCCAAAATGATGTATTTATCCTAGCATTTCTCACATTTAAAGGTGCACTAATATTTTTCTATAGTTTTTTTTCTGTCATTTTCCTAAGAGACAATCTTTTACCTCTCCAAAGTGCTATTACATCTTATGGTTATTTTGCCATTGTCCCGAATATTACTTATCAGAAAAAAACTTCGTGTCTTGTTTAATTTTTAATTCAGGATTTCTGTACAATATATAGCTTGAATACCCTGCCAATTAACATTTCTTGTTAGGGATTTATTTATTTTCTTCCTAATGTACACAATGAGATAGCACAGTGTAGAGCAGCTGGTTGAAGTCTTAATTATACCACTTACTAACTGAGAAAACCTGGACAAATTATTTTACTGTATTCATTTGCAAAATGATTATAATAAGAGTTGTAGCAGTTATTTACACTTAAATGTATTACATGTGAATTATAGTGATGATTACAGAATAAACATGCAAAACACAGATGACATATTTAGGAACACAATACAATTTTATTACTAGTCTTATTAATACCGAAACATTTAAGATAGTCTTTGAGTCATTTAATATCTCAAACAGAAAATACCTAAATTAAAATGCAGAGTGAAGGCATGATCTTGGCATAATGGTTTTAGGAAATGCCTTAGTATTTAACAATTATTTAATCCAAAGTATCTGTTAATATTTTACAATAAGTTTTAAGTGAAACTAAACATGAATTTAAGTTTGCTGCATGCATCCATGTGTTAACCAATGCAGGGAAGCAGAAGAAGCCACATAATTCCATGTTATAAAATATTGCTAGTAAAAAATTATATTTAAGTGAAATAATTTGGTATTTTAAAATGTAAGAAGTTTTGAGCATACTTAACTTTGCATTGGCATCATTTCTTGATAAATGTCATTAAAATAATTTTCTTGAAATTCCGTAAGGGGTATACAGCACCCAGGAACTAACAGCATTTGTATTTTGTACCATTAAATCAGTAAAAAGAGAATAAATACCATCATGCTCTGTCCAAAAAATTCTTATTGACTCAGCTTCTCAAGTTTATTAATAAAATGTTAACTGAATTTTCCTATTTCCAAAGAACTCAGGCTAGCCACTCATTCTATTAATAGAGTACATGATTGACTATATATTGTCCACCTTTTGAGTTAGAGCCTATAGCAGTGTCTGGCATAGCTTAGTGACTACCAAAAGATATTTAGCAGTCACTAAGTAGGCTTTAATTGTTTTCACCTAATATATTCAAAGTATTTGATATTTTCCTTCAAACAACATTGCAAGGCCAACGCAGTGGCTCATACCTGTAATCCCGGCACTTTGGGAGGCCAAGGTGAGTGGATTATTTGAGTCCAGGAGTTTGAGACCAGCCTGGGAAACTTGGTAAAACCTCACTTCTACAGAAAAACACAAAAATTAGACAGGCATGGTGGTACAGGATCCCAACTACTCAGAAGGCTGAGGTGGGAGTGTCTGAGCCCAGGAGGTTGAGGCTGCAGTGAGCCATGAATCACACCACTGCACTCTAACCTGGGCAACAGAGTGAGACCCTGTCTCAAAAAAAAAAAAGATAATAGTAAATTCACTATTTAATTCCTTTCACACAGACACACATCTGTATATACATGCATACATACACACACACTCACAAGAATGCATAAGTAAAATCTGTTCATCAAAACCACCGTGAATTACTCTAAGTCAGTTTACCATTTAGTAGACTGCTAGATTTATAAGTGACTCAAGGTCTGTCAATTTACAATAATAGAAATTGAAACTGAGAGCAGAGTTCTACTTTTCTAGCTGTCAAAGATTCCCATTCTCTGATACATATCTTTATATATAATTTAAAGACAAAACCTAAGATCTATGCCTATTGGCGTTGTATTGAGATTGTGTTAAGCTCTAATAAATGGCATTCTAAATAGTATATGATTTGTAATAGCAAAACTTATGAGCAATATATTAACATGTATTGACACTAGAATTTATTTTTTATAATTGTAACACCATTCATGAATGCATTTATTTTTAGAGACATTTATTTTTAGAGACGGAGTCTTGCTATGTTACCCAGGCTGGAGTACAGTAGCTATTCACAGCCACCATCATGGCACACTACAGCCTCAAACTCCTGGGCTCAAGCAATCCTCCTGCCTTTGCCTCCAGAGAGCTGGGACTACATGCGCCTGCCACCTCACCCAGCAGTTTATAAGTTCTAAATGGAATCTTCCAATTTTTGACTTGAAATAATTAGATATTACTGTTTCAAAAACAAGTCATGTGGATTTATGTACAAGAGATGTCTATTTCCATAAACCTAAAAGCCCTTTTCTTATATCATCTTTATTGCTTTATACATCTTTCTATTTATTCATTGATTAAAAACATTTATGATGTATTTTCTAAGTGCTAAAGATACCATAGTGATTTTATATGTTGTGGTAGGCAGAATAATATTTCCCAAAGATGTCCATGTCCTAATCCCTAGAAGTAATAACTTTACATAGCAAAAGGGACTTTGTATATGTGGTTGAGGTTAAGAACTTTGAGATGGGAGATTATCTTGGTTTATCCTGGTAGGTCCATCATATGAATACTTTAAGTCAGAGAACCTTTCCCAGCTGTGCTCAGAGAGAGCTGTGCTGTCTGATAACCGTCAGAAGAATGCAACATTGCTGATTTTGAAGATGGAGAAAGGGGGCCAGAAGATAAGAAATATGGGCAGCCTGTAGAAGCTGAAAAAGTTAAGGAAACAGATTCTCCCCTAGAGCCACCAGAAATGAACACTGCCCTGCTGTCACCTTGATTTTATCCCAGTAAGATGCATATCAGACTTCGGAGGTACACTAACAAGGAATACAGTTGTGCTGCTGTAAAACCAAGTTTTTGTTTTTTGTTTTTTTTGTAATTTGTTATATCAGCAATTAATACCTAATATCTTCTTGGTATGTTTTACTTCTCTGAATGTTTTGTAAACTCTTTAAAGATAGTAATTAAGTCTTATATTTCATTGTATCTTTCCAAATTACCTATTTCTATGCTTTGCACTTAGTATTAAAGGAAATCTCTAAATGATTGATACAATAAGGAAGGTTTGTTTTTTAAGAAACTATTTGTATTGATTAGGTTACAATGATAATCTTACCCTCACAGTGGTTTTTGCCTTACCCTGTGCAATGATGCATTAACTGATCTTTAAGAGAAACATTTTGCAATGTGCTGTTTATTCAAGTTATCAGGAGAAAGCACAAATATTACACTTGACTTTGCAGGAAGATTAGCAAACAATAGTGCTGTTTTGAAAGACAGAGATCTGTATCTTTGAAAAGGGAAGTGGCAAAACTGTCTTTTCCTTTATCTATTCAGATTCCTTAGGAAGGAGGATTTTACAACTAGTATTATCCTTGTTGGAGACTCTTTTATACGGCGGGCACTCCTCCAGTCCAAGTTATCTGATACCCTAAACCTTCCTGGAGCCTCCTCTGGGATGTAGATCCAAAGTTTTTGTGCAAAATGTAACTGAAAAAATTTGATGTAGCAGTGCAGAAACTTGCCAAATAATTTATTAAGAAGAAGCAGAAAAATGTTACAGAAATTGCACAAAGTTTGTCAAACAGATGATTTTTGCTAAAAATCCTGGCCACACCCTCCAGAACCTATGGGTGTAAAGTGGGTAATTGAAAATATTTTTATTCCCGCCCCTCTTACCTTTTTAGCTCGTTTACTATACTTTGGATGACTCTTGTATTTACATATCTTATTACATACATAAATCATGTGTTAAAACCCACTCTAATTCTTGCACCTGCTGGGAAATGACATTAATAACCATTGAGTGCCCCATGTACTAATAGATATGAAATCATTCAGAGAAATAGGAGACAGCTACCCCACCCAAAGGGGGAATTGTCTTCTACCAATAGGCCTAACAATAACCTGAGTAGAGCCACTAGAGATTTTATATAATATATATTTAAAGTTATTTCACGTATTTTTATACTTAATTTTGTATTTCCATTCTTTGTATTGTATTTCTTGTAATTTTTTTGACTCAGTAACTAGAACTCAGTTTATTTTTTTGTTCCTTTTTGCTCAGTTATTATAATCTTTGGTGACCAAAACACTAGTACATGGCAAATCTGAGACTGGAACCCAAACATTCTGCTTCTGGAGCTTATTCTATTATCCTTTAGAAAAAAGGACAAAAATAAGGCACAGCAGTCTAGGGAAAGAAGATAGGGATTTTCCTCTCAATTGAACTTGAATGTAATGTAGAAAATGGGGAGAAATCTATCCATTAGTAATAAAACTGATTTCTCTCCTTCGGTAGGTGACAGCATGCATAAGTCAATTGTTGCAATCACTACTCAGGACTGCCCTATCCCCCACATGCATTGATCTATAATCCCTTTCCATTTTTTTTTTGAACGCTATTAGTTGTTACAAGTGTTTTTGATATTGAAATAAGTTATTGATGCTAACATTCTAGCTTTACCCATTGCTGCTAACAGCACTTCAACTACTAGTCATTTACCCTCTCTTACTTCTTCAAAGACAGGAAACACACCATCATTCTTGGCAGTTCTATTACTAAGCCGTTGTACGTTTAGAAAATGCTCCTTCATGTTGATCTGAAATCTACCACCTTATAATGTTCATGCATTTGGTTGTGATACTGCTTTCCAGAGCCAAAGAAAATAAGACTACTCTCTTCAGAATACATAAAGATGTGCAGTGCTTCATAGGAGGCACCCTACCCCAGTCCTTTCAATATTCTTTCTCAGCTGTTATGTTCAAATGCCCTTTTAAACCACTAGGTCCAGAAGAGAATAGAACATGATAAACATGATCCACTCCATGCAGAATGGAACTCTGATTATTTTTATTCATGAGCTAAAAACCAAAGAAATGTCAATTAGATTCAATTATTATAACACAGAACCTGCCATCTATTGACAGGCTATTGTATGTCCAAAACTGGGAAAGAACTTCATATAACACTGTATCATTTAATCCTCATAACAGCTCCCTAAGGTGGGTACTTTGGGGAGCAAGGCATACTATTTCTATCCAGATGCAATTTTTCTTTCTCCACATTTTGTTCACTGTGGTCTCTCAGTGCCCACTCAGTATCACTTCTTCAGGCAGGCTTGTGAAACTTCTCTTGCATGCTTTGTGGATATTTAGGAACAATAAAATATAAAATGTACATAAATATATTTTATAGCAGTATTAAAATGATGTAGTAAAACCGTTCTCACATAATAAATCCTCATAAATGCAGTAATTTTAAAGTGTTATTTTTTCATGTAATCCGTTCTTTAACTCATGCTTATAAGGTTATGTCAGCTCAAATAGTTACATATGATTTGATTAAGTAATATTAACAGGTAAACTTTTGGTCACAGAATTTTTAGCTGTTTGTCAAAACTGAAATCCACAATAATTAGGAAAAAATCATTAAGAGAAAGCTGTTTGGAACATGAAAATTCAAGCAACCATAACAAAAGTATCTGTAAATGACAAAAAAAAGCCTTTGAGAAATTTATCCAGATTTAAAAACAAAGATCATTGTTTTTCAACTGGAATAAAATTTAATTATAATACCATAGGATCAAGAGTCACTGTCCCATAATGTGTTTTAAATTAACTAAATGACACCTTACCCTCTTTTTATATCTACTCCAGGAAACCCTGAGCTTTATAGTTCACAAAAATATAAACATACTTGTCAGACCTCACTAAATTTATTAAGATCTGGCAGAATGCCTATGCAAAAAAATATGTTTCAGAAGGAAGTTTAAAATGAGTAAGAAAAATAACCTCTTGAAGTCAGCCAGCAGAGCAAAGCAGGTTGCAGCTAACTAGTGAAATAATGAGTTCCTTTAGTACTTACCTATCATATACTAACCATTTCATTTTTTAAACAGACTTCTAAAACAGATTCGCTGCACCCTCAGTTCTGTTCACTTTGACAATAATAAAAATCTCACCGAGATAAATCTGTGTCATGAAAATGAGAGATAAAGATGAAAAACATTAAATAGGTGATGCTATCACCCACACTGATACTTTAAATTTGTTTTCACCTGTATCTTGAATTTATATAGTCCTTGGTTAATCACCTCTGTATTATGCTGGCTTGGCCAACATTAGGCATAAGACAGGGAACCATGGTTACTTCAAAATAAATAATAAAACAATAGATGAGAAGTCTTTCAAAATATTCACAGAAATAAAATGCATTTGAATCACCATTTATTTCCTTATTTTGTATGCTGATTAGCATTTTATTTGCCCTTAAGAAATTAAGAAAAATTAATGAACAATAAATACACACATATAAATATACATTTATATATTCAAGCTACGTGAAGAGAAAAATAGTAAATTCACAAATATTCCTTAAAATAATTGATCATTTTAGTGTTATTATTCTTAAAGGGTCACCTCCCCAAAATTGTATTTCCTTTTACTTCCAAATATTCTAATGTTTAAATATTAAATATTTAATTCATTAAGAATTTCTGGCGGGGTAACACTTTTCAAAGACAAATTTCTTAAAATTTAGTGATTCGATATTTTTAAGAATAAAATAATTTTTTCAATATCATATAAATTATGCCAAAGGTTCACTAATGTGGTCCATTAAATGTGTTCATAATTAACCTAATTTTCTGCTACTGTGGTTAAAAATGTTTATAGGATCTAGTCCTGAAAACACAGATGTAAATTTACGTAAGTTACCATAATTTAAACTGATTGTTGCTAATTACAAAGGAAAATGACTTCTGAAAACAATAGTTTCTTTATAAATTCCTTATTTTGCATTAATTCTGGCAAAAAAACAAAAGAAACTCCACATTTTTTGCCTCTCATTGAATATAACAGCCAAGACATTCAAGATACAACAGGTGAGACACAAATGATTTTGGAGACTAAACTATTAAGGACATAATTACCCCAAAAGTTATAGATTAAGTTTCACTAAAATAAAATTTAAATGAAATTAATTAAAATGTAATTATAATTTTCTTCCAAGAGAAATATTGTTTTCCTTCTGCTGATCTTTTCCAGGTATTGAACTACCATTAATATTACATTTATTTCTAAATAAGGCCACTGACTTAAGAGGAAAAAGATCATATATAATAGTCCAAGTATTGTGCTGTAATGTAGAGAGAGATAATTCCACTTAACTGCTCATATGCAGTTCATGTTGCTATACTTTTTCCTATTATTATTATATATTTATTATACTATATATACTTGATATGAAAACACATGCAAATTTACATTTAAAACATCACTTAAAAAACATTTCAAGGATGTTTGGGGCCAAAAGCAAGAATGCTTTACTGTAATTTTTTTAACTTGTTACTTATTTTGAATAAAACGGAAAGGCTAAAAGTAGAATTAATAAGTTAGCATTGAAGCAGGACCCATATATTTTTTATTATCTCTGGCATTCATTGGTAAATGGCAATTTAATTTTTTATCCTATCCCACTAATATTCACCATAAAGCATCTTTATCACTTGGTTTCCATAATATTATACTGTCATACTTTTTTACTATGAGCTTTTATTTTTCTCATTTATTGGATCAGTTTGTCTCCATATACCCTATCTTTGGCTACTTGCCAGAGGCAGAGTACTTCATTGTGTTCCTTTGCCTAAACATTCTTCCTCCCAGGGCTGCTTTATTGTCATGGCATAGCTCCTTAATGACAAATAACATGTTTCATTAAATTATGATTCCTCAGTATTTAACTCAGAGACCCACATATGTTTCAGTCAAATTATCTATATTCATTCATTCTTTCTTTTAGTTTTTGTTTCTGTGAAAGTTTAATGAGTGCCTATTTTCTGCCAATAATAATTGTAGGCTGATGAAATAGGCAAAGGTCTCTGGTCACCTGTAGATGATATTTTATTGAAAAGAGACAGCAAGCAAGTAATTACACAATGACTGAGATTATTTTAGATAAATAGTGCTCTGAAGAATATAAAACACGATGATGTGTTAGGAGTGCTGAAACAAATAGGGATGGAAAATTTAGATTGGACTAAGAAAGACAGAGTAGGAGAGGTGACAAGAGAATTAAGACCAAAATGTCAAAAGCAAATGGTTTTGGGAAATCTGGGATAAGAGCTTCCAGAGCAAGTATGATTTGAAAGGTATATGTCCAGAATGATCCTGTCCTCTGACTGCACCTTCTCAGTCCCTTCTGGTCGTTTTGATAAATATTTGAATGCCAACCCAGAGTTAGTTTAACAGACCACCATACTAACTTCCTCAAGACTTGCTAACTCCCTTAACATTAAAATGTTTTTTGGTGACATTACCATTTTTCAAATCACCAAGTACGGAATCTTGAATTAGCTGAGACCTTCATCTTTCTTTTTCATGAAGAATCAGCCAAGATTCTTTCAGATATGTTCTTTCTCTCCCCCTCTCTGTTTTTTTGTTTGTTTGTTTTTCGAGACAGGATCTCACTCCCATTGCCCATGCCAGAGTGCAGTGGTGCAATATTGGTTCACTGCAGCCTCGACTTCCAAGCCTCAGGTGATTCTCCCATCTCAGACTCCTGACTAGCTGGGACTACAGGCATGTGCCACCACACCTGTCTAATTATTATTATTATTATTATTATTATTATTATTATTATTTATAGCAAACAGTCCACTCTATGTTGCTCAGGCTGGTCTCTAACTGCCAGGCTCAAGCAATCTGCCTGCCTCAGCCTCCCAAAGTGCTGGGATTACGGGGCTGCGCCACTGCATCTGGCCTCTTCTATCTTTTTCTTTCTACTTCCCTAGATGTGTCACCTGGTCCAATTGCATGATTTCCTGAAAACATAGTACTTCATCTGTGAAACAGAGGTTATACTTCTAGTGGTAACGTAACTGCCGAAGTGTTCTTCCTGCCTGTTACAAAGAAAGAACACGGGAAATAACATGAGTTTTGCAAAGAGGCGCACAGATTAAAATCTGGCCCACTGCTTATTAACTACCTCATCAGGACAGTGCCAAACTATTTTAATTTTTGCTTTCTTGCTTTATAAAAAAAGAATTCATTAAATAAAATGATGTGCTTGCTTCACAATACTTTTGTAAAGAATAAGGAAGATATCACACAAAAAGAACCAAGCATCCATATTTAGTGAGTGTTAAATAACCTTCCTTGTCTTTTTTTATTACGGCACCAAAGGAATTAATATATAGGAAGCACTTTATTGATGATATAAAATATTTTGTAAAACATTTTTCTGTTTTTCTTATATTCCCAGTGTCCCTACCTGATCTAAACCCTCAGCTCTTCCCACTTGAATTTTTCTTTAATTTTTGGAGGCAGCTGTGGTTTGAATGTTTATGTCTCCTGAAAATTTATATGTTGAAATACTAACCCCCAAGGTGATGGAATTATGAGGTGGGGCCTTTGGGAGGTGATTAGGTCATGAGGGCAGAGCTCTTATAAATAGGATTAGTGCCCTTCCAAAAGAGGTCCCAGAGAGATCCCTCTACCTATCCACCATGTCAGCGCACAGCTAGAAGGCACCCTCTGAACCAGATGTCTGGCCCTCACTAGACACCGAATGGGCCAGCACTTTGTTCTTGGACTTCTCAGCCTCCAGAGCTGTGAGAAACAAATTTCTGTTGTATATAAGCAACCTAACTGTTGTTATTTTATTAAACGAGCCTGAATGGACAAAGACGGATGCTAAATAAGGAATTGATCATTCTTTTCCTTAAGATCTCTCATATCGAGCTCATTGAAACAGGGGCATCAGAGCTTGGACACCAGAGATTTTGCCTAGGATAGATTATGCGGGGCATATTACTGAATATGAAACCATCAAAACTTCATTACAGTTCCTATGAATGAGTTTCTAAGAGTGCAGAGGTTCACATGGAGAAATCTGTGGCCCCTGGCACCATGCTGTTTGAGTGACTGGTTATTCTGAAAAGACTGCAATCACTGAGCCAATTGGGAGAGCAGTCCTCAGCTTAGTCCTATACACACCACACCACCCATGATCAGGAGCCTGGCAGCTTCTCCAGAAGATTTTGCCAACAGAATGACTATACTATCATAAAGCAGGTCATAGCCCTCAAAGATCAGGAGAAAATCTCTTTTTGAAGCTACCATTCCCTTCACTAGAAGTTCCAGCAAAGAGGACGTTTTGCTGTGGTTGTTTTATTTGTTTTGGGTTGTTTTTGCTCTTGCTTTTCTTGTTTTGTTTTGTTTTGTTTTTAACCAAGTTTAAGGCCAGAAAAGTGTATCACCCATAAAGTAACCCCAGCACTTCATGCCAGAGGAATTTCTGACAAAATGAATGGTTTCAAATACAACAGCCTGCTGACTAAGTTCCCAGCTTGCAACCTCCCTGGAATCTGCAGTCTTGGATTAACCCTCAGCAAAAAAGCCCTTCATTCTGGTGTCTTTTCCATATCTATTGTCTTCTCCAATCCTATGAACCCTCTAGGAAGGGTAAGCTAATTTGGACAACTAGATGTGCAGTCATACTATAAAACTATTTTGTTCTACTTCTTCTAAATGTATTTTAAAAAGAAAGTAAGGAAAAAGTAGCAAAGCCTCTTTAAAAATCCAAATTCAGAACCAGCAGAAGGAACACAGGAAGCTTTACTGAGTAATTGAAGTGATTACATGCAAAGCACTTTCCCATAATCAGTGAGTTTCAAAGAAGGGCAGAGGGTGATTGACAGTGTTGGCCACCCTTGAAACTACATCCTGATTGGAGAAAATAATTACAAGCAGGGAGAAAGAGACTCAGTGCTCTACATCTCTTTTATTTTTAGATTTAATCTGAGAGAAGAAAGATTATAGAAGAAAATAAAGTTTAGAGAGTTTAGAAATCTTGTTCTTGGAGAAGAAGAAAGCAAAAAGTCTTTGCTATACCAACCACAATAGTTTATTTTATGTTTTATTTTCCTTTTATTCATTTACTGAGCACCTACTATGCTCCAGGTTGTAGAAAAGATCAAAGGATGTTTTGGCATAAAAACATGTGAACTGTAAACCTATAGACAGATATAAAGCTGTCATTGTGGATATAAACTTTTCAAGAAAAAGAGGAAGCCAGGCGCGGTGGCTCACGCTTGTAATCCCAGCACTTTGGGAGGCCGAGGCGGGCGGATCACGAGGTCAGGAGATCGAGACCACGGTGAAACCCCGTCTCTACTAAAAATACAAAAAATTAGCCGGGCGTGGTGGCGGGCGCCTGTAGTCCCAGCTACTCGGAGAGGCTGAGGCAGGAGAATGGCGTGAACCCGGGAGGCGGAGCTTGCAGTGAACCGAGATTGCGCCACTGCACTCCAGCCTGGGCGACAGAGCGAGACTCCGTCTCAAAAAAAAAAAAAAAAAAAGAAAAAGAGGGTAAAATGACAAGCTGAGATTCCAGATCAAGCTTGCTGTCTGTTTGCTGGAATGTATATCTATGTACATATATGTGCAATAGATAGGGTAGAGCAATTTCAGTTGAACCAGATATGGAGTCACTAGACTCGAAGGATTCCAGAGCTCTAGGAAAGCCTTTGAAAGCCACTGGCCTATGAGAAAGTATTCATGCATCCTTGTCTGCTGTTGGTGTTCTGGCCCTTCAAAAGGAGCCAGGCTGTTTTGCTATCTTTGCAATGCTTCCTCATTTCTTCCTCTGTCTTGTTGAATGCTTCTACCTTGAATTCTTGATCTCTCTCATTTTTTTAACAAAAGGCTGCCTGCCCTCTTCCCTGAAGATTCCCAGATTCACATTTATCTTTTGATTTCACCCAAATGCCTATAGCAAGTGCTAAAAACACAGTATTTGCTTGCATACCATTTTTCTATCACTCGATGTATGAATTTCTCATAAGTCCTAAGAAGCTCATGATATACGTATTTACCTCTTTTGGATTTGGTATTACAAGTGCCCAGCCTTTGCAGTCAGCTTTTGAGGGTTTAAACTCTGGTTCGACCACTTACTTGTCAAGACCTATTAGCAAGCTATTTACTGTCTCCACATGTCATTTTCTGCATCTATAAAATGGTGATTGATAATACTCATATATACCTTATATTGTTGTTTTAAAAGTTAAATAAAATAATGCATGCTCGATACAGTGCCTGGCACTCAACACATTTGAACTATTATTATTATTATCAGTATTATAATTATTTTCTCAGGAAAGACTTACTAAATGGAATTCTGTTAAATAAAACTTAGAATAAGTCTGTTCCACATTCTTTCCCAAGGAGAAAAATGGAAACTTTTCAGAATATCACCCATTCACAAGAATGTGTTGCCAAAGCCAAACGGGAGGGAACTAGAAAATCCTGAATGGAACTGGCTAAGCAGAAAGTATTAATATATTAGACTAAACAACAAGCTGGGTGATGTAGGGGAATAAGGCATTAATATGAAAGCATTGGCTTGGAAATTCCTGGTTACCCATGGTCAAGTTGGATGAGCAGAAAGTGATGCAGCCCAGCTGCCTCCCTCACCACTGCTCCTCCCATGTTGCAAGCACTGTCTTAGGAGAGGCTTCATATCAGCAGCATTTAGTCTTACCTTTAGGTATTCTGTTCCATTTTATGACTAAATCATTTCCTAAAATCTTTAGTGGGCTTCATAAGTGAACCATCGGTGGCAGAATTTAACTGGTCTAGAAACAAGTGCAGAATCTGGGTGTTTTTAGAGACACAGATGCAGGGCTACTCTCAGTACAGAGACTAGACCATTAGTTCTGTTGTGTGCCTTATTTTGGCAACAAAGCAGTGAACTGTGAAACAGTGAGCAAAACTTCGGATTGCTACCAAACAGAGAACGTCGTGATTTACAAAATGAAACCTTTCATGGGTAGTATGCGCAATGAAGCCTCTTAAAAGGATTCCTCCTTTTAATCATGTTTACTATTTTATTCTTGTCGATTTTCTAATTCACTTGACATTCTCTCAGCACTCTCATTAACTACAAATTGTTGGCCATTGGTCTGACATCATCTTCTCTGATTTTCCAAGACTTCTCTATGGTATTTGGGGTTTTTACAATGAGCCATCACATGGTTTTATCTGGTAAGTATCTGTCTCTCTCACTTTAGGCTCCTAGCACATTGAGGGCAAGAACTTTATTAATCAGCCATGTAATTTTAGTTCAAGGCACATACTAGATGAACAAAATATTAATGTTGAATATACAAATGCTAAATATTTTGTGAATAAAGTTTTGGGATTTTTTTTTTTTTTTTTTTTTTTAGTATTTCTACTAATTCTCAGGCCTAGGCTTTAGAACTCCTCCGAGTTACTTTCTTAAATTCAGAGGTTTATCCAACATCTATCCCATTTCCAGAAAGCCCATTAACAATGTCCCTAATATGGTTCACCCATAATCTGCTTGCATACAATATTCTGAGTTGTATTCCCTTGTCTGCAAATAGGAATAATTATATCTATTTCTCAGATAATATATTAAAACAAACAAACATGAACCAAAAAAGGAAAGACCAAAAACTCAGGGCAGTAATTAGCTTTTACAAATGCAGAAGTTATTTTTGGCACTAAGGACTAACAGCAAGACAAGCAATCATCTTTGAGAGAGTGCTCTCTGAAAGACCACTCCCAGGAGGGAAGATTTGTCGACCATATTTGAACAAACTCATTCTTTTTTTTTGTGGAAAGCTCTAAATCTACCTTTCAGTAAGCAATCCACTGAATATGTTAATGAAGATGCCATATAGTAATCTTGCAAAGGATGAAAATAGATATTTATATATCCAAACATTTTCAATAGCTAATAATTACATCAGGCTTACATCATTCAAGATACTACATTAGGTGACCAACAGTTTACTCTAGATTTGGCTGTTTCTCCATGTAGTGTAATTAATTCTGGATTAAACATCTCCTCTTCTAAAACAATATCCTCTCATTAAGAAGTAGACTGAATATTGTAGGTTCTGTGTTTTGAAATGCATTTATTTCCAAGAGAATAGTATCATTTGTTTCTAAATATTCTTTGGCTTAATATAATTCTTTGATCCTATATAAAATAGAGATATATAAATTTCTCTGTGTTGATTGCAGATATACTTATATATACATATATATGCTTTCTACGTCAAAATGCACAAAATCATTGAAAATTTTCAGATTTATATGACAACATATTTAGCCATGCCTGTAAGATCCTTTCTGTAATCTGTACTAATTTAAAATAACTTTAAAATATACATGTTGACAGATTTTATTTTATTTTGAGACATGGTCTCCCTTTGTCACCTAGGCCAGAGTACAGTGGCACAATCTCGGCTCATTGCAGCCTCGACATCCCGGGTTGAAGTGATCTTCCTGCCTCAGCTCCTCAAGTAGCCAGGATTACAGGAAAAGACCACCACAACTGGCTATTTTTTTAAAATTTATTATTTTTTTGTGTGTGTGGAGATGATCTTTCACCATGTTGCCCAGGCTGGTCTCGAATTCCTAAACTCAAGCAATCCACCCATATCGGTTTCCCATAGTGCTGGGATTACAGGCATGAGTCACCGCGCCAGGCCAACAGATAGTTTTTTTTAAAAAACCAAATTCCCTGATAAATCTTAATCTCCCTAAGTAGCACCTTAATTTCACTTCTTTGTTGTGTAAAAATGCAAAAACTTACAGGTGAACTTTCAAGTATAATGCAGATTGTCCAGTGAAGTTCATGAGATGCTACAAATGATAAAAAATTTGTATTTAAATTACTCTCAATGAAAATGTAGATGTAGCTTAGAAAGTAGTTAAGATGCAATACAAAATAGAAAATTGAATAGAAAAGTAGTGTCCACATTTCTTTATGGCTGGGAAAAATAAATGGTAGTTATTTACTTCAATATGATAGCCCTAGATTGAAAAGGTTAATAACGGATTTTCACTAATTAGACAGTGGTTTAAAAGAATATTTGCACAGAATTTTAAATCCTTGTTTAACCGGTGTTGGTTAAGAAATCTCCTCCAGCACCAAAACATGAAATCAAAATGTAAATAAAAGATCAAAGGCTTTGCACAGCTGGCCATGGTGGTCCCTCAATTCACACCAGGCCTCACTGAGCAGTTAGCAAAATCATGTTTAATAGCTATGCTGAGTGTCAGTGTCACCCTGAAAGCAGTGTAGGTTTAGAGATCAGGGAAGGAAAATGAAGAAGGGGTTATAAAAAGGAGAAGCTGAAACTATCAGCAAAATCTTCAGGAAAAACTTGCCCAAACAGAAAAGAAAAATGATTTTGTCTGTAAAACTTATTTCACCTTTAAGTAGCAGATTTGTTTTGCAGACAATGGTCTTAAATTGTTTCTTAAATTAGCACATGTTTTGATTTTTCAAATAAAACCACAGAACATTACAAAGTAACCTTAAATAAGATGTGACACACTGTGTATCATCAATTTTTCTCTTTAAATCAGGCATGCAAATTCCAAGTCATTTGCTAGGGTGCAGAAGTGAATTATGTTTGCTTAGATGAAATTGCTTAATGCAGGAGTCTTCATTCATGGAATAGTTTCAAAGAACATGATGATAAATATTAATTGAATTCTTCCAGAACGAGATTATAATATAGAACAACAATGGGTGGATCCCACAATTTTAGAAGTAGCCCGTTCCCCCTCTTCTGTTTATAATGCCCTTTAAAGTCTGTCTATAATACATCTGGTGTTTGTTCTCCTAGACTGAAACTAACTAGTAGACCACCAGTAATTTAAATTGTACCCTGTTCCAAGGATATTTGACATGTGGTCCCTTTGGAAGAACTAATGCAAAAAACTGGCTCTAACCCTGGAAATAAGGTTACTATAGACTAACAGAAGGTTGCAATTAAGTAATATCAAGAAGGTTAACCTGCAAATTTCTCTCTCAAATACGTACTAATCTCATTTGTAAACCATTTTATAAAGTTACAGAGAATGAAAATAATAAGGGTTATATTGTTTAATTTTAAATGTGATTTTTTTTCCTCTGGAAGGAAAAATAAAAAGAAAATGTCACATTTAGTTAATAGTTACCAGTCTACCAAACACAAATACACACACACACACACACACACACACACACACCCACACTGAATTTATTTAATGTCTAAACTTTATTATAGATAGGTAGATGAGAGACAGAGAGAGAGAGAAAGAGAAATATTCTTTCTAAAAACCATGTCTTTTATTTTTATTTAAATGTTTACAAAAATAAAACAGTATATTTTAAGATCTTCCTCCATCGTTCTCCATCATTGTGATTTCTTAATAGACAAGAAAATCAGACTCATTAAAGTATCAGAGGATGAAGAGTTCAAAATTATGTAATTTAACCACTGCACTTCACAGATTAGAAAACAAAAATGCATATCATTGAAGCGACTTGCTTCAGTGTGCACAGCCAGTCACTGTGTAATGCAAACTAGAAATCTGTTTTTTACAATACCATAGTGTCTCTCATAAAATATTCTGCATGTATCTCCATAATTGATAAAATGTGGGCATACTTAACTAGAAGATTAAAATAGTAGCATATAAAACTGGATGACAAAGTTTTAAAAATTCTTGTATAATAGTTTCTCTTACAATATTTTACAAATGGATAGGGGAGGCAAAGAGAGTTAATTTTCTAATGGGAAAAAGTAACATTTATTTGCATTAAAAAGAAACAGAATCTGATCACCAAGCATTTATCACTTACGTATGGTTTAAAGAATTACTTTAGTTTCATGTTGACTATTTAGAACGAAGTGCATAAAGTAAGGAGGAACATGTCCTATGAATTATGGTGCTGCCTATCCATGGAAGATAGGATTAATAGAAATCATTTTGATATTTTCTTTTTTACCTCTTTACCTCTGTTACTTGAAAGAATGTTACAGAAGCACATGCCAGGCTTAAAAAGCAAAATAAAATAAAAATGGAACCTTACCTAAAATATTAATTTATATGAAAAAAAGAATTGTTTATATAGATATATAAATATACTAAAAATAAGAAATTTATTGCTGGTTCTAGTCATTTATATTTACCCTGCATAGATCACTTGAGATCAGGATTTCAAGACCAGCTTTGCCTACGTGGCAAAACCTCACCTCTACTGAAAATTTAAAAAACCTAGCCAGGCCTGGTGGCATATGCCTGTAATCTCAGCTACTCAGGAGGCTGTGACAGAAGAATCACTTGTATCTGGGAGGCAGAGATTGCAGTGAATCAAGATCATGCCATTGTGCACCAGCCTGGGCGACAAGAGCGAAATTCTGTCTCAAACAAACAAACAAACAAACAAATAAATAAATTTGCCCTGCAGCGCACCACCCTGCTGCCCAATGATGGGCCTTCCTCAAATGCATTCCAGTTCTTGTTTACCTTGGCTCTTAAAGGTAGTAAAATCATCTATCTATGAAAAAGTGGGTCACTCATTTACTTCCTCCATGTAAATATTAAATGTTGAAATAACCCATTAAATCTTAAAACAGTAAATACTGTTGCATTAAGATCATTCCTAATTTTTAATATATATTCAAAATTAAAAAGACCTAAGCAACAAATTTGACACTAAAAATGTGACAGCTTGACTGAAGTGCAGATCTTCGATGGTGAAAAAATAAGTATTTAAAGAACTGAAAACATCACTAATAGTAAAGTTAATAACCCTCATAAATATACTCAGCTAATTGCATATCTATAATTGATATTTATACAAAGTAAAAATATTACGAAGTGTTACTTTATAGTCAAAACTCAAACATACTTTTGACATAATAATACTGCTGAAGAACTGATCTTGGTAAGTACCAAAATTCAGGAAATAAATATGAATAAAAACAATATTTTGCAAATCTTGTATGCATGATGAAATCAATTTCCAAAATAGGTCTAGGCTACCTTTATTTTTTGACGCAAAGTCATCCTAAAGAGAATATATCCAAGTTTATATCAAATTTTCTCTTCAAGGTCTGGAGAGAAGGTCTCCAAGAGGGTGAAGTGATAAAGTAGCAATGAAACCATGGAGATTATTGGTGTGATTCATTGCTTTCATTTCTTAAAGCACACTTTTCTCATCTCAAAACCACGGAAACTAATAAATATCTTGCAAAGTTGCGTTGAGTTTCACAAATAATATATGTAAACTGCCTGGTGCAGAAGAGGAATTTAATACATGCTAGCTAGTGTTATTAATGTGACTGGAGAACATAGGCTCAACAAAGCATGGGAGACATCTCTGAAATGAAGGAGGAATAGAAGACACCACCGTGTTGCTGAGTTTGGCTCTATTAAACATCAGCTTGGCAAGAACAAATATTTTGTACAATGCAGCATTTTTTCCATGCAGGTGCAAATGCATGATTTATGCATTTATAAATAAATCTGACTTTACACGTGGTTAACTATGTAAAATGAGGCTTTTTTTCCCAAGGGATATATGATCATGGTATACGTATGGAGAAGAAAGTGGGACTGTTGAGAGCCAGTAACAATAGAAATTGTGGAAACAATGATGTCAGGAAAAGCTTGAAATATTTGAAAATAAATTTAAAAAAAACATATGCCTAAGCCCATGGTCATAGTTTACTTTTTAAGAAGTATGTTTAAGAAGTATTTATGTGGCTACAATCAACATAAATATGCAGGAAATAATGTTCTTCAAGCAATTATATAAATGAAAAGGAGTTTAAAACTGAAACTATAGGCAGTGTGCTATCATTTAAATATTTGTACTAGGGTCGGGTACAAATTAGTGGCTCATGCCTGTAATCCCAGTACTTTGGGAGGCTGAGGCGGGCAGATCACCTGAGGTCAGACCAGCTTGACTAACTTGGAGAAACCCCGTCTCTACTAAAAAGATAAAATTAGCTGGGTATGGTGGCACATGCCTGTAATCCTCGCTAATCGGGAGGATGAGGCAGGAGAATCACTTGAGCCTGGGAGGTGGAGGTTGCGGTGAGCTGAGATCGCATCATTGCACTCCAGCCTGGGCAAGAAGAGTGAAACTCCGTCTCAAAAAAAAAAAAAAAAAAAAATCTATACTGAAGAGATCAGTAATCATTGGGTAGTGGTTCAGTTATTCACTTGCTATGTGTGGGACCAGAGATAAAACACTAGTCCTTAGTTTTATTAACAGTTATCTAGGTCAGTGTGTCTCTAATTTCCCTTTATTTTATTTTACTTTTTATTTTTATTTATTTATTTATGTAGTTAGGTAGTAAAGCCAAGAAATCCTTCCTTCAAAAGATAGCTTATTCACATGCCTGCCACTTAAGACAGGCAAAACTCTATCTTCTCTGATTGAAGCAGAAATAATGGCCTGGAAATCCAGTCTTCCAGCTTCCACTTTCCAGTGATGTTAAGTGCATCATGGAACCTAATTTAAAAAATCTTTCAAGAGTCTTTTGGTAGTAAGGAATACTCTGGTCGAATGGTTTATTTAGAGTGTTCCACTTTCCTCAAGAAGTTATCTCCCCTTTTGGTTATTAAAAACAGGATAATTACTCCCTCCAATTTATTTATAAAATAACAATTTGATATGAGTCATTTACAGTTCTTCCGAAAAGACAGCATAGTTAAAAGTAAATAACAATGAGTTTTAAGCCACAAAATCTGGTTTGGTTCTGCTTTTGCCTCCGTTTACAATATAGGTGACCTTGATCAAACCATTTAACTTCTCTGAGCCTCAGCTTTCTCAAGTATCTAATGGATACAGTGATCTCTACCTACTTCAAAAACTAGTTGTGAACTTTCAATAAGATAAACATATCAAAGCGTTTGTAATATTTACCTCATTCACATTCTTTACCACAGCCCTCATTCCTGCAGGTTCAGGTTATAAATTTTTGTTTAATATCCAACTTAATTACAGATTTACTTCTCACTTTAACTTTTTAAGAAGTAACTATTTTTTTCCTAGAATACCAACCTATAGAGTCATCATTAACTATTGCAGAATTTTACATTTGCAATAATAATTATATACTTATACTTGGGCTACTGATAAAATTTCAACAATGACAGACATACATTCTTTCAGTCCAAGGGAAGAAAATATTCAGAAATGAATAATACATCTAAATGACACAGCTTGTTCCTTTTAGTGGCATCAGTATGGCAATTAGACTTCTCGGGAACCCAAGAACTTTTCATACACATGCTCAGGAACACTAAAAATGATATGGAAATAGACATTCACCTTTCTGGCTTTCCAAAGGCCAGGGCTGAAGCCAAAGCCAATAAGCAGATTTTGGACAAATCTAAAGACTGAAGGTCAATTTGGGTGCATCCTTAAATATATTTAATCCCCATGAGTTCTTTCTTGTTTTCTATTTGCTCTTCTCTTTATTTTGTCTTATTCGTGTTTTGTGGACATGATTGTCTTCTCAAATATCTTCAAGAGTATTCAGTAAAGACTTAATAAAGTCTGATTCTGTGTTGCAGGCAGGGACTGCTTTACGTGTGTGCAACCTGTGGGTTCTCACAGGGCCCCATGATGAGAGGAGTAGTTCTTGGTTTAATGCTCTACTGTGGCCATCTTGAAAATTTTACTAATTTTAGAATGGTCTCATGTTACTATTTTTCACCGGGCCCCACAAATTATGTGGCCATTCCTGTTCTAAGTGCACTCCTCCTTCCTGGGCCAATTTTGTTTTCTTCTTCTCATCGTTTACCTTGCTCTCTCATTTTGATGTTGATTCTTCCCCGGAACTCTTTAGTCATCTTTGGTTGCCCACTCATTTTCTAAGACTGACACAATAAAAAAGGCTCTTGGAATACCTGTGTTTACAGGGAGAGTTTTGCCTTAAAATGCTCAGGCAGAGAAACTTGCCCTCCCTCCAGGGGCTTGAAGCTTGTTCCTGCAACATTCAATTTCTCCACAGAACAAATTTCTAATTAAGGGTCATATTGATACAATCACCTTTCAAGTTAGGGTCACTCCAAGGTACAGATGAAAACAGACCTTACTTTATCTTCCCTGCATGTAACAGAATATATCTATATAATTTTTTTCCCAGAAAATCCATTTTCTACAATAACCCACCTGCTATTTTATCATCACGCATCTAAAAATGATTTATTTCAAGAATTAAGCAATATAAAGTGTTAAGATTGAGTTAGTGAAAGAAATGCTATTTTGAGTAGCTAAAGGAAAGCCACTTTATAAATAAGGTGGTTCAGGCAAAAAAATTCTGAGGGAACTTCCAGATAAGATATTTTAGTATTTATTGTGGACATGAGAAAATATTAGCTTCTGTGTGTATCCACACTAGCATATATGGGTACCTCCCTCTGCATATTTTTTTCTTTTTTCTTTTTGAGACCAAGTCTCACTCTGTTGCCCAGGCTGGATTGCAGTGGCATGATCTTGGCTCACTGCAACCTCCGCCTCCCAGGTTCAAGCGATTCTCCTGTCAGCCTCCTGAGTAGCTGGGATTACAGGCACACACTACCACACCTGGCTAATTTTTGTATTTTTAGTAAAGACGCAGTTTCACCATGTTGGTCAGGCTGGTCTCAAACTCCTGACCTCATGATCCTCCCGCCCGGCCTCCCAAAGTGCTGGGATTACAGGCGTGAGCCACCACGCCCAGCCCCCTCTGCATAGTTTTAATGACAGAAATAACAGGTGCATTGAGAAGAGTAGTAGATATACAGAGAAGGCTAGAGATGCTGAGAAAAGTAAAATCAAGTCTCACTTTTACCTTACTTTTACCCATTTCATATTCAAAGTGTTTGTTAGTATTTTAAAATTTGGAAAATATCCGATAAATGCAAGTTTTCCAGCACTCAGTAATTCCTTGCTTGAAAGGGCTCAAAATATTAAAAGTTCAGGATACACCCACAATGCACATGACAGAGATACAATTTAAAATTGTAGCAAAATAATATATGAGCTATTATGGATATCACTGCATATAAAGAAAGACCATATTTCCTAGTTTAATCTTTCAATACACATTTCCATTGAGTATAATATATATAATGTACATATAATTATATATAATGTATACATTGAATATATATATACAAAATATTAAAAGTTCAGGATACACCCACAATGCACATGACAGAGATACAATTTAAAATTGTAGCAAAATAATATATGAGCTATTATGGATATCACTGCATATAAAGAAAGACTATATTTCCTAGTTTAATCTTTCAATACACATTTCCAATGAGTATAATATATATAATGTACATATAATATATATATATAATGTATACATTGAATATATATATCTATATATATAAATGTAACTATATATACATTGCTTTTTTTTCCTGAGAAGAGGGAAAGAAGACTCAGGGTTATTATCAAATTTTCATTCTCTCAAGGATCTGAAACTCAGTAAAGTTAAAAATATTGGTCCTTTTTATGAAATTAACAATACAAAGCACTGACGGAAAATGGGATATAGCAGAGGGATACATTTTTCAATTTATTACTGTCACTACTCATATAATTTCATTTTCATCTTTAAGAAAAATATAAAAGACATTTAAGATTTGGAGATATGTAAGTTCAATCAATTGATAGCTTTTGCTATTATCTGGCTATGATTCTCTGCTAGAAATATCCCACAGATGTCAAGGAGTCTGTGTGTTCTTTTAAAATAAGGCTATTTTTAAGATTACACATCAGATTTACATCTAGAGAATGCTACTGGCAGGCATTAAAAGCAAAAAGAGATTTTTGCTTTGAATGCCTCAATATTTAAATTTTAATAAAATTATGGGCAATTTTAATTTTTTTATATTTTAAGATACACACATAGCATACAATAATAACTTAAATTACCTATGTAGACCAGAAAGATCTATTTATCAAAACTTCTAGAGAAAGCAACTTCAAACTCCTTTTTAAAACCTTTTTTATTTTTTCCTAACATGATACTGACCTTCATCTACAGCCTCATTTATTTGGCTCTTTTTAAATACAAAAATAATACTAGAGACCTTTTCTGACAATATACTTAAGATGTATTTTCAGAATATGTCTGATTGTATATGCAGAGTGTTCAGCAAGCTCTAATTTTACATTTATATTTCTAAGCAGCAGCTGTATGAGGATATGTTCTGCATCTGTTTTGAGACAGCTCTTAATGGTGTTTGTAGAAATTAAGAACATAATCCCTGAAGTCAGGGTTGAATCCTGCCAGGTTCCATCACAGACCATCTGGGTGACCTTGGCAAGTTACATATTACAATTATAATTACGAGTTAGTGTACTCTCTTCTTTGGGAGGTTGTGAGGATTAACAATTGTAAAGTACCTAAAATGGTGCCTGGCACATGATAAGACTGAGTAAGTGTCAGATCAGATACTTCTACTGTTGTTGCTGTTGCCACCTCTATTGGGCATTGATCCTGTTTAGATTGGTTGTCCAGCAATTCATTTCCTCACTTTCAATAGCACGCTGGCTTCCTTTTGGGGGAATTGCCATTGCCCACTCTGTGTAACGTTGCTGGGATTGTGAATTCAGGTGCCTGGTTTCCCACTAAGGAAGCCCGTGGGGTCCCTAGAAAAGTCCTACATCAGAAGCTTCCTCTCACTGTCCCATATAGGTCAGAGTTATGAATGTCCCCTAAGCTCACCCAGCTACCCTCTCACAGGACTTTCAATCCTGAGCATCACACAGATAGGGAACCATTTTTAAAAACAGTTGTTCTTTTGTTTTATCAGGAGTGGCTCTTTGTATCTCTCTCTCACTGAAGATGATGGGTTTACCCTCTCCATCTTCTCCTTCCTCCTCTACTGTGGCCTGGGGTTAGGGGTAAGGAGGAGAGAAGGCAAGACTCCCAATTAAAGTGTTTCAATGTTTTCTGAAAAATTCTGTCTGGTGCAATGATATCTACTGTTATCAGATTATTACATTTTACTCTTATTTCAGTTCAATATTTCCTCTCCCTTAAGCATAGTCAATTTGCTTAATTATATTTGTCTTGACCAAGTAAGTCTACATGGACCTGGCCATTGACAGGTGAGAAGGGGTGGGAGCAGTTGATGGCAAGAGAAGGAAAGCAGTTGGATATCGCAAGTGCCTGCCACAAGTAAATAGTTGTAAAAGCAAGGACAATGGGAAAGTCAGACTTATTCATGAGAGTGCTAGTGCCTGGGAGAAACTGTTAAACTCTTTCTGCTATTGAGAAACAAGTCACCTTATTGTAGTCACAGATAAAAACACAGCAGAAAAGTGGGACTTACTGAAATGCTATCGCCTGGGAGAGGCTGTCAGAATGTTTCAGCTACTGAGACTCTAAAACAGCCTGGTTCCTCTTGGGTTCAAGCCGGTTCTTCAACCTATCCTTTGACTCTGTAAGTTCTCTCATATCTTTCCTCACTTAAGTTGTCCAGGTTGAATTCTGTTGTTTAAAACTGAAGACTTACCAAATCACTGCTTTACAGTGAGATGTATAAGATAAATTCCTCCTAAAAATTAGTGCTAGAAGATTTGTTTTCCTGGCATTCTGTTATGTTTCGCATGAGATTATTTATTCTATTCCTCCTTTTGTGCTTTTTCTTCTTGGAAGTTTAGGGCTAGAATTAGTTCACAACTACAGTAGCTATCTTTAAGCATGGATTTTGAAAAAAAAAACTCCATATTTTTTCTCCTTAGTACTTCTTTAACTTTATTTTAATTTTTGATTATGTATTTACCTTTTATCACAAGTTCCTTATTTTATGCTTAAATGGATGAATAAAAGAATCCAAAACTTAATAAAAACCAATTAAAGATAAAGATGGCACATTTAAAAATTTCAGACTATTAAAGCGCCCATCCATTCTGCTATTCACCTACACATATACAAAAATGAATTACCTATGAAATATACATTTTTATTCAATGTGATAAATTCATCTTTAAGTTTCTTTTATCAGATTTCTTTTAAATCTGATATTTGCATATATTATAGGCATGAAGCTTTAGTGTCAGGCAGATTATCATGAAAATGTGCATGACTCTTCTTTTCCTTCTGATATTTAATGTCATTGAACGCTTTTCTTTAAACTCTTCAGTGACACTCACTAATGATTAATGACCCACTGACTCGTGCTGCCTTATAACATGAAAGTCACCGCAATGCCTTTTCCCTAGAGAGCAATTATTCTATGGAACAATATCCCCTACCTGGTGCATTGAAGTCCCAAAGGTTGGCTGTTAAACTTGCAGTTGTAATTCGTGAAAAAGTCCAGAATGCCAAGTTTTGAACTGCTGGGGATTTTATGCACAGTTTCATTTTACTAGAAACAACTTGTTTCTTTTCTGCCTTTCCTTGCAAAGATTTTGAATAAGTAGCTGAAAAGGCAGACGCTTGAAATAGACGTTTTCATATTTAAACCCAAAGTTACCTGAGACCTGTGTATCTTCTAGCTTCTTGGTTTGTGAAATTATACTGCTGACTTGGAAATGTAGACATTTGGGTGTTTGTATGTATTCAGGTGATCATCTATTTTGATATCCCAATGAGGTAAAATGATTAGAAAAAAGGAGAAAACACAGTCCTCAGAGTTACATTTCAAAGTAGTAGAGAATTTCAATACATAATACAATTCTGAATGTGAATCTCTGGGCCTTGAAGTAAAGGATTATTTCTGAACACTTCCTTTGTCTGCAGAATATTCGGAATATTTCACTCAGCATGTACACAAATAAAGCTACCATCATTAGACATGTAAAGTCTGAAGAAGTCACTTATGTCCTTGAGGTATTTGATATTGAGGGAGACCTTGCCAGCTTTTCCTGTGCTTATAAAAAATGATAACACCTGTTCAGTGTGAATTAGTCAATTAGGAAAAATATTGCTTTTATGTGCCATCAGCTATTTTAATGCTATGAATGGTACAAGTAATATTAGTCTTACACAGTAAGTATTTATGGTCTTTTTGGTAAGAAAAACATATCACATCTATTAGAGCACAGTAAAGGATTAGAGCCTATGATATTGATGAAAATCATGTGATTCAGAAAATGGAGAAATTATTATTAACTTGCTTGATCATAGAATATGCGGGACAAGTATTTTGAGCTGAGCCTCCAATTACAGTTAAAGTTTGAAAGAAAGGAAAAGAAGGAAGAAGGAAGGCAGGAAGAGAGAATAAAACAAAGTTTTGAAGTAGAAATAATGTGACTTGTGCAGGAGAGTGGATGGAAAATGGCCTCTCTTGAGCTTAAATGTTGGACTATCTTAGAAAGTAGATGTAGATTAGAAAGACCCAGACATCCCAGAAGAAGTGTTTGGACTAGCTAGGGGCTGTGAATATTGACAGGCCACTGATCTGAGGCCAGAGTGGTGGATGATGGAGTGTAGGCAAGGGAGTCATCCTAAAGGCTTTTTTAGTAATTTATGTCTAAGGTGATGAAAGCACAGAGTAGTGAGGTAGCTGTGGGAAGGAAGCAGGGGAGGAGAAGATGAAGGAATGATAACGCTTGGGGACAGATCATAATTAGATGATGAAGGAATAGAAAGAATAAAAGATGGCTCCAAATTTTCTAGTCTCATCCAGATGACTAGAAGAATAATAGCACCTGTGAGAGACACGATGCACTTAAACTTGATAAATTGAATGTGGTGGAAAGAAAGTTCAGTGGTAGCACCCTACAAGCAACTGGACTCAGGAGAAATGCTCAAAGATCCAAGCCATATATTATGTATGTGTAACTGTATACATACATGTATATTATGTATGTGTAAATATAATAGAATTACATACATGTATGTGTGTATATATACACATATATATAATTCATGGATGAATGTCATAGGAAAAAATAAACAGGAAACTGGGAGAGCTAAGATAATTTCAATTTTGATATAAGTAAAATAAAATGCTATATTCAGAAATGTCATTTATTTAAACTTCACATCTAAATAATCCCAGATGAGTGCCCTTCAGTCTCCTCATCCGTAAGCTGGAAATAATAACCATGACATTTCCCAACTCAAAAAAGGTATCTAAACTTTTTATCCTAATTATGCATTATACTTATATTTTTAAAAATGCTTGGTTAGTGGATCAGTCAGTAAGTAAAAAATGTTTCTGTGTTTGCATTTTGTATTATCTCTTATGATATAAAGATATACATGCAATATATAGAAAAATATATTTAATATAAAACATTGCAATTTCTAACTAGTATGCAGATTTACATTTGTTACTTATTGCTAACTACCTCGACTAGCCAGCTATGAGGCCTCTGTAGAGTTTTTACTTATCTTACCCTCTATTTTATCCTACTGAAATCTAACATGTCTACTGCAACTCATCACCATTTCCTCCCACTTCTGTCACCCTGGAAGCCCGTGGGGAGCAGTGGAACACAGAGGTAGGGACACGTGAGGCAGGGAAATGACTGAGAAGAGTGTACACTGCTACCCAGATCCCATTAGGCTATTAGCAACCCAGTACCCACCAAGTCTCCCGCTGCAATACAGAGGACGTAGAATGAAAGGAAGAGAAGGAAGAAGCAGAGAGGAAAGTTAAGAGTTAATCACAACCTGGGCAGCAAAAGGAGGCCCCCATCTCTACCAAAGATGAAAAACAAAACAAAACAAATGAGCCAAGTGCAGTGGCACACACCTCTAGTCCCAGCTACTCGGGAGGCTGAGGCAGGAGGATACCTTGAGTCCAGGAGTTTGAAGTTACAGTGAGCTATGATTGTACCACTGCAGTCCAGAATGGGTGACAGAGCAAGATTCTGTCTCAAAAAAGAAAAAGGAGTTAATAAATCATGGGAGAAAAAGAGAATAAGTCCTTCTCAATCCTCAAGGAGTGTCCCAGAGTCATTCTTTATCACTTTAGCACTTCAATCCTATTTCTGAGTCCCTAACAGCTGATACTAGAATTCTGCTGTGTCTCCTCTACCCTCTACCTTAAGTTCTTGCTTTGCATAAACTTCAGGTCCAGGGTGTTGAAGGCAGTGCTGCCAGTCCAGAGTTGGGGACGGTTCTTTTTTTATCATCATCTATTATGGTCTAGCAGGACACAAATAAGTGGAACACAGGGAGACCCTGTATCAATCAAACAATCAATCAATCAGTGGAACAATGAGAAACAGGAGCGAGAGAGATGGTTTTCTGCCCCTCACACTATTGTGTGATCTTCCTGGACTTCACAGGCCACGACTCTGAAAGAAATTGATCTTACTGAAAATGTAAAGATTTTGTTGTTCATTTCTTCTTCTTTCACTATATATGATGCATTTTCAAAAATTTTCAGCACTTAAACCTTGGGAATTATATTTTACATTGTTCTAGTCACAACGTGCTTATAGTTTTTTAAATCTTTAGACTAGACCCAGTCCTTGATATTTTCTGTTTCCTTAATTTTTAAAATTAAATATTAAAAATCTGCTCTATAATTCTGTGTGGAAGAAAGCATTGAATCAAAAGGAAATATATATATTCACAGCTCATGCAAAGACAATTTATATACATATATACGTTGATATATATATTCTTGTCCCAACTCTGCCACAATGGCCTTGGGCAAATCAGATTTATTTTGTTCTTTTTAAAGCGTATGCCATCTCTGAAATTCAGTTGCCTCAGTGTAAACTGGGGATAATATTTATCTTACTGGGCTCTTCTGATCTTTAAATTAGGTAATGTATTTGATAACTCTTATTATTAGATGATAGCTTTTAAATTCTACCTTCTTTTCCTTTTTAATGAGAGAATCAGGTCAGGCACAGTGGCTCATGCCTGTAAACCCAGCACTTTGGGAGGCCGAGGTGAGTGTATCACTTGAGGTCAGGAGTTCGAGACCAGCCTGGCCAACATGATGAAACCCCATCTCTACTAAAAAAAACACAAAAATTAGCCGGGTACCTTTAATCCCAGCTACTTGGGAGGCTGAGGCAGGAGAATTGCTTGAACCTGCGAGGCGGAGGTTGCACTGAGCCGAGATTGTGCCACTGCCCTCCAGCCTGGGTGACAGAGCAAGACTCCATCTGAAAAAAAATTATAATAATAATGAGAGAATCACAAATGTTTTGGGACATGAGGTGACTTGAGAATATGGGATAATAGGTGGGATAAAATCTATTATAGATGGCTTGAAACTGGGAAATTAAACCACTTTATGAATTAAATATTATTTAATTCAGAAAGTCCTGATTTTATAAAGATTTTATAAAATGTTTGTTAATTTATATATTTATTTATTTTGGAGACAGAGTCTCACTCTGTCACCCGGATGAGTGCAGTGGTGCAATCTTGCCTCACTGCAACCTCTACCTCCCAAGCTCAAGCAGTTCTCCTGCCTCAGCCTCCTGAGTAGCTGAGATTACAGGTGTGCACCACCACTACCCAGCTAATACGTGTATTTTCAGTAGAGATGGGGTTTCACCATATTGTTCAGGCTGACCTCGAACTCCTGACCTCAAAAGATCCACTTGCCTTGACCTCCCAAAGTGCCAGGATTACAGGTATGAGCCACCACACCAGGCCTAAAAATGTTTTTGAGAAGAGAAAAAGAGACTTTAAGCCAAAATACAGCTGGATAAAAGTAGATTAAATAGATATTTATATCTTCAAATGAGTGGACAGATGTTGCCATGTTCTTGCACAATAAGGCAGTAAAATCACTACTGTCCCTGACCCACTGTCCACTTGCTAAAGGTAGAACTTTTGTTTTTGCCACCCGCTGTGTATTTAAGTAGCGTTTTAGTCCCATTGTTAGGACAGCATCAGAGAAACAGATGCACAGGGAAATACCCAGGTGCCTGCTTCTGTGGGTATAAGAAAAAACAACTAGATTGATGTAATGCTGTCACAAATACATATTTTATATAAATTGTAAATATTTTAAATAAATTTACATATTGCACATATTTTAAATAAATTTAGTGTTTTGTTGATTATTAAAATCACGAGCTGGATACAGTGGTATATGCCTATAGTACCAGCTACTTGGGATGCATGGCAAAGGATTGCTTTAGCCTAGACATTTAAGACCATAGCAAGACCCTGTCTCTAAAAAAAATAAATAAAAATGAAGATTAAAAATAGACATTTAGTTCATCAGTGCTAGACTGGATAAAGAAAATGTGGTACATATACAACATGGAATACTATGCAGCCACAAAAAAAGAACAAGATCATGTCATTTGCAGGGAACTGGAGACAATTATCCTTAGCAAACTAATACAGAAACAGAAACCCAAATACCACATGTTCTTACTTATAAGTGGGAGCTAAATGATGAGAACACATGGACACATAGAGGGGAACAACACACAGTGGGGCCTTTCAGAGGGTGGAAGGTAGGAGGAGGGAGAAGATCAGGCAAAACAACTAATAGGTACTAGGCTTAATACCTGGATGATGAAGTAATCTGTACAACAAACCCCCATGATACACATTTACTTATGTAACAAACCTGTACTTGTACATCTGAACTTAAAATAAAAGTCAAAAAAAGCCTTTTAAAATAAAAATGTAAAATTGAAAGATTAAGGAAAAATTGACATTTACATTTTTAAATTTGTAACATAAAGTAGTTCAATAGCAGTCATTTTAAAAATTTACATCTTACATGTTACATATGTTTTTCAGTTCTCTCACTATATCTTAATAGATTTGGGTACTATATTCATTTTATGCACAGATGAATTATAAATTGCATTTTTATTCAATTAAGATTTAAATAAACATTTTAGTAGTGAAGCAACATAATATTAATATATGTGTATTTTCCATTTTAAGAAATTTTACCTTATTATATTTTATATTATTATAAAATAATAAAAATTTTATTTTTTTTTGAGATGGAGTCTCACTCTGTCACCCAGACTAGAGTGCAGTGGCATGATCTCAGCTCACTGCAACCTCCGCCTCCTGGGATCAAGCAATTCTCCTGCCTCAGCCTCCCGAGTAGCTGGGATTACAGGTGCGCACCACCATGCCTGGCTAATTTTTGTATTTTTAGTAGAGACGGGGTTTCACTATGCTGGCCAGGCTGGTCTCAAACTCCTGACCTCATGATCTGCCCGCCTCGGCCTCCCAAAGTGCTGGGATTATAGGCATTAGCCACTGCACCTGGCTCAATTTTTTTTATATCTATAATCTTTATACAGACAGTTCTATATTCAATAAACAAGATATATAGTTACATGTTTATTCCTCTGGAAGTTGGTAATATCATTTTTGTCTATTCATTCACATCTTTAGGGAAACAAAGTCATGTTTGTGTTATGATTTCTCTCATAAAATATATTGTACCAATTGTTCACAAGCATCCTACTATATTCTCTGGCTACCAATGAGCTCGAAGGGAAAAGATTTGATTTATTCTGTTCCAGAATTTTGCATATAGAACTCTCTTTCGAAAATATTGATTAATTTCGGAGGCTTAGTCTTAGCCATGTTCAGAGGTAAAATTAAAAGTATATAAACACCAGACTAAGGAAGAGTTAGTCAAATGTCAGCCAAATTCGTAGAGCATCACTTAGTTTCCCTTTGCTTCTTTCTGTGAAATAGGATTGTTAGGAGCACGGAGGCAGCTCATGGGAAGACAACACATGACCTAGTGAGACAGTGTTAAGCACCCAGATGAGGCTTGGCACTGCCCTGAAAACTGGCGGTTGAGGGCACGAGCATGCGTGCATGAAAACACACAGGTACACAGCCACCCGCACCCCCGCACCCCGCCCCGACCCTTTCCTTCTAAGTGCTGAGAGATGCTATGGCACTGCTCAGAAAAATCCTCTCTGTATTTTCTTCTAATGAAATCATAGTTTATAAATACAACAAGGTGCACATTAACATGAAAAGCAATAGAGTTAAATTATTTTTCTCTTTGGTCCTCCTGTCCTTCATCAAACTGCAGACCCTCAGGACAGTGATACAGACGTAAGGTTTACTCTCTGCCCTTGATTGCCAAGTGGACCAGAGGCATCATTTCAGCTTCCTATCAGCTGGTTTATAACAACCTCCACTCAGGTCTCACTTAGAAGAGAACACAGATCCGAGGGAAAGTCATTCTGTTTGGGACATTTTCCAAAACGTATTAAACTGAACATTAGAGAAAGTTGTAAAGAGAAAAATTATAGAGGCCCAGCTTGAATGCCTCTTTGCTACGCTGCTTTGGGGTTACTGGCAGCCTGCCGGAAGGTACCTTATGTGCTCATGAGAGAGGCCTTCTTACACTGTTTAAAAACGGCTTCATCTAGACCCAGAATGAGATAATATAAGACTGAGACTTGACTCCCTCAGAAATGAGCATTGGGTGGGGGAAGTGTAGCTTCATACGTCATCATACCAGAAATACTGAAGTTCGTTTAGGGAACTTAGGGTTTATGACAAAAATATATTTACAATGGCATAATCTTTACATTTTCATACTTTCTAAAGTTAGTTTTGCCATGCTGAAAAGAGTCCAGTTTTAACTAAGACCAGAGCAATGACACTTTGCAGATGAAAAGAGAAGCAAGTGATACTGTCCTTAGATTAATCCTGTTTCTCAGAGATTCGGAAGGGAAGATATGCTAGGAGGCATGCCCACAGTGGTTTAAGATGCTGACCTTACCCCACCAGTCTATACAGATCATGTGATCCACCCAGAGTCTTGTGCTCACATGTGGACTGCTTGCTGATACAGCAGGATTATTTTTAAGTATTATTTAATGGTCTTGAGTCTTTTGTTGGGAAAAAAAATAAAAGAGTGAGATGGAGAATTCCTCTTTTATCATAAGTAAGGGTATGCATTTCTGGAAGCTCTGACCAGATCACCGAGATCCAAGGCAGTGAAGCTAACCATCTGGAATAAAGTTCCACTTAGCCATCTGCAAGCCACTTAACAAAGACTATTTTAGGCACAAAGTAGCAGCAAATTCTGTAATATTCATCCAAGAGCCTGCATTTCTGAAATTTCCTCACAATATTTTATAAAGGAAATCAGTCACTGAATGAGTGGGTCTACCCTGTGTCTCTAAAATCCAGTAAATACTAACACCAACTGAAAGTACTGCACAGGCCAGGCGTGGTGGCTGACATCTGTAATCCTAGCACTTAGGGAGGCAGAGGCAGGTGGATCACCTGAGGTCAGGAGTTCAAGACCAGCCTGGCCAACATGGTGAAACCCCACCTCTACTAAAACTACAAAAATTAGCCGGGAGTGGTGCATGCCTATAGTCGCAGCTACTCCGGAGACTGAGGCGGGAGAATCACTTGAACCCGGGAGGTGGAGGTTGCAGTGATTTGAAATCATGCTATTGCACTGCAGCCTGGGAGACAAAGCGAGACTCCATCTAAATAAATAAATAGATAAATAAATAAATAAATGTACTACACATACACACCCACACACATATATAGGACATGAAGCCATTATGAAATGAAAACAGCTAAGGTGAGACGGGGTTCGGCCAGCTACGTGACTTCTAAGAGGCATCACAATTTGACAGGTCTTTTGGGGAGTTCATAATTGAGAAGTACAGGAACTTTATTTGGTCAACACACCATAAGTGGTCTGTAGAAATAGATGCATCTAGCTCAAAGTAAACACTAAATTAGCCATAATGGCAATGATCAATTTACAACAAAGATGCAGTTGCATTTGAGACTGAAAACATTGCCCCATGGGACCAGCTCATTTTCTTTCTGTTGTGGACTGGCATGGGGATGCAAATTATAACTCAAAGTGATAAGCACAAAATCATCATGGGAAGAATTCCGTACATCATCTGAATAAGTATACAAATCTGAATCACCAAAGAGTGTACTAAAAATAGATTATCTAGCCACACCCTGTAGATTCTGAGTGGGGCCTAGGAATTGTATTTTAAAAGCACCTCAAACAAACCATTGACATCAGTTTCGAATTGGGGAATGACTGAAAGCTTATCCATTGTGCCAACATCACTCTAGGACAATCAAATATGCCATCTGCACTTTAGAGATATGCCAGCCCTCTGACTAAACAGTTCATATTCTTATCTCCTGCCACCTGGACCTATGTGAATGAGCACTGCCAGTGAAGCTCTTTCTGGAAATATCTATGGCTGAATAACTTCTTTCTAACCAACACCTTCTTTTGTTACATACATTGTTACCTTCACTTAATTTTGCTGCATCCTGTGATCTATTCTGCTTCCTGAAAGGCAGATTTTTCAGACAATAGTACTAAAAAAAACAAACAGTAAAACTGGAAATCAGACGTATTTTGGGTTAATTTAAGCTTCAATGTCACAATCACTATGCATATTGCCTTGTACATTGGTTTTTACACTTCAATGTACAAAGGCCACTGTTAATTCCAAACACTTGCATAGCCTTTCGCTGTTCCTCTTCTTCATGTATCACCTGCCTAGAGAATTGAGATACTTGGTTGTCTAATGGTGGGTTTGCCTGGTCCAAATGTTTCAGAAATTTTGTTATTTATATCCATTCCCTCATTCTATTCGTAGGCACAATAAGAAAGTATTTCAGTTATATTAAAAAGCAAAGATTAATTTTAATAGAATATTGAAAGTGCCTAAATATCAAGAGAGAGCTGTTAAGTAAGTTATTTTAAAAATGGAGACTAATACATGTTTTGTTTTGTTTTGTTTTATTTTGTTTTGAGACAGGGTTTCACTCTGTCTGTCACTCAGACCAGATTGCAAAGGTGTGATCTCAGCTCAAGACAGCCTTGACTTCCCAAGTTCAAGCGATCCTCATGCCTCTGCCTCCCAAGTAGGTGGAACTACAGGCACATGCCACCAAGCATGGCTAATTTTTGTATTTTTTATAGAGATGGGGTTTCACCATGCTGCCCAGGCTGGTCTCAAACTCTCTGGGCTCAAGTGATCCACCCGCCTCAGCCTCCCAAAGTGCTGGGATCACAAGCATGAGCCATCACACCTAGCCACATGTTAATTTTTATTAGGAAAATACACACGTATGATAAAGAGAAAATGACTAATAAATATTGAAGAAACTATGCTCATAACTCACCACAGACAATAGAGAGTTTTTTAAAAATGTAAATTTCTGGCCGGGCGCGGTGTCTCACGCCTGTAATCCCAGCACTTTGGGAGGCTGAGGCGGGCGGATCACGAGACTCCGTCTCAAAACAAAAACAACAGCAACAACCAAAAATGTAAATTTCTTAATCTTGAAATGCAGAAGGTCAGGATCTCCCCTTCCTCGTTTTTCTTCTCTTCCTCATTCATGGTGGAAGGTATAATTAGGGTAAAATGTGTTTGTTATGAGGAGGACGATACTGGCAAACTCTATTGAGATGTTGTGATGTTCCAACTGGAAAAATATTTAAAATTTCTTCCAGCAATGAAAAGTAGGGCAGGCCTACCTGTCTGCAAGGAACATTGCCTAGAGTTTTCATTACTGCATGACAAGCTCCCCTAAGGACCAAGCCACAAACTAGGAGACTTGGCAGATAATTGGAAAAGGTAAGAACATCACGAGAAGAAGAAAGAAGACAATAAGAGACCAGGGTCAGAAGACTTCAGAACACTGGAAAGGGATTCTAATCGAGCCAAACATTAACAATTATTAACATTAACAATTCGAATTGAGCTAAACATCAGTAGGAAAAGGAAATAAATGTTTGGTATCATTCAACAATATCTAGATTTCACTAGTATCCTTTTTTTTAACTTTTAAGTTCAGGGGTACATGTGCAGGTTTGTTATATAGGTAAACTTGGGTCATGGGAGTTTGTTGTACAGATGATTTCGCCACCCAGGTGTTCATTCGCTTTATCTAGTCTGTCACTGATGGACATTTAGGGTGATTCCATGTCTTTGCTATTGTGACTAGTACTGCAACGAACATATGCGTGCATGTATCATTTGTCATCTGAAATGACTGTCTTCTTTCAAGTAGAAAATTATACCTAAATATCCTGCCAAATATTAAAGATAAAGCTAAGAGTTTAGCTTACATTGTCTACATTTTTTTCTAACAACTAGTCCAATAATCAAAGTAGTATCATAAACTTCAAATTCTGTCCAGTCCTCACCTTAATTTTGCAAAAAGCATCAGTGGTACCTGTGAAATGCCCAAAGGGGGGAAAAATGTTTATTCTATCTCCTCCCTAATTTCACACTTGATTTTTCTTCCCAATTTGATTTGAAAATTGCTCCACTTTTATTCACGCAACAAACTTTTATTGAATAACTACCATAATTCAGACACAGTTAGGTAATGGTTTATCTGCCTGTTAATTAAAGCTTTGCCACTTGATGAGCTCATAAAAGAATTTTACCTCAGACTGTTTGATGTGTCTATAATTTTACTAAAGGTCTCTTTACTTGCTCTCATGTCTTACTTCTTTGGTCCAAAAATTAGCTGGGGGCAGTGTCTCACAGGTGTAATCCCAGCACTTTGGGAGACCAAGGCAGGTGGATTATCTGAGATCAGGAATTTGAGACCAGTTGACCAACATGGTGAAACCCCCGTCTCTACTGAAAATACAAAAATCAGCCGGGCATGGTGGTGTGTACCTGTAGTCCTAGCTACTCGGGAGGCTGAGGCAGGAGAATTGCTAGAACCCGGGAGGTAGAGGTTTCACTGAGCCAAGATCGTGCCACTGCACTCCAGCCTGGGTGACAAGAACTGCACTCCAGCCTGGGCAACAAGAGAAAAACTCCTTCTCAAGGAAAACAAACAAACAATTAAACATCTACTTTATATTTTAAAATGTAGGCCAGGATTTACTTACTGTCTTAAGCCTTCTTTCCCTTCCCACCCCTTTAGAATACTGGACACCACTTCCTTTGTGCTCTGAATAAGCTCATCTGTATTTCTATAATACCTATGTTATATAAATATACCTTTAAATATCCATAACAGACATTATATTTTATGTTCCTAGCTACTTTTTGGAAAATTACTTCTTCCCATTTTCATCTCTGTAGTTCAGGTGGAACTGACTTCACCTCGCTGTTTGCAGGATAGACACATGACCCAGACCAAAGCCAATCATAAAACTCACATAAAAATGATCTAAGAGGTAAAAACCAGATTTCATTTTGAAATTGATATGAATGCTTGAAAATAAAAGGTCTCTTTTTTGAAATTTTAATTGCTAAGCATTGTGTAAAATCGAGGGTCGTATACGCCACCATTTGTTGGTGGCAAGCCTGAAAGTGAAATCATTAGAGTAAAAAGCAACCAAGAAGTAAAGAGGTAGAGAATGTGTCCTAAAACTATTTGAGTTCCTGGATCTGGCTGTGGCTGAAGCCATTGGTACTCCCAGATATTTAGATGTTCTTGCTAATGAACATTATTGTGATTAAACTAGTTTAGACTGAATTTTCATCATTTGCAAGCAGAAAAGCCTGCAGTAATAAATCATGTCTGTTGCTGTAACTATACTATTCGGTCTAAATTGCCTCTTCTAGTGTATGAGAGAACTTGGAACAAATTGAGTACTCTTTTGGTTTACTGATTAAAGAATGAATATGAATGAATAAAATAAATACATGGAGGAATGTAGAAAAAAGGTAAATTTCTTGTTGTAGTCCCAGTATACCAACAATTTGGTGCCCTTGTTCCCAAACAAACAAACAAACAAACAGAAATGCACGATGAGAAAACTGATTAATTATTTCCAAGTTATTGTACTGCACTGTGCTGGTCACAGCGGATCACGATCCCTTGAAAAATCCTTTAGATGGCTTACTCAGGTTGAATGGATTTAGGAAATATCTCAGGATAACCAAGCCCTTTATTTACTTCTTAACACCAAATGATATCCTCCAGATCCTAAAGTTATTTTAAATGGCACATGAGATGGCGTCTCTGTCTGTTCTCTCGAGATCAGGTTTCATGGTCTAATCAGACTCACCATTAACAATCTTCCCCTGGACAGGAACAGAGTTAATATAGTGTGATGAGAGAGTGTTGGCCGGTGGCTCAAGCAGCTCTGCAAGTCTGCACATGTGGATTTTATTTTCAAACCTATGATTGATTTACTTTCAGACCGTGGCAAACCCTCCACTCTCCCACATGATGCTTATCAACAAATGGTGTCTGCTTAACTCATTTATTGAGAAAATGTAACTGCATTTCAGAAATTTAAAATTATTTCCCATGGACAATTTTTGTTTCTCTTACCACAGTGTAGTTCTGCATGTGTAATACACTACCTGATCAAATAGTTACATTACGACATGTTTTTTAAAATTTTGAAAGTTCAACATTTCCTCTTAATGAAGATATTGACCTGTGTTTACAATTTGATATTCTTCTTATCTCGATTTATGTTACTTGTAGCTGTAAAAATAATCGCTCTGAAGATCCATTGTTTTTGAACATTCTCCAAGTAGTTTCCTATGGATTGTAAACTACTCAAATAGGGATGAATGAATATTGAACATACATTTGTTGATTTGACTTAATGACATTTGAATTTGATACAATAATCATCAGTTCACATATTCATATAAGGTGATATATATGTGTGTATCATTTCCAAATGCAAACTGCTAGAAGAAGGGAGTATATATACATTTGGAACTCATTTTTCTTTTGATGGTATACAAATTCGAGTTAGCTTGTGTTGGAAAGAAATGGCAGGGTTCGTGAAAAAAAGAGTTTCTGAATTATTGCTGTACCTTAAAGTCAAGAGCTAGGATAGATGACTTTGAGGGATACTTTAGAAGTCATTTTATTATTTGAAAACCAATATTAGATAACATAAGAAATCATATAAGACGCTATCATCCATAAATTTTCTTTAAATTATTTTTAAATGTACTTGGTGTATAGATTTGTGGTTAGAGTTATGCTGACCTACTTAGTTCCATGTTATAGAACACATGAAATAATATCAGCACTGTCTGTTTCTTCAAAGACTGAAAAAGAAGTTACTGGGCAATCATCTCAGCCTGGCGCTTTGAGAAGGATATTAAATCAATGTTTTGTTCCATGTTAGTCTCTCTTGTTGGGTCAAATTTTTTGTTATTTGAGTTTGTTGGTTATTTAGTTATTTTGGTTTTCATTGTTAACTTCCATTTCTTCTAGGGCTTTGTAATTATTTTCCTGTACTTCTGTAAAAACACATTAAAATTATTTGATTATTTTTGTGTCTGTACCCTTTAGCTTTTTGTCTTTATAACTGTGTAATTCTGTTTTCTCATGTAATTTATATATTGTAAAATATTTTATCTAAAATTTGGCTCTGCATTATTTATCAATGTTATGTTTTTATACTTGGTTCACCTATTTATGCCTTTAACTCTATTTGTTCCTGTCAATCTTCTTTCTTTAAATTTTTTCTTGGTCTATTTCTATCTTCTTTTATTAGATGCTTAATTTTTCACATTTATTCTGTATCAGCTTAAGTTGCATGAAAGTATAATGCTATGAAGTTGTATGTAAGCTCAAGTTTGGCTCTATCCCATGTATCATATACATCATATCATATCTCATATATATGTATATATATGAGATAGGTAGGGGCTTCATCTAAAATATTTTTTATCTATTTTGAGTATTAAATATATTTGCATACATAAGCATATACAAGCATATATATGTGCATTGTGCATGTGTATGTGTATATACGTATATATAGTAACTGGATAATTTTTTTATTTCTTTGGTGTTATTTGTTCTATACTACATTTTGGACTATGTTATCTAAAAATACTATTTTTAAAACATGTTCAAAATACCTTGAGAGGAAGTGTTACTATAGTGATGTATTTATTCATTTTATATATTTGGATTAACCTTACTAATAACTATATACATCTACATCCTTTTGTCTACTTGCTTTTTCTCGAGATATAAGATTTCTTAAGTTAGCCTCCTGCTTCTACAGATTTTTTTATAGTTACATTCATGAGAATCTGCAATTCTTGTTTAATATACTTTATTATTTGCTGCATAATAATTAATTCATTTCTCTAATCCAAGAACATTAGTTTTCCATGAGTTGAGTGTTTCCATGTTGAGTTCTATACCTAATATATACCATTTTTTCCATGACTACTTTAAAGAAATTGTCTTTTCTGTAGTTTTGAGTTATTAAGATATTTTATTTTTTTCCTAATAGCCAGCCACTTATTTGTTTATTCTATAATGATATAGTTTTGGTGCTCATTTGTTTATTTTTTTCCACAGTCTCTAATTTATATCACTCTTTTGTTTCATGAGATAATGAAACAAAAAAAAAGTACAAATTAGACTTATTTTTTGTTTGTTTACCTGTCTTACTTTTTGTTTGTTTCATTGACTTCATGGTTTCATGTTTTTTGTACTTCTTCGAGATGTGCAAGTATTTTTTATATAATTTAAAAAATATTTTGTATAAATCCTATAAGACTTCTTTTCCAATACTATATTATATGTTCTTAAAATTGGAGTAGCATTTTTTATGGGGCTCAGGGGGTTATTATTTTCATCTTTCTGATAATTAATGTGGGCAGTTATATCTGGATATTATCCCCCAGATATAGTTTATATAAGTTTCCTATAGTTATCTTACTTCCTTATCTGAGACCTGCTTGTATTCACATCAGAACATTATGAAGTTTAAGGGTGATTATTGCTGGCTTGTGTTCTATGTGTAACTTTGTAATCTCATGTTAGATCAGAGCCATGGGTTCATCAGTAGATGCTGCATATTAACGTGATTGGTGGATTGGTCTCTGATCTTTTAAAATTAAAGGCTTTATTCCATCAAATTAGAAGTCTTTCATAATCCAATAGGAGATAACATTTGAATTTAATATCAAAGTTAAATCATTAAGGTTTCATTTCCCATGGATTCATTCAGAGAAGCTGAGTTCCACACCATTGCCAGTCTTTCCAGCATCATTCCACCTGCTCTCTTAGCCAAAGGAGAGAAAAATAGACAAATTATGTAGAGCTCAAACATAGCTTTCTTTGCGGGCTTTCCCTTAGGTACTTGTACAGCTGCAGAGATCCTTGTGTAATTTATTTTCTCTTTTGTGATTCTGATGGAAAATTCTATATTTATTTTTGTTGACCATTATTATTATTTTATGTTGCCTCTGCTGCCTTTCTACCTTCAAGAAGACAAACTCATTCTTCTTTAACGAATAATTCTCATGGTGATGATGACATTTGCCTTCTCTTTCCTTTAGTTATCTGTCTGCAGATAGAATTAATTACTCTGGAAATGAGGTTTGCCAATTATTTAACCTGAAATAATCTCATTTTCCACAGCTCAATCAAAATTCTGGGAGGTAAAACTTCTGTAACAAATGTTCTCAGTATCCTCAATGATCAATCCACCAGAATACTCATTTTCTTCTGAAAATATTCATTTTACTTTTCTTAGCTCCATGATGACAATGATACCTTCCAGTCATAAAAAGAAATAGCTTTTTATTTTAAAATATTTAGAGGCTATGATTTCTGTAAAACTAAAGACAAGGCTCTTTCTTTAGCTTTTGCCACACTAATTTGTCCTGGTCAAGCCAAAATATCATTTTAGTTCATGTGGTACTTAATTGTGAACAGCAATGGCTGGAGGATTTTAAGGGTCACTAGGTCCAGATGTTTGGTCATTAGTCACCACCATATAACCCACCTTCAATATAATAAATATGGATAAAATAAGGAAACACTTCAGCCGTCAACAAGATTAGTGTTCAAGACTAATAGGAGCCTGATTTCTGCTTTTTAACTTTGTTAACATTTAACCCTTTGAGGGCAGAGAATTTCACTTGAAGTAAATCTCTCTCCTCACACACTCTGCTCTTATTTTCTGAAGTTTATATACCTTCATTAATGGCACATCCATTCACCAAAGAAGTGCAGGCATGCTTTTAAGTATTTTAATACTTTACATCACACTTCATATCTTTTTCTTAACAACATATTGGAATGTTTAAGAAGGTGGTTTTGTTGGACAGTCAGGTAATTGTCTGATAAAGTGACCTATGTCTGTGGCTATAGAACAGTCTATTTAAAAGAATTTATTGGACATATTGGGTTGATCTGCACTCCCTAAAACAATAAAAAGATTATTTTAAAACCTTCTTTGTGTGTTTCCTCTTCTTTTAATTTTTATTTTTTGATATTTGTATAGAAAAAAAAGTACATGTCCTAAAGTCTTCCATCTCTTGTGTAGTATTTCTCAACTGCGGCAACGAAAATAAAACTTGCAACCGTATGGTGCAGGCTTTAGAATCTAGCTACAATAGATGCCATTTCTGTCACTTCTGTAGGTACCACTCCAGTAAATGAAATAGTGATACTAACCAGGTAGAGTTGTTATTTGGATTAACGAGATAATGTAGGCATTCAATTAATGCTAATTTTATTTTTCTTATTTGCGTTGATGTTTGACAATATTCTGACAGATATGTTTGCAAATAAAATATCTACTTCAAAAAGTGGCTAAGATTGTTGGCTACAAGCTGCAAAGGATCCTTTTGCTGGTATTTTGGCATTATGGAATATCTATAATATCTGCTATTTTAAATGTAACTCTTATGTGGAAACTCGTTTTTGTTATTAAATTAAATATCATCTTGATTCAGGTACTTGGAGAACTTTTTTTCTGTTAAAACAGGCCTCATCCTGAATTATTAATAACTCACTGGAATTATAGCTTTATCTTAAAATAAGAATTCCAAATTGAAAGAAAGGAAAATATATATCTTTGGCTAGTTGATGTAGTTCACAATGCTAATTGTTTATATATAAGCATTCTTAGAAACATCTTTTTTATTTTAGCTTTACTGATCTATAATTTACAGATAAAAATGGTGTATATTCAAGGTGTTCAATATGATGATTTGATATTGTATAATGATCACCACAATCAAATTACTCAACACGTTTATCACCACACAATTACTTTCTTTGTGTATATGTGTGTGTAGTAAGTACACTTAACATCTACTCTCAGCAAATTTCAAGTAAGTAATACGGTCTTGTTAACTAGAGTCACCATGTTGTACATTAGATGCCCATAAGTTATTCTTCTCATAATTGAAAGTTGTATACTCTTTAATCAACATCCACCACTTTCCCCATGCCCGAGCCCTGGAAGCCACCATTCAGGGTATAATTTTGATAATAATATAATCATGTCAGTTGTGGCCTCCTGAGTACCAATTCCTTCTGCTCTATGCAAATGCTCCAGAACCCTAAGCTTGGCCATGTGAAAATCACATATTGTCTCTTCCAGGTCTTTAAGTCCTTTCTTGACATGTCACGGGAGCTAACTGGCAATGATCGGGTGTAAATAATTACTCAACTGAAAGAAACCAGTAGAAAAATAATGGATCATCCATTTCAGCAAAAAGTCGCGAGGTCCATTGACTAAATTCCAAAGGAACCTCAGAATCCTTCCTCTCATCGTGAATTGTATGGTTTTTTTTTGTTTGTTTTCTTCTCTGTCTACTACTAGTTCCTATATCCTTTCTGTAATTTATTCTTTTCTTTGCTCCAAAAATAATAACTATCTCATTCCATATGGTCTCTTGTGATGGCACAATGCATTTATATGGATAGAGAATAAAGAAGTAATTGATCGCTCTATCAATTATATGATCCTAAAAAGGCAAATTTGTATAGGCTTCTATATAATTAACTGCATTATTTATTTTCTATTAAGATGTTTTTGCATTTTGCAAACTCAGTCAGCTTTCAGTCTTATTTATGCACTGTACTGAATGATTTGTTTTTTTGTTTGTTTGCTTGTTTTTATAGAAACAAGGTCTTGCTCTATTGCCCAGGCTGTAGTGCAACGGTGCAATCAGAACTCACTGCAGCCTCAACTTCCTGGGCTCATGCATCCTCCCATCTCAACCTCCCAAGTAGCTGAGACTACAGGCATATGCCACAACACCCGGCTATTTTTTTTTTTTTTTTTTTTTTTTTTTTTTACAGACAGGGTCTTTCTATGTTTCCCAGACTATTTTCCTAGGTCTTGAACTCCTGGCTTCAACTGATGCCCCCACCTTAACCTCCCAAAGTGGTGGGATTATGGGTGTGAGCCACCATACCTGGCCTGTTTTTTTGTTTTGTTTTGTTTTGAATATATAATATTTATTTTTAAAGGCCGTTTATTAATCCAGATACATAAAATAGTTTACATTTAGTATGTGTGTATAACATACGCATGGGTAATTACCTATTTTCCACAGCACTATATACATACATGTACATCAATATACAAATTAATCTTCATTTATAATTTATGCTCCCTTATAAATTTGGAAATTATCTTTCCGATGCTTGTATCTATTCCTGTTGAGTCTGGGAACATTGTCACAATTTATGTATTATGCTGCTATGAGGCCATATATGGAATATATAAAATTTATTTTCAAATGTCGACTGAACACTTTATAGATTTTTATTTCCTCCATCTCTTTCTGTAACCCTGTTACTTAAATTATTAGTACAGCTGTCTGAGAGATCAGATTTAAGGCCTTCAAATGTTTCCTCGATCTTAGAACAGATGCCTCAGGAGACTTTCCACCAGAAAGGTACATTGGATTAGCACAGCCTGTTTCTCTACCATATTCTTTAAGCAGAACTGACAGCCTCAAAATAAGAACAATTTTTGTTAGGATGTGTGTGGAATTTAAAGAGAGGACATAGTTTCTCCTTACCAGTATGAAGGATACCCAAATAGATTATCTAGAAAACAATTTCATACGATTCCAATGAATGAAAGGAGGTCAAATGAAATGCATCAATGTGTCAGGCTTCTATCAAATGTAATAGATGCTTACAAAATCAGAAGAGTGTTTTAATGGAGAAGGAAATTAGTGTATCAGCTTAGTAGAGCTATCAATCCAGGCATAATTCTTTGGCATATGATAGCAATATTGAATGAACACACTGTGATCTGGTTTTGCCGGAACACATATATCAATGTTTATTGATTAAGCAGCAGTGAAGTATCATAAGATCTGAGACAGAATCTTCAATTCCTTAGCAGAAGAATGGATTTAGTGAGGAATGCTGCACCTGCTACTTTTCACCAAGTGAGATTTAAGGATTTATTTTTTCTTTTACTCTGAACTGAGTATGTAGACTGGATTATACCTAAGAATTGGAAGACACAATTCTAAGATGACAGGTAGAAATATGTCACAAGTTATAGAGAGCTAAGATTAACTCATGAAAACTAAATGGAAAATGTAAGCAAAATATAAATTATTTTAGTGTACTTCTCTAATTGTATGAGAGGGGACATGTGTCTGAATATAAACTTGTGTTTGGACTACAAAAATCTTCATATTTGGCAAAGGAGTTTTTCATCATAGGACTGTAGCTTTTCTAGTCTGTATTTCTGCCTCTGACTATACATTGTTTATGCATGTACTAGTTGAGCTAATGATATTATTCAAACAATGAGATATTTTCCTACAGAATGAAAATCAAGAAATCCCATGCAATCTGCACAGGCATTTTCATTTCATTATTTTAATAGCAAAATGTACACTTTAATACCTGGAAGGCAAAAAAATATGTATCTAATTTTGACTTGTAAAGCGTATCTAAAATTTCCGTTTACAAAGCTAAACCAAATTCAAGAATTTTTTTTATTATTATTATACTTTAAGTTCTAGGGTACATATGCACAATGTGCAGATTTGTTACATATGTATACATGTGCCATGTTGGTTTGCTGCACCCATTAACTTGTCATTTACATTAGGTATTTCTCCTAATGCTATCCCTCCCCCAGCCCCCCACCCCATGACAGGCCCCAGTGTGTGATGTTCCCCTCCCTGTGTCCAAGTGTTCTCATCATTCAATTCCCACCTATGAGTGAGAATATGCGGTGTTTGATTTTTTGTCCTTATGATAGTTTTCTCAGAATGATGGTTTCCAGCTTCATCCATGTCCCTACAAAGGACATGAACTCATCCTTTTTTATGGCTGCATAGTATTCCATGGTGTATATGTGCCACATTTTCTTAATTCAGTCTATCATTGATGGACATTTGGGTTGGTTCCAAGTCTTTGTTATTGTGAATAGTGCCACAATAAACATACGTGTGTATGTGTCTTTATAGTAGCATGATTTATAATCCTTTTGGTATATACCCAGTAATGGGATCACTGGGTCAAATGATATTTCTGGTTCTAGATCCTTGAGGAATCGCCACACTGTCTTCCACCATGGTTGAACTAATTTATACTCCCACCAATAGCGTAAAAGTGTTCCTATTTCTCCATATCCTCTCCAGCATCTGTTGTTTCCTGACTTTTTAATGATCACCATTCTAACTGGCATGAGATGGTATCTCATTGTGGTTTTGATTTGCTTTTCTCTAGTGACCAGTGATAGTGAGCATTTTTTCATGTGTCTGTTGGCTGCATATATGTCTTCTTTTGAGAAGTGTCTGTTCATATCGTTTGCCCACTTTTGATGGGGTTTTTTTTCTTTTAAATTTGTTTAAGTTCTTTGTGGGTACTGGATATTAGCCCTTTGTCAGATGGGTAGATTGCAAAAATTTTCTCCCATTCTGTAGGTTGCCTGTTCATTCTTCACTCTGATGGTAGTTTCTTTTGCCATGCAGAAGCTCTTTAGTTTAATTAGATCTCATTTGTCAATTTTGGCTTTTGTTGCCATTGCTTTTGGTGTTTTAGTCATGATGTCCTTGCCCATGCCTATGTCCTGAATAGTATTGCCTAGGTTTTTTTCTAGGGTTTTTATAGTTTTAGGTCTAACATTTAAGTCTTTAATTTATCTTGAATTAATTTTTGTATAAGGTGTAAGGAAGGGATCCAGATTCAGCTTTCTACCTATGGCTAGCCAGTTTTCTCAGCACCATTTATTAAATAGGGTATCCTTTCCCTATTTCTTGTTTTTGTCAGGTATGTCAAAGATCAGATGGTTGTAGATGTGTGGTGTTATTTCTGAGGCCTCTGTTCTGTTCCATTGGTCTATATCTCTGTTTTGGTACCAGTACCATGCTGTTTTGGTTACTGTAGCCTTGTAGTATAGTTTGCAGTCAGGTAGCATGATGCCTCCAGCTTTCTTCTTTTTGCTTAGGATTGTCTTGACAATGAAGGTTCTTTTTTGGTTCCATATGAACTTTAAAGTAGTTTTTCCCAGTTCTGTGAAGAAAGTCATTGGTAGCTTGATGGGGATGGCATTTTCACAATATTGATTCTTACTATCCATGAGCATGGAATGTTCTTCCATTTGTTTGTGTCCTCTTTTGTTTCATTGAGCAGTGGTTTGTAGTTCTCCTTGAAAAGGTCCTTCACATCCCCTGTAAGTTGAATTCCTAGGTATTTTATTCTCTTTGTAGCAATTGTGAATGGGAGTTCACTCATGGTTTGGCTCTCTGTTTGTCTGTTATTAATATACAGGAATGCTTGTGACTTTTGCACATTGATTTTGTATCCTGAGACTTTGCTGAAGATGCTTATCAGCTTAAGGAGATAATGATTGGGCTGAGATGACAGGGTTTTCTAAATATACAATCATGTCATCTGCAAACAGGGACAATTAGACTTCCTCTTTTCCTAATTGAATACCCTTTATTTCTTTCTCTTGCCTGATTTCCCTGGCCACAGTTTCCAATGCTATGTTGAATAGAAGTGGTGAGAGAGGGCATCCTTGTCCTGTGCTGGTTTTCAAAGGGAATGCTTCCAGTTTTTGCCCATTCACTATGATATAGGCTGTGGGTTTGTCATAAATAGCTTTTATTATTTTGAGATATGTTCCATCAATACCTAGTTTATTGAGAGTTTTTAGCATGAAGGGCTGTTGAATTTTGTCGAAGGCCTTTTCTGCATCGATTGAGATAATCAGGTGGTTTTTGTCATTGGTTCTGTATATGTGATGGATTACGTTTATTGATTTGCATATGTTGAACCAGCCTTGCATCCCAGGGATGAAGCCGACTTGATCGTGGTGGATAAGCTTTTTGATGTGCTGCTGGATTCAGTTTGCCAGTATTTTGTTGAGGATTTTCGCATCCGTGTTCATCAGGGATACTGGTCTAAAATTCTCTTTTTTTGTTGTGTCTCTGCCAGGCTCTGGTATCAGGATGATGCTGGCCTCATAAAATGAATTACAGAGGATTCCCTCTTTTTCTATTGATTGGAATAGTTTCAGAAGGAATGGTACCAGCTTCTCTTTGTACCTATGGTAGAATTTAGCTGTGAATACATCTGGTCCTGGACTTTTTTTAGTTGGTAGGCTATTAATTATTGCCTCAATTTCAGGGCTTGTTATTGGTCTATTCACAGATTCAACTTCTTCCTGGTTTAGTCTTGGGAGGGTGTATGTGTCCAGGAATTTATCCATTTCTTCTGTATTTTCTAGTTTATTTGCATAGAAATGTTTATAGTATTCTCTGATGGTAGTTTGTATTTCTGTGGGATTGGTGGTGATATCCCCTTTATCATTTTCTATTGTGTCTATTTGATTCTTCTCTCTTTTCTTCTTTATTAGTCTTGCTAGTGGTCTATAAATTTTGTTGATCAGCTCCTGGATTCATTGATTTTTTGAAGGGTTTTTTTGTGTCTCTATCTCCTTCACTTCTGCTCTGATCTTAGTTATTTCTTGCCTTCTGCTAGCTTTTGAGTTTGTTTGCTCTTGCTTCTCTAGCTCTTTTAATTGTGATGTTAGGGTGTCAATTTTAGATCTTTCCTGCTTTCTCTTGTGGGCATTTAGTGCTATAAATTTCCCTCTACACACTGCTTTAAATGTGTCCCAGAGATTCTGGTACATTGTGTCTTTGTTCTCACTGATTTCAAAGAACATCTTTATTTCTGCCTTCATTTGATTATTTACCCAGTAGTCATTCAGGAGCAGGTTTTTCAATTTCCATGTAGTTGTGAAGTTTTGAGTGAGTTTCTTAGTCCTGAGTTCTAATTTGAATGCACTGTGATCTGAGAGAGTGTTGTGATTTCTGTTCTTTTACATTTGCTGAAGGAGTGCTTTACTTCCAATTATGTGGTCAGCTTTAGAATAAGTATGATGTGATACTGAAAAGAATGTATATTCTGATGATTTGGGGTGGAGAGTTCTGTAGATGTCTATTAGGTCTGCTTGGTGCAGAGGTGAGTTGAAGTCCTGGATATCCTTGTTAAACTTCTGTCTCATTTATCTGTCTAATATTGACAGTGGTGTGTAAAAATCTCCAAGTATTATTGTGTGGGAGTCTAAGTCTCTTTTTAGGTGTCTAATGACTTGCTTTATGAACATGGGTGCTCCTGTATTGGGTGCATATATATTTAGGATAGTTAGCTCTTCTTGTTGAATTGATCCCTTTACCATTATGTAATGGCCTTCTTTGTCTCTTTTGATTTTTGTTGGTTTAAAGTCTGTTTTATCAGAGACTAGGATTGCAACCCCTGGTTTTTCACTTGTTTGTCTGTTTTCCATTTGCTTGGTAGATCTTCCTCCATCCCTTTATTTTGAGCCTATGTGTGTCTCTACACATGAGATGGGTCTTCTGAATACAGCACACTGATGGGTCTTCACTCTTTATCTGATATGCCAGTCTGTGTCTTTTAATTGGGGCATTTAACCCATTTACATTTAAGGTTAATATTGTTATGTGTGAATTTAATCCTGTCATTATGATGCTAGCTGGTTATTTTGCCCATTAATTGATGCGGTTTTTTTCTTACCATTGGTGGTCTTTACAATTTGGCATGTTTTTGCAGTGTCTGGTACTGGTTGTTCCTTTCCATGTTTAGTGCTTCCTTCAGGAGCTCTTGTAAGGTAGGCCTGGTGGTGACAAAATCTCTTAGCATTTGCTTGTCTGTAAAGGATTTTATTTCTCCTTCACTTATGAAGCTTAGTTTGGCTGGATATGAAATTCTGGGTTGAAAATTCTTTTCTTTAAGAATGTTGAATACTGGCCCCCACTCTCTTTGGCTTGTAGCATTTCTGCCGAGAGATCCACTGTTAGTCTGATGGGCTTCCTTTTGTGGGTTACCCGACCTTTCTCTCTGGCTGCCCATAACATTTTTTCCTTCATTTCAACTTTGGTGAATCTGATAATTATGTGTCTTTGGGTTGCTCTACTTGAGGATTATCTTTGTGGTGTTCTCTGTATTTCCTGAATCTGAACGTTGGCCTGCCTTGCTAGGTTAGGGAAGTTCTCCTGGATAATATCCCGAAGAGTGTTTTCCAACTTGGTTCCATTCTCCCCATCACTTTCAGGTACACCAATCAGACGTAGATTTGGTCTTTTCACATATGTTCATATTTCTTGGAGGCTTTTTTCGTTTCTTTTTACTCTAAACTTGTCTTCTCGCCTTATTTCATTAACTTGATCTTCAATCACTGATACCCTTTCTTCCACTTGATTGAATTGGCTATTGAAGCTTGTGCGTGAGTCACGAAGTTCTCGTGCCATGGTTTTCAGCTCCGTCAAGTCATTTAAGGTCTTCTCTGTACTGTTTATTCTAGTTAGCTATTCATCTTAACATTTTTTCAAGGTTTTTAGCTTCCTTGTGATGGGTTAGAACATGCTCCTTTAGCTCAGAGAAGTTTGTTATTACCAACCTTCTGAAGGCTACTATGGTCAACTTGTCATTCTCTGTGCAGCTTTGTTCCATTGCTGGCGAGGAGCTCTGATCCTTTGTAGGAGAAGAGGCACTCTGGTTTTTAGAATTTTCAGCCTTTTTGCTCTGGTTTCTCCCCATCTTTGTGGTTTTATCTACCTTTTGTCTTTGATGTTGGTGACCTACAGATGGGGTTTTGGTATAGATGTCCTTTTTGTTGATGTTGATGTTGAAGTTAATCCTTTCTGTTTGTTAGTTTTCCTTCTAACAGTCACGTCCCTCAGCTGCAGGCCTGTTGGAGTTTGCTGGAGGTTCACTCCAGACCCTGTTTGCCTGAGTATCACCAGCAGAGGCTGCAGAACAGCAAATATTGCTGCCTGATCCTTCCTCTTGAAGCTTTGTCCCAGAGGGGCACTTGCCTATATGAGGTGTCTGTAGGCCCCTACTGGGAGGTGTCTGCCAGTTAGGCTACATGGGGGTCAGGGACCCACTTGAAGAGGTGGTCTGTTGATTCTCAGAGCTCATATGCCACGCTTGGAGAACCACTCCTCTCTTCAGAACTGTCAGACAGGGATGTTTATGTCTGCAGAAGTTATCTGCTGCCTTTTGTTCAGCTATGCCCTGCCCACAGAGGTGGAGTCTATAGAAGTAGTAGGCCTTGCTGAGCTGTGGTGGGCTCTGCCCGGTTCGAGCTTCCTGGCTGCTTTGTTTACCTACTTAAGCCTCAGCAATGGTGGTTGCCCCTCCCGCAGCCAAACTGCCACCTTGCAGTTTGATCTCAGACTGCTACACTAGCAGTGAGCAAGGCTCTGTGGGCATGGGACCTGCCGAGGCAGGCATGAGAGAGGATCTCCTTGTCTGCTGGTTGCTAATACCTTGGGAAAAGTGCAGTATTTGGGCAGAAGTGTTCTGTTTTTCCAGGTACAGTCTGTGACAGATTCCCATGGCTAGGAAAGGGAAATCCCCTGACCCCTTGCACTTCTTGGATGAGGGGACACCCTGCCCTGTTTCAGCTTGCCCTCTGTGGGCTGCACCCACTGTCCCACAGTCCCAATGAGATGAACCAGTTACCTCAATTGGAAATGCAGAAATCACCCATCTTCTGCGTTGATCATGCTGGGAGCTACAGACTGGAGCTGTTCCTATTCAGCTATCTTGGAATGGATCCCAAGAATTTTCTTTAAAGTAACAATAGGCTAAAATAACAAATAGCAATAATAATCTTATACATGTATATGTATATGTATATGTATATGTATATGTATAGAAAGACACAATACTTATTGTTAATATGGGTCATTTGACTTCTGATTTCTAGTCCAACATATAAAGAACTTGGAAGTCATCATTATCATCCAGATATGAAAGAGGCTGAACAAACTGAAAATCAACAATTCTTATCTCAATCAGACAATCGAGGTCACAGGTCAAACTATGCCTTGAAAACTGGAAAGATGGAGAAGTAGATTCAGAGAATAACAGCTTACCTGAAGTGGAAGCCCAGGAACAGAACCCTGAAACTGGCATCAATATCAGGAGTAACATTTTAAACTAGAAATGATGAATTGCTGGAGGTACAATGTAAACTAACTTGAAAGTTAAAAACTCTGGGGCGTCAAAGTCTTAGAAAGACCTTTACATTTTTATGAGATTTACCTCCGGATCCCCAATCAGGTTCTGACTTTAGAGTTTTAAGAAAAATTACCTCTTGTTTCCAGCAGGGTGAAGGGAAAAGCAACTATTTTGGAACATACTCCAAGGTCTCTGTTCTCATCAAAAAGCTATAAAAATAAAATCATGTCATTTCCTGCCACATGGATTGAACTGGAGGACATTATGTTAAGTGAAATAAGCCAGGCACAGAAAGATAAATATCATGTTTTCTCATTCATATGTAGGAACTAAAAAAATTGATCTCATGAAAGTAAAGAGTAGAATGGTGGTTATCAGACACTAGTGTAGGGGGTAAAGGAGTATGAAGGTTAATGGGTACAAAAATACAATTAGCTAGAAGAAATATATTCTAATCTTCGATAGCATAGTAGGACAACTATAGTTAACAATAATGTATTGTATATGTCAAAATAGCTAGAAGAGAAGATTTAGAATGTTCCCAACACAAAGAAATGATAAACATTTGAGATGATGGATATCCCAGTTACTCTTATTTGATAGTTGCACATTGTATGCATGTATCAAAATATCACATGTACCTCATAAATATATACAACTATTATAGCTATTATGTGTCAATTTTTAAAAAGGCCTGGCCTCAAGGAAACCATTTCATCAGAGAATAACTAGGGCTTTGCCAGACCCTAATCAACCAGAGAGAAGGGAAATGCCCAACTCAGGCTCACTAAAAGACTGAGACCTTATCACAGGCTTGTAGAACACCTCCCCACCTACCTTACCAACACATAAATAACACGACTATATAACAGGAATGTAGCTAAAAGAACTACAAGCTCCAGATCCTATTTAAGTAGTCTCTAGGAAAACCTAAGAATCACAGGGGAGGCAAAATCATGGACGTTAAAGAAAATGTTAGTTTCTGACACTAAAGCTGTAGCAAAGCTGAACACGGCCTAACCCTCAGACAGAAAAACATAAAACTTCACACTGGAGACCTTTCTATATCAGTTCCTTTTGGCATGTAATCATGTCATGCTTCCAATGAAAAATTACAAGGCATGCTAAAAGGCAAAAATTACACTTTGATTAGGCAAAGCAAGCATTAGGATGACAACCAGATATAGCAAAGGTTTTAGAATGATCACATTGGGAATTTAAAATACCTATGATTAATATGCTAATAGCTCTAATGGAAAAGTAAGCAATATACAAAATAATGGGTACCATAAACAAAGAGATAACAATTCTAAGAAAGGATCAAAAGAAAATGCTAGAAATGAAGCATTTCTAGAAAATGATTGGTTCATCAATAGACTGGACACAGTTGTAGAGCAAATCAGTAACCTTGAATATATATCAGTAGAAACCTCTAAAACTGAAATGCAAAGAGAAAAAAAAAAATGAAAAAGATAGAATAGAATTTCCAATTACTGAGATAAATACAAAAGGTATAACATATGTATAATGGAAATGCCAGAGAAAAGAGTAAAAAAAATTTTCATGTAATCATGGCTGAGAATTTTCCAAAATTAATGACACCAAGCCATAGATCTAGAAAGCTAAGAAAACACCAAGTAGAACAAATATCAAAAATTCTATACCTAGGTACATCATATTCCAACTATAGAAAATCAAAGACAAAGAGAAAATCTTAAAGAAGCCAGAGGGGAAAAATACTCTCTTACCTACTTTGGAATAGGGATTAGAATTACAATTATATTCAGAAACCTCAGAAAGCATCCAAAGAAAAAGAACATGGAGAGAAATATTGGAAGTATTTTTTAAAAACACCATCAACATAAAATATTTTATCCAGAAAAATTACCCTTCAAAAGTAAAAATTACCCTCTCAGACAAACAAAAATGGATGGCATTTATCAGTGGTAGATCTGCTTTGCAAGAAATGTGAAGAGCACTACTTCAGAGAGAAAGAAATTATATAGAAACACAAAGCTATATAAAAGAAGAGGATTCAAGAAACTCAAAGCTGTATAAAGGAAGCATTAGAGAAAGTTTTATAAGCTATATAAAGGAAGTATTAGAGAAACTCAAAGCTATATAAAGGAAGAGCATTAGAGAAGGAGTAAGTGAAGGTAGTACGAAATCTTTTATTTTTCTCATTCTTAATTGATTTAACAGATGACATATTGTCCAAAATAATAACAATGTACTTGACCATTATAGCTTATGGATAAGTAAAATTAATGACAGCAAGATTATAAGGGATGGGAGGAAAGAATTGGGAAGATCCTGTTATAAGGTACTTGCATTACCCATGAAGCAATATAGTTTTATTTGAAGCTGAATTTGGATTACTGGTAAATATATACTGTAAACTCTAAGGCAAAAATGGGCTAGCCATTTTACATCAATTAACTTACGTATTTTAACCCTTCATAGTAGACATGTGCATTGTATTATAGATGCGAAATTAAGCATAGATTCAGAAGAAACATTTCAGAAAATATTTTTTCTAGACAAGAAAACTAAGGGACATACAAATTTTCAATTTACTCAAGTACTAAGTGGAGGACTCATAATTTTAACCTCTCTCTATCAGCTTTCAAATCCTGTAATTTCTACCACAGGCTCATGATGCTTCCCATTTGTGAGCTATCATTGAAATATGAACCAAATTGCAAACTCATGATTAAATGGTCAAAGAAAATCAAAGCAAAAATGATAACACATATTTTTTTAAATGATACCAATATAAGAAATATGTTTGGAAGTAGCAAATGTCCTTTGTACACTGGAATTAGATAAAAGATAGTGATGAGGAGTACATATCCAAAATAGTCCAATTATTTACATTCCAGGAATAGTACTGTTATCAATCAACTTAAAGCTATAGAACTTTAAAGTTTGGAAAACTGAATTCAATGTCCTAGAGAAGCATGTCTTCATTCATTCTGTCTCTGAGCTAAACATTCCTGTGGTATTTCTTCTTGAGGGGAAAGTCATGACTTGCGTTTTCTACCTGCTACTCTGAGAAATAGTTCCAGATTGGTGGTCCATGCTTGCAAAATATGTCTGTTGGCCCACAAGAGTTTAAAAAAAAATCACTTGGCAAGATTAAAAGTCACAAGATACTAAACAAGAATATATGTTTACCACATTTTGCTAAGTATTTAAGGGTCCCAAGAACGAAGCCCCCATGTTTATTGGAGTAGTTGCCTCATAACTAGGGCAGTACCCAGTCCACCACACACTTCACCAGTTCTTACCGACTTTTCCACACTAAGGAAGGCCAAGCAGCAGTTGTCATTTAGTATCTTGCGGTTCTTTCTTTGTTTTTCTTTCTCTGTGTTTTTCTCTTTTTAATTCTGGGTCCATTTCACTCCTTTACATTACAAACCTGGTGCCTCAGGCTATTAAATTTGTCCTGAAACTGTATGTCACTATGTCTCATAAAATTTCATATCCAGAACTAAGCACAATACACCACTTTTAGACCACCCTCTTTGATTCTGATGTTATATTGCTATATAAAAATAAAAATTGCATTACATTTTTTGACATCCCAAGTAAGCTTACAGTGAATTCACCGTCAAGTAAAACTCTCAAGGCTGAAGCCCTGCATGCCACACAGCTGGAATTCCTTGAAAACCACCTGCAGACTCAACATTTCCCTACATCCTAGTGGGGTACTTGGAGCTCTAGCTAACTGTGAGACTAAACATAAGTCACCCCTGCAATGACCCATAGCTATGTTCTAAGAACAGCTTTTACCTTATTCTCACTTGAATCTTTATTCTGATGATTTGATCTTTGCCTATTTATTAATACCTATGCAGAAGCTCCTGCTTTATATTTTGCCATATCAGTACATGTGCCTGGTCCCTAAACCCTAGCAGAGTAACTGATACTGTTACTGGCTTTAGTCAGCCAGCTTGTGTCTATTTCAAAATGAATCTTATGGCTAGATTTGCCTATTAGTCTGACATTGCCTTTTACCATTGTTTCTGTTCTATCTCTTGAGTGGATGTGCCAGCCCCTGCAAAGGACTCTGATCCCCCAAAGTCAACCCTGTGTCTAGCAGACAGGACCAGATGAAGTTCCTACGCATTACTACTTATCTGCATGGTGCTTCTGTTAAATATATCACACTTACTTTTTTATGCAAATAGTTAAGTGATTCTTTGTACTGTAACAGTTAAAATTTGTTTTAATTATAAATAATAATATGTATCAGTGGTATACTCAATAATATAAGTATACCATATAACTAGTTTTATATTAGCATAGTGTTACATTCCCAAAATTTTCACAAAAGACCTTTACACGGTTCACGTTTTCCAAATGTTCTTTCCTTTCAATTACTATCAACCTCCATGCTGCTCACTTTAGCACTAAACTACAGCTGATGCTTGGAATTTTTAAACCAAGAACTTTACAAATGTTCCTACCACATTTACCGAAATTCTTCCTTTCACTTTATAAACCCCTTTCAACCTTGATTTAGTCACTCAGCATTTTACTTATGAATTCTAGTTTTAAAGCTTCGGAAATATAGATAATTATCCCCTGATTATCTACAAAGTAAAGCAACTTTGGAGAGTAACTTGTGGCTCTCCTTTATAAATAATTCTCTGGGTTAATGTTTTAATATTCAAAGGTAAATTTGAATTGTAGCATTTTAAAACTCTTAGTTACAATTTATTAATCAATAAAATCAAATAGTTCAGGCAGAAATGATAAGAAGCTGGTATAAGTGGTCTAACTAAATATTTGTGTTATAGAATTCATAGAACTTGCTAACCACTCCATGCCACTCCATAGAAGGTACCAAGTTCAAATAGTCCCCTAGATAAATTTTGAAAAACATTAAATTTTCCAAAACATACACCAGTGGATTTCAACCGGAGGTGATTGTTTGCCAAAGGACATTTGTCAACATCTGAAAAACATTTTTGATACAACTGGGCAAGGTGGCAGGAAGTGGGGTTAGGTGTTCCTAATGGCTTGTAGTAGGTACAGGCTAGATATGCTGCTCAACATTTTGTCACATATAGGACAGCCCCTACAGCAAAAAATTATCAACCCCATAATCAAAAGTGCCAACTTTGAGAAACCCTGGCATAGAGAAAAATAATGAATAGAAAGCACATTCTTAGTTTATATTCAAAGAGAAATGAAATTCCAAAACTAAAAACTACCAAAGTGGCTATAATAAAATTATGTATAAAGCTTACTTACACTTGTCTATGCAAATGCAACAATAAAATATGAACAATTCCAATGCTCTTACTGAAATAATAATCATGACAGAGGTTTTATTTCATGAGCAGATGGATAATTCAACAAAAGCAATCTGATGATAATATCTCATTTTATTAAACAATAAAAACAACTAGATCTCGATACATCCCAAACAGCATTTCAAAAAAATTAATATACAATTCTAATTTAAAAATACAATTCTCATGTCTATAATCCCAGCACTTTGGGAGGCTGAGGTGGGTGGATCACAAGGTCAAGATATTGAGACCATCCTGGCCAACATGGTGAAACCCTGTTTCTACTAAAAATACAAAATTAGCTGGGCCTGGTGGCACACGCCTGTAGTCCCAGCTACTCAGGAGGCTGAGGCAGGAGAATCGCTTGAACCCGAGAAGTGGAGGTTGCAGTGAGCCAAGATCGCGCCACCACACTCCAGACTGGTGACACAGCAAGACTCTGTCTCAATAAATAAATAAATAAATAAATAAACAAACAAGCAATCCTAGCCTAGTGATTGAAATAATATTTATTAATATGGTAAAAAGCGTGTGTGTGTGTGTGTGTGTGTGTGTTTAATTAGGGATCATATTCCATAATGTAAAGTCTATATACTTGATATAAAAACATGCACAAAATCATGTTGAATAATGAACTGCTAGAGGCATTTCTGTTAAAATTAGAAATTTAAAAGTGTGACAATTACCAGTATATTAGGTTATATTGTATAATGTAATAAGACAAGAAAATATGCATTAACATGAATTTTATATGAAAGAGACAAAATAAGCAGTACCTACAGATATTATTGAATGGCTAGAAAATTCAAGAAGATAGATATATATTCCAATGATTGAAAGAATACAAAAAAGTTATTAAAGCAATATTTTAAAAATTATAAATTTACTTTATACAAGAAATAAACAACTTATCACAGGTTAAAATGCCTCATTTGATTCACATTAATAATCATGATAATAAGCTTAAAATAGAGGCTGTCTTTTGCTTTTGATTACCCACTCTCTCTTCCTCCTCTTCCTATGGCAACATCCCAATTTTATAGTGCAGAACTAAAGATGCCCGTCACGTGCTGCTATCTAGATCTTCAGAGTTATTCTGGCCATCTATTTTTTCTAAATTCATTATTTTTCTTTGTTTATAGAGATACCCTATAAAGGTTCAATTGATTTGAAATTGTTTGTTACCGTAATTTTAGTGATTATAACCAAAGAACTAAACAAGTGAGGTATGAAGGACCAACGGAGAGAAAAGTTCAATGACAAAAACAAACTCAAATGTGAACTATTGGGTTTATATTGTGCCTGGATGGAGAGACCTAATCAGTAAAGGTGTAAGTTTTTTTGCAAATAATGATTACAATTCCATGTTATCACAATTCCACTATTAGGATGTGACCCTTAACTATTTAATATGGTATTTTATTTTTTAAATAAATTCCAGAAAATAGGGCAATTTTTAGAGGTATAATGCAAAGGATCTGCCTATCAGATAATAAAACCAATCAAATAAGCCCTTTTTACTGCAGGAAGAAGCCAAAATAAACACAGAGATGAACAGACATAAAAAGAAATTATAGCAACAACTTCACATATAATAAAATTATAATTGAAAACCTGTAAAAAACATTCAAAAAAATGAGGTTAACCCCCTCCCATATTGCACACACACATACATACATACATACACACATACACATGCACACACATACACAAATGTATTCCAGTTTGATTAAAGGTTTAGATTTATGTACGAAACCATAAAATCTTAAGAAAATTCAGGAGACTATTTTTATCTATTTTAAGCTTATGATAATAAGCTTGAAATAGAGGTTATCTTTTGCCTTTGATTACCCACTCTCTCTTCCTCTCCTTCCTATGGCAACATCCCTACTTAATGTAGGGAGAGTCTGTATGTGTAAAAAGGGAAGGACTGATAGATCTGTTAACATAAAAATATAGAAATAAAAAACCTACACTGTATGATAAAAGTCACCACTAAGAAGGTTAAAAAACATACTTGACAAATGCTACTATGTTTTACCTCATTAATAATCCAAGAATTACAGTTTTAACCAACCAATCAAACTGAGGACGATTGCAGAGGCCTAGTGATAAAGACATTCCAAATACTGTTGATATAAATTAGAACATTTCTGAAGCACGATTTGGTAAAAAGATTTTAAATTCTGAGTGCACAGCAATTTCTATTTAGTGAATTTATTTCTAGGAATTTTTTAAAAGGAAATAATTTGACAAGTCTGAAAAAACACATATATGCTTGTTTCTTGAAACATGATAGCAATAATTTGGAAACAACCTGAATGACCATCAGTGATGGATTTTTCATGAACAAAGTGTAACACAACCATACAGGAAAATATTAGACAGTCATTAAAAAGTTTAAATTATGACTACAGTTAATGAACAGATGTTTATAAGACAGTAAGTAAAATAAAGCATGTTGTTATATCAAGTGTATAGACTATGTTATGGAGTATAATTTCTAATTATTAAAACAAAGTCTGGAAGAATATACATCAAATGATTAATCACTGAGGGATAAGAAATTAGAATATTTAGTTTTATTTCATACATTTTTATACTGCTCGAATTTTTCACACAGATCAAACATTGTCTTCATCATTGTAACATACTTTAATATCAGTTCAATTTTGAAAAATAATTGGGTCAGAAAAAAATAAATCATACATTTGGGCCTAATAATTTCACTTTTAATAGTTGATCCAAAGAAAAGAACTCAAAATAAGAAAAGTCTACAGAACTATCTTATTGGATCATAATTTATAATTGTAAAATATTAAAACCAGCTTATATGTCCAACAGTAAGAGATTATGCCATTTCATAAAATATTATGAAGCCATTAAAATACAATTAGGAAGATTTGCAGAAACCTGACCCAACATATTTGACAAATAATCAGTACAAAAGCAGGATACAAAGTATATGTTTATAAACATTGGAAATATTTGCATATACATGGTAGATTTAAACAGGCATATTAAAGTTGAATAGGATTTTTGTTACTGTGTATATGTGTTTCATAGTTAAACTCATCATAATATCACTTACTTTATTTCATGAAAAAATTTTTAGAACGAGACATGCTTTGTTTCTTTTCATTAAGCCTCTTTGGCTGATCAGTGAACTCTGAAGACAATCAGTTTACCATTGATTCTTTTTTTTTTTTTTTTTTTTTGAGAAGGAGTCTCGCTCTGTCGCCCAGGCTGGAGTGCAGTGGCGCAATCTCGGCTCACTGCAAACTCCGCCTCCCGGGTTCACGCCATTATCCTGCCTCAGCCTCTCTGAGTAGCTGGGACTACAGGCGCCCACCACCACGCCTGGCTAATTTTTTTGTATTTTTAGTAGAGATGGGGTTTCACCGTGGTCTCGATCTCCTGACCTCGTGATTCGCCCGCCTCGGCCTCCCAAAGTGCTGGGATTACAAGCGTGAGCCACCGCGCCCGGCCAGTTTACCATTGATTCTATATTGCCATTTCATGTCACATCTCACAGTTAGTGATTATGCATTGACTTGTATGTTATCGGCTTCCAATCCTTACAAACTTAATTACATGTTCATAAGTTCTATTTTTTTCTCATTTCACTCACTAGATTCTATGTAATGTGAGGACAGCTACTATAAATTTACTTACACACTTTTTTCTTTTTTTTGTTTTTCAACTTTTATTTTTGGTTCAGTGGGCACAGGTGCAAGTCTGTTAAATGGGTAAATTGTATGTTGCTGAGGTTTGGTATACAAATAATTCCCTCACCCAGGGAGTGAGCGTAGTACCTGATAAGTAGCTTTTCACTCCATGCCGCGCTACAGCTGTCCCACCTAAAGTGGTCCCCAGTGTCTATTGTCCCCCTCTTTGTGTCTATGGGTATTCAATATTTAGCTCTCACTTATAAGTGAGAACATGCAGTATTTGGTTTTCTGTTCCTGCATTAATTCTCTGAGAATAACAGCCTCCAGCTGCATTCGTGTTTCTGCAAAGGACGTGATGTCATTATTTTGTATGGCTGTGTAGTATTCCATGGCGTATGATACAGTTTGGCTGTGTCCCCACCCCAATCTCATTTTGAGTTGTAGCTCCCATAATTCCCACGTGCTGTGGGAGGGACCCAGTGGGACATAATTGAATCGAGGGGGCGGTTTCCCCCATACTGTTCTCATGGTGGTAAATAAGTCTCACAGATCTGATGGTTTTCTAGGGGGAAACCCCTTTCACTTGGTTCTCATTTTCTCTTGCCAGCCACCACATAAGATATGCCTTTCGCCTTCTGCCATGATTGTGAGGTCTCTGCAGTCATGTGGAACTGTGAGTCTATTAAACCTTTTTTTCTTCTTAAATTACCCAGTCTCAGGTATGTTTATCGGGTATGTTTCAGCAATGTGAAAATGGACTAATACAGTGTATCTGAACCACATTTTCTTTATCTAATCCATTGCTGATGGGCAACTAGGTTGATACAATGTATTTGCTGTTGTGGATAATGCTGCAATGAACATACGAGTGCATGTATATTTTTGGTAGGAAGATTTTTGTTTGGGTATATACCCAGTAACGAAACTGGTGAGTCAAATGGTAGTTCTGTCTTAAGTTCTTTGAGAAATCTCCACACTGCTTTCTACTGTGGCTGAGCTAATTTACATTTCCACCAGTAGTGTGTAAGTGTTCCCTTTTTTTCGAAACCTCACCAACATCTGTTATTTTTTTTTTTTAATAGCAGCCATTCTTACTGGTGTGAGATGGCATCTTATAGTGGTTTTGATTTGATTTTTCTAATGATTAGTGATCATGAGCATTTTTAAATATATTCGTTGGCCACATGTATGTCTTCTATTGAGAAGTGTGTCTATTCATGCTCTTTACCTATTTTTTAATGAACTTGTATGGTTTTTGCTTGTTGAGTTGTTTAAGTTCCTTATAGATTCTGGATATCAGACCTTTGTTAGTTGCATAGTTTGTGAATGTTTTCTCCTATGCTGTAGATCTCTGTTTCCTCTGGTGAGAGTCTCTTTTGCTGTGCAGAAGCTCATTTTAGTTAATTAAATTCCACTTGTCAATTTTTGTTTTTGTTGCAATTGCTTGTGAGGACTTAGTTGTAAATTCTTTGCCAATGCCAAAGTCTGAAATGGTATTTCCTAGGTTTTATCCTAGGGTTTTATACTTTTAGGGCTCACATTGAAGTCTTTAATCCATTTTAAGTTGATTTTTTATATGGTGAAAGGAAGGGGTCCAGTTTCAATCTTCTGCATATGGCTAGCCAGTTATCCCAGCACACTTATTGAATAGGGAGTCCTTTTCCCTTTGGTTGTTATTGTTGACTTTGTTGAAGATCAAATGTTTGCAGGTGTGTGGCTTTTCTTCTGGGTCCTCTATCCTGTTCCACTGCTGAAAGAAACCAGAGACAACAAAAAACAAAAGAAAAAACATTCCATGCTCATGGATAGGAAGAACAAGTATTACTGAAAGGGCCATACTGCCCAAAGTAATTTACAGATTCAATGCTATTCCTATCAAACTATCAATGTACACTGAATTAGAAAAAACTATTCTAAAATTCATATGAAATCAAGAGTCTGAATAGTCAAAGCAATCCTAAGCAAAAAGAACAAAGCCAGAGGCATGGTACTTGTACAAAACAGGCACATGGATTTACACTATTTTCTAATAAATTTCTTATAATATTTCCACACGTACACCTAATATGGTTAGGCTCTATGTTCCCACCCAAATCTCATCTTGAATTGCAATCCCCATAGTCCTGATAATCCCCACATGACAAGGGAGAGATCAGATGGAGGTAATGGAATCATAGGGAGTGGTTTCCCCCATGCTGTTCTCACGATAAGTGAGTTCTCAGGAGATCTGATGGTGGTTTCATAAGGGGCTCTTCCCCCTTAGCTTGGCACTTCTTCCTACTGCCTTGTGAAGAACGTGCCTTGCTTTCTCTTTGCCTTCTGCTATGGTTGTAAGTTTCTTGAGGCCTCCCAGCCACACTGAATTGTGAGTCAATTAAACTCTTTTCCTTTATAAATTACCCAGTCTCAGGCCATTCTTTCTAGCCTATGAAAATGGACTAATACAACACCTAAACAAGATTAATCTCCTAGACAAAAAAAATTAACCAGACAAGATAAATATATTTATAAAAAGAAGAAAGGAGCACAACAAAAGAAAAAAAAAACTTAAAGCAACAACAGCAACACAGTTAACAGGTACAATACTTTATTAGGAACCAGGCACTGTTGTAGGCACTTTACATCTATTAACTCCTTTAATAATCGTAACAACCTTGTGAAGTAGGTACTGTTGGTCAACTGTAATGTACAGATAGAAAATACAAAACAAAATAAAATGAGTCACAGAGTTAGGAATCATAGAGTTAGGAAATCTAGACATAAACCCAGGCAGTCTGGGGCCTTCTTGCTCCCAAATCTGCATCATTTACCAAGGGTGTCATGTAATATAGCCCTTTATTATTGTTATTAAACCATATTTCAGTTACCATTATGTAATATATTACATTGAATATGCCATCTTAAAAAAACTCTTGCATATATGCATATATATCACACATAGTGTTAAAACTGTACTATTTATAATTTCTCTAGGCTTTCATGAAGCACTCACAGGAGTTTATCTCAGAATCCATTGTGATCTATTGAAACTGTAGTTTAAGGTCTAATTAATAATTTTCTGTGAAAAACTATTAGATAGTATTTTTTTAATCTGATTCCAAAGTGCCCTTTAAAATTGAGAAGCAAAATTTCACATATCTAACTCACACAGATTTTAGACTATTTGGGTATTTCATCTGTCTCCATTGTTTTTTTTCTTAATTTGAGACAGACCAAGTAATTAAAACTAGGAATTGTAAAACACGATTGGTCCTTGTTTTTCCTGAACCATCTTAATGGATTCCTGGCAGTGGAACAGGAATTTCCATTATATAGAGGGCAGCAGTCACTAATTCTACTTAAAGCCAACCAACTGAAAGAGTTTGGTCAAAAGAAACATGTTGTAAAGTTGCTTGCAATGCAGCACCAAAAGTATTTTCAGAGAGACGAAATGATTGTTTTAGCAGGTAGGTTCTTCCACAGCTTGAAAATGTGTTTTTCACTTGTCCTTCCTACGCTATTGGTAATTTGGGAACTTTACTAATTAAGCTTTTTGCCTACTGTCAATGCAGTACAAAGTCAAGCTATTAAGCTATAAACTGTAAAAGCTGTAAAAACGATTAAATCATACAGCTTAGAGATAATGTTCTACAAACTTGGTCATAAATTCATAAGATCTTTTTCCCATTTTAAAATGGTTTGAGGCTATTGTGTAGCTATAGCTAGAATAGTTTTTATCTAATCTGACATTATTGTATTGTTTTGGTACATTTAACAATAAAGAATATAATAATCTTTTCAACAAACAGCATCGGTAGTATGAGACATTAGCAATCTGAAAAATACTCATATTTTAATACCTCTTTTAGGTCAATCAAAAAGAAAATAATGTGTGATTGTTATGTATGGCAATTGACGGTTTGTTTGTTTTTTCTTATTTGAAGAGCTCTATGCCTTCTATAAAGAGGGACTCACTGCTCAGGAATACTCTAAGTATAAGAGAAGATAATATACATAAGGAGAACTATGGAAAGTATAATATAAGCAAGATATTCTTCTTCATCTTTCTTATGGCTTAATTCTTTTTTTTAAATTGTATTACATATCCCTATGCCTTTTCTTTTGCCTAAATATCAAGCTTCCTTCCCTTCATCCCACATAAGGTATATTTTCCATCAGTCATTAATTAGTGTAGCCATTCAGTCAGTCTACTTGGGATACGGTGAGGGAACTTCCATTGTATTCACATTTTAAAAAAATTATACTTTAAGTTCTGTGATACATGTACAAAACCTGCAGGTTTGTTACATAGGTATACACATGCCATGGTGGTTTTCTGCACCCGTCAACTCGTCATCTATGTTAGGTATTTCCCCTAATGCTATCCTCCCCAGCCCCTCACCCCCCAACAGGCCCCAGTGAGTGGTGTTCCCCTCCCTCTGTCCATGTGTTCTCATTGTTCAATTCCCACTTATGAGTGACAACATGAAGTGTTTGGTTTTCTGTCACTGTGTTAGTTTGCTGAGAATGACGCTTTCTAGCTTCATCCATGTCCCTGCGAAGACATGAACTCATCCTTTTTTATGACTGCATAGTATTCCATGGTGTGCTCATCCTTTTTTGTGGCTGCATAGTATTCCATGGTATATATGTGCCACATTTTCTTTTTCCAGTCTATCATTGATGGGCATTTGGGTTGGTTCCAAGTCTTTGCTATTGTGAAAAGTGCTGCAGTAAACATACATGTGCGTGTGTCTTTATAGTAGAATGATTTATAATTCTTTAGGTGTATACTCAGTAATGGGATTGCTGTGTCAAATGGTATTTCTGGTTCTAGATCCTGGAGGTATCACCACACTGTCTTCCACAATGATCAAACTAATTTACACTCCTACCAACAGTGTAAAAGCTTACCTATTTCGCCACATCCTCTCCAGCATCTGTTGTTTCCTGACTTTTTAATGGTTGCCATTCTAACTGGCGTGAGATGGTAGCTCATTGTGATTTTGATTTGCATTTCTCCAATGACCAGTAATGATGAGTTTTTCGTATGTTTCTTGGATGCATGCATGTCTTCTTTTGAGAAGTGTCTGTTCATATCCTTTGCCCACTTTTTGATGGGGTTGTTTTTTTTTTCTTATAAATTTGTTTAAGTTCTTTGTAGATTCTGAATATTAGCCTTTTGTCAGATGGATAGGAGGAATCAATATCGTGAAAATGGCCATACTGTCCAAAGTAATTTATAGATTCAATGCTATCGCCATCAAGCTACCACTGACTTTCTTCACAGAATTAGGAAAAACTACTTTAAATTTCATATGATACAAAAATGAGCCCATATAGCCAAGACAATTCTAAGCAAAAACAAACAAACAAACAAAACAAAGCTGGAGGCCTCACGGTACCTGACTTCAAACTATGCTACAAGGCTACAGTAACCAAAACAGCATGGTACTGGTACCAAAACAGATATATAGACCAATGGAACAGAACAGAGGCCTCAGAATAATGCCACACATCTACAACCATCTGATCTTTGACAAACCTGATAAAAGCAAGCAATGGGGAAAGGATTCCCTATTTAATAAATGGTGTTGGGAAAACTGGCTAGCCATAAGCAGAAAACTGAAACTGGACCCCTTCCTTACACCTTATACAAAAATTAACTCAGATGGATTAAAGATTTAAATTGTAAGACCTAAAATGATAAAAACCCTGGAAGAAAACCTAGGCAATACCATTCAGGACATAGGCATGGGCAAAGACTTCATGACTAAAACATCAAAAGCAATGGTGACAAAAGCCAAAATTGACAAATTGGATCTAATTAAACTAAAGATCTTCTGTAGAGCAAAAGAAACTTAGCAGAGTGAACAGGCAACTTATAGAATGGAAGCAAATTTTTGCAATCAAAATTTTAATTATCTTATGTTTAAACAATGGGCGAAGATATGCTACCAATTTACAATGTAATATTCCCATCATAAAACACAACATATCAAATTACGTTAAACTATTTGTGATTTGATACTTTTTCGGGGGGTAGATCTTTAAATTTATGTCTCATTCCCCAAATAGAACCAGTTCAATTCACAGTAAGAAATATAAGGTAATATAAAAACACCTTTTGGAATCAGAAAGAATGGAGTTCCAATTCTTTTTTTGCCATTTTGTGTTCATCGGATTACTATTAACTACTTAACCTTTCTTAAACATCAGTTTCCTTATCTGTCAAATGGACACAGCAAGAAAAGCTCTTAAACTGTTATGAGGCTCAATATACTGCTGTCTCTGTGAGATGTTTAGTAAACTTTCTATGTGAGATATTTAGTGTGTTTTTTTCTATAACAATTAAACTCAACTCCTCTTTGGACAGCTATTTGTTTAAGTCCTAAATTATCTTCTTTAATGATACCTATATGATAAGAGTTATAAACTTTCTGTCTTAAGTGACCAAATTATATGTAAAACAAAACTTTGAAAAAGTTCAAAATGATATGGTATTGGAGACTTAGATGTATCTCACAGACTAATTTGGATTCATGATGTTTCGCTTCCTCTTTCACTCCACTTGCAACCAAGAGATGATAACCGAAGAGAGATATAAAAAATGTTTACAGTTTGGTTTATCCTCTCATGTCCTTCATTAACGTACTGTGGGTGTTGTTCTTTTAAAAGGCCAAGGTTCATGGTTCTGTTTTTTAATTGCAATTCAGTCTTTCCTCCTTCTTCCAGGAGCATCGGCTTTATCATTGCTTGTGAGATTTACAGCGCTTCTTTCCATCGTCAGCTTGCTAATAGGTAGTTGTTGAACTCCCCAGAGTCTAAACTAGGAAATATGAGCAGTATGTAATTGCTACAGCTGGAATCGCATTCCACTTCAGAAGCTTCTTAACAGCATTCTCAGATGTGTGAATATCCATTAGTGACCCAAGGGGATTACTCCCTGGCACCAAGTATACCTTTATGAGGGGTCTGGATGATGAGACTTTCCCCTCCCATCAGCAGAAAGTGAGGCGAGGCGAGGGGCTTGGATGTTGGTGAATACAAAAAGATAAATAAAATAAATAAATGTGTGGGAACATAGAATGCTTTTTAAAAAGAATTCAAAAGGAAAATTATAAATTTTGGCCATGGGGTATGTAAGTTGAATATTTATATTGAGTAAATAGCTAACATATTTATCAAAACATTCAAGGGCACTAAGGCTAAAGTAACATGACTTGATCTTCCTGTGTCTGTTTATGTGGATGGTAATTGACAGTAAGCAACACTGAACTTTCACTTCCTGTTCACTGCATCTAGGACAGACAATACTGGGAGGATGACTCAGTTGCTCCTGCAGCAACTGCCCTTTGAGGAAAAAGCTTCCTGATTTCACCATGTCTCTTTTAAAATACTTCTACTCTTCCTGCCCACCCCAACAGTTCTGCAGCTTCTCTTTTTGCAACGGTATCTCTAACCACTGTCCTCTAGATGTTATAGCAATCAGAAAGCCTTCCCTTCAGTTTTAAGAGTAAGGGGAAAATATTTGTGAGTAGATGTACTCATTTTATAGAAGAGGTTCATGAATTTTCTTGCATAAGCCATGACTGCATTATTACATTTGTACAATCAGAGGGAAAGACTACTGCATGTTCAAGTAGTAGGTACAGTGAGAGGATCTGCAAAGAGATTAAAAGAGATCTGCTAGGGATTAAATTCTTATTATATCCATGATATCAGCTAAGTGAGGAAGAAAGTTCATAGTAGAATCTTGGAAGTATCTGGCTACATTTTATATCCTTCACAATTCCTAGTACAAACTTTTGCTTCTAGTAACAATACATAATATGTAATATTTATGTAACAAATATAAGATGTAATAATATATAATTTAAAACTATTATATGTTTTCAATGAATATATGAATGAACGAATTAAGAATTATTTAATTAGATTTAGAAATTTCCTAGGCCAAGAGTAATGGTTTGTATGGTTCATGAACAGACAGGTATTCAGATTTCATCCATTAGAGAGCACGTTTCACAACTCTAGCTGCGCATTAGCATCACCTAGGGAGCTTTTAAAAAAATGTGGCCTGAGCCTCACCTTGAGAAATGCTGATTTAACTGTTCTGTGGTGGGCCTAGCTTTGGGTGTTTATTAAAAGCTCCCCAAATAATTCTAACATGCAGCCAGCATTAAGCATCATTATGGTACCATCCCATAGGTAGATTCTTAGAATGACTTGTGCATTATGGGAAATGAAAATCTTTTGCTGATCTATTACAGGGAGGAAACTATGAGAGAGAGAGAGAGAAGAAATACATATATTCCAATTATTCCACATTTTAACACATTTATTCAATAATTGGTAATATGTTTTGAGTTCTTATTGAGTGTCACACACTCTAAGTATTGATGCTATAAGTATTGAACATAAGCAGATATTGTGGAGCTTATAGTCTATTGAGAAGAAATAGATATTAATTAAATAAAAGAGAAATGCCTATAAAATTGTAATTCTGACAAAGCCATTAAACAATAATACATCATAGGAAAGGAGTTTTTCTATATTCCTTGAGAGGCATGGGTCTCCCAGTGAAGTGATATTTGAACTGAGAATCTAATTACTAGCAAAGATGAGACAGTAAAGTGCTGTAAGACAGAGGACACTGCATGTGCAAGGGCCCTGAGCCTTCAGGGACTATTCATTGTAAGAAAGTCAGTAAGGTTGTCACATAGAGCTCAAGGGGAGGGTTAGTTTGATACATGCCTGAATACATAGATAAGAGACATTTCATGCTTGTTGGCCATGTGATGTTAGTTGGTGGAAAACATTAAGGCTAAATTATTATCCTAAAAGCCGAAGGATAAATTATTATCCTAAAATCAGAAGAAGTCAATAACAGATTTTAAGAAGAGGTGAGGTATTATCAAACTTGAATTTATAGAGATTGTATTGGGAGGAGACAAGAATGGATAAGGGAGGTTAATTTGTAAACTATCCAAGTAAGAGAAGATAGAAGCTTGGCTTATGGAGCTAGCAGATCAAATGGAGAGAGGTGGAAGAATTTTAAAGGGTGTTTTAAATATGCAATGTAATGGAGATGCAAAACTGTTAAAGAAGAGGACCACATTTAAGGAGAAGATGAGAAATATTTTTGTACATAGTAAGTTAGAGTTACTTTCTATTATCCAAATGGAAACATCAAGCAAATTGTAGGTTTTATGGGCTTGGGGCTCAATACAGAATTTTTAATTAGGAAATACAATTTTCAGAGTCATTTTCAAATAAAGCAGGTTAATGAATGCCATTGGATGAAATTTTCTTTCAAGAAAGTACAGAGTTTGAAGAGAAGAGAGCCTAGGTCCTGATCTTTAAAAAATACCCAGCATTTTGACCAGAAGAAAACCAGGAAAGCATGGTCTACCTTTACTTCGTACTCTCCCCTTTTATTTCCTCACATTTGTGCATTATGTTATAGAAGTTTCCATGCAGTTGGAATCAGTTGGAACCAAAACTTTGTCAATAATGTCTTTGCTCACAGTCAACTGACTTCTCAAAATCTATATTTGTATGAGTTTCTACAATAAAGATAAACTAAGAAAGACCAATCTGCTACTGAGAAAAATAGATTATTCAAAAGGGTGTGAGAGGTTTCAAATTGTGATGGTGTCTAAGATTATGTGAAAATTAATGTGGATGAAGTCAATAGTGTTCTGCTAATTATGTAATAATTGGTTCTCCAGAATGTAATAAAAGGAAAATGGAACGTATTCAAGAGAACTGACTATAGTTAATGACAAAATACTATATTTTTTGAAAATCACTGCAAGTAGATTTTAGGTATTCTCACCACAAAATAAATAAGTATGTGAGGTAACACATGTTAATGTATTAGTCTGTTTCGTAAGGCTATCAAGAACTGCCCAAGACTGGGTAATTTATAAAGGAAAAAAGTTTAATTGACTCACAGTTAAACATGGCTGGTGTGGCCTCAGAAAACCTACAATCATGGCAGAAGATGAAGGAGAAGCAAGGTACCTTCTTCACAAGGCAGCAGGAAGAAGAAGTGCAAACTTAGGGGGGAAGAGCCCCTTAAAAAACCATCAGATTTTGTGAGAACTCATTCACTATCACAAGAAGAGCATGGGAGAACCACCTCCATGATCTAAATATTTCCACCTGGTCTCTCCCTTAACATGTGGAGATTGGGAATTATGGGGATTATAATTCAAAATGAGATTTGGGTGGGGACACAAAGCCTATCTATATCAATTAATTAGCTCAATGTAGTCATTTTACAAATATATGAATATCTCATCATTTTGCACACCATAAAAATATTTTGTTAATTTAAAAATAAATAATTCTAAATGTTGTTTTTGATCCATAATTGTACATATGTATGGGGTAGAATGCGATGTTTTGATACATGCATACATTGTGTAAAAATCAAATCAGGATGTTTAGCATATCCATCACCTCATATATTTATCTTTTTTTTGTGCTGAGAACTTTCAAAATCCTCTCTTCTAGCTCTTTTGAAGTATGTAATGCAATGTACAGTATTATTAATCCTAGTCACCTGCTGTGCAATAGAACACCAGAACTTATTCCTTCTATCTAACTATAACTTTGTACTCGTTGACTAATATCTCCCTATCTTGCCTGCACCCCTAACCTCCCCCAACTCTGGCAACCATTATTGTACTCTCTGCTTCTATGAGATCAACTTTTTTAGATTCCACATATGTGTAAATCATGCCATATTTGTCTTTTTGTGCCTGGTTTATTTCACTTAACATACTGTCCCTCAGGTTTATCCATGTTCCCCCAAATGATAGAATTTCATTCTTTGTTATGGATGAATAGTATTCCATCGTGTATGTGTACCATATTTTCTTTTCCCATTTATCCATTGACGGACACACACTGATTCCATAACTTGCCTGTTGTGAATTGTGTTGCAATAAACATGGGAGTGTAGATGTCTCTTTGAAATATTGACTTCATTTTCTTAAAATATAAATAAATTTTAAAAAGAAACCAATGAATCAACATCAGATTTACAGTCATTCATCAGATAAAAAAGTTCATAATATAAAATAAAAATGCATAATGCAAAATTCGTATAGTAAAAGCAAATACTATGAAGTTGCTTAAAAATGAAATAGATCTATCTGTGTGTATAGACATAAATTGTAAAAAGAAAAATAGTTACAGAATACTATGTAGAGCAGTTTCTCAACATTGGCTCTCTTGACATTTAGGGCAGGTTACGTCTTTGTTGTGGGGGTTGTCCTGTGCCTTGCAGGGTGATTAGAATCATCCCTAACCTCTACCCACTAAATGCCAGTAAAACTATCTACCATCCCCATTTTTGGTTACAACCAAAAATGTCTCTATATATCACCAAATGTTCCCTGGGGACAAAATCACCTTTGGTTCAGAAACAGAAATAAAACATGATTTCATTGATGTGCAAACAAAATGCCTATTTATTTGTTTTGTACATATGTAAGTTTATTATTAACTGGCAGTCATAAGTACAGTTTAAAGTGCATACATGAGACAATATATCTGATGAAGGGAATGTAATTATAGATAATGGGGGATATTGAAGAATAAAATTATTCTGGGGGAAAAAGATAAATAAAAACTGATTTTTAATGATTTTTCCATTTTCGTGGGGCTAAATACTCCCACCATGACCAATATCAGCTTCAGTGATATCACTGAAGCCAGTGTTTAGAATAGATTTGCAGACCTGGTTTTCAAAAGACATTTCAAGCCAGCTTTAGCCCACGAGTGGATCTAATATATAACAGATAATAAAATTAAATCTTGGGAGACCACCCAACTTCCATAAGCTCATAGTTCTAGCAAAGGAAACATCTGGAAAAGGATCTAGATCTTTCGCGAGTCCTGTGCTCTATCTAATCACCATGCTAGTAAAAGTAATATAGACCAGTGGTTCTCAAAGTCCTGAGACCAGCAGTCTCAGCAGCATTTGCAAAATTCTTAGAAATGCAAATTCACAGGCTCCTCCTCAGACTTCCTGAATTTAAAAAATCTGGGGGTACTACCCAGCAGCATATCTTTTAGCAAGCCCTCCCGGTGATTCTGATAAATACTAAAGTTAAAGAACCACAGGCATAAACAATAGTGATATCTTAAGTCACTTGATGCTTTTTAAAGAATTATCATCCTGTCAGCTGTGCTTCCCATAGATGCTAATCCTAGTAACACCATAAAACTGGTCTTTAGGAAGAGCAATCTGGCAGCTTTGTTAGATTTAACAAAGATAAGTTGAAAATTTAGAAACGAGTTGTGGTTCTAATTTATTATGCTGACTGTGAATAAAGAAAGAAATGGTCCCAATGTAGAACGTGTAGCGATGACATTTTAAATGAAGGATAACATACAGAAGGAAACTTAAAGTGCCTTCAAGGTTTAGGGCTTCAAAAAATTTAATTAAAAAAATCCTGTCCACAAATCTATCCTGCTTTGTCCTCAACTTGTTGCTATGGTTTCCCATCTTTTTCACACACTCAGAACTTTAGAAGTAAATCACATATCGCACATATTCTCCCTAATAGTATCTTTTCAAGCTCCCCATTTGAGGATACAGAGCTTCACTCATCCTTATATCCTCTGCAAAAACTGGTAGAATGTCTTTCACATAGTCAATAACTATAATAACTGAAATAAGAAATCCTTACATAGGAATCATTTCAGAAAGGTGATTAAGTTAATATTTACTCTGATGCCTCAGAACAATGGGAGGCACCCAATGAAAATATTAAAAAACAGATGGAGTTAACATACCTGGAATACTCACAGCCACATACAAACCTTCAAACAAGTTTCTATCACAGCTTAGTTCAATCTGATACATTCTTAAATGAGCTTCCTTTGTTTCGGCCAACACATGTTCCATGTATGCCAGCCACTAATTTTAGTGCATCCCCTGCTTTGTTTGTAGTTCCTATAGTTTTATTGTCTTAAAACTGATAAGCTTTTTATTTTGTATTCATTTAGAAGTCAACCTCAAATATGGAACCATTTTCATATTTAATATGTAGAATTATATATTGAAATGTATTTTTGAAATTTATTCTCTACTATTTCTCGCTCTTTAAAATATTTTAGCTAGATAGAAAAAATACATTTATCTTCACATTTATGTGTTACAGTGTGCATAGACTATTTCGCAGAGAATGAAATAGAAGCTTCTACTAAATTTAGTAAGTGAATAGGCGTTCCTACATTCATAGGTAAAACTATGTACATTTACTGTCAAAAAAAAGAAAAAATAATTTTCTATATTCAGATACGTATGAAATTACAGAAAAGGTGGTATATTTATCTGGGTAGCATTCCACTCTGTATATTCTTCTACCCTAAAATACACTAAATTATACAGAGGCGGGTAAGAAGGAGTGCAGATAATAGAATGAGATGCTTGTAATTGACTTAGTTTTGCCATTAGATCCATGACTTCAGAAATTTGTTTCATGTAGGTCTCAATCTAAAAAATACAGAGATAATAATGATGCCTATTATGAAGTGTTTTTCAGAAGACTAAAATATTGACCCAAGTACAGCAGTTAGCACAGGACCTGAGTCAGAGTTCCTGTCTCAACATGTATTAGTTTATTATTAACTGTTATTATTATTGTTAATGCAACTTTTCTTCAACAGCTATAGCAGCCCATTCATCTAAACTTAGGTAAGAACATTCTAAGAAGTAAAAATTTAATTATTTGAAAATTAATCATATGAAGAAATTACTGCACTCATTTTTGTTGTCATAATCATATTGTAGTTATGTTTTTGCTTAAAGAGTACTTGTCTTTTAGAGATAGATCAAAGTATGTACATATGAAATAATTTAATGTCTTGGATTTCCACAAATATAATCTGGAGGGGAAGCAACAGATGAACAAAATTAGACATACTGTTGAAATTAGAGTATATATACATGTTTTATTTTACTATTCTCTCTACTTTTGCATATATTTGAAAAAAATTCTTTATTAGTTCGTTTCACACTGCTATAAAGATACTACCCAAGACTGGGTAATTTGTAAAAGAAAGGGGGTTGAATTGACTCACACCTCCAGATGGCTGTAGAGGCCTCAGGAAACTACAGTCATGGTGGAAGGTGAAGGAGAAGCAAGGCACCTCTTATGTCATGGTGGCAGGAGAGAGATGGGGAGAGGGAGAAAGAGAAAGAGAGAGGAGAGCACACACAAAGGGAGAAGAACCCCACACTTATCAAACAACCAGATCTCCTGAGAACTCTATAGAAGAGCAGCAAGGGAGAAGACCACCCCCATGATCCAATCACCTCCCACCAGGTCCCTCCCTTGACACATGGAGATTACAATTCAAGATGAGATTTGGGTGGGGACACAGAGCCAAACTATATCAAATTCATAATTAAAATAACTAATAAGTGTAAATGAATAAAATACATTTTTTCTATGCCTTAATTATTTTTGCTAGTCTTTGAAAATCTGATTCTCAGCAACCTAACCTGTATGCCCATGGCTTCACTGACTGCCAAAATACACAAAGTTCACAGGAAGGAAAATAAATGGTTGCTTCTGTAGCTACCACCTAGTAGCAAATAGGTGATTACCTCCCACCCATCCCCCCACACACAATTAAAGGGGATTTTTATGGAAAAAGAGTATGTTTTATATGAATGAAGTAATTGTTTTGGAAATATGAGTGACGACAATACTTTTTTTGTAGCTAAAAGATATGACGGCCTAGTAGATTTAGGATACTCTGTATAGTTGGGTGAAGCACATTGATATATTGATAAGATAGCAAGGAATAAAGCAATTTCAGTATAAAGTTATATTAGAGTAATAAAAATATGCTAGCGGTGACCATATGATGAATTTACCATGAATATTACAAAAGCAAATACAATTCCAAACTTTTGCAAATCTACCCTTGTGGAAAAGCTTTCTTAGTAACAGATGGGATTTTGGGGAATCAAAGGGGAAACATGAATAACATTGAACTTTATTTAACTTAACCATATCTCACATAATTGATATAAGGAAGTTTAAAAATCATCCCAGAATAAGTAAATGCATCTCATAAATAAATGTACCATATATATGATCTTGAAATACATTTATGAGATACATTTACATATAAATATATCATATTTTAGCCTAATTTTTTCAATTTCCCTTATTATGTTTCCATTATTTTATCAGAATAAGATTGTTCTTTATGTAGGCAAACTTTCCATGAAATTCATTGCTAAGTAATTGTTGTGGTGGGGAATGTTGAACTCCCAAAGAATTTTTATGATAAAGGGGTATTGTACTTCAACGTCACTTTTTAAGTGACTTTGGTAAGTGATATGTAATTAGACCTACTCTTGCAAGTGTCCTAAACTATTCTAAAATTTTTGGCTTTATCTTTTACAAATATATGACTTTCTGATGACCAGACACTGGTAATTAAATATAGATCCAGTATAAACATGAGAAGTCATAAATCAGAATCATTTTTAAACTAGCATAATGTACTGTGTATGTATTTCGGAAAACCTGGAGCATGTTAAGCTTTCCCAAAATGAAGAAAACAAAACCACCTTCATTGGACTTGAGATATGTTATTATTAGTGTTACTAGTATGATGGCTGTTCAACCTAGTGATTAACAAAAGCAATAGAGATAAGCTTCTAATTTATGAAAGCTGAACATTTTTTAAAAAACGTATCCTATTTTACCTCAGAGAAACATCCTGACCTATCATTTAATCCTAAGGATCAGACTATAGAAAAGCAGTCATCTCCATTGTTAAAAAGTTTAAATGGACAATTGTTTTTCTTATAAATATATTATACAGCATGTTTTTTAGGCTAAATGTATTGACACTCATGGACATAATTCATGATATTTTTCTACTTAGAGGATTATTTGCATGCAGCTTAATTTATTGAAAAGAATGGACCAAGAAGTCACAGAGGGCTACTATTCTTTTCAACTTGATATTCTTAGCTTATGGCAGAGTTTAACATTCATAAGTATTTTCTTCCAGTGTTAAGTGAATGCTAATGATTTATAAAAGAAAATAAAATATGTCCATATTAGATCACAAGAAAAAACAGTGCTTGGAGTTTTATAATTTGGGGATGCATTTTCTTTTTTCAAACATACAAAAGTCCCTTCTCAACCCACATGTAATCATTATAGGATGTTACTCACCATTAACGATAACCTTTGACTTTTGTCGTACTCTCAAATGGTGGGCTGAAAAAAAGAAGTAGACTTAGGTTGTGACATGAACACATATTCTTTTCAGCTAGATATAGGCAGTATAAGTGTGAAGTTACATTCCATTCATCATGATGACATGATGTGAAGGATGCAGTGTAGGACCCACACTTCTGAACTCAGTCATTCTCCTCCGCATGGATGCTTCTTGATTTGCACTCTGAATTACAGAACAACTCTTTCAATTTAGCTGACAAGCTAATTTAAGCAATCCTAAATATACAGTAAGTCCATCAGATGTTTCAACATACAGTTCAAAATTTCATATTTATTAAAACCCATTATAGTCTTTCAATTTTGTTGTTTGTGCTCAAGTCTCCTGATAAGTATTGCCCCTTTGGGGTAGCCCGTAAAATCAAAGCATAACCTTATGACAGAAGGAGGAATTGACAAAGACATGTAACCTTTATTTGTCATATGTGAATTTTAAAGAAATTGGAATCCAAATGTCTTCATTAGATATAAAGTATCAAAGTTTGGAGGACTAGTCCAAGAAATGTTGGCTTCCCATTTGGAAGAAGACAATGTTAGCATATGTCTACCAATCTAAAAACCATGCATTCTATTTATGAATGCAAAAAAGAAAGATTTAATACGCAGAACACATTTTCTCATCCATAGTTCTGTGTGTCCCTCAAATCTTACACACACATACACACACACACACAGACACACACACTGACAGACGTTCCTAGGATGTTGGCTTTTCCAATTTTTTTTTATGCCACAAACACATTTAAGTTTGTATGGATCTCAAAGAAAACATTTTTATCACTGATGTGAGACAAAATGTTATTACTCTGTTTTACTTTCAGAATAGGTGAAGTAAGTTTTTTAATTTTATGCAGCTCTCAATACAGGGGTAAGACAAATGGAATATATTCTTAATGTTTTTAAACTCAGATTTTAGAATAATACTTTAAGGAAATTTTGTAAATAAATTGAACAGAAGCATCACAAGGACTGCATAAGCCAATGATCCCTAGCCTATATGAGCAGACAAAAAGGTTTTAAAGTGTGTGTTGAGTTAACCAAATGGTATCCACTGTAGCCCAAAGGATTGCTGCACAGTTTCATATAACAATTAGCGTAAGTATTTAGTTTTGACTTGTAAACCAGTGAGAAATTAGCTGGGCATGGTGGTGCACACCTGTAGTCCCAGCTACTGGGGAGGCTGAGGCAGGAGAATTGCTTGAACCCGAAGGGCAGAGGTTGCAGTGAGCCAAGATTATGCAACTTCACTCCAGCCTGGGTGACAGAGAAAGACTCGGTCTCAAAAATAAATAAATAAATAAATAAATAAATAAATAAATAAATAAATAAACAAACAAACCTCTATGACGCAGGAGAATACTCAACAGATATTCCAATACGAAATTACAAATGGGCTTTTATATTATTATTGATTAGAGATTTGTTACTTTAAAAATAGTTTTAACACTGTAATTCTCATTATTTCTCCAAGGTATGAATAATTTTTTACTTTTGATATCCACATGAGTTATAAAGGCAATAGGTATATCAAACAGTCTTTTTCATAAAATTAAGAATTCCTCCCCAATCTACAAAATGGGTATTTGGTAAGTCCCTTCCCCAGGGAATATGTTTTATAGTTCAACCCCTGGTGGAGAATGACTATAGATGATTAATTTTTTATTAGTGTTCAAAAGAACATAAACATCTATGAACTAAATTGAAAATAAAGCAAAGAACCATTTATTTCCTTTAAAAATTTAAAATTATATTGGGAGAAAAATCCACACTTGTTAAATACTTAGGCGTTTTTAACACCAAAGTAGTATAAGGCATCATGTAATTCTATTGATAATATAATTATCATTTCTACGTTGTTGATTCTGGATTAGTATCTGTGGTGGCCCCTAATAGATATGTCTGCATTCTAACCCTGAAAGCAGTGAATACAATCTTATTTGAAATACAATCTTTGCCAGTGTAACTAAGCTAAAGATCTCAAGATGAGAACATCCTGTATTATTAAGGTGGGTGGGTCTGGAGTCCAGTGACAATTATCCCTGTAAGAGACACACAGAGGAGAGTATGTGGGGAAATACAGGAGAGGCCAAATCTGAGTCAGAGATTAAAGTTACGCAGTCACAAGCTAAGGAATGCCTAGGGCCTCCAGAAGCCAGAGGCAAGGAAAGATTGACCCTAGAGCCTTTAGAGGGAATTCGGCCTGGCTGGCACCTTAATTTTGAACTTCTTGCCTCTAAAATTTTAAGAAAATAAATTCTGTTATGCAAGCCTCCCACTCAGTGGTAATTTATCATGGCAGCCCTAGAAAACTAATACAGTAATTAATTGCATAAATTAAAGTACATTCACCAGTACAGTGTAATTACAGGCCATTACATAGGCACAGACAGGAGTCTTTCATGTTTTGGTCATCACCAAATGCAGAAAGCTGGGCACATACTAAGTGATTAATAAACATGTTGCTAAAAGGCATCTATTTTCTGTTAATATCATAATTCGTGTAAAGTGAAAAAATGTAAAGGACAGAAAGTAAAGCAAATATTTTACGTTTTGTAGCTTTTAAAAATTTTTTTCTTAAATATGATGAGGAAGCACGTTTTCAGGGTTTCTAATGTAAGTTTCTTAGAATCAACAAACCTGAAAGAGAACTTTACACCTGTCCGTTGTGAAAATACACTGTGCAATATATGTCATTTTCATGAAAGGAAAAACTTTCATTTGAAAAGATTGACAGTCTACTATAACTTGCTTTTGCCACAAATCCGTGAGTGAAATAGTGCGAGGGCTTTTAACTGTTTTCCCATAAGGTGAGATAGATACCAAAAAATATAAAATATTGTATATATGTTATGAAGCACAGAAAAAGAGCAAACGTGAGCCTTATTCCCCCATTTCCTTAAGAATTAGAACATTAGAAATAAGGTGATTTTACTTAAGTGCTTCTTCCTCAGTTTCCTGACCCTTCCTCTTCCACCCACCCACCTGTATTAGTTTTTTATTGCTGCCAGAAAAAAAACACATAAACTCTAACTGTTTAAAATAACATTTGATTATTTATCTCGGAGTTTGTGAGTGCTCTACCTCATGACAAAATGAAAGGATCATGGAGGCTGTGCTTATTTAACATGCCACTGTATTAATCAAAAGATTCTGTTAAAAATAAAGTTTCAGTGCCACAAAAGAAATAGCACTAGAATATAAAATTTTCTTTTTAATTCTCAGCAAGGCAATGTACTTCTATAGAAGGGTGCAGCCTTACAGATGGATCAATGGTGAGCACACACTTGGACGAGGGAGGGGAAGGAGTTCTTATCCCTGACACGTGGCCCCTGCTGTTGCGTCGTTCCCCTATTGGCTAGGGTTAGACAGCACAGGCTAAACTAATTCCAATTGGCTAATTTAAAGAGCATGACAGGGTGAATAGTTTGGTGGGAAAAATGGTTATGACAGAGCAGGTAATCGGAATGAGTCAGGGTGGAAAATGAGTCAGGGCAGAACAGGTAATTGGAATGAGTCAGGGTGGAGCAGGTAATCGAAAAAGGTTGCTTTATGAGGAAATTAAGTTTAAAAGTAGAAGGCAAAGAATTGAACATACTGACATATTGATTCTTTGAAGAGAAATATAGAACTCATATCTAACAATTCCATTTCCCTACATAATTTGCACCAAAAGATAGTTCCTGAGTCTATTTCTCCAGGTTTCTGGCCAGCATGCCCAGGGTATTCTGAACCAGCTGAGAAGCAGACACAAGGACCAGATGGGACTCTAGATTTTCATTCTCTCCAGTACAGCTAGATTAGAAAAAAAAGCTTGATTGCCAGAACAAACTGCATCATACTCTTCCTTCTTCTGAAATTAAATTTACCTTCCCAAGCAGAGAAACAAATAATGAACATGGTAAACTTGCCATGGTAAGTTGACCGTGGAGAAGAGAAAGCAGAGTGGAAAGCACATATTATGTGAAAGGCAATTTATTGCTTCCTGCAGGAGCACAGCATTTTATTAACTCTGCTAAACAGTGGGCAGGATCTTGCAAGGAATGGTCTAATCTGATTACAGACATTCGCTAGCTTTTCAGATGATAAATTTTCAAGTCTTTGATGAAACCACAGGTAATAAAGTTACTTTCATTGGCAGAGTAACAATAAGTATTATTTTTGTTCAGAATAATTTAATTGGAATAACTTAATTAGAAGATATTTTTGGCCTGTGAATAATGGCAGTCTAAAACATTATATATGCTGCTAAAACTTGAATAATGTGAGACTAATCTTCATAATAAAGGTGATAAGACAGAGGCACCAGGAAGAACATCTTGATCCCAAAATAAGTTAGCTAGCTGGACTTGTAAGAGGTACAGCATTCGCTATTTTCTGATATGCAAAAATCTGCAGATGCCTATAAAAACTGTAGAACTCCTTTGAAGTCTGTTACTGATTTTAACTTTTGCGTGTGTGTGTGTTGTTGTTGTTGTTGTTTATGAGACAGAGTCTTGCTCTGTTGCCCAGGCTAGAGGGCAGTGGTGCAATCTCGGCTCACTGCAACCTCTGCATCCCAGGTTCAAGCAATTCTCTTGCCTCAGCCTCCTGAGAAGCTGGAACTACCGGCTCCTGCCATCACGCCTGGCTAATTTTTGTATTTTTAGTAGAGACGGGGTTTCACTATGTTGGCCAGGCTGGTTTGGAACTCCCGATCTCATGTGACCCACCTGCCTCAGCCTCCCAAAGTGCTGGGATTACAGGCATGAGCTACCATGCCCGACTGATTTTATTTTATTTTTCATTGAATGAGAATTTACATATCAATTTATAACATATATATTTTATATAATTTATAAAAAATATATTATAAAAGTATGATATAATCTTCCTCTGAAAGCATCACTAATCATCAAGAAAATGCAAATCAAAATCACAATGAGATATCATCTTACCCCAGTTAGAATGGCTATTATTAAAAAGACAACAAATAACATTATTTTTGGGGAGGATGTGGAGAATAGGGAATGTTTATGCACTGTTGGTAGGACTGGAAATTAGTACAGCCACTATGGAAAACAGTATGGAGATTTCTCAAAAAACTAAAAACCATGTGATCTAGCAATCCCACAACTGGGTATTTATCCAAAAGAAAAGAAATCAGTATATCCGAGGGATGCCTGCATGCACATGTTTGTTTGTTTATTTATTTATTTATTTATTTTTGAGATGGAGTCTCGCTCTGTCTCCCAGGCTGGAGTGCAGTGGCGCAATCTCGGCTCACTGCAAGCTCTGCCTCCCAGGTTCACGCCATTCTCCTGCCTCAGCCTCCCGAGTAGCTGGGACTACCATCGCCTGCCACCACGCCCGGCTAATTTTTTGTATTTTTAGCATAGATGGGGTTTCACCGTGTTAGCCAGGATGGTCTTGATCTCCTGACCTCGTGATCCACCTGCCTCTGCCTCCCAAAGTGCTGGGATTAGGGGGGTGAGCCACTGCGCCAGCCTGCATGCACATGTTTATTGCTGCACTATTCACGATAGCAAAGATATGGAATCAACCTAAGTGTCCATCAATGGATGAAGAGATGAAGAAAATGTAGTATGTATACACAGTGGAATGCTATTTGGCCGTAAAAAAGAAAAAAATCTTGTCATATGCAGCAAACATGGATGGGCCTGAAGGTCACTGTGTTAAGTGAAATAAGCCAGACACAGAAAGAAAATTTCACAAGTTCATCGGTGAGAGCTAAAAACATTCACTCATGGAGGCAGAGTAGAATGATAGATACCAGAGGCTGGGAAGGTTTGTGGTTGGGAGAGGGGTATGAAGAGAGGTTGGTGCATGGGTATAACCATACAGTTAAATAGAAGGTACCAGTTCTAATATTTGATAGCAGAGTAGGGTGACTATAGTTAGCAACAATGTATTACATATTTGAAAGCAGCTGGAAGAGAGAACTTGAAATGTTTTCAACACAGAGAAATGATAAATACTCAAGGTGATGAATACCCCCAAATACCCTGAATTAATCATTGTACAGTCTATGCATGCAACAAAATATCACATGTACTCTATATATGTAAAATACTATATAGAAATAAAAATAAAGGAAAAATTTATCAAACAGAATTTTGAAAAAGTGGTGTAGTGAACACATTTACCACCATCTTATATTAATCTTTTTTCTTCTGACATACTCAGCATCAAAGATAGAAGCATTACTAAAATTAACTTAATTGAACTAAAGACAAAGGAGAACGGTGAATGTAACTTGAAGAATATTAAGGAATGCCTGAGTTTCTGAACACAAGATTGTCCTTATCTTTAAAAGCCAGCTACAGGAGTATGATTCTCTTTTACTATTACACACTTCTGTGACAGGGTTGTTAGCACTTGTAGCTACCCCAAAATAATCCCAAACATGATTTCACATAGTGCTGGGAGTTTGACTGTTTGCTGTCAGATCTTTTCTCCATCTTCCCTTGTTTGACTCTGTATCAAAGGGGACTGATCCTCGCAATGATTATTTCCCAGTCTGCTTTGCAACATGGCTGCCCATTGGGTTCAGCAATGCCAGGAGATTGAAGGTTCTTTTTAAGTGAATGACAACTATACTTGAATATCTATTTTGACTTCATAGAGTGAATTAGCTTGCTTCCAAGATACTAATGGAAAATAAATAGTATCTTTATCCTTGTTAATTATTTTAATTTGCTAATGATATGCATTGAATTCTAGTTTAGAATTTATTAGAAGTCTGAGAAAATAGTAAATAGTTGGAATAGTATTCTCCTAGAAATTTTAGTATATTGGAGTAAAATACATTAAAATTCTTAGAGGCTAATTAGTCAATAATATATATCCCTATTTATTTCAATCACATAATAATGTTATAAAAAAGTATAGCTTTCAAATCAGAACAGAGCAAGCAAAAGCAAGTGGTCAAGAAATATTAGCTACTTTTATTTAACTCTTGGAATCTAACATTGTTTATCACTCCCTATATCTCAAAATCTCTCTGTCACTGACTTTTGTGGGACAATGCTCTTTTACAGTTACCTTTTCTCTGAACTTTCTTTAGAAACCACTTCACATTTTACATTTTTAAAGTAGTTCATCTTTTATTCTATTTCAGTCTTGCTCTATAACTTATCTTCATGGTGACCCCAGGTTTAATTATCCCAATATGGTTCATACTGGTAACTGCAGAATTTATAATTCCATGCCTGTGCCCTCTTTTGAGCAATGTTAATTGAGTATTAACTCTGGAGATCTGTTAACTTTGATCAGTGAAAGTGGGCATTTAGATGTCTCTGTTACCAGTAGGAGTTGCGTTAGATATTAGGAGATTGTAGAAAACTTTAGCGAGATCATTTAGGCCCTCAGAGTATGGCTGGAGATTAAATGCAACATTGAAATGTAGAAAAATAAATAAATAATGGCCACCAATAAAGAAATACTTTCAAAAGTCCTTGTAATGAAGGAAGATATTCAGATAGTCATTAATTTGACAAATTACTTACTATTTTGTTGCCTTTATTGCTTGGTAGATTATTAGTACTTTATTCAAATAGTCACTGTAGCAATTATAATGTATTACATGTATATTTATATACTCATGCTGATTAGATCATGATAATTTCAAAATGGGGATCACTCTTATTCATGTTTATATTTACAGTACTCACTATTACTGCTAGCTTTATAGACACTCAGTTTCAGAAATGAAGTTTTATATCAGCTAATAAACTTTACAAGTGAACTTAAGGCAGAAAAATCTTAGCTAGAGTGATTAAGAAAAACATTACCAGTTTTCACAGAAGTGTGTATTAAACCAGTTTGGAAGATTGGCCTAGAGTAGCTCATTGATCAAGATTGACGGCCCACAGACCAGTCTATGATCCAGAAAGATAGGACCATCATCAGTTTGATTTTGACTAGTTTCTGTATTAAAGGTAGCCCAATTTGGTGGAGGCAAATTCAGCAACTAGAATCATCATGGAATTACATTACATTGGCTGAGGAACAATGGTATTGATCAGGCTATCTGTTCATTTAAAAATAGTACCCCAGTCAGCCTGTGAAAGTACAGAGTACAAAGCACAGTGTTCATCCCTACAAGCCAAGGAGTTAGATTGTCAATTCAGATGTAGGTTCTGAGTGTAGTTTTAAATCAACAAGAGAATTGCAGTGCCTATTAGGAACTAGTGTAAGTTATTAAATAATTACTAGGAAGATAGGAGAAAACACTGGCTTAGTGGGATTTCTGGTGTTAAGAATTCAACCCCAGAAACCTCTGTACACAAAAGTTTCGACATCAAGTATATGTAAACATCTTGATATGAAGCAAGACAAGTGGCTTTGCTTTCAGATTAAAAGTAGATGTGAATAAATTTGAAATAAACTATAAAAGATGAGAACTAAATGATAAAACTTTAGAATAACAAACAGCATCAATAGTTTCTAGCAATGTAACTGTTAGCTCCCTTAAGAAATGTCGATGTAAAATTATACTGAGTATTCATTGTTTTATAAACCTTATTACTGACAGAAAATATTGTTTCTTCCATAATTTCTTCCATCAAGGCGGGATTCAAAATGTGATATATTTGATGTTTTTATTTTCCTAAATATACACCTTTTGTGACATCATAATATCTTACTTTCTTCTCAGTGTGTGGACTTATGGAACTTTACTAGATTTTACTATCCCAACCATAACGAAATTGTAAACACAATGATAAAGTCATTTTATTACTAGCATCTCCTGGGGGGCTTCCTAACTGCATCTGTGTGGAACAGCCTCATCACTGGTATATACTTCTCTTCCTAGAAATCCAAGAACACTACATTTGCAGCCTTTCTTAAAATTACGTTGGAATCATATGACTGGCTTCTGACTGTTGAAATGTGGCAGAAACTAATGCTGGCCTTTTCTTTTTTTTTTTTTTTTAATTATACTTTAAGTTTTAGGGTACAAGTGCACAATGTGCAGGTTTGTTACCTGTGTATACATGTGCCATGTTGGTGTGCTGCATCCATTAACTCGTCATTTACATTAGGTATATCTCCTAATGCTGTCCCTCCCCCGCCTTCCCCTACCCCACAACAGACCCTGGTGTGTGATGCTCCCCTTCCTGTGTCCATGTGTTCTCATTGCTCAGTTCCCACCTATGAGTGAGAACATGCGGTGTTTGGTTTTTTATCCTTGTGATAGTTTGCTGAGAATGATAGTTTCCAGCTTCATCCATGTCCCTACAAAGGACATGAACTCATCCTTTTTTATGGCTGCATAGTATTCCATGGTGTCTATGTGCCACATTTTCTTCATCCAGTCTATCGTTGGTGGACATTTGGGTTGGTTCCATGTCTTTGCTATTGTGAATAGTGCCGCAATAAACATACGTGTGCCTGTGTCTTTATAGCAACAAGATTTATAATCCTTTGGGTATATACCCAGTAATGGGATGGCTGGGTCAAATGGTATTTCTAGTTCTATATCCCTGAGGAATCGCCACACTGACTTTCACAATGTGTGTTTTTCCTCACTGTGTTCCATTTCAACTGTGATCTTGGAGATCTTATGTTCAAGACGGCAGCATAGCAGGATGGAAGAGCCTCCGCCCCTGGGTCCCTACTTGCCCAACTCATGTCAGCGTATTGATGTGAACAAGAAATAAATTTTCATTGTGTTATATCATTGAATTTGGGTGATTATACATTATAAATACTTGCATTAGTTCATTGGACTTATACTTCCAGCCTGAGTTAAATGTTTTCCACTTTGCTATAGTAACAACATGTTTATATATCTATTATGATTTGTATTTCAGCACCTTATTCGTCTTTTTGTTGTTTACCGCCTCTTTGTCTTTCATAAGTTCCTTAAGGACAAGCACTTTGCAAGACAATGCATATATGGGAAAATGCAGATGCACAAAACATGACTAGAGAATGAATATTTAGATACACTAGATTTTAAAATAGTTATATTAAAAGTATTAATGCTGAGTTTTTGAGATTCTATTAGTCAAATAACAGTTTACATGCTATAGTCCTAAGCTAGGTAGAGAAAGTATGAAATTAAAAAGCATGAAATTAAAAAGCAAATTTAAAAAAATTATTATATTCCTTTAACACTACTATAGAAGTCATATCCTGAGTTGATAGAAATAAGTTAGGCATTACCAAAGTCATCAACTTTGTGCCACATAATTCATTGAATTTCTTCTAGGTACAAATTTTTATCAGGCAAAAATAAAAATAAAACTTCTACTGTAGTTGCTAATATTCTTTTAAAGATTTTAGAGGAAAAAACTTGTTTTATATCATATTACAAAAAAAGAACTTTGTTTCACATTGGAAATGAGCACACTCAATAGTACCCTCTCTCCCCAATAACTCTTAGTCATAATAGCATAAATTGTAACCATATATATGTGTACAGTACATGCATCTGTACATGCAGGTACTTATGTATGTGAGTAATCATTTAAACACTATGCTCAAAAACAAGAAAAGAAAGTCTTAAATGCCAGAAATTATTAGGATTACTAAGAAACTGAAGAGAGATGATAAAATTAAACAATGACTTGATAACCTAGAATGTAAGTAAGAGCCTGAGAGAGAATGGTACACAGTGGCAGCACATGAAGTTTCTCCAGATCTAAAGAAAGTAGAGGCCAGAAACATTAAGAGAGTTGGAGCAACTCAGAGTAAGTTTGGCCATGAAACCGTGGAAGATACCTTTGACTGCAGAGTTCTGTACTCAGCTAAACCCACTCATATATCGGATGAAGACATTTTTCTAATATACAGGAACTCAGTTTACAACCAAAACACTCCCAAAATACTACTACAGAAATTAGTCCATTAATAATGAAAGTGAATTCTATGAGGAGGCAGTGAGTTTAAAAAATGTAATGGTGTACCACAGCCAAAAAATTAGAAAAATATGTCACCATCTAACTTAGTAACACTTGGAAAAATACAGAACAACTGTATCTTTTCCTGAGCTACAAACACTAGCTATACTAGCTAAAAGCACTAACAAAATAGTGAACATATACACATACACACTACTAGTGAACAAATGATATATACACTAATAGTGAACATTATATATATATAATATATACTACTATTTGTTATACAATATATATACTATACATATATACTACTATTAGTGAGTACATATATATATATATATATATATATTTCATCATAGCTGAAGTGTAAAAAAAAGAAAATGAGACTTGAAGCTTCCAGAAAGAAACTTAAAACTTCATTCATTCCAGAATGAAGAGGGAATGTAATGATAAAATGGAAAATTCACTATTTCATGCTTTGAGAGGAGGAATGAGCCCAAATATAGACCCTACATCTCGGAGACTAGAGTTTTAATGGCCAATGGCAAGAGAAAACATGGCATTGGGTCTTAATTTGGTATAGAGTTGGAAATGAGACTTCTAGATAAAGCTGGGACTTGCAAGTTTTGTCCATTCAAGAGAAATAAAGAAAAGAGTCTAAAAAAAAAAAAATAGCTGTGTCCCAGTGGAATGATAGGGAACTCTTCCCTATACCTTTGACAGAAAAAAAAAAAAAAAAAAAAAAAACTCACCACCAAAGAAGGTCTTATATGAGAAGTAAGTCCTCCAAGCTTCTATACGACTCCATGCACATGGCACTGTTTAGGTAAGTGAGGAGAGTGGCAGGGGGCTGGGAGATGAGGCTTACGCAGCCTCACAAATGAAACTTAGAAAACCACAATAAGAAAAACATTTGTCATAATGAGAAAACCAGTACACAAGGGTCTGTCTAAACGGCCTTATTAGACCCTTCAAGGCAATCTGTCAGAACAGACATGCATGATAATTTCCTTTCTGCCACAAGCATAAGAAAAAAGGCTTCTCTTCACTGGTACTGAAAGACTTTCATCTTAAAATCCCTAAATAATGATGATTTTTAAAGAAGGATATTGTTATTAGTTTCTCAAGCCCATTGTAACAAATTATCATAAACAGGGTGGCTTCAAACAGCAGAAATTTACTCTCTCACAGTTCTAGAGTCTAGTCCAAAATTAAGATGTTGGTAGAATCATTCTCCTACAGAAGAATCCTTCCTCGCCTCTTTTGGCTTCTGTTGGTTTCCAACAATCATTAGCATTCCTTGATTTATAGCAGCATAACTCCAGTCTCTGCCTTCATCTTCACAGGGCCTTATTCCCTAAGTCTCCTCTGTGTCTCTGTATGTCTCCAAAGCTCCCTCAGCTTCTAAAGAGTCCAGCATTGGATTGAAGGGCTGCCCTAATCCAGTATGACCTCACAGTAACTCGATTATATCTGCAAAGACCGTTATTTCCAAACAAGGTCACATTCACAAATACCTGGGGTTGGGACCTCAACAAGTCTGTTTGGGGGACCAATTCCACCCACAACAGAGATGTAAATGCTTATGATGATTCAAAAAATAGACATTCTCCTAATTTTCTGTTAAAGATTTCTCAACTTTTCTGGAGGAAAACTAGCAATGATTATGAAGAGATGCAAAATGTTATATTCTTTGGCATGACTTCATTTTAAAAACTATATCCTCAAGAAATAATTAGAAATAAGTAAAAATTAATAACAAATCTATAGAATAGAGCATCATGTATAATAAAACAAAATCTTTAAATACATATTATTTATATAGTATTAAAGCCTTTAAATTATAGATCAAGTAATTTTAATACATAGTAAAATGCTAATGAAATACTTTAAAGTAAAAAATAATATACCATAGTTTTTTTGAAGTATGATGGTTGTATGTTTAAAGAGGTTTTTCCAGGTGACATTGTTTTTATTTTTTCTTATATGTGTATTTTTCAAAGTTTTTCCAATGGACGTACACATGTGTTACTTTTATAAATCAGGAAAAAAATAAATAAAACAGTGTTGTTCAAAAACCCACCTGTTCTAGTGGTCATTCCAGCTGCAATGATTTCTTAGCCTTCAGTTATAATAAATACTATCTGTTCATCTGCTTTTTTGTCTTTTGCTTTCCTGAATTGTAGTCGTGTCTTTCCTCTGGCTCTTTTGATCAACATTGTTATTGTTTTTCATGTCCTACTGAAATAATAATGTATTGTGTGTGATTACAGATCTGCTGAAGTACATAGAAAAAGATTCTGCAAAACAGCTACTTAAAAAAATTGCAATGCTACAAAAACACAACACACTCCATAAAACATGCTGAGAAGTTATGCTCTTTCACAGATATTTCAAAGAACCACCCAGAAATGGTAGCAATGCAGCCAAAGCAAAAAGTATACGGAGCAAGGAAGAACATAAGCCACAAATCAGAAACTAAGTTTCTGAACAGCTAAAATACACCCAGAATTACTGTATTATTTTAATGCAATCTTTAAAATGTTTTGTTATCCCTTTTTTCAATAAAAGTTACAGCCTAACAAATAGACTCTCTGTAGCACTTATTATATGAATACATGTTGTTAAAATTTTAAATATTTAATATCCAATGTATGTTGAGCACTATTGATATCTAGGAAATCCACACCATTGGCCTGCAACTTACGAATTTATAATCTCATCAAAACCAACGCCCTGACATTTAGAACAATGTGGGACATGTTTTATCTTGTTCCCAGGAAAGTCATCTCTTTATATATGTTATCAACCAGGTTCTCCTGTCCTGTGGATCCTAGTTGAAATCGGACAATGCAAGTTACCAGCAGGAGATCAGAAGGGAGAGAGGTCTGGTTATTTATTTCTCCTAACCACCCACGATGGGTCATTGTTTGGCAGTGGCAATGGTCCACTGTCCAAGACACAGATACTGTTGTGCAACTTTGATACTATCAACACACCTCTTGAATGTAATCTCTTAATTGTTCCCCATTCTTGCCTATCAATCCTAGGAGGTTTAAGGGCTTCCCATCAAGGATTCTCCTCACCTGGTTTTCTTTTTTTTTTTTTTTTTTATTATTATACTTTAGGTTTTAGGGTACATGTGCACAATGTGCAGGTTTGTTACATATGTATCCATGTGCCATGTTGTTTTGCTGCACCCATTAACTCGTCATTTAGCATTAGGTATATCTCCTAATGCTGTCCCTCCCCCCTCCCCCCTCCCCCCACCCCACAACAGTCCCCGGTGTGTGATGTTCCCCTTCCTGTGTCCATGTGTTCTCATTGTTCAATTCCCACCTATGAGTGAGAACATGTGGTGTTTGGTTTTTTGTCCTTGCGATAGTTTACTGAGAATGATGTTTTCCAGTTTCATCTATGTCCCTACAAAAGACATGAACTCATCATTTTTTATGGCTGCATAGTATTCCATGGTGTATATGTGCCACATTTTCTTAATCCAGTCTATCGTTGTTGGACATTTGGGTTGGTTCCAAGTCTTTGCTATTGTGAATAGTGCCACAATAAACATACGTGTGCATGTGTCTTTATAGCAGCATGATTTATAATCCTTTGGGTACATACCCAGTAATGGGACGGCTGGGTCAAATGGTATTTCTAGTTCTAGATCCCTGAGGAATGGCCACACTGACTTCCACAATGGTTGAACTAGTTTACAGTCCCACCAACAGTGTAAAAGTGTTCCTATTTCTCCACATCCTCTCCAGTACCTGTTGTTTCCTGCTTCTTTAATGATGGCCATTCTAACTGGTGTGAGACGGTATCTCATGGTTTTGATTTGCATTTCTCTGATGGCCAGTGATGATGAGCATTTTTTCATGTGTTTTTTGGCTGCATAAATGTCTTCTTTTGAGAAGTGTCTGTTCATGTCCTTTGCCCACTTTTTGATGGGGTTGTTTGTTTTTTTTCTTGTAAATTTGTTTGAGTTCATTGTAGATTCTGGATATTACCCCTTGGTCAAAAATTTTCTCCCATTCTGTAGGTTGCCTGTTCACTCTGATGGTAGTTTCTTTTGCTGTGCAGAAGCTCTTTAGTTTAATTAGATCCCATTTGTCCATTTTGGCTTTTGTTGCCATTGCTTTTGGTGTTTTAGACATGAAGTCCTTGCCCATGCCTATGTCCTGAATGGTATTGCCTAGGTTTTCTTGTAGGATTTTAATGGTTTTAGGTCTAACATTTAAGTCTTTAATCCATCTTGAATTAATTTTTGTATAAGGTGTAAGGAAGGGATCCAGTTTTAGCTTTCTACATATGGCTAGCCAGTTTTCCCAGCACCATTTATTAAATAGGGAATCCTTTCCCCATTTCTTGTTTTTGTCAGATTTGTCAAAGATCAGATAGTTGTAGATATGTGGCATCATTTCTGAGGGCTCTGTTCTGTTCCATTGATCTATGTCTCTGTTGTGGTACCAGTACCATGCTGTTTTGGTTACTGTAGCCTTGTAGTATAGTTTGAAGTCAGGTAGTGTGATGCCTCCAGCTGTGAACTCCTATTCACAATTGCTTCAAAGAGAATAAAATACCTAGGAATCCAACTTACAAGGGATGTGAAGGACCTCTTCAAGGAGAACTACAAACCACTGCTCAATGAAATAAAAGAGGATACAAACAAATGGAAGAACATTCCATGCTCATGGGTTGGAAGAATCAATATCGTGAAAATGGAAATACTGCCCAAGGTAATTTATAGATTCAATGCCATCCCCATCAAGCTACCAATGACTTTCTTCACAGAATTGGAAAAAACTACTTTAAAGTTCATATGGAACCAAAAAGGAGCCCGCATTGCCAAGTCAATCCTAAGCCAAAAGAACAAAGCTGGAGGCACCTGGTTTTCTTTAACCTACTTCTTCCCTTTACTCTGCTTATTCCTATGTACATACTTACTTTAAACTGTTTAAATGCTCCTTTTAGTGAACTATCTCCTACCTGGGAAACTTCTGACACCTTAATTTTTACCAAATTTGCCTTCAAGAAACAGACCTTCTAAATTGGATTTGGAACTATTGTTCTTCTATTCAATGGATGCAAACATTCTCTTTGTTGAAATTAAATGAGACATTGTGAATTTGTGGCTTGCATTGGTATTAGGCTTACTCAAATTATCACTAGTGGTGGCATGGGTGGAGAGTAAGGCATTTGCAAAACTTGTGGTAGTGAAGTCTTTCATCAGTATGGTGATGATGATTATAAAAACCACATGATGAGCTGGCTTTTTCTGATTAGTCTAAAAACATGAAAAACGAGAAACACACTGAAAGCCTTGAATTCAAAACTCAAATCATGAATGGAGAGTCAACTGATTTTCAGGGAGTTCTAGAAAATATTAACTTATTTAGCCACAGAGAAGATACGACTGAATACCCAGCCCAAGGCCTAATGACTAGGGTTAAAAATTTGCAATGCCAGTCAAACATGTAACATCTTCAGTCTCTTCTGCCAAGAGCGGACACAGGCTTACTAGGAATAGCACCCTAAAATATGGTATGGGGACATTTGGGCAGACACAGAAAGACAAGATAAAAGCCACAGAAAACTCAAATCATTCTCAATAGTCCCTAGAAGAGAAAACTGCCTCTTCCCCCACCTTATCCCCCGAGAAAACAAGCCTCTCCTTGTATAAAAAACCTGTGAATAACCAATAACAAGGAGTTACAGATTCTCTTAATTGTCTTTTACGCCAATTCTCCTTGCCTCTAGGCCTGTAGAAAGACATATTTCAACATGCCCCAGTGTTAGAACTCTAGACTGGAGAGAATGGACAGATGTTTGTACGATTAAATAGATACTGGCTTTTCACTGAGTTTAATTCTTAGAAATCCAAAACACCACTAATATCCATCAATTAGAGCAGATGCTTATTAAAGTAAGATGATAGATGGTGTCGTGGCCCGAGTCTGTTTCACAGTGGAACCAGTGATCCAGCCTGTGGTTATTTACTTAGCACAAGCATTCACAGTAAAAATTGTAACACTTAGTAACTGGCAAAACTGGCCACAGTAATCACCTCACCATGGATAAAGAGATACTATGATAGAAAATTTCTAACGGAAGGCCATATAAATCTGGCTCTCTATCCAAAATAGTACATTCAAGGCAACACTACACCTCTTGGAGAATCACAGAGATTAGCATTATCATTAACATGTTGAAAAATACAGGATTTGCAATTCCTCTCTTGTCCCTATTTAACTGGTCTCTTTAGGCATTGCAAAATGAGATAGATCATGAATAATAACTGTGGATTTTCTTAAAGATGATCAGAAGCTGAAGCTAAATTCAGTTGCTCTTCTTGATATGATTGGAGCAAATCAGTCCTTGATACCTGATATACAGCTTTTGAACAAGAAATTACTTTCTTTTCAATTCTCATCAACAAAGATAAGTAGAAGTAGTTGACCTGTACCTGGAAAGGGTAGAAGAGTTTTGCCTGCTGGATGTGACATATGGAAATAAGCAAACTTATGGGATGCATTGTAATAACATGGCACGATGTCCTTGTAATGGACCAGCAAGATAATCATGGTTGTCCTGGACTATAATACGACAGAGAGAAGAGTTGACATGGCCCTAAGGTAAGGCAGCAAACATATGCTGCTGACTTTTCCATGTACAGATTGATCATTTTTTCTTATCTTTGTTGATGGGAATTGAGCTTTAAAATGGTCGATTTTATAGCATGTAAATTATATCTCAGTACAGCTATTTTTTTAAAATAATAGATTCTGAAATAGAAAAGGGATGGACAATGAGAATATTCTCCATTTTTCCATCCAGCATCTGGATGGTAAAGAGAGATTTTCTTTCTCTCACTCTTACTTTGACTTTCTCTTTCCCACTCTTAGAGGCTTTCCTCCATGGCGTATGTGGAACTCCTTCACTCTTAGCCTTTGTTTGAGTCCAGCCAATGTGAGGCCCAGAAGGCAATCACATGACGAAAGGAGAGAGATATCAAGATATCTATTCCCCTCACTCTCTCCCCGATGAATTATAGTTAGTTACTGCCTCTGTTTCTCTACAGCCATAAGCTCCTATCTGGTAACTTCTCTCTCAAAACTACATCTCCCTGTACATTCAGTAACAGCTGTTTTCCCCTTGTGCTTTCACTCTAGAGATAATAATAGGTTCCAGCTGTTGCTAATCTCTGCGTGCTTCACCATGTTTTTGTACTTCCTTAATTCTTCCCACACTTTTTAAATAATGCCTAATCATTTCTTAAGTTACCTGTTTGAGGCTGCCATTTTCTATCAGAAGGCCAGCAAATAGAGAAGGTCTCACGGAGATATGAGCAGGTAAGATTGGCAAAAATACTTTTAATGAGAAAATGAAGCAAACCATATGAATATATTGGGAAAGAGTGTTCTACACAGAGGCAAGAGCAAATGCTAAAGCCTAAGGCAAGAGTTTAATCAACCAGCTTGCTTAAGAAGCAGTAAAGAGGCAAATTTGGCTGAAGTGAAACAAGCAAGTACAAGAGTTGTGAGAAATAAGGTCGCAAAGAGTATAGGTTCGATGAGATGATGTAGTAAATTAAAGGATGTTGTAGAAATTTTGGAATTTTCTCTGAACAATAGGAAGCCATTGGGAGGTTTAAATGCAAAAGTGAAATTATTTAGCAGGATCACTCCAGCTTCCAGAGCTGAACAGACCCTAGAGACAAGTGTGGAAGATATAGCTGCAAGAATCTTTCAGTAAATATGCTAGAGATGATGGTAGCTAGGATCAAAGTGATAGCTGTGGAGGTGATGGAAAGTAGGCAAAGTCTCAATATGTTTTGAAAGTAAAGCCAACAACAGTCGCTTGTGAATTGGATAGAGAGTGTGAGTGAAATAAGAGTCAAGAATGACTACAGCTGTTTTGCTTTGATCAATGGAAAGAATGGATTCACCATTAATTGAGATGACCTTTGAATTATTTCAAAGGAATATAGAATACTCTTTTTGCAATCCATACACAACTTAATTCTTCTCGAGAAACATGGTATTTATCATTAATCTCTTGCAAAATATCCAGCAGTTCCTCCAATAATGTCATTTCATTCAATGTTGTTTTGTTGTAGCATTGATGAGAAAATTAAAATCAATTTCAGGTGGGAGCCACTGTCTTGCGTGGTTTGCAGTCACCTCATGTCGGTGTGGGTTTTCTCCAGGTACTCCAGTTTCCTCTCGTATCCCCAAGAGGTACATGTTAGGTTAATTGGGGTGTCTCAATTATCCCAGTATGGTGAGTGTGGGTGTGGGCATGAGTGCTCCCTTGAGGGATGGTGTCCTGTCTAAGGCTGGTTCCCACTTTGCACCCTGAGCTGCCAGGACAGGCTCTGGCCACACACAGTCCTGAACTAGAATAATTGAGTAAATTACCTTACTTGTTTTCACTAACCTTTCTTAAAGGTAGGTATAGCTCACATTTATCTCAATGTTTATTATTAGAAGTCTTTTGGTCTTTAGTTAGAGATTTGATCATGTTTTTATGACCAGTAATGTGTGGTAGGAACTAAGCTCTTGTTTGTGTCAACCAGCCTATGGTAAAATTAGTTTTGTTACATGTTGTTTCACTTGAAGTCGCAGTTCTCAAGAACCTATCTACAACTCTAAGTGAGGACTTGCTGTGCAAATGTGTTATATATCATTTTGTTACTTTATGAGGACCCTCTAAATAGCAAACTAGTTGACATTTTCACAACTTACTCATTTTAAAAGTACACAGGGGGGTGATGGCTGCACCAAAATCTCAGAAATTACCATTAAAGAATTTATCCAGGTAACAAAAACCCACCTGTTCCCCAAAAACTCTAGAAGTGAAAAACAAGAAAAGCACACAGGGTTTTTATATTATTTTCATAATACAATGTAAACCAAAAAGAATTGTTTGATGATAGCCACTCAGCCTTTAAATTCATTCATCAAAAAAACCAAAAAAAAACAAAAAAAAAATGCATTTCCGAGGAATGGCTGGGGCCCTGAAGATCATAAAACATACCATCAAGAGTACTTTTAAAAAAAATTTAGTTCGTGTGGTTAGGTCACTGACGTCAAAGCAATGATGTGTCTCACAAGAACAGATGTAAGTTTTCAAATATTTCATAATTGAAATGCATTGTTTTCTCAGTGTTTCAGTTTACGGTAATCAGAATCTGATGTCTATTTTAAAGAATCTGAAACTATTGCTATAAATGGCCCTACAGTTTGCATAAAATATCAGTGAATTGATGAGTTTAAGGTTCTCTATTTTCTTTTTAAAAAGTTAATTGAACTTAAAAACATAACTTTATTCAATATTTATGTAAAGGTAATTAATGTAAGTTAAACATGATAAACACTCTCATTCTCACACATGGATTCATCAAAGTAAAACATGAATGTTGCCTTTAATACCTCTTAATGCATGCTTTGTTTTGGCTATTTCCATCTATATAGTTTTGTTTTAGAGAAATACTTAATAACAGGCAACTGAAAGACTAACTTTTTTATATGTCTTTAAAATTTCAAATGTAAGAGTGACACAGGAAGAGGACATCTAAGTGCCAGAAATAAGTGCCAGAGTAAATCTGAGTGCCAGAGTAAAAATCACCATTCCAACCATCACAAAAACATAATGTTTTATTAGGGCTTTAGAATGTAACGCATTTTTGTTGGAAATGTATTAATTTATGTAATTCTTACAATGATCCTATATGGGCCTATCTAATTAATACGTGTGTATGGAACATCATGACTCAGATTATGATCTATTAAATATAATCTATTAAAACAAGTATCTTCATTTTTACTTTATATTCATATCTCTCTAGATATAAAGCTGATAGACCAGCTTTGGATAGATCCTCGGAACTATGCTATCTCACCTAAGAACTGAGTATCAAATGGTAACTTCTTGTTGCTTATTAACCAGTACTTATTTAACAATACAGTCATCAATACTTCTTACAATGGTATCTGCACATACACTTTATGAATAATAATAGAATTTAACATACAATGAAATCTTGCTAACCTAGGAAGATTGAGAAAGCAGATGTGAATGAATAAACAACTTAAATTACCATTTTAATACAGTTGGTCTCAATAAGCAGCATTTTTAAAACTACATTCATGGGTTCTATAATCAGGTATATTATTAAAATATGTATTTATAATTATTATTTACATATAGGTAACATTCTGTTTTTCAAACTTTTCTGCCCCATTTTGTTGGCACTATTAATTTGCATTGAGTTTTATTTTTAAGTTTATCAGAAGTTAATTTAAATCTGGTTATCAAATTTTCAGTCTAAATTGATGGAATCTAAATTAATACCAGAAACTTGTTCTCAAGTGTCCTCATTCCACTCCTAACCGTCCAGTCTTATCCATAACTTTATATCTCTCTTCAATCTATAGATTTATTTTCATATTTATCATATATATTACAACACACGTTAGTCTTTTTACATCCAGTCTTGAATTGCTCTAAGTGCTTCTCCATACTGCAAAGATGTCTCTGAAATACAAATCTGATGCATTAATTTGTTTAACCCCTTGGGGATTCCTATTATTCCAAAGATAATATCCAATATCCTTAGTAGAGCTTTAAGGCCCTTTATCTTCTGGCCTCTGTTCATCTTTGCTCCTCATCTGTCCCAAGCTTTCTAACTCCTAGACTCTAAACCCCAACCAAAAAACAAAACAAACCCCTCTATTTTTTGCCTCAGTCATACCAACTTCCTTGAACATCTTGCACTTAACTCACACTCCCTTGCTTCCAGTCTTTGCACATTTTTCACCATCCTCCTATCTTTTTAAAAACCACTTTAGGTGTTCCTTCTGTCAGACGATGTCCTTCCAATGGAGTAATCACTTTTTTTATTTGTTGATTTCCCCTGACTAACTTTAAGTTTCTTAAGTGTCATCCTCATAATTTTATTCCCAATTCTTAGTGTTTTTTCCATGTAAAAATAAAATCGATTCAATGCAACGAAATTAAGTTTCTTATAAAGTGTTTATTTGTAGTTACCAAAAAAAGTTGCTAGCACAATAGAGGATGGACAAAACTTATTATTAAAATTACAATGGTAGAAGTTCTTCTGCTTCACTCTGCAGACCTGCTCTTGCAGCACAATAGTCCCATAACAGAAGCCATGGAAATGATTTAAAACAAAATCAGATTCTTCTTGCATAATCCAACCCCCATAACCTTCTCCCACCCCATCTCCTACCTCTCTCATCCCTACTCAAACCTCCCTAGATATTTTGCAGTTTTACGATTGTTGGATCCTACCTTAAGGACCTTCTAGATGTAATTTTCTTGGACCTCAATTATTTGCATAATTCTTTGTCAAATAACACTCAAAGAGAGCCAGCTACCCTAGACACCTTATCTAAAATATCAAGTCTTTATACATACCATCACTCTCTTACCTCTGATGTCTGTGTTTTCCTAATAGTACTTTTCAATACCTGATATTACTTTACATATTTATGTACTTATTGACTTCCCTAATTAGCTCATTGGTGGCATGATTTGAACTTGTCATATAAACAGCTATATTTCTAGCACCTAGACCAGGGCTTCACACTTAATAGATGTTCAATAAATATTTCTGGAAGGAAGGAAAAAATAAACAATGAAAGATTTTAAACCGTTAATACTTTTTAAAAGTTTATTTGATGCTTTAAACCAATTGAATAACTGACTTAATCATAAAATCGGGCATGCAGTCATCAGTCCTTTAAATAGTCTCAAATAACAGGTTAAATAGTGGATTTGGTGATTATAAATAATCTTGTTAGTATTACAATATATTGTGAATACAGTTATTTATATTATGTCTTAAAATTATGGTTATAATACTTGTGTATTATAGACAAAGGATATTTATTAAGTCCTTGGACATTTTTTTCCCAATGTTTATATTTTAACAAAGTTGTCTCTGGAGTATTTACTTCATAAATATTTGAGAGTTGACCATTGCAGACACTGGTGACAGAGTAGGGACCCCAGCTGGGTCAATAATGATATTTCATTCCCCCAACCTTGGTGGTTCAAGTGTTGGCAAGTATCCCAATCTGGCCCAGGCAGAATATTTTGGAAGAATTTTTAAACAGGAGAGGTGGTCTCGGTTCTCTGTAGCTTCAGAGGTAGGAGGTTTTGAGTACAGAGCTGCAGGTGGCTATTTCACTCATTATGTGGAGAAGCCCATCTGTGGTCAAAGATAATAAATATGACTCATGGAGAGAAATAGAAATTTGTGATAGACCAAATCCTACAGGCATTCGTTGTGTGGTTTGAAGTGCTCTGACTTTGGAGCTGCCCTTTCTGCAGCTTGGATGTTTAGCCCTTCCTTCAGTTTTCTACACTACCACAATGTATATCTAATATATAGCATGTTATTGATTAAGCTATTACAAATTGAATTTCTGTCTTTACAACTAAGAGTTCTGACCAAGAGTATTTATGACAAAATGTCTTTTGAAAATATAGTGTACTTGAACCCTATGAAATTTTATGATGCTGTTAAAGGAAATGGAAATAGTGCATAAAATTTACCTTGCTACATTAAGTGAACAAATTAAAAAATGGTGTAGATCATGAGATACCGTTAGGGCTGGCAGAATTGGGGGAAGAGGGAAAGTTTATATATTCTATTTTTTGTTTACAATAAGCGTTTATTATCCATTTTTAATTAAAGAAAAATACAGCTATTTAAAAGTAACAAAATAAAGTAGACAACAAAGAATCTGTTTACTAATTTAAAGCAATTTAGCTTAGACAGAGAATAATAAGGCTGTATCTAGATAGGCAAACCATGTATGTATATCTATTAGGTAAAATATTGTCTTTAAACTCTTACTATAATGGCAATCTCACTTTGACCCTTTTTAGAATGCTACAAGCCTCCACTCATAATAAGGCAATCTCAGAGGGGTAAGATATGCTTCTAAGAGCAAATCACAATCTTTAGTCAAGTAATTTTACATATTACTTGACTGTAGGAATTTAACAATGTAAAATAGGATATATGTTGTCAAAGGAAAGGAAATAAAAGTCTTCCAATAAACAGTTGAAAGAAATACAGAGCTAGGGTTACACATGGCTTATTTTGTATAGAGACAAATTTCGGTCCAATATCCTTTAAACTATATTTTGATATGCAGAGAGTGAGGTTACTAGCTTTGTGGTTCAACCGCTCTGTGGATTCATAACAACTGATACATATGCAAGGATTGGTCAGTACTTTGGGTTTAGAGTCTCATAGGACTAGGACGTGACTTTCTGGCTGTTGGCAATGAATTAACTTCACATAGAAAATATATGCTACTCCTCATATCAAGCACTGATGGCATGTAGGTATTACTTGAACCAACTTCTGATTCCACATTGCCTGGATCCTTTTTTGCCAAGTAAATATGATATGTCAGTGGAAAGGGGCAGGACTTGAGTCATTCAAATCTGGGTTTTAAATGCTGATTCTGCTAAATATAAGCTTTGGGATTTAGGGGTAACTATTTGTCTTGTACTTGTTTTCCTAATATGAGAAATGGGCTACTAACATGGAACATTCAGAGCTTTTGTTAAATTTAGTATTTTTTCTATAAGTAATTAATTTAGCTTTCACCAAGTAGAGAAAAGTATCATCATTGTTATTACATGTTTTAAGAATATTGTTTACTCAGACTATTAAAGTGCCCTGTAGCAATATGATTAATTCATTTTGATTACAGTAAAAATTAACATAAATTATAAATTTTCAGAGATGATTTCTATAGGGAAATTACCTGGAACTTCAAAGTTAACAATATTCATGCTTTTTGGAATAAATGTAAAATGAACTGTTTATGTTGTCTATAAGAATTCATTTAAAGTTTTCTTCCAGTGCATAATTTTCCCTACAGCTGTAATTAACCTTCAAGATTTTATGGGACTTAAGTGTTGTTTTGATAATACAGTTTTAAAAATAGGGTTAATTGGACGAATAGTAAGACAACAAACAAAGGTTTCTCAGAGACAAGGGAAATTATACCCAGAATTCCTCATATATTTGCCTTAATGTAATCCTAATTACATGGGGTATGTGATTTTTCTTTTTTTTTTTATTTATTTATTTATTTATTTTTTTTTTATTATACTTTAGGGTTTTAGGGTACATGTGCACAATGTGCAGGTTTGTTACATATGTATCCATGTGCCATGTTGATTTCCTGCACCCATTAACTCGTCATTTAGCATTAGGTGTATCTCCTAATGCTGTCCCTCCCCCCTCCCCCCACCCCACAACAGTCCCCGGTGTGTGATGTTCCCCTTCCTGTGTCCATGAGTTCTCATTGTTCAATTCCCACCTATGAGAGAGAACATGCGGTGTTTGGTTTTTTGTCCTTGCGATAGTTTACTGAGAATGATGTTTTCCAGTTTCATCCATGTCCCTACAAAGGACACGAACTCATCATTTTTTATGGCTGCATAGTATTCCATGGTGTATATGTGCCACATTTTCTTAATCCAGTCTATCGTTGTTGGACATTTGGGTTGGTTCCAACTCTTTGCTATTGTGAATAGTGCCGCAATAAACATACGTGTGCATGTGTCTTTATAGCAGCATGATTTATAGTCCTTTGGGTATATACCCAGTAATGGGATGGCTGGGTCAAATGGTATTTCTAGTTCGAGATCCCTGAGGAATCGCCACACTGACTTCCACAATGGTTGAACTAGTTTACAGTCCCACCAACAGTGTAAAAGTGTTCCTATTTCTCCACATCCTCTCCAGCACCTGTTGTTTCCCGATTTTTTAATGATGGCCATTCTAACTGGTGTGAGATGGTATCTCACTGTGGTTTTGATTTGCATTTCTCTGATGGCCAGTGATGATGAGCATTTCTTCATGTGTTTTCTGGCTGCATAAATGTCTTCTTTTGAGAAGTGTTTGTTCATGTCCTCTGCCCACTTTTTGATGGGGTTGTTTGTTTTTTTCTTGTATATTTGTTTGAGTTCATTGTAGATTCTGGATATTAGCCCTTTGTCAGATGAGTAGGTTGCAAAAATTTTCTCCCATTCTGTAGGTTGCCTGTTCATTCTGATGATAGTTTCTTTTGCTGTGCAGAAGCTCTTTAGTTTAATTAGATCCCATTTGTCGATTTTGGCTTTTGTTGCCATTGCTTTTGGTGTTTTAGACATGAAGTCCTTGCCCACGCCTATGTCCTGAATGGTATTGCCTAGGTTTTCTTGTAGGATTTTAATGGTTTTAGGTCTAACATATAAGTCTTTAATCCATCTTGAATTAATTTTTGTATAAGGTGTAAGGAAGGGATCCAGTTTCAGCTTTCTACATATGGCTAGCCAGTTTTCCCAGCACCATTTATTAAATGGGGAATCCTTTCCCCATTTCTTGTTTTTGTCAGGTTTGTCAAAGATCAGATAGTTGTAGCTATGCGGCATCATTTCTGAGGGCTCTGTTCTGTTCCATTGATCTATGTCTCTGTTGTGGTACCAGTACCATGCTGTTTTGGTTACTGTAGCCTTGTAGTATAGTTTAAAGTCAGGTAGCGTGATGCCTCCAGCTTTGTTCTTTTGGCTTAGGATTGACTTGGCGATGCGGGCTCTTTTTTGGTTCCATATGAACTTTAAAGTAGTTTTTTCCAATTCTGTGAAGAAAGCCATTGGTAGCTTGATGGGGATGGCATTGAATCTATAAATTACCTTGGGCAGTATGGCCATTTTCACGATATTGATTCTTCCAACCCATGAGCATGGAATGTTCTTCCATTTGTTTGTATCCTCTTTTATTTCATTGAGCAGTGGTTTGTAGTTCTCCTTGAAGAGGTCCTTCACATCCCTTGTAAGTTGGATTCCTAGGTATTTTATTCTCTTTGAAGCAATTGTGAATGGGAGTTCACTCATGATTTGGCTCTCTGTTTGTCTGTTATTGGTGTACAAGAATGCTTGTGATTTTTGTACATTAATTTTGTATCCTGAGACTTCGCTGAAGTTGCTAATCAGCTTAAGGAGATTTTGGGCTGAGACAATGGGGTTTTCTAGATATACAATCATGTCATCTGCAAACAGGGACAATTTGACTTCCTCTTTTCCTAATTGAATACCTTTTATTTCCTTCTCCTGCCTGATTGCTCTGGCCAGAACTTCCAGCACTATGTTGAATAGGAGCGGTGAGAGAGGGCATCCCTGTCTTGTGCCAGTTTTCAGAGGGAATGCTTCCAGTTTTTGCCCATTCAGTATGATATTGGCTGTGGGTTTGTCATAGATAGCTCTTATTATTTTGAGATACGTCCCATCAATACCTAATTTATTGAGAGTTTTTAGCATGAAGGGTTGTTGAATTTTGTCAAAGGCCTTTTCTGCATCTATTGAGATAATCATGAGGTTTTTGTCTTTGGTTCTGTTTATATGCTGGATTACATTTATTGATTTGCGTATGTTGAACCAACCTTGCATCCCAGGGATGAAGCCCACTTGATCATGGTGGATAAGCTTTTTGATGTGCTGTTGGATTCGGTTTGCCAGTATTTTATTGAGGATTTTTGCATCAATGTTCATCAAGGATATTGGTCTGAAATTCTCTTTTTTGGTTATGTCTCTGCCAGGTTTTGGTATCAGGACAATGCTGGCTTCATAAAATGTGTTAGGGAGGATTCCCTCTTTTTCTATCGATTGGAATAGTTTCAGAAGGAATGGTACCAGTTCCTCCTTGTACCTCTGGTAGAATTCAGCTGTGAATCCATCAGGTCCTGGACTCTTTTTGGTTGGTAAGCTATTGATTATTGCCACAATTTCAGAACCTGTTATTGGTCTATTCAGAGATTCAACTTCTTCCTGGTTTAGTCTTGGGAGGGTGTATTTGTCGAGGAATTTATCCATTTCTTCTAGATTTTCTAGTTTATTTGCATAGAGGTGTTTGTAGTATTCTCTGATGGTAGATTGTATTTCTGTGGGATCGGTGGTGATATCCCCTTTTTCGTTTTTTATTGCATCTATTTGATTCTTCTCTCTTTTCTTCTTTATTAGTCTTGCTAGCGGTCCATCAATTTTGTTGATCTTTTCAAAAAACCAGCTCCTGGATTCATTAATTTTTTGAAGGGTTTTTTGTGTCTCTATTTCCTTCAGTTCTGCTCTGATTTTAGTTATTTCTAGCCTTCTGCTAGCTTTTGAATGTGTTTGCTCTTGCTTTTCTAGTTCTTTTAATTGTGATGTTAGGGAGTCAATTTTGGATCTTTCCTGCTTTCTCTTGTGGGCATTTAGTGCTATAAATTTCCCTCTACACACTGCTTTGAATGTGTCCCATAGATTCTGGTATGTTGTGTCTTTGTTCTCGTTGGTTTCAAAGAACATCTTTATTTCTGCCTTCATTTCATTATATACCCAGTAGTCATTCAGGAGCAGGTTGTTCAGTTTCCATGTAGTAGAGCGGTTTTGAGTGAGTTTCTTAATCCTGAGTTCTAGTTTGATTGCACTGTGGTCTGAGAGACAGTTTGTTATAATTTCTGTTCTTTTCCATTTGCTGAGGAGAGCTTTACTTCCAACTATGTGGTCAATTTTGGAATAGGTGTGGTGTGGTGCTGAAAAAAATGTGTATTCTGTTGACTTGGGGTGGAGAGTTCTGTAGATGTCAATTAGGTCCACTTTATGTAGAGCTGAGTTCAATTCCTGGATATCCTTGTTAACTTTCTGTCTCGTTGATCTGTCTAATGCTGACAGTGGGGTGTTAAAATCTCCCATTATTATTGTGTGGGAGTTTAAGTCCCTTTGTAGGTCACTCAGGACTTGCTTTATGAATCTGGGTGCTCGTGTGTTGGGTGCATATATATTTAGGATAGTTAGCTCTTCTTGTTGAATTGATCCCTTTACCATTATGTAATGGCCTTCTTTGTCTCTTTTGATCTTTGTTGGTTTAAAGTCTATTTTATCAGAGACTAGGATTGCAACCCCTGCCTTTTTTTGTTTTCCATTTGCTTGATAGATCTTCCTCCATCCCTTTATTTTGAGTCTATGTGTGTCTCTGCACGTGAGATGGGTTTCCTGAATACAGCACACTGATGGGTCCTGACTCCTTATCCAGTTTACCAGTCTGTGTCTTTTGATTGGAGCATTTAGCCCATTTACATTTAACGTTAATATTGTTATGTGTGAATCTGATCCTGTCATTATGATGTTAGTTGGTTATTTTGCTCTTTAGTTGATGCAGTTTCATCCTAGCCTCAATGGTCTTTACAATTTGGCATGTTTTTGCAGGGGCTGGTACCGGTTGTTCCTTTCCATGTTTAGTGCTTCCTTCAGGAGCTCTTTTAGGGCAGGCCTGGTGGTGACAAAATCACTCAGCGTTTGCTTGTCTGTAAAGTGTTTTATTTCTCCTTCACTTATGAAGCTTAGTTTGGCGGGATAGGAGATTCTGGGTTGAAAATTCTTTTCTTTAAGAACGTTGAATATCGGCCCCCACTCTCTTCTGGCTTGTAGAGTTTCTGCTGAGAGATCAGCTGTTAGTCTGATGGGCTTCCCTTTGTGGGTAACCCGACCTTTCTCTCTGGCTGCCCTTAACATTTTTTCTTTCATTTCAACTTTGGTGAATCTGACAATAATGTGTCTTGGAGTTGCCCTTCTCGAGGAGTATCTTTGTGGCGTTCTCTGTATTTCCTGAATCTGAATGCTGGCCTGCCTTGCTAGATTGGGGAAGTTCTCCTGGATAATATCTTGCAGAGTGTTTTCCAACTTGGTTCCATTCTCCCCATCATTTTCAGGTACACCAATGAGACGTAGGTTTGGTCTTTTCACATAGTCCCAAATTTCTTGGAGGCTTTGTTCATTTCTTTTTATCCTTTTTTCTCTAAACTTCCCTTCTCTCTTCATTTCATTCATTTCATCTTCCATCAGCGATACCCTTTCTTCCAGTTGATCGCATCTGCTACTGAGGCTTCTGCAATCTTCGCGTAGTTCTCGAAACTTGGCTTTCAGCTCCATCAGCTCCTTGAAGCCCTTCTCTCCATTGGTTATTCTAGTTATCCATTCTTCTAATTTTTTTTCAAAGTTTTTAACTTCTTTCCTGTTGTTTTGAATTTCCTCTCGTAGCTCAGAGTAGTTTGATCGTCTGAAGCCTTCTTCTCTCAACTCATCAAAGTCATCCTCCATTCAGCTTTGTTCCGTTGCTGGTGAGGAACTGCGTTCCTTTGGAGGAGGAGAGGTGCTCTGTTTTTTAGAGTTTCCAGATTTTTTGGTCTGTTTTTTCCCCATCTTTGTGGTTTTATCTACTTTTTGTCTTTGATGATGGTGATGTACAGATGGGTTTTTGGTGTGGATGTCCTTTCTGTTTGTTAGTTTTCCTTCTACCAGACAGAACCCTCAGCTGCAGGTCTGTTGGAGTTTACTAGAGGTGCACTCCAGACCCTGTTTGGCTGGGTGTCAGCAGCGGTGGCTGCAGAACAGCGGATTTTCGTGAGACCACAAATTCAGCTGTCTGATAGTTCCTCTGAAAGTTTTGTCTCAGAGAAGTACCAGGTTGAATGAGGTGTCAGTCTGTCCCTACTGGGGGGGTGCCTCCCAGTTAGGCTGCTCAGGGGTGAGGGACCCACTTTAGGAGGCAGTCTGACCGTTCTCAGATCTCCAGCTGCATGCTGGGAGAACCACTACTCTCTTCAAAGCTGTCAGTCAGACAGGGACATTTAAGTCTGTGGAAGTTCTTGCAGAGTTTTTGTTTGTCTGTGCCCTGCCCCCAGAGGTGGAGCCTACAGAGGCAAGCAGGCCTCCTTGAGCTGTGGTGGGCTCCACCCAGTTCGAGCTTCCTGGCTGCTTTGTTTACCTAAGCAAGCCTGGGCAATGGCGGGCGCCCATCCCCCAGCCTCGCTGCCGCCTCGCAGCTTGATCTCAGACTGCTGTGCTAGCAATTAGCGAGACTCCGTGGGCATAGGACCCTCCGAGCCAGGTGCGGGACACAATCTCCTAGTGTGCCGTTTTCGAGGCCCGTTGGAAAAGCGCAGTATTAGGATGGGACTGACCCGATATTCCAGGTGCCGTCTGCTTCCCCTTTCTTTGACTAGGAAAGGGAACTCCCTGACCCCTTGCGCTTCCCGAGTGAGACAATGCCTCGCCCTTCTTCGGCTCGCACACAGTGCGCTTCACCGACTGTCCTGCACCCACTGTTAGGCACTCCCTAGTGAGATGAAACCGGTACCTCAAGCAGAAATGCAGAAATCACCCGTCTTCTGTGTTGCTGGGGCTGGGAGCTGGAGACCGGAGCTGTTCCTATTCGGCCATCTTGGCTCCACCCCTACATGGGGTATGTGATTTTTCAACAGCTTCTACATTTGTATAAACAGCAATACCTCAAATATGATTTTTCTTGAAGGTCCAGGTGAAGGTATAGTATCAGCTCTATGAGTGACAGTTGCTACTAGAAGATGGGAAAACAGATGACAGGCCAACAATGGGCAAATAAAAGGGGCAAGAAGGGGTTCTATCCTCTATTGTATCAAGATCACACCCAATATTTGATCCTTTAAATTCAAATATTTCAGTATATGTTGTCCTCTAGTTTTTGAAACAAGCTTTAATGAGAAAGTTGTGATCTGTAATACATCCTAGGAAACCTTTAGATCCAGAAATTTTACATAGGATTCAATATTTCTATTAATTAAACTTCAAATATTTATTCCATTGTGCTCTGTGTCTTGGCATTGCAGGACAGACTTCCCAAAATAATTTTGCCCCTTTTATTTAAATTAAGAAAAATTTGTAAAAGAGGTTTTTTGAATACTACATCAGGAAAAATAGACATAGAACAGAATGATTATTAAAAATTCCAATATTTTAACGTTAAAATGTATTAATATCTTAAAATGTATTTTAAAATGAATCATACTGTGTAATTTGGAAAAAATATAAGGTCTCATATCTTACAAAATCTCATACAAAAATAGCAATAATAACAAAACAATAACAATAAAATCCAGATTTGTTTAGAATTTAAGTATAAAAAATTATCTTAAAAATTATGAAAAACTGGAAAGAAGTACAGTTAAAGCAAATTCAGATGACAGCAGTTGACCACACAAAAACGATATGTTTCAAGAGGCTTAGGAATGATCTTGAAATTTTACTTCTAGGATTTTATTCTAAATGAGTTATTAGCCATATATATATATGTATATAAAATTTTATGTACAAAGATGTTTGTAAATGAATTAATATTAGCAAAAATTGAAAACAAAACCTAGAACTTAATTCCAACAATAGAGAAACATCTAAATTTCATTTTTTACAGACACAAAATGAATTACATGTTTTTAAAGAACTTTTGGGAGATGAAAATGCTAATGATAACAATATAAAAATATGATACCCAGTGCATTTGTGTTAATAAAAAATAACAATAGAATGTTAATGAATATTTTGGGGTGGTGAAATTATGATTATTTTTCTCTTCTATGTATTTTTCTATATCTTTCAATTTTTAAAGGGTCACATGTTAATTTATAATTTAAATCAAAATAAACATTGAACTAAATAATAAATACATGGCATATACAATGGAAGAATATGACTGTTTAACTTCATATGTGTGAGGAAGCCTATATTTTATGTCTTTTTCTTTTAGTTTATCTTTTATCTATAAAATTTCCAAACAACTAACAAACAGAAAGCAACAACGTCATCAATAAAAAAGACCCTCTACAAAAACCCATCCAAAGGTAATCAGCCTCAAAGATCAAAGGTAGATAAACCCACAAAGATGAGGAAAAACCAGCGCAAAAATGCTGAAAATTTCAACAGCCAGAATGCCTTCTGGAATCTTAATTTGGTGCTAAATGCCCCAATTAAAAGACATAGCCTGGCAAATTGGATAAAGAGTCAAGACCCATCAGTGTGCTGTATTTAGGAGACCCATCTCACGTGCAAAGAAACACATAGGCTTAAAATAAAGAGATAGAGGAAAACTTACCAAGCAAATGGAAAGCATCAAAAAAAAAGAATTGCAATCCTATCCTCTGATAAAACAGACTTTAAACCAACAAAGATCAAAAAAGACAAAGAAGGATATAATGACAATGGTAAAGGGATCAATTCAACAAAAAGAGCTAACTATCCTAAATATATATGCACCCAATACAGGAGCACCCAGATTCATAAAACAAGCTCTTAGAGACCTACAAAGAGACTTATACTCCCACACAATAATAGTAGTGGGAAACTTTAACACCCCACTGTCAATATTAGATCAATGAGACAGAAAATTAACAAGGATATCCAGGACTTGAACTCAGCTCTGGATCAAGCAGACCTAATAGACATCTACAGAACTCTCCACCCCAAATCAACAGAATATACATTCTTCTTAGTGCCACATGGCACTTATTCTAAAATCAACCACATAATTGGAAGTAAAGCACTCCTCAGCAAATGCAAAAAACAGAAATCGTAACAGTCTGTCAGACAACAGTGCAATCAAATTAGAACTCAGAATTAAGAAGCTCACTCAAAACCACACAACTATATGGAAATGGAATAACCTGCTCCTGAGTGACTCTGGGGTAAATAACAAAATTAAGGCAGAAATCAAGAAGTTCTTTGAAACCAATGAAAACAAAGACACAATGTACCAGAATCTCTGGGACACAGTTAAAATGGTGTTACTAGGGAAATTTATAGCACTAGTTGCCCACATCAGAAAGCTGGAAAGATCTAAAATCAATACCCTAACATCACAATTAAAAGAAATAGAGAAGCAAGACCAAACAAATCCAAAAGCAAGCAGAAGACAAGAAATAACTAAGATCAGAGCAAAACTAAAGGAGATAGACATGAAAAACCCTTCAAAAAAATCAGTGAATGCAGGAGCTGGTTTTTTGAATTTTGAAAAGATTAACAAAATAGACCGCTAGCTAGACTAATAGAAAAGAGAGAAAAATCAAATAGACACAATAAAAAATGATAAAGGGGATATCACGACTGATCCTACAGAAATATAACTACCATCAGAAAGTACTATAAATACCTCTATGCAAATAAACTAGAAAATCTAAAAGAAATGGATAAATTCCTGGACACATGTACCCTCCCAAGACTAAACCAGGAAGAAGTCGAATCCCTGAATTGACCAATAACAAGTTCTGAAATTGAGGCAGTAATTAATAGCCTACCAACCAAAAAAAGCTCAGGACCAAATAGATTCTCAACCAAATTCTACCAGAGGTACAAAGCGGAGCTGGTACCATTCACTCTGAAACTATTCCAAACAATTGAAAAGGAGGGACTCTTTCCTAACTCATTTTATGAGGCCAGCATCATTCTCATACCAAAACCTGGCAGGGACACAACAAAAAAATAAAACTTAAGGCCAATATCACTGATGAATATCGATGTGAAAATCCTCAATAAAATACTGGGAAAACAAATCCAGCAGCACATCAAAAAGCTTACCCACCATGATCAAGTTGGCTTCATCCCTGGGATGCAAGGCTGGTTCAACATACACAGATCAATAAACATAATCCATCACATAAACAGAACAAATGACAAAAACCACATGATTATCTCAATAGATGCAGAAAAGGCCTTTGATAAAATTCAACAGGGCTTCACGTCAAAAACTTAATAAACTAGGTATTGATGGAGCATATCTCCAAATAATAACTATGACAAACCCATAGCCAATATCATACTGAATGGGCAAGAGCTGACAGCATTCCCTTTGAAAACTGGCACAAGACAGGGATGCCCTCTCTCACCACTCCTATTAAACATAGTATTGGAAGTTCAGGCCAGGGCAATCAGGCAAGATAAAGAAATAAAGGTATTCAAATAGGAAGAGAGGAAGTCAAGTTGTCTCTGTTTGCAGATGACATGATTTTCTGTTTAGAAAACCCCATCATCTCAGCCTAAAAACTTCTTGAACTGATAAGAAACTTCAGCAGAGTCTCAAGATACAGTTGAATTATCAGTGCCTGGTATATAGTACACACTTAATAAATATTATTCTAAGTTATATAAGTTAGAAAGTCTCACTTTACACATGATGATATCAATTTCACCGGCCAAGTCAAAGATGAACAAATATGTTTTCAAGTGTGTATAAAATATGCGGTTATGTTTTAAATGTTCTCTTCAGCTCTAAAAAATTCTTTCTTGTGAAATTATTAGGCCTTGAACAGTTATAGAATATTACGATGTCCTGTCCTCATTTTACTTTCACCCTGGGTTGAGAGGAAATTATTACTCCTTTATCTTAGCCACAGATATTTCCTGGCCTTTGGTCATTTTAGGAATTCTCTATTTTCACAACTCTCACAACAGCTGTTTTTAACAATCTAAGTCTAACACCACAGCCTAAAAACAAAAAAAGTCAAGTACAAATTTATCAATAAAACAATTTACATTATTGACAACCCTAAATTTATTAAAATGAAAGAAAGACATCAATGTTACTGAAGACGGCCACAAAGATGGTACTAATTTTAGTCTAAGCATTTGGAAAGATTTTTTTTCTTTAGTTCTGCAGATTTTCTCATATGCATGGTCAACAGAAGCAGAAAACTAGTTTGTATTTTCCTATTTTTTCTATAGCTTTATAAAGAGAGGAATTCCCATTTTGTTGCCACTATTCAACTTCATGTGGTCAGAGTTGTCAACATGAAAGTTCCCATTGTAATGTTCATTGTCCTGGTACTAGTTTACCTACAGTTTTGTTCACTCAGAACACCAACTTGCTAGTCTTGCAGAAATAGTTTTTCCAGCACAAAATATAGTCACTTCTGTCTCTGAGAAGGTTGACTTGACCATGCTTTCTTTATCTGCTCTCAGGAAAATCTCTAGAGAGTTGGCTTTTTATGATATGGCCCTTTAGATTTCTTGTATAATTTTTGATTTTTTAAATAAACTTTTTCTTTTCTTTTTTTTTTTTTGAGATGGAGTTTCGCTCTTGTTGCCCAGGCTGGAGTGCAACGGCATGTTCTCAGCTCACTGCAACCTCTGCCTCACAGGTCCAAACAATTCTCCTGCCTCAGACTCCTGAGTAGCTGAGATTACAGGTGCCCACCACCACACCCAACTAACTTTTTTTGTATGTTTGTTTCAGTAGAGATGGGGTTTCACTATGTCAGCCAGGCTAGTCTCGAACTCCTGAGCTCAGGTGATCCACCCCCCATCGGCCTCCCAAAGTGCTGGGATTACAGGCCTGAGTCACCACACCTGGTTATGAACTTTTTCTTGCTCATGAGTAGTTCATAGCAGAGTTTAAATATGCTTGCCCATGTAGTATTTAGCATCCTATATTGTGATATTTCTCAGGTTTTCCTTTCGTGTGACTTTTTTCAAAATTTTTTTTTCTTTATGTGGTAGTTTATACTAAGTTTTCCACAGATTCTTTTGAGTGTCTTTTCACTGTCATAACATGGGCTACCAAAGCCAGTCTGGAGAGTAGGTGAGCCGATACGAAACATAGCATCATTGCTTCTGAAAAGTAAATATAGTGCTGTAAAGAAAGCTCTAGTCAAATTAGCAAATATTTTCCCAACAAATAATTTATTCCTGCTTCACCAATGAGAAAATTGAGGTATAGAAATGCTTTTTATGTTGTTTTTTGTTTGTTTTTGAGACAGGCTGGAGTGCTGTGGTGCAATCTCAGCTCACTGCAACCTCCGCCTCCCAGGTTCAAGCAATTCTCCTGCCTCAGCCTCTCAAGTAGCTGGGACCACAGGCACCCACCACCATGCCTGGCTAAATTCTGTATTTTTAGTAGAGACAAGGTTTCACCATATTGGCCAGGCTGGTCTCAAACTCCTGACCTTGTGATCCCTCCCACCCTGGCCTCCCAAAGTGATGTGATTACAGGCGTGAGCCACTGAGCCTGGCCAAGGTATAGAAATGTTAAGAAATGAGTCTAAACTTATTAAAAAGAAAGTGTAGCACCATGACCTACTGCCAGGTCTTACTGACTTTGTAAGCTTTTTCTAGTTAACAACTCCCATCAACTACTTCAAGACTTTTTTGCTTTCTCATATCTGATCCTATGTCTCTGGTAGATGCTAATTGATTGTAGCACCCTTTCCAGCTGAATCTGAACTTAACCTCTCAATCTTTCTCAGAAGAAATAAGTACAGAGACACTAGCAATTGGCTAGAGTTAGCACCAAAACAGAAAGCTGGTTTTTAATCACAACATTAGAATGCATTCCCTCGCTGAAATGATTTATGTCTTTATTTACCTGTTTGCAAAATGGGAGTATTGGACTAGAAAATCTCTAACATTTCTGCCACACTACAATTTTGTGAAGATCCAAAATCTGTATATTACCAGAAAATACATAATTTAGAAATTCCGAAGTATTTTCCATAGAAAATATATTTGAATTACAGTATGTTTACAATATGAAAGTAGAATTACCGATGAACTTGCATTCATCTTATAACCTTCAAATATTATTCCTCAGGATAGAAATTTCTCATGCTTGATCACAGCCCAAAGATAATTATGTCCTGGAAAACACACCATATCTTTATTCATCTAGAAGTCCTGTCCCGCATGTGAAGAAACAGGGAAAAAAATGAAGAGCCACACACAGTTGAAATAGACCATGCGTCTGGTCTTTACTGAGGCATATTCTCCTGAGACTAACCATTTGATATATGTTTTACAAATTGCATTTTTAATGGAGTATATGAAGTATGAGGTCAGATGAAATTCTTAGGTTATTTCTTTGAAGTCTGATGTTTTACAAATAATGCCAATACTGATTTAGGAATCTTTCAAAATTACATAACTGTGGTTTAGTTTTGCTTTTTAACCTAGAGGTATAATCTTTTTTCCCTTTCAAAAGACAATAGCAAAGCTCTGCTCTGAGAAATCTCTCCCTTCCCCACTCCCTTGTTTTTTGGCCAAAATGTGCTCACATCTGTCCAGAGCTGAAGAAGTCCCAGCCACCATGTGCAGTCTTTTTCCTTCCAGCCTGCGGCCCAGGAAATTACTACCTGTGTGGGCAGATCCTCAGTGCATAACTGCTAAGTTCCACAAAACTGAGGATTCAGCCAGAAAAAAAAGAAAAGAAAAAAACTACAAATATTGTTTCTTCTACCAAGAAACCCTCTCTCTTTGAGGTTTCACAGCCCAGGTTACAAACAAAAAAGTGTAGAGTTTGCAAGGTGTATTCCCTTGCAAATGAGAAAAACAAAACACCATAGAGTATCCTTACTGACACTTAAGACTTTTTTTTATTATACTTTAAGTTCTGAGATACATGTGCAGAACGTGCAGGTTTGTTACATAGGTATACATGTGCCATGGTTGTTTGCTGCACCAAACAACCCGTCACCTATATTAGGTATTTCTCCTAATGCTATTGTTCCCTTGTTCCCCACCCCCTGACAGGTCCTGGTGTGTGATGTTCCCTTCCCTGTGTCCGTGTGATCTCATTGTTCAACTTCCACTTATGAGTGAGAACATACGGTTTTTGGTTTTCTGTTCCTGTGTTACTTTGCTGAGAATGATGGTTTCCAGCTTAATACATGTCCCAGCAATGGACATGAGCTCATCCTTTTATATGGCTGCATAGTATTCCATGGTGTATATGTGCCATATTTTCTTTACCCAGTCTATCATTGATGGGCATTTGGGTTGGTTCCAAGACTTTGGTATTATGAACAATGCTGCAATAAACGTAGGTGTGCATGTGTCTTTATAGTAGAATGATTTATAATCCTTTGGATATATACCCAGTAATGGGGTCACTGGGTCAAACGGTATTTCTAGTTCTAGATCCTTGAAGAATCGCCACTCTGTCTTCCACAATGGTTGAACTAATTTATGCTCCCACCAACAGTGTAAGAGCATTCCTATTTCTCCACAATAATGAAAATAATATGCTAAGTGAAAGCTCTGTGCCTACTTACTCATTTAATCATTACCTCAACCCTATTTGGTACAGATTTTTATCTCTACTTCTTAGATTAAGAAATTTAGGCAGAAAAAAGTTAAATACATTGTCCAGGGTTACAGGGATGAAGTAGAGGTGCTGGGATCTGGCTCACGGGTCTCTCCCTCTGGCTCACAAACTCAGCCCCTGGAGTGTGCTGTCCCAATTGCAAATATAGACTTATGCATACATTCAAAATCCTCACAGCCCCACAGAGATTAAGGTGCTGTAATTATTTTTCAGTTCTTTTTTTGTTTTGTTTTGTTTGTTTTATTTTTCAGTTCTTTATAGGTAGAAAGTATGGAGGAAAAGCCTACTCTTCTGAGTGTACATCATTTCCATACAGTCTTTAGTCCTAAGCAAAGGATATTTTAGTAGTCTCCTATATCATTCTCTGCTCTGTGATAACTCAAGACTCTCCCCTTTATAATCAAGTTGGGTGACACATCACTGAGTTTGCCTCTTGCATTCTATTACTCTCTTGCACATAATCAGATGATATGTGCCACAGCAGGGACAAAGAATCTGGACCTTCTCTTTCTTATGCGCGCTGTAGTGCCTGACTTTCCAGAGTGTGTTGGATGACTGTTCCAGGGGGCTGAGAACCACAGACATACAGATGCCACTTGAAAACCACATGTCTTTATTAGCGTTATTATTCCCAGAAAACATTCCCTCCTAGTCAGGATTCTGTTAGACATAACAAAAATATGCTGAGGAATAAAAAGGCAACATCGTTTGGTGATCCAAACTAGCATTCATACATGACCAACTAAAGAGGCAGGATGTACAAATATGATGTTTTCCTATTTTTCAAATGTGGCACTTAACATTTTAACTCCATTTAAAATATCTGAATAATCATCAGGAAACAGTAGCCTCAAAGGATCTAAAAATGGATTTGTCTCAGTAATCTTTGAGTTCTACCCCCTCCCTATCCAATATGGAAGTGTTCTAGCAGAGGATAGTGGCCCATCTTGCAGGGCAATAGTAGAGAGAATACCTATATTACCATAGAATTTGAATGAGACATCTTGAGAGTCTATCTTATTATAAGCTTTTATATTTCTGAGATATTGGGTAGTATTGGTATATTAAAAATGAAAAAGAAGAATATAAATCTTAATTATGGGTTTTACATTATTTAGAATATAATTTAAACCTAAAGCAATTTCCATATGAGCAGTGGTAAATTGAATTAGGTTTAAAAAAAAAATTCTTCTGGCTAGATTCCCTGCAGCTAATCTATATGGTTATGCCATGTGGTTAGAAACAGGAAACACCTGTCTCCCTGCTTGCTAGCACTCACTTAACATGATCCCTGGCAAAGCAGTTTTTTCAGCCCCACTCCAATTCACCAGAGGTCATTTCAATATGGACTATTTCAACTTGTATTACAAACCGTCAGTGCTTAACAATTTTCAAGCACTTTCTGGATATGAATCATTATATAGTCACAAGAGGTTTTAAAATTATTGTCCTGAGGTCCTCTGAAAGAGATCATTTGCAAATTTCAAATTCATTGGGATTTCAATACATAAAATACCTTATTTTTACATTTTTATTGTCATAGAGAGAATATATCTCACCTTGCAAAATGGAATGTGTATTTCTAGTTCTTTGTTTTTAAAAAGCGTAAAACGTAAAATCTATTGTAAGTGTTTCAAATGTCAGCACAGTATATTTGCCTTAGGGCTTTCAGTTTTTTGCTCTTTACAGTGCTTCAATATAGAAACCTCATATTTAATATCCCATTCAAATTCTGGCTTTGAATTTTGTAAGTTTGACAGCTATCACCAATACAGATGCTTCAGATATGCTAACAATTTATGCTTTGGGAGTGACTTTTTTTGTAACATTACCATAGTTTCATAATTGACAATATGCCTAGGTTAACCATGGTAAAAATGAGGTTGGGAAATTCCTTTACCTCCCTCTGCTTGTGATTGTACTCATTTCTAAAATAAGGGGATGAATAAATAGACTCCTCCCCACCCCCAACTTGAAGGAGTTAAGAAACAACTATTGACTTCAAAATAGCAAATTGCAGAACGCCTATTATAAGAAATATTCCACAATTATTATACCATTTAGTCACTCTTGTAGAACTACATGGCTGTTTGAGAGAGCTCTTTTCACCCCACCCCTGAAAATTTTCTACCTGTGCACCAGACAAGATTATTTTATATCCGCAGTAAATACAATGTAGCACTGGCTTTAAACTACTATACTATAACTTGCCTCTTAAATTATAATCTGCTACATGTCATGTTTTACATCCTCCTCAGTTAAAAAGTCAATTTGACAGACAGACAACATAACAGCATGTTATGAAAGTGAAAATTTTTAACATAGATGAAAATTTGGCAGTTTACCTATAAATGTGTTTCGGTCTATCAACTTGCCTTTGCTTTTTTATACAGGAATAGAACTGACTGATTAAATATAGGTTGACCAAGCAGACAATAAGGCAAAAGACAAGACTAACATATGATTATGTAGGTAAAATTAGAAATGCTGGCAGATATGCCCCCACCTCCATCTTTCAGACCTACAGAAGTTTTTGGACAATTAATGCTCTAATAATGAGGTTGGTGCACAGTGAAAACAGAGTTGGAGGGTAGCAGTTGCATTGTGTCAATAACAACTGCCAGACATGAGTTCTCTGGGCATAAGTTGTACTTATATAAATATGCAGCCATATGTCAAATTTTCTAGAAATCTCAGTCTCTCTCAATGGAGATGCCTCTTGAGATACAGGGAATTCTTCCAGCTCTAAATGTATCCTATAGTTTTAACAAACACATTACACTTTGAGGGTCATGTCACTACCAAGAGAACTATAATTTAGCCCCACAGAAAGCTTAGGAGAACAAGAGCTTTCCTTATATCAAAACTTATAGTTTTCCTTATATCAAAAACTAATCAATTCCTACATAGAAATTTCTGATAATTGAAATGAATTCTTGATCTATCCCATACCTCATTACTCCAATGTGGAGATACAAAAGGAAACTGGAGGAAAATAACCCCCTTACACATACAATTTTAATTTTAGAAAACGAAGGAAAGAAAAAAGAAAGGGAAACAATACAATTCATAAGGCAATTGTGATGAGATAGAACTTCTTAGATTATCGAACACATTTTGACGCATTTTTCTCAAGCCATTGACTTTTGAAAAACTTGGGACATCTTCCCTGGCTAGAGATTTAGTAACATTCTTCTGCTATAAGCATTCACCAATCACTGGATAAACAAAGACACAGACATAGCTAACTTATAATATCTAGTCCAAGAGATTTTAGAAAGATGTTTTTAGGAATATAATGGTATGGGTTAATTCACTTTCTAGGTAAGGAAGTCAAAAATTGGATAACAAAGATCTGATTAGAAATTTGCCCCATAGCCACACCCCTAATCTTTTCTCTTTTTCTCTACCATTTCTCAATCTGAGTTCACAGGAGGTAGAAACTCTTTTGAAGTCCTTGGGTATGGGAATCTCCATACTGATTTTTACTTTACTAAGTAGATGGTTCTTAAGTTTTAAGAATCTGCTTACTTTTTAAAATAATCTGATCACTTTTGAGATTAAAAAAAAGGCAAAACATTTTCTCAGTAATTTAAGCAAAGCTGGCAAGTTAAAATCCTAATTATATATTACTGAAGAAATTGGCTAAAACACTTCATGTTGTGATTTCAAATCCAGAATGAAATCTACCATGGCAGGAAACTGGGGTGGGGGCTATGTAAAATATAGTGGAATATTTTAGTAAGACCTTAAGTGAGGTAAGAAAGGAATGGACATCAGTCATATGGAAGGAGAGAGAGAACATCATTAAAAAAAAGAAAAGAAAAATAAATGTCCTCTCACAGACAAGGTTCTAAAATTACTGAATCCAAAAATACCATGTCCTGTGAAACTTTATTAGGTCAATTATCTGCCCTATGCTGAATAAAGGTCGTGTATGACAAACCAACAGCTAAAATCATTCTCAATGAGAAAGAGTTGAGAGCTTTTCCTTTAAGATCAGGAATAATACAAGGATGTTCACTCTTACCACTTCTATTCAACATAGTACTGGGTGTTCTAGCCAGAGCAATTAGGCAAGAGAAAAAAAATACAAAGTATCCAATTTGGAAAGAATGAAGTTAAATTTTTTGTTTACAGATGACATAGTCTTATACATAGAAAGCCCTAAAGACTCTGTCAAAAACCTCTTAGAACCAATAAATCCCCAAATGTCCAACAATGATAGACTGGATTAAGAAAATGTGGCACATAGACACCATGGAATACTATGCAGCCATAAAAAATGGTGAGTTTATGTCCTTTGTAGGGACATGGATGAAACTGGAAACCATCATTCTCAGTAAACTATCGCAAGGACAAAAAACCAAACACCACATGTTCTCACTCATAGGTGGGAATTGAACAGTGAGAACACATGGACACAGGAAGGGGAACATCACACTCTGGGGACTGTTGTGGGGTGGGGGGATGGGGGAGGGATAGCATTAGGAGATATACCTAATGCTAAATGACGAGTTAATGGGTGCAGCACACCAACATGGCACATGGATACATATGTAACAAACCTGCACATTGTGCACATGTACCCTAAAACTTAAAGTATAATAATAATAAAAAAGAAAAAAATAAATAAATACAAATGGTTTACAATAGAATCATATTTAGTGATAAGCACATAGGGTATGAGGCCATCCGAAGTAAATGCAGAACCAAATCTCTCATTCATCTGCACTCAATCACATATGTTTAGTGATAAAATGCTAAGTGGAAAAACCTGAATTATGTAAATTTATCTCTCCCTTTTGCCTTTTTAAATATACATACAGTCAAACTCTTTGTAATTTACTAATGAACAAGTAATACTCCATTGCATATGTAATGAATTATGTGGCATAAAATCAATATTAATTGTAAAAATTCTATGGCAATAAGGTTAGAAGGAATGTGAAATAACAGCGATTATCCCATAGCCAAAAAATGGATATTTTTGCCCTCTGAAAAAAAAAACCAATAAATCAATTCAGTAAAGTTGCAGGATACAAAATCAACATACCCAGTAGCATTTCTATACAATAAAAAACTGTCTGAAAAAGAAATTAAGAAAACAGTCCCATTTACAATAGCTACAAAAAAATAAAGTAGAAGTTTAAGTAGGTAAAAGATCTGTAAGCATTGATGAAGGAAATCAGGGAAGACACAAATAAATGTAGAAAAATCTTATGTTCATGGATTGGAAGACCTAATATAAAAATGTTCCTACTACCCAAAGCGATCTACATATTCAATGTAGTCTTTATAAAAATTCAAATGAGATTTTCACAGAATTAGAAAAAGCAATCCTAAAATTCCTATGGAACCCCAAAGACACTGAATAGCCAAAGCAAGAACAAAGCTGGAGGCATCACACTATCTGACTTCGAAGTATACTACTAAGCCCTAGTAGCCAAAACAACATGATCTGGCATAAAAACAGACCAAAGAAACAGAAAGAAGAGCCCAGAAATAAATCTACACGTTTATAGTTAATTGATTTTCAACGCAAATGCCAAGAATACACAGCAAGGAAATGACAGTCTCTTCAATAAATGGTGTTGGGACAACAGAATATCCACATGCAGAAGAATGAAATTGGCACCTCCTCTCACTTCTTATACAAACGTCAACCCCAAATGGATGAAAGACATAAAGACGTGTAACTGTAAAATGTCTCAGGACAAAATATCCATTGCATTGGTCTCAGATTTTTTTTTTTTTTTTTTTTTTAGATATAACACCAAAAGCAAAAAACAAAAGTGAAACCGGATAAATGGTATTACATTACACTAAGTAGTTCTGTACAGCCAAGGAAACAATCAACACAGTGAAGAGACAACTTATAGAATGGGAAATTATATTTCCAAACTGTTATGTCTCATAAGGGGTTAATATTTAAAATAGGAGAAAATCAAATAATATTAAGAAAACAACAGAATTAAAAAATGGCCAAAGGATCTAAACAGACATTTCTCAAAAGAAGGCATACAAATGGCCAATAGGTATATGAAAAGCTGTTCAATATCACTAATCCTTAGAGAAATGCAAATTAAATCCACAATGAGATATCACCTAACACATGTTAGGCTATTAGAAAGAAGATGGAAGATAAGTGTTGGCAAGAGAGTGGAATAAAAGGAACTTATACACTGTTGATGGGACTGTAAATTAGTACAGCCATGTTAAACAGTACTGAGCTGCCTCAAAAAAGTAAAAACAGAACTACGATATCTTTCAGTAATCCCAATACTGGGTATATATCCAAAGGAAATGAAATCAGTATGTGAAAGATTTCTGCACTACCACATTCATTGTAGGATTATTCCCAACAGACAAGCTATCAAATCCACATAAGTGTCCATGAATGGATTAATGGATAAAGAAAATGTGATATATGTCCACAGTGGAATACTGTGAGTTGTTAAAAAAAAAAAAAAAAAAGATATCCTGTCATTGTTGATAACATGAAGGAAACTGCAGGATGTTATGTTAAGTGAAAAGTCAGGTATGGAAAGATAAATATGGCATGATTTCACTTACAAGTGAAATCTACAAAATTTAAGTTCATAGAAGTAGAGAGTAGAATGGTGGTTACCAGGGGCTGGTGGGGAAGAGATGGAGAGATGTTGGTCAAAAAATATAAAATTTCAGTTAGGAAGAGTAAGTCCATGAGATCTATTGTGTGACAGGATGGCTATATTTAGTGTAATGTACTATATTCTTAAAAATTGCTAAGAAAGTAGATTTTAAGAATTTTTACCACAAAATAATAAGTATGTGAATAATGTGTATGTTAATTAGCTCAATTTCACTATTGCACAATGTGTGCATATTTTAAAACATGTTGCATACAATATATACAATTTTTGTCAAATAAATAATGTCTGCATGGGCAGAGGCCCAAGACTTGAGATAAAATTGGTTTGCACTGTAAAGAAAAGAGAAATGAGGAAAGCCTGAACCTTTAAGCACATCCAAAATAACTCAGGCTGTAGCCCATTTACCCCAGATCAGTAAGATTCTCTCCCAAGTGCCAACGTAAAATGAAATTTCCTAAATGCAACCTGGGGGTAGTGGGCATATTAGATCTGCCTTATATTTGAATAGGTGAAGTAAAAGTTGAGACTGTAACATTAATCTAGGAGTAAGGTTTTTATCACAGGGATTACCATCAATGCCTGATATATTATTGAATTAACATTGGCAGAATACACTAGGATTGGTAAACATAGGCACATTGTTTCTTATAGAGTCTCCTAGCATAATGAGATTCTGAATCACTGGTTTTCTTAATTCTCCATCCATTCAGTCAGCTGTCTCAGTATACTTCCCGGAAAAATGAGGCAGAGCTTTTATCCCCAGTTAAATTATTTGAAGTCAGTTTCTTTTTCTATTAAGGAATTACGTCTCATGCAATTATAAGGAAAGTACATTTGTTGAAAAGATAAACTTTAGAGTTCACTTGACATAGCTTTTTGGAGAATATTTTGCTTTTTCCATTGACTGTAAGGCCAATAGTACAGAGTCTCCTGAAACATTTAGAAGTTTGTTTATGTAAACAGACACTCTAGAAGGGGAGACGGGAAATAGACAACATGTGAACTTCCCAAAGCTGGAAATAGTCTGCAGAGTGTATCAGGAGTTTATACATCAGATACACTACAGGCAGGAATCAGAGGACCTCTGGGAACTCTGAAGCCCTCTTGAGAAGATTACTTTAGCTCAGATAACCTCAAAACTGAAATGTGGATTTTATATTCATTTCTTGTCTAACACAGACAACATCAATAAAGATACACCTTGCCAAAGATGATGTCAGCCTTGAAGACAAAGATTTGACATGATTTCAAAGAAATGTCTTAGAGAATTCTGGGTTTCCTCGACACAAGCCATGCTTATCTTGAGAAGTGGCCATGAAAACTCACTGTTTGTGTTTGTTAATGCATACTTTTGTGAGTCTGGATTTTCTGCAGCCTGCTGTCAAAGAGAAAAATGGTCAAATTTAATTGTCAATAATTTCAAGTGTATTGCCATGTGAAAGATCACTCACCAGTTCAAAAAACTATTTATATTCACTACAGTAGTCTTCATAATAAAAGATGCTAAGAACAAAATTAAATTTTAATTTATATAAGTTAATTATATAAAAGTTAAATATAGCTCTGTTTTAAAATGAAATAGATATGTTTGCAGTAAACTAATTAAAGACAATTTTTGAAGTATAATTTTAGGGTTTTCATTTTGTGAAAGAAATTTCTAATGCAATAAGATGATTTCAGGTAAACTTAAATGTAAGTATTGATATGTATTGAATGAAGCAGCGATAGAAGAGGTTGATAGATTTCTTTAGTCTTAAGTCTACGGCTCTAAAAGTTTGAGTCACTTTTATATGGTTCACATTTGTTTTGTTTGTATTTTTCAATAACTAGCAATATATACATGCTACATGCAGGTATTATAAGTTATTTAATTTTTTTGATGATCAAGTCTTCTGAATTAAATCATTTAAAAAGAAGACTTTGACATTTTTATGTCCCTTTAAGATTAGAGTCTGACCTATTTCCTGTTAGTTGAATATATTCTTTGCTTTTCATTTATGGATAAGTACATTTTAAAAATCTATGTTGTCTTTGAAGAATTATTTTTGTATTTAGCTCCCACTTATTCACCATGTTTATTAAAATTGTTAAAATGTGTCAAGATTCATCTGCTATTTCTTTTAATTATCCTGTTCTTAAATATTTTTATTTTTATATGCTGAGAATATGTCAAGTATTTTAGTCATTTTTGTATCTGAGAAGACCTTACAGTAGTTCTCAAACATAAATGACATTCTGGCTGCAAATGAAATTCTTATTTTATAGCATTTTACTCTTAAAATGCAGTGAATTCTATGATTTCATGTCTATTTCATTTCTATCACTGTCTTCAGTTTCAGTCTGATTTGTGTTTAATTTCAAATTTTTGCCCTTTTAAAAACTTACATGTAGAATAATATAAATAACATTTATATTGTTTTATTTAATGCAGAAATATATGCCAATTTTTACTAGTATTTCATAGTCAAAATTCATTTTTTTTTGCATAGTTGGGTATGTTTTGCTAATAGGCTGGAGGTTTTTGTGTTTGGTCTTGTTAGAGCATTCTTTATGACTTTTGTGTAATTTTAATACTTTATCAATAACTACTATTTACAAACACTTTTTATAGCTTTATGGGGGTAAAAATGCCACTTTGTTACATGGATATATTGTGTAGTGGTGAATTCTGTGCTTTTTTGCATAACCATCGAAATTACTTAGTGTACATTGTACCATCTAAGTAATTTCTCATTCCTCACCCCTCTCCCACCCTCCAATCCTTCCAAGTCTCCAATGTCTATTATTCCATTTTCTATGTCTATAGGTACACACTATATAGTTCCCACTTACAAGTGAGAACATAGGGTATTTAACTTTCTGAGTTATTTCAGTTAAGACAATGGCCTCCAGTTCTATCCATGTTGCTGTAAAAGACATGATTTCATTCTTCTTTTATTATTGTTTTTTTTATGGCTGAGTAGTATTCCATGGTGTGTGTGTGAGTGTGTGTGTGTATATATATACATATATCTTCATTTTCATTATTCAGTAATCTGTTGATGGACACAAGTTGATTCCATATCTTTGCTATTGTGAATAGTGCTGCTATAAACATATGGGTGCAGGTATATTTTTGATACAATGACTTATTTTCCTTTGGGTATATACCCAATGGTGGGATTGCTGGATCAAATGCTAGATCTACTTTTAGTTTTTTGATAAATTTTCATACTGTTTTCCTTAGAGGTTATACTAATTTACATTCCCACTAACCGTATGTAAGCATTCCCTTTTCTCCACGTACTCACCAACATGTTATTTTTTGATGTTTTAATAGTAGCACTTCTGACTGATGGCATCTTGATGTGGCTTTAATTTGCATTTCTCTGATAAGTGACGTTGAGCATTTTTTCATATGCTTGTTGGACATTTGTATGTTTTCTCTTGAAAAATTTATGTTCATGTCATTTGTCAATTTTTTAATGGGGTTATGTTGTTCTTGTTAAATTCCTTGTAGCCTCTGGATATTATTCCTTTGTTGTATACATAGCTTGCAAATATTTTCTCCCATTCTGAAGGTTTTCTGTTCACTCTGTCGATCATCCTATTTCCTGTGTAGAAGCCTTTCAGTTTAATTAACTTCTGCTTGTCTATTTTTGTTATTGTTGTCTTCTGAGATTTTCGTCATAAATTATTTGCCTAGGCCAATATCCAAAGGGTTTTTCCTCGCTTTACTTATAGAATTTTTATAGTTTTAGGTCTTACATTTAAACCTTTAATTCATTTTGAGTTAATATTTGTATATGGTGAGAAACAGGAATCCAGTTTCAATCTTTTGCATATAGCAATCCAAATTTCCCAGCATCATTTATTGAATTAGGGTATCATTTACCCAGTGCATGTTTTTGTTGACTTTGTCAAACATAAGTTGAGTGTAGGTGTGTGGCTTTATTTCTGGGTTCTCCAATCTATTCCCTTGATCTATATGTCTATTTTTATACCAGTACTATGTTATTTTAGTTATCATAGCCTTATACTGTAATTCAAAGTTAATGTAGGGATACTTCTGGCTTTGTTCTTTTTGCGTAGGATTGTTATGGCTATTGGGGTTTCTTTTAGATTCCATATGAATATTTGGAGTGTTTTACTAATTTTGTGAAAAATGATGTTGGTATATCTATAGGAATTGTATTAAACATGTAGATTGCCTTGGGAAGTATAATCATTTTAACAATATTGATTCTTCAGATCCATGAACATGGGATGTTTTCTCATTTGTGTCATCTATTAATATATTTTATCAGTGTTTTATAGTTTCCTTCTAGAGATCTTATTTTTTACCTCCTTGGTTAAATATATTCATATGTATTTTCTTTTTTGTAGCTATTAAAAAGAAGATTGACTTCTTGATTTGGTTCTTAGCTTGATTGTTATTGGGATATAGAAATGCTACTGATTTTTGAATGTTGATTTTGTATCCTGAGACTTTAGTGAAGTTATTTATCAAATCTAAGAGTCTTTTTGAGAAGTCATTACGGCGTCCTAGGTATAAGATCATATCATCACCAGAAAGAGATAATTTGAAGTCCTCTTTTCCAATTTGGATGCCTATTTATTTCTTTCCCTTGCCTGATTTCTCTCACTAGGCTAGTACTATGTTGAATATGAGTGGTGAAAGAGGCTATCCTTGTCTTATTACAGGTATTAGGGGGAATGCTTTCAGTTTTTCCACAATCAGTATAAATTTGGATGTGGGCTTGTTGTATATAACTTTTATTATTTCAGGAATGTTTCTTATATACCTAGTTTGTTGAGGGCTTTCTAAAAAATTTCAACAGTTTTGGGGGTAGTTTTTAAGTGCTTTAGTGGTGATTTCTGAGGTCTTGGTGTGCCCATCACCTGAGCAGTATACACTGTATCTGATTTGTAGTCTTTTATTTCTCATCCCCTCCCACCCTTCCCCCAAGTCCCCAAAGTCCATTATATTATTCTCATGCCTTTGCATCCTCATAGTTTAGCTCCCACTTAAAAATGAAAACATACAGTATTTGGTTTTCCATTCCTGAGTTACTTCACTTAGAATGATGGCCTGCAGCTCCATTCAAGTTGCTGCAAAGGCCATTACTTTGTTGGCCTTTGTATTTTTTTTTTAACTGAGCAGTATTCCATGGTGTATATATACCACAATTTCCTTATCCACTCATTGGTTGATGGGCCTTTAGGTTGGTTCCATATTTTTGCAAACCGCAAATTGTGCTGCTATAAATACGCAAGTGCATGTGTCTTTTTCATATAATGATTTATTTTACTTTGGGTAGAAACTCAGTAGTGGGATTGCTGGATTGAATAGTAGTTCTACTTTTAATTCTTTAAGGAATCTCAGTACTCTTTTCCATACAGATTTTAGTAGTTTACATTTCCCACCAGCAGTGTAAAGGTGTTCCTTTTACACTACATCCACACCAGCATCTGTTATTATTTTATTTTTTAATTATGGCCATTCTTGCAGGAGGAAGGAGGTATGTCACTGTGGTTTTAATTTGCATTTCCCTGATAATTAGTGATGTTGAGAATTTTTTTCATCTATGTTAGCTGTTTGTATATCTTTTTTTTTTAGAGTTGTCTATTCATGTCTTTTGCCCACTTTTTAATGGGATATTTTTTTCTTGCTGATTTATTTGAGGGCCTTGTAGATTCTGGATGTTAGTCCTTTGTCAGATGCATAGTTTATAAATATTTTCTCCCACTCTGTGGGCTGTTTACTCTGCTGATCATTTCTTTTGCTGTGCAGAAGCTTTTTAGTTTTAATTAGGTTCCATCTATTGCTTTTGGGTTCTTTTTTTTTTTCTTTGAGACGGAGTCTTACTCTGTCGCCCAGGCTGGAGTGCAGTGGTGCAAGCTCCGCCTCTGGGGTTCATGCCATTCTCCTGCCTCAGCCTCCCAAGTAGCCGGGACTACAGGCACTCGCCACCACACCCGGCTAATTTTTTGTATTTTTAGTAGAGATGGGGTTTCACCGTGTTAGCCAGGATGGTCTCCATCTCCTGACCTTGTGATCCGCCCACCTCAGACTCCCAAAGTGCTGGGATTACAGGCTTGAGCCACCGTGCCCAGCCGCTTTTGGGTCCTTAATCATGAATTTTTTGCCTAAACCAATGTGTAGAAGAGTTTTTCCAATGTCATCTTCTAGAATTTTTATGATTTCGTAACTTAGATTTAAGTTGTTGATCCATCTTGAGTTGGTTTTTGTATAAGGTGAGACATGAAGATCCAGTTTCATTCTTCTACATGTGGCTTGCCAGTTTTCCCAACACCATTTTCCCTGCTTTGTTTTTGCATGCTTTGTCAAAGATCCATTGGCTGTAAGTATTTGGCTTTATTTCTGGGTTCTGTATTCTGTTCCATTGGTCTCTGTGCCTATTTTTATACCAGTACCATGATGTTTTGTTAACTGTACTTTTGTAGTATAATTTGAAGTCAAGTAATGTGATGCCTCCAAATTTATTCTTTTTGCTTAGTATTGCTTTGGCTATGTGGGCTCTTTTTTGGTTTCATATGACTTTTAGGGTTGTTTTTCTTGTTCTGTGAAGAATGATGATGGTATTTTAATGAGAAATGCATTGAATCTGTATATTGCTTTGGGCAGTATGGTCATTTTCACAATATTGATTCTACCCACCATGAGCATGGGATGTGTTTCCATTTGTTTGTGTTGCCTATTATTTCTTTCAGCAGGGTTTTGTAGTTTTCCCTGTAGAGGTTTTTCACCTCCTTGGTTAAGTATATTTCTCTAAGTTTTTTCTTTCAGCTATTGTGAAAGGGGTTGAGTTCTTGATTTGATTCTCAGCTTGGTTGCTGTTGGTGTATAGCAGAGCCACTGATTTGTGTACATTAATTTTGTATCCTGAAATATTGCTGTATTCATTTACCAGTTTTAGGAGCCTTTTGGATGAGTCTTTAGGGTTTTCTAAGTATACACATATCATCAGCAAACAGCAACAGTTTGACTACCTCTTTACCAATTTATTTCTTTAGTCTAATTGCTCTGGCTGGGATTTCCAGCACGATGTTGAATAGAAGTGGTAAAAGTGGGCATCCTTGTCTTCTTCCAGTTCTCAGGGGGAATACTTTCAACATTTCCCCATTCAGTATAATGTTGGCTGTGGGTTTCATATAGATGGCTTTTATTACCTTAAGGTATATCCTTTCTACGCTGATTTTGCTGAGGGTTTTCATCATAAAGGGATGATGGATTTTGTCATATGCTTTTTCCATGTCTATTGAGATGATCATGTGATTTTTGTTTTAAATTCTGATTGTGTGGTGTATTACACACATAATGTTAAACCATCCCTGCATCCTTGGTATAAGACCCACTTGATCATGGTGAATTATCTTTTTAATATGCTGTTGGATTCAGTTTGCTGGTATTTTTTTGAGGATTTTTGCATCTATGTCCATCAGGGATATTGGTCTGTAGTTTTCTTTTTTGTTATGTCCTTCCCTGGTTTTGGTATTAGGGGATACTGGCTTCACAGAATTATTTAGGGAGGATTTCCTATTTCTCTATCATTTGGAATAGTGTCAACAGGATTGGTACCAATTCTTCTTTGAATGTCTGATAGAATTCAGCTGTGAGTCCATCTGGTCCTGGACTTTTTTTGTTGGCAATTTTTTTATTACCATTTCAATCTCACTGTTATTGGTCTGTTCAGAGATTCTGTATCTTCCTGCTTTCAGCTAGAAGGGTGGTATATTTCCAGGAATTCATCCATCTCTAGGTTTTACACTTTATGCTCGCTTGTAAAAGTGTTCACAGTAGCCTTGAATAATCCTTTGTATTCTGTGGTATCAGTTGTAATACCTCCTGTTTCATTTCTAATTGAATCTCATTTGGATCTTCTCTCTTCTTTTCTTGGTTAATCTCACTAACAGTCTATCATTTTTTCTTCACAAAACAACAGATTTTTGTTCATCTTTTGTATCTTTTTGTTTCAATTTCATTTAGTTCTGCTCTGATTTTTGTAATTTCTTTTCTTCTGCTGAGTTGGGGTTTGGTTTGTTCTTGTTTCTCTAGATCCTTGAGGTGTGAGCTTTGATTGTCTACTTGTGCTTTTTCACTTTTTGATGTAGGCATTTAATGCTATGAACTTTACTCTTCGCACTGCTTTTACTGTATCCCAGAGATTTTGATAGATTGTGTCATTATTATTGTTCAGTACAAATAATTTTTTAATTTCCATCTTGATTTCATTATTGATCCAAAGATTATGTAGGAGCAGCTTATTTAATTTCCATGTATTTGTATAGTTTAGTAGGTTCCTTTTGGAGTTAATTTCCAATTTTATTCCATTGTGGTCTATGAGAGTACTTGATATAATTTTGATTTTCTTAAATTTATTGAGATTTGTTTTGTGGCCTATCATGCAGTCTATCTCTGAGAGTGTTTTATGTGCTGATGAAAAGAATGTATTTTCTGCAGTTGGTTGGGTAGGATGTTCTGTATCTGTTAAGTCCATTTGTTCCAGGGTATAGTTTAAGTCAATCGTTTCTTTATTGACTTTCTGTCTTGGTGACCTGTCTAGTGCTCTCAGTGGAGTATTGAATACCTCCACTATTATTGTGTTGCCATATAGCTCATTTTTAGGTCTAGTAGTAATTGTTTATAAGTTTGGGAGCTCCAGTGTTAAATGCGTATATATTTAAGATAGTGATATTTTCCTCTTGGACTAATCCTTTCATCATTATATAATGTCCCTATTTGTCCTTTTTAATTGTTGTTGCTTTAAAGTCTGTTTTATCTGATGAAAGTATAGATACTCTTGCTCACTTTTGTTTGCCATTGGAATGGAGTATCTTTTTCCACCCCTTCACCTTATGTGAGTCCTTAGGTATTAGATGAATCTCTTAAAGACAGCAAATACTTGTTGGTGAATTTTTCTTCATTCTGCCATTCTTTTAAGTGGAGAATTTAGGCCATTTACACTCAGCATTAGCATTGAGATATGAGGTAGTAATCTATTCTTCATGCTAGTTGTTGCATGAATAATTTTTTTTCATTGTTTTATTGTTTTACAGGCCCTGTAAAACATGCTTTAGGGAGGTTCTATTTTGGTGTGTTTTAAGGTTTTGTTTCAAGATTTAGAACTCCTTTTAACATTTCCTGCAGTGCTAGCTTGGTAATGGTGAATTCTCTCAGCAATTGTTTGTCTAAAAAAGACTTTACCCCTCCTTCATTTATGAATCTCGGTTTGGCTGGACACAAAATTCTTGGCTGATAATTTTGTTTGAGGAGTTTAAAAACCCCAATTCCTGCTGGATTGTAGGGTTTCTGCTGAGAAATCTGCCATTAATCTGATAGGTTGTCCTTTAAGGTTAAGGGAGGAAACCACCCCTCATATTGTCTTATGCCCAATTTCTGCCTCCAAAGAAAGAAGAAATAACTAAAAGGCAGAAATGAAATCCACAGGCAGACAGCCCAGTGCTGTGTCCTAAGCCTGGTTAAAGGTCGACCCCTAACCTAACCGGTTATGTTACCTATAGATTCCAGACATTGTATGGAAAAGTGTTGTGAAAATCCCTGTCCTGTTCTGTTCCGTTCTGATTACTGGTGCATGCAGCCCCCAGTCATGTACCCCCTGCTTGCTCAATTGATCATGACCCTCTCACACAGACCCCCTTAGAGTTGTAAGCCCTTAAAAGGGACAGGAATTGCTCACTCAGGGAGCTTGGTTTTTAGAGACGTGAGTCTTGCCGAAGCTCCCGGCTGAATAAAGCCCTTCCTTCTTTAACTCAGTGTCTGAGGGGTTTTGTCAGTGGCTTGTCCTGCTACAAGTTTACCTGATGCTTTTGCCTCACAGTTCTTAAGATTCTTTCCTTTGTCTTTACTTTAGATAACCCGATGACTACGTGCCTAGGTGATGATCTTTTTGTGATAAATTTCCCAGGTGTTCTTTGAGCTTCTTATGTTTGGATGTCTAGATCTCTAGCAAGGCCAGGGAAATTTTCATTTATTCCCTCAAGTTATTTTTCTGAATTTTTAGATACTCTTCTTCCTCAGCAACAACAATTACTCTTTGGTTTGGCAGTTTAACATAATCTCAGACTTCTTGGAGGCTTTGTTCATTTCTTTAAATTCTTTTCTCTTTGTGTTTGTCAGATTGTGTTAATTGGAAAGCCTTGTCTTTGAGCTCTCAAGTTCTTTCTTCTACTTTAATTCTATTGTTGAAACTTTACAGCATAATTTGCATTTTTCTAGGTTTGTCTTTTATTTCCAGAATTTGTGATTGTCTTTTCTCTATGATAGCTATTTCTCTGGACACTTTTTCAACAATATTCTGTATTTTTTAAAATTTCTCTAAGTTAGTTTTCACCTTTCTCTGGTGTCTCTTTGAGTAGCTTACTAATCAACCTTCTGGATGATTTATCTTGCAATTCAGAGAGTTCTTCTTGTTTTAGATCCATTGGTGGAGAGCTACTATGATCTTTTGGGGTGTTGTAGAACCTTGTTTTGTCATATTACCAGAATTACTTTTCTGGTTCCTTCTCATTTGGGTAGACTGTTTCAGTGGAAAGATCTGGAATTCAAGGGCTGCTGTTCATATTATGTTGTCCCACAGGGTGATCCCTTGATGTGGTGCTCTCCCTCTTCCCCTAGGAATGGAACTTCCTGAGGGCCAGACTGCAGTGATTGTTATTGCCCTTTTGGGTCTAGCCATCCAGTGAGCTACTGTGCTCCAGGATAGTGCTGGAGAATGTCTGCAAAGAGTCCTGTGATGTGATCCATCTTCAGGTCTCCCAGCTGTGGATATCAGCACCTGCTCTGGTGGAAGTGGGAGGGGAGTGGAGTGGCCTCTGTGGGAGTTCTTGGTTATAGTTTTGTTTAGTGCGCTGGTTTTCTTGAATGCTAATTATGCTAGCAGTGACGTTGTCACACAGACAGACTCAGGACCTTTGATTATTCAGGGTGCTGCAGGCTGTGGAATTAGCTATTGTTTTCTCCTTCTGTGGGGCAAGGTTGTTCTGAGTTGCTGTAATGGCTTGGGTTGGTTGGCCGGCCTCCAGCCAGGAGGTGGTAATTTCAAGACAGCACCAGCTGTGTTAGTAGAATGGGGATATAATCTTGCCCTACTTTGGCCAGGATGAGTACTTGAGGTCCTCACGTGATGGGCAAGACCATAGAGCTCCCAAGAGTTTGTCTTTTGTCTTCAGCTACCAGGGTAGGTAGAGAAAAACCATGAAGTGGAAACAGGGTTAGATGAGTCTAAGCTCAGACTGTCCTTGAGCAGGGCTTGCTGTAGCCACTGAGGGAATAGGAGTGTGGTTCTTAGGCCAGTGGAGTTATGTTCCCTTTGGGGATTATGGCTGCATTTGCTGCATCATACAGGTCACCCGGGAAGTTGGGGAAAGCCAGCTATAACAGGCCTCACCCAGCTCCCATGCAGCCAGCAAGGCAAGTCTCCCTTCCACCGTGCCCTGCTAACCACACTGAATATATACCCAGGCAGCTGGCCAGCAATGTTGAGATCTTGGCACAGTCTACAAGCCTCCCCAGTGAGAAAGCAAAAAGGGCTCTCAGATCTCACCCCTTCCTGCCTGCCTTCACTGTTGGCTGTGGCTTCTGTGATTATATCTGCACTTTCCATTCATCCCCACAGGATTCTGTTCAGGAAAATTTGTGCTCAATTGAAATAATTGTAAAGTTCAGCAATGAGATTCCTTCACCCTCCAGCTCCTCCCAAGTTCCACGGTCTACCTTCCTTTCCCCAAGGACCTCTGTGAGAAAAGGCCAGGAATGACTTCCCTGAGTTTGAGCTGGGGACCAGGAGTTTCTATAGGGCTTTTCCTGCTGTGGCTTCTACTTTTATGTTTTTCTTGACTCCCTAAATCTGTTTCAACTCTAGGTAAGCTTAAATCTGTGAACCACAAATATCTGAGACAGGTCCCAGTCAATTTTGAAAGTTTATTTTGCCAAGGTTAAGGGTATGTGCCTATGGCACAGACTCAGGGGGTCCTGATGAAATGTGTCCTGTGTGGTAGGGGCACAGCTTAGCTTTATACATTTTAAAGAGACATGAGATATCAATCAAGATATATAAGATGAACACTGGTTCGGTCTGGAAAGGCAGGGCAGCTCAAAGCAAAGGTGGGACAACTTGAAGAAAGGAGGAGGCTTCCAGGTCATAGGTAGATAGTAGATAGACAAATGATTGCATTCTTTTGAGTTCTGTTTAGTCTTTTCAAGGAGGCAATCAGGTAGCATTTATCTCAGTGAGCACAGGGATGACTTTGAATAGAATTGGAGGCACATTTGCCCCAAGCAGTTTCCAGCTTGACTTTTCCCTTTTAGCTTAGTGATTTTGGGGTCCCAAGATTTTTTTTTTCACAAATCCTTCTCCTGTGATCTATATTTTCAGGTTCCCCAGTGGGGATGTGTGTTTGGAGGCCAACTTTTCTCCCTATCACACTTTGGAAACTCAGTTTTTCAGCTGTCTCACAGTTTGCAGCAGCAAGCTGCTTCTTTCAGAGAGTCTGTGAATTTGTTCTGTTTTCCTGGTATGTTCCTGTGGTGGTTCTTGGAGCAAAACTTTGGTGTACATATGTATTAGTCCGTTTTCATGTTGTTGATAAAGACATACGCAAGAGTGGGTAATTTATAAACAGAAAGAGGTTAAATGGACTCAGAGTTCCACATGGCTGGGGAGGCCTCACAATCATGGCAGAAAAAGAAAGGCACATGCTACATGGCATCAGACAAGAGATAAAAGTCAGCCAAATGAAAGGAGTTTCCCCTTGTGAAACCATCATATCTCATGAAACTTACTACCATGAGAACAGTATGGGGGAAATCGCCCTCATGATTCAATTATCTCCCACCAGGTCCCTCCCATAACACATGGGAAGGAGATTTGGGTGGAGGCACAGCCAAACCACATCAACATATATTGAAAATCATTATATCTTCTTGCTGAATTGAACCCTTTATCATTATATAGTGATGTTCTTGGTTGCTTCTTATAATCTTGACTTCTATTTTGTCTGATATCAGTATAGCTACTTCTGCTCTTTTTTGGTTTCCATTTGCATGGAATGTTGTTTTTCATCTCTTTATTTGTAGTCTTTGTGCTTCAAAAGGTGAAATGTGTTTCTTGTAGGCAAGAGATTGGCCATTTTGTCTGTTTGTTTTGTTTTGTTTTGGTTCATTCAGCCACACTATGTCTTTAGATTAAAGAGGTTAGTCCATTTACATTCGATGCTATTGTTGATAAGTAAGGACTTGCTCCTGCCTTTGATTTATTTGTTTTCTGATTGTTTTGTATTCTTCCTTCCTGCCTGCCTGACCCTTCCCTCCCTCCCTTCTTTCTTTCCTTCCTTCCTTCTTTCCTTCCTTCCTTCCCTCCTTCCCTTCCTCCCTCCCACCTTCCTTCCCTCCCTCCCTCCTTCCTTCCTTTTTTGCTACCTACCTTCCTTTCTTCCTACCTTTCTCCCTTTATGTGAAGGTGGTTTTCTCTGGTGGTATGTTTTAATTTCTTGCTTTACATTTTTTGCCTATCTGTTGTAGAATTTTTGATTTGATGGTATCATGAGGTTTACAAATAACATCCTATAACCCATTATTTAAAACTGATTATGACGTAACACCAATTGTAAAGAGAAAGTAAATAACATAAAAGTAAAAGAAAACTAATGAAAGCTCTATGCTCTAACTTCATCTCTTCCTCCACCTTTTAACTTCTGTTGTTTCTATTTGTATCTCATTATACTGTCTATGTCTTGAAAAGTTGTTGTAGTTATTTTTGATAGGTTCATCTTTTAGTATTTCTACTCAAGACATAAGTAGCTTACACACCACAATTCAGTGTTATAATATTCTGTGTTTGTGTACTTATTATTACCAGTGAGTTTTGTACCTTTGGATGATTTCTTACTGCTTGTGAATGTCCACTTCTTTAACATTGAAGAAACTCCCTTTAGTATTTCTTATAAGACAGTCTGGTAATGATGAAATCCCTTAGCTTTTGTTTGTATGGGAAAATTTTTATTTCTCCTTCATGTTTGAAGGATATTTTTACTATACACACACACACGCACACACACACACACGCGCGCACACACACACGTTTATTTTCCTATCACTACTATTTCTTACTCATTATCACAGATTCTCACCTATATATTCCAGTCACTCAAAACCACAACTTACCTGGCATGTAAGTTGTAACTCAGATGATCATGTCTGCCCTGTGTCTCAGTTTCCTTGGCACTGATTTGTTTCTTCCAGGGATCTCAGAAAAATAATTATGTTGACCCTTTCCTTTGATGATCATTAGTTATAGATGATAAATTTTGATACCTAATTTTTATCTCACCAGCAGATTGCACTACTAAGCAGCACAGTTAAATGGCCCTGTGATCCATTACACCATCACAGACTTAAATGGTATTATGTACACACTGTATTATAGTTCTAACCTAATATTTTATTTCTTTAAATTTTTATATAAAACCAAAATAAAACAATTGGGAATCATAAGATTTTAAGTTTATCTTTTTATGCTTTTCTCTTCTTTTAAATCTCTGGAGTTTGCAGAAAGATGGCCATCTAGATGCAGCCAGGAGGAATATGTACCACATAGGGACCAGGACACTGGAAAGACTGGCACACTCTGAGGAGATCTTTGGAGGGAAGACATTGAGAGTAAATGGGGAGAGGACACAGGTGCTGAGCTGAAAGGGAAGGAAGCTGGGGACACTGCACAGGGCTACCATGCACTGGGATTTGTTCCTGGCCCCTAATGATTCCTGAGGAGGGGTGAGTTGAGCACATGAGGTGCAACTCACTCTATCTCTGTGATATGGTTTGGCTGTGTCCCCACCCAAATCTCATCTTAAATTGTAGCTACCATAATTCCTACATGTTGTGGGAGGGACCCCATGGGAGATAATTTAATTGTGGGGGCAGTTTCCCCCATATTGTTCTCATGGTAGTGAATAAGTCTCATGAGAAATGATGGTTTTATAAAGGGAAACCCCTTTCTTTTGGCTCTCTTTTCTCTCTTGTCTGCCACCATGTAAGATGTGCCTTTCTTTTTCCACCATGATTGTAAGGCCTCCCCAACAACGTGGAACTGTGAGTCCACTTAACCTCTTTCTGCTTATAAAATACCTAGTCTCAGGTACGTCTCTATCACAGTGTGAAAACAGACTAATACACAATGGATCTCTGGAATCCTAGCAGTAGGACATCTCACAACCCCCATGGACACTTGAGTTGACAGGGACAGCTGCTTAGAGAGGTGTTAGGGATGCATTAGTCCATTTCATAATACTAAAAATAATTGCCTGAAAGTGGATAATTTCTAAAGATAAAAGGTTTAATGGACTCACAGTTCAAGGATGGGGAGGCCTCAGGAAACTTATAATCATGGCAGAAGGAGAAGGGGAAGCAAGGTGCTCTCTTCTCAAGGCTGCAAGTAATAGAAGTGCCAAGTGAAGGGGGAAGAGCCCCTTAGAAAACCATCAAATTTTGTGAGAACTCACTATCACAAGAACAGCATGGGAGAAACTGCCTCCATGATTCAGTGACCTCCACCCTGTCTCTCCCTTGACATGTGGGAATTATGAGAATTACAATTCAAGATGAGATTTGGGTGGGGACACAAAGCCTAACCATATCATTCTGCCCCTGACCCCTCCAAAATCTCATGTCTTTTTCACATTTAAAAAGCAGTCATGCCTTCCCAACAGTCCCGCAAAGTCTTAATTCATTTCAGTGTCCAAGTCCAAAGTCTCATCTGAGACAAGCCAACTCCCTTCTGCATATGAGCCTGTAAAATCAAAAGCAAGTTAGTTACTTCCTGGATACAATGGGGGTACAGGCATTGGGTAAATACAGCCATTCCAAATGGGAGATATTGGCCAAAATGAAGGGGCTGCAGGCCCCATGCAAGTCCTAAATCCAGTGGGGCAATCAAATGTTAAAGCTCCAAAATAATCTGCTTTGATTCTGTGTCTCACATCCTGGTCACACTGATGCAAGAGGTGGGCTCCCACAGCCTTGAGCAGCTCCACCCCTGTGGCTCTACAGGGTATAGCCCCCTCTCCCGGCTGCTTTCATGGGCTGGTATTGAGTCTGCAGCTTTTCTAGGTGTACAGTGAAAGCTGGGTACAAGCTGTTAGCAGATCCACCATTCTGGGGTTTTGCAGCTCCACTAGGTGGTGCCCCCATGGGGACTCTGTGTGAGGCTCTGACCCCACATTTCCCTTCTGCACTGCCCTAGCAGAGGTTCTCCATGAGGGCTCCGCCCTTGCAGCAAATTTATTCCTGGCCATCTAGGCATTTCCGTACATCCTCTAAAATTTAGGTGGAAGTTCCCAAACCTCAATTCTTGACTTCGGTGCACCCATAAGCCCAATATCATTTTAAGAAAGAACCAAGCTGATCTGAAAGAGGTGAAAAACCGAAAAAGTCACTTTAAGAATGCAATCTCAAGTATTAACAGCAAAATTGACCAAGCTGAGGAAAGACTCTCCAAGTTCAAAGATCAATTCTCTGAAATAGTCAGACAAAAGCAAAGAACAAATATTAAAGAAGAATAAACAACACCTCTGAGAAATATGGGATTATGTAAAGAGATCAAATCTATGACTCATTGGCATCCCTGAAAGAGAAAGTAAGCAATTTGCAAAACATAGGATATTGTAGATGAAAATTTTTCCAATCTTGCTGGAAAGGTAAACATTCAAATTTAGGAAATGTAGAGAAACCTTGTGAGATAGTACACACACACACACACACAAATCCCAAGACACATAGTCATCAGATTCTCCATGGTCTCAATAAAAGAAAAAATGTTAAAGACAGCTAGAGAGAATGACAAGTCCTCTACAAAAGGAAACCCTTCATGTTAACAGCAGACTTTTTTTTAGCAGAAACCCTACAAGCCAGAAGAGATTGGGGGCCTGTGTTCAGCATGCTTGAAGAAAAGAAATTCCAACCAAGAATTTCATATCCAGCCAAACTAAGCTTCATAAGCAAAGGAGAAATAATAATCTTTTCAGACAAGCAAATGCTGAGGGAATTTGCTGCCTACCAGGCATGCCTTATAAGAGGTCCTGAAAGGAGTGCTAAATATGGAAAAGAAAGATCATTACTGACCACTACAAAACACACATAAGTACATAGACCATTGACATTATAAAACAACCACACAAACAAGTCTGCATAATAACCAGCTAACAATATAATGACAGGATCAAATTTGCACATATCAATATTAACCTTGAATATAAACAAACTAAATGTCCCCATTAAAAGGCACAGAGTGGCAAGTTGGATAAAGAAGCAAGACTCAACAGGATGCTGTCTTCAAGAGACCCATGTCATGTGCAATGACACTAATAGAAAAGCATAATTCTTTTTTTTTTTTTTAGATGGAGTCTTGTTCTCTTGCCCAGGCTGGAGTGCAGTGGCATGATCTTGGCTCACTACAACCTCTGCCTCCCAGGTTCAAGTAATTCTCCTGCCTCAGCCTCCCAAGTAGCTGGGACTACAGATGCATTCCACCACATCCAGCTAATTTTTTGTATTTTAGTAGAGACAGGGTTTCCCCATGTTGCCCAGGCTGGTCTCAAACTCCTGAACCCAGGCAATCTGCCCACCTACACCTCCCAAAGTTCTAGGATTACAGGTGTGAGCCACTGCGCCTGGCCAACAAGCATAATTCTTTCTCTGGTATATTAAATATTTCACTGTGGTAGGATCTATTGCTGGGGAGCTAATATAATCCTTTAGTAATGTCATAACCCCCTGCTTTTTTATACTTCCAGAATTTATTATGCTTGTTCCTTCACACCTGCGGAAACTGTCACTTCTTTTTACTTTGAATTTATTTTTGTTTGAAAGGATGTTTTTCTCTTGTTGATATGACTGTAATGTATATTTAGTAGGGCCATTTGACTTTGCTTCTGGGTGTTTTCAGTGGCAAAGTCTATGTATGAATTCCTTGGTTATAGATAGTGTTAGTGTGCTGGCTTTTTCAAATGCCAATAGTGGTAGCAGTATACTAGGAGTTTGAGCAGGCCCATGGCCTCCCACAAAGCCAGGATGGCACAGGTCTTGAGAAGCTAAGACCGTCCTCCACATGTTGTCTTCTTTGTTTTCTTAATTATGATCTACTCGTCCATTTACATGTCATTACACCACTACACTAAAATAATTTCTTAGATTTGTTTTCTACTTGATTGATTTGATTTCTAAAAGTGTCTATTCTGCTATTTACAGTATAGAATATATGTTTTTATTCTGCTACTAAAATTTTAATTTTGTTGAAATTATTTTAAAATGTCATCAGTGAATAATGATTGCTTCATAGCTACTTTATCAATATAAATATTTTTCCTTCTCTTAATTCCCATATTGCACTAAGTATAACCTGCAACATAATATTGAATAAAAGTCATAAGAGAAGATATTTTTGTCTTGTTTCTCTTGGAAAGAATTTAGACTTTCACCATTAAGTATGACAGCTGTAGGTTTTTCAAAGATGCCTTTTGTCATATTGAGGAAGTTTCCTTGTGTTTCTAGTTTTCTGAGAGTTGCTATTATGAATAGTCATTGTGTATTGTCAAATAGTTTGTCAACATATACTGTATTAGGATAATAATTTGAGGTTTTTCATTTATTACTTTAATTTGTTTTTAACATTTTAAATTTTAAAAATATTTGATTGACAAGTAAAAACTGTATAAGATTCTATATGAGTACAATATGATTTGATATATGTATACATTGTGAAATAATTATATCATGTTAACTCATCCATCATATCAAATATTTACGTCTGTGTGTGTGTGTGTGTTAAGAACACTTAAGATCTACTCTCTTAGAAATACAGTATTATTAACTATAGTCACCAGAATGTATACTAGATTTCTAGAACTTCGTCATCTTATAACTGACAGTTTGTACCACTTGAGAAATATATTTCCTTCCCCCAAACCCCAATTCATGGCAAGCAGTGTTCTGCCCTCTGCTTCTAGGGCTTCTACTTTTTAAAATTCCACATGTAAGTGAGATCGTACAGTATTTGTTATTCTGTGTCTGGCTTATTTCACTTAGAATAATATTCCCAAGTTTTATCCATGTTGTCACAAAGGACAGGAGTTTATTTTATGGCTTAAAAACATTCCATTGTATTTCTATGCCATATTTTCTTTATTGATCTGTTGAAGGGCACTTAAGTTAGTACCATACCTATTTTTCATTTTTTCTTTTTTTTAATTATTATACTTTAAGTTCTAGGGTACATGTGCACAACGTGCAGGTTTGTTACATATGCATGCATGTGATATGTTGGTGTGCTGCACCCATTAACTCTACATTTACATTAGGTATATCTCCTAATGCTATCCCTCCCCCTCTCCCCACACCACAAAAGGCCATAGGAGACTTTAACACCCCACTGTCAACATTAGACAGATGAACGAGACAGAAAGTTAACAAGGATATCCAGGAATTGAATTCAGCTCTGCACCAAGCAGACCTAATAGACATCTACAGAACTCTCCACCCCAAATCAACAGAATATACATTCTTCTCAGCACCACATCGCACTTATTCCAAAATTGACCACATAGTTGGAAGTAAAGCACTCCTCAGCAAATGTAAAAGAACAGAAATTATAACAAACTGTCTCTCAGACCACAGTGCAATCAAACTAGAACTCAGGATAAAGAAACTCACTCAAAACCACTCAACCACGTGGAAACTGAACAACCTGCTCCTGAATAACTACTGGGTACATAACAAAATGAAGGCAGAAATAAAGATGTTCTTTGAAACCAGTGAGAACAAAGACAAAACATACCAGAATCTCTGGGACACATTTAGAGCAGTGTGTGGAGGGAAATTTATAGCACTAAATGCCCACAAGAGAAAGCAGGAAAGATCTAAAATTGACACCCTAACATCACAATTAAAAGAACTAGAGAAGCAAGAGCAAACACATTCAAAAGCTAGCAGAAGGCAAGAAATAACTAAGATCAGAGCAGAACTGAAGGAGAGAGAGACACAAAAAACCCTTCAAAAAATCAATGAATCTAGGAGCTGGTTTTTTGAAACGATCAACAAAATTGATAGACTGCTAGCAAGACTAATAAAGAAGAAAAGAGAAGAATCAAATAGACGCAATAAAAATGATAAAGGGGATATCACCACTGATCCCACAGAAATACAAACTACCATCAGAGAATACTATAAACACCTCTACGCAAATAAAGTAGAAAATCTAGAAGAAACGGATAAATTCCTGGACACGTACACCCTCTCAAGACTAAACCAGGAAGAAGTTGAATCTCTGAATAGACCAATAACAGACTGAAATTGAGGCCATAATTAATAGCTTACCAACCAAAAAAAGTCCAGGACCAGATGGAATCACAGCCGAATTCTACCAGAGGTACAAGGAAGAGCTGGTACCATTCCTTCTGAAACTATTCCAATCAATAGAAAAAGAGGGAATCCTCCCTAACTCATTTTATGAGGCCAGCATCATCCTGATACCAAAGCCTGGCAGAGACACAACAAAAAAGAGAATTTTAGACCATTTTTTCTTAATGTAGGTCTTATCACTATAAACTTCCTTCTTAGAACTGCTTTGCCACATATCATAAGTTTTGGTATGTTGTCTTTCCAATTTTGTCTAAAGATACTTTTTGATTTGCCTTTTGATTGACCTATTGATTATTCAGAAATGTTATTCAATTTCTACATATTTGTGAATTTTTCAAGATTCCTTATATTATTATTTCTAATTTTATGCCATGGTGCTCAGAAAAGTCACTTGATATGATTTGAATCTTTTAAAATTTGTTAAGACTTGTTTTATGGCCCAACATATAATCTATCCTGGATAATGTTCCATAAGTGCTTGAGAAGAATGTGTATTCTACTGATGTTGAGTGAAATGTTTTACATACGTCAGTTAGATCTGTTTGGTCTACAGTGTTATTCAAGTTGCTATCTTCTAATTGATTTTCAGTTTAGGCAAACTACCCACTATTGAAAAGGGGATATTGAAGTTTCCTGCTATTATTACATTGCTGCCTATTTGTCCCTTCATTTCTGTTAACATTTGCCTTAAAACATTAAGTATTTCACTGTTGGAAGAAATACATATTTAAAGTATTTAGGCCCTGAGTTACAGGGACTTTAGGTGGGAATCACAGTAGTTGTGACTCCTGGGTCCCTTGGTAGATGGTTCTGGTAGCAGGACCAAGGCCAAATGGAGATATATATATATATACTTTTATGTTATCTTGATGAATTGATCCTTTATTATATGGTGACCTTAGTTGTCTCTTGTGATAGATTTTGTCTGAAAGTCTATTTTTTCTTTTTTTTTTTTTTTTCTGAGACAGAGTCTTGCTCTATCGCCCAGGCTGGAGTGCAATGGCACAATCTCGGCTCACTGCAAGCTCCGCCTCCCGGGTTCATGCCATTCTCCTGCCTCAGCCTCTCCGAGTAGCTGGGACTACAGGCGCCCACCACCATGCCTGGCTAATTTTTTGTATTTTTAGTAGAGACGGGGTTTCACTGTGGTCTTGATCTCCTGACCTCGTGATCCGCCCACCTCGGCCTCCCAAAGTGCTGGGATTACAAGCGTGAGCCACTGCACCCGGCCGAAAGTCTATTTTTTCTAATAAAAGTATAGCCAACCCTTGTTTTGTTTACTGTTTTTATGGAATATATTTTTCATCCCTTCCCTTTCAGCCTATGTGACCCTAGGGCTAAAGTCAGTCTCTTGTAGGAAACATATTTTTGGACTTCTTTTTCAATTTATTCATCCACTCTCTCTTTTGATTGGAGAATTTAACCCATTTACATGTGAAATAATTAATAGTTAAGGACTTAACTATTGCAATTTCTTCATTGCTTTTTGATTGTTTTGTAATATCTTTGGTCCTTCCTCTCATCTTCCTTTGTGATTTGTTGATTTTTATAGTGGTATGCTTTAATTTCTTTTTCTTTATTTTTTGTGAATCTGCCAGAGGTTTTTTTCTTTGTGTTACCATAGGGCTTATATAAAACATCTTACAGTTACTACGTTTTGTTCATGAATCTGCATGTTTATTCCTTCTCAAGACTTGAGAACTTTTCAGTCAGTATTTCTTTAAACTTTCTGCCACTTCTTTTTCTTTTCCTCCTCTGGTACTTTCATAATTCATATATATGAAGTCATGATGGTATTCCATAGGTTTCTTATGCTTTCTTCTCTCTTTTTAATTTCTTTTTATTTCTCTAACTGGCTAATTTCAAATGGTGGCCTGTCTTTAAGTTGGCTATTTTTTTCTTCTTCATGATCAAATCTTCTATTAAAGCTCTCTATTGAATATTTAGATTTTTCATTGCATTCTTTAGCTCTAGAATTTCTGTTTGGTTCTTTTTTATGGTTTATGGTTTATATTTCTTAAGCTTCTCATTTTGTTTATACATTCCTTTACTAATGTAATTTAGTTGTCTGTGTATTCTTAAATCACATTGAGCTTCCCTAAGGATGATCATTTTTAATTCTTTTTCAAGCAAGTTATGAATCTCCCTTTATTTGGAGTTCTGATGCTAAAACTTTATTAATTCCTTTTGTGGTGACTTGTTTGCCTGATTCTTTGCTACTCATGCAGTCTTGCATTTGTGTATGTTTATGTGGAGTAAAACATTTCTTTCTGGTATTTATGACTGATTTTGGCAGGTAAAAGCCTTCTCCTGGTGGCTCCCCAGGCTGATAGGATTGCCTCTGGGATCACAGTTGAGTGGGGGTGGGATCCAGGCCAAGTGGCTGCTGCTGGGTCTGCAGTGGGGTCTGTGGTTGGTGCTTGTCACCAGGGGTTGAAGTAGATATGGGTCCTGTGTAGTTCCTTGGTGGACTAAGCTAAGAGGGGATATAGCTGAGTTTTAGGGCCATTTCACTTGGGCCTGAGTTACAGGGCCTTTAGGTGGGAATCACAGTAGGTGTGACTGGGTCTCTGAAACTATGGTTGGTGAGCCTGCCACTTGGGAGGGAGTGGGTATCCCTTCTCATGGCTGTGGATTATTGGTGCTGTGGAGATATATAAACAGGGGACCTCTTATTCTGTCATCTGGTTGATATCACCCTTTTCTAATTTGTTAATATAGTTATTTACATTGGTTGATTCCCAAATATGAAGCCACCCTTGAATTCCTGTAATAAACTCTCCTTAATCATGAGGTATTATCGCTTTTTTATACTGCAAGGTTTGTTGTGCCAGATTTTTGTTAAGGAATTCATGTCTGTGTTCATAAACGTATTGGTCTATAGTATTCTCTGTAGTTTTTACATGTATGTGTGTGTTATAATCCTGGTAAACATGAATTTGTATTAATATCTCTGACTTCAATCAAGTGCCAAAGGATTTATTATAGCTTTTTATTCTTGATTATCTGTAACTTCCCTCTTCATCAGTAGGAAGCCACCCACCACTTTTCTTATGTATTTCTTTAAAGGTTCATTTTTGTCTTTAATGTTACAGTTTAGAGTCAAACATAATTTTCCAAGGGTAGTTAAGTCAGTCTCTCCCCACCTCCCGTTTAGTGTGGCTATGTTAATAATTCTATCACAAGTACATAACTACTTGTGATAGAATTATCTACATTCGGTTCTGGAGTATCTCAATATTTTGATTAATTTTTTTAAAATTTATTTTTCTACGTTTACATACATTAAATTTAAACATTTGAGGGGTATAATTCTATGCCATTTAAATTTTTTAAATTTTTATTTATATTAACTTTTCAGAGACAGGGTCTTTCTTGCTATGTTGCCCAAGCTGGACTTGAATTCCTGGGTTCAAGCAATAACACCTGCCTCAGCCTCCTGAGTAACTTGGAGTACAGGCATACACCATTATGCCTGGCAAGTTCTATGAGTTTTGACAAATCTGCAGAGCCCTGAATCCACAACCCAGTGGAATATAGAACAGTTCACCTGTGTGTCTTTTTCATATTCAATCCCCCTACCCCATTCAACCAACCACTAGCAACTACTGATTTGTTTTCCATCTTGATTGCATTGCCTGTTTCAGAAGATCATATTAATGTAATCATATAGTAGGTAGCTTTTTTCTGTCTAGCTTCTTTTACTCAGCAAAATGCATTTAACATTTATCCATGTTGTATGAAACAATAGCTCATTCCTTCTTATTGTTGAGTATTATTGCATTATTTGTTTCTCCATTCTTTTGTCAGAGGACATCTTGGTCACTTCTAGTTTTAGTGATTATGAATAAAACTGCTATAAAAGATTTTATATGTGAACATAAGTTTTCAGATCACCTGGAGGAATACTTACAAGTATAATTGCTGGGCCATATGGCAAGTCCATATTTAACAACAACAAAATAAAAACACAAAAATGGCCAAACTGCCACCTCAAAGTGCATGAATCACTTTGAATTCCTATAAGCGATGAATGTTCTATATCCTTGCCTGCATTTGGTATTGACTGTTATTTAGATTTTAGTTATTTTAATGGATGTTTAGTGGCATCTCATTATTGTGTTTGTGTTTTTGTTTTTGAGACAGAGTCTCCCTCTGTTGCCCAGGCTGGAGGGCAGTGGTGCAATCTCTGCTTACTGCAACCTCTACCTCCCGGCTTCAAGCAATTCCCCTGTCTCAGCCTCCCAAGTAGCTGGGATTACAGGCATACACCACCATGCCATGCTAATTTTTGTATTTTTAGCAGAGACAGGGTTTCATCATGTTGGCCAGGCTGGTCTCAAAGTCCTGACCTCAGGTGATCCGCTTGCCTCGGCCTCCTGAAGAGCTAGGATTGCAGGTGTGAGCCACTGCACCTGGCCTCCAATTATTATTTTAATTTGCATTTCCCCAATTAAAAATGGCATTGAATATCACTCCATGTATTTTCCATCTATGTTTTTGAAGTTCTGTTTAGATCTTTTGTCAATGTTTTATTGGGTTGTTTTCTTCTGATTGAATTTTAAGAATTTTTACATATTCTAGATAAAGTTCTTTATCAGATACATGATTTGAAAATATTTTCTCCCAGTCTGTGGTTTGTCTTTATTTTTTTATTTAAGTTCTGGGATACATGTGCAGAACATGCAGGTTTGTTACATAAGTATATGTGTGCCGTGGTGGTTTGCTGCACCTATCAACCCATCACCCAGGTTTTAAGCCCCGCAGGCATAAGCTATTTGTCCTGATGCTCTCCCTCCCCTCACCCCCACACCAACAGGCCCCAGTGTGTGTTGTTCCCCTCTCTGTGTCCATGTGTTCTCATTGTTAACTCCCACTTATGAGTGAGAACATGTGGTATTTGGTTTTCTGTTCCTTTGGTAGTTTGTTGAAGATGATGGCTTCCAGCTTCATCCATGTCTCTGCAATGGACATGATCTCATTTATTTTTGTGGCTGCACAGTATTCAATGGTGTATATATATGTGGTTTGTTTTTTAATTCTCTTAGCAATATCTTTTGTAGATTGATTTTTAAATTTCTATTGTTACCTACTTTATTTTCTTTCATGGATGTTGCTGTTGGTGCTGTCTCTAAAAACTGATTTCAAAAGTCATGAAGATTTTCTCCTATTAATTCTTACATATTTTATAGTTTTATGTTTTACATTTTGGTCTATGATTCAAGTTTTGTATGATTTGTGAGTTTTGTGCTGGGGCTTATTTCTATTTTTGTCTGTTTGCACATGGCTATTCACTTTTTTTCCAACACAATTTGTTGAGAAGACTACCCTTTCTTCATGGAATTACCTTTGCAACTCTGTAAAAACGAGTATATTTGTGTGGATCAATTTCTGGGCTTTCTATTGATTTTTATGTATGTGTCTATCCTTTCTCTAGTCTCACATTGTGTTGATTGCTGAAGATTAGAGTGAGTTCTCCAATTTCCTTCTTTTTACAGAAATGTTTAGCTAATAATCTAGTTAGTATCTACTAAAAACTTAATGGTTTTTTTATTGGGATTGTGTTGATTATATATACCATATTAGAATTAAGATCTTAACAGTATTGTGGTTTCTAATCCATAAACTTGACATCTCTCTCAATAGATGTAATTTCTTTAATTATTCTCATCCATTTTTTATAGCTTTTCACATAAAAACATAATTTATTAGATTCATGTAAAAGTGGTTCACTTGAGGACGGTTATTGTGGATTTAAACATTTTATATTCCAAATGTGAATTTCTGGTACGTCAGAATACAGTTGACTTTTGTAAATTGAACTTGTACCTGGCAACTTTAATGAGGCTCGTGGACTACTCCCAGAAAAAAGAAAACAGTAGATTCATTGGGAATTTCTACATAGAAATTAATGGTATCAGATAAAAAAAAGAAGACTTTTATTTCTTTCCTTCTAACCTGTATGCCTTTTATTTATTTTTCTTGCTTTATTGCACTAGCTAGGACTTTCAATATGCTATTGAGTAGGAGTGGTGAGAGAGCACATCCTCTTCTTGTTCCAGATCTTAAGGAGGAAGCAATCAATCTCTCATTATTAAGTATAAAGTTTGCTGTACACTTTTCACAGATACTCTCTACCAGGTTAAAGAGCTTACTTTCTACCACAGTTTGCTGAGAGTCTCCATCATAAATGGATACTGCTTTTTTTTGCATCTGTTTAGATGATAATATGGCTTCTCTTATTTAGTCTATTACTATGATCAAATTACTTATTGACTTTCAATATTGAACCAGTCTTGCATTCTGTAGATAAAGTACTAGGTCATGACGTGTTATCCTATTTATATATTATTAGACTAAATTTGCTAATAATTTGTTAGAAATTTTTGTGTCGATTTTCATGAAAGATATTAGCCTGATTTTGGTAATACGTTGGGCTCATAAAAGGCTGCAAAGTGTTCCCTCTTGTACTGTTTCCTGGGAGTATTTATATAGTACTGGTGGTATTTATTTTTTAATGTCCGATAGAACTTATTGAAATCATTTGGTCCTAGAGCTTGATTTATAAAGTTTTTACTACAATTCAAAAGACATACAACTATTTAGTTTACTACTTTTTTGGTAAGCTTGGGAGTTTGTCTTTTGTGGAATCGGGCCATTTCATCTAAGTTATGGAATTTATAAGCACAGATTTTTAGTAGTATTTTCTTACTATCTATTTAAAAATCAGTACTGATATCTCCACTTGATACTGGTAAATTATGTCTCCTCTCTTTTGTCTTACTTAGCTTAGCTACAGTGTAAACTTCAGCTAATAAAGCAATGCAATCTATGAGAGGTACAATGAGAAATAGAAAGTGCGTGTTAAGAATAGGAAATTTTGATTTATATTTTTTCCTTTACCCATTAAGCAACAGGACGACTAAAGACAAACATAGAAGACCAACATAATATCTTTAAGAAGGTAGACAAAACCAATATACATAAAATTCTGCACTCTAAATAAATAAATTAATTATCTTCTTTTTGGGGGTCCCTGAAATAGACACAGAAATTTACCCTATATCGCTTCATTGTGATAACTTCCTAAAAATCCAAGCTAGTAATACTACTACACATAACATTCTCTTACTGCATTGCATAAAAACTAAACATTAATTAATGACAAATATCATAACAGTGGTAAATCCTAGTAATTGTGATCTTATTAGATATTAAGCAATTTGCAAAAGAAACTGGAACCTTCTGCTATGTAAAACAAGGCAAAATCAGATATAATCAATCCTTCTAAGATATATTAATTTCTCTTTGAAACATCATAAATTTTAAAAGATGACTCCACTGCGTGGAACCATGTAAAAATGGCTATGTGTTAATAATGTCATGGGATCCTTGGGGTGTTGCTTGACAAACCAGAAATCTCTGTGGCTGGCAGTGCCTCTGCTTGAGTTTTGTTTGTGCCTCCTGGTCTCATTCTGCCCACTTGGCCCAGCAGGCTGTGCTTGGCTTGTGCTACTGGCCCGTGTCCCACACCTGCCAAGGACAAGCCAGGTGTGGGGCAGTAGGGGATGTGTGGGTGAGCAAGTGTAGGGTCTGGCCACTGTGCATAGCCAAGCACAGCTGTGGTGGGGCAAGCAGCTCCAGGCGCTGGCACAGGTGCCAGCTCCTGCAAGGCTGCAGCTGGACCAGAGGTACCACAAGTGGCTTCTGCTGTGGGCACCAGTGTCTGGGCAAGGGGAAAGTAATGGCACCCAAAGGCTTAGAGATGCCAGGACCTGCAGAGCCCCAAAAAGGATGTTACAGCTGTCTCAACCCTGGCTTGGGGAGCCCTGATGTCTGGGCTCCCAAAAGGGCTGAAGCTCTTCTCTCCTTGTCATCACCCACAACGTGGGGAGTGGAGGATATATTTCAGCCCTGTTTGTGTTACAGCTCTTTCTGTCCTGCCATTCAGTATGTCTTGAGTTCTTGTCCTGTGTCCATGGAGAATGAGGTATGTGGACAACTGGAGGGTGAGCAAGGTGGAGAGGAGCTTCATTGAGCTACAGAATAGCTCTCAGGGGGCCCAAAGTGGGTAGCTCCTTTCCATAGGCAGGTTGCCCTGATAAGTGGCCAGCTCTCAGCAGGCAGGAGACCCATAGTAGGTAGCTCCTTTCCACAGGCAGGTCGGCTCAACAAGTTGAGGAGACCCACAGTGGATAGATCCTTCCCATAGCTGGTCGTCCTGATGTCTGTGTTAGTCTGGCTGGGTCCAGGGTTTTTATGGGCTCAGAAGGGAGGTGGTGTGTGCTGACTGGTCCATGGGCAGCCATGGGCAGGCCTGAAAAAAAGCACCATAAGTTTTCTCTCTGGGCCGTGGATTCCACCCAGAACTAGCAGCCCTGCCCCCAGGCTTTAGGCCATCTCTGGCTTGAAGGTGGTGCTTCACCAGGTACCCACCCCTTTCTGTCCAGGAACCTGTCTGCCTCCTGCTGCCATCAACATTTTGTCCGTGGTGCCTGGCTGCTCATGCTGGGGGTGCCTTCAGGCCCACACTAAGCTGCCCTCAGCATCCTTCCTGTTCTTATTGGTGCCCAAAGTCAGGAGGGGGCCAAGGCAGCAGAAGGCTGGTGTTTCAGCACCACCCTGAGTGTGCAAACTCCTAGTTGGTCATGGCAGCACCCAGGTTTGACCACAACTTTGCTCCAAAATCAGAGGGGTTACTGGGAGCTGGGGAGGAGTGGGAGCAGGCATTTCCAAGCCTGTGGGGACATGGGGGGGTCTTCCTGGGCCCCTGAGAGCACGGGGATACCTGGGTCTGGAGCTGAGGCCAGGCAGCTGCAGCTGTACCCAGGAGTGCAGGGCTTCTGCCACACCAACTCAATAGGGGGTAGGGGTCCCACCTGTTCCTGGCTCCTGCCAGCCTGTGGAGCGTGGAATCTCAGCCTTGTCTCCCGTGCTGCAGTGGGCATCTTCACAATGGCTGCTCCATACAGGCCGCTGCTGCCATCAATAATGAATAGCATAAATCAATATTTTTGTTTCTACTTACAGTTTTTTTAAGTAGAAAATTAATGCAGTTCCTTTGGTTTGTAACACAAATATATGTTTTCTGTATACTTTTTATAGAAATTTCTATCAATATGCACATATATCAGAGAATGCTTCTGGTTTGTTATCTAATTTTTATGATGCTCTGAGATTATTATGGAAATATTAGGGAGAAGTACTTAAACATTCTATATTCCACAGCTTATCTAATGTTTTCATATTCTTATTAGACTGGGAGAATTGGCAATTTACAATTTTTTTCCTTTTTCATAACATTAATAATTAATGAAGAACCATTACTAACTTGAGGTCAAACTATTTCTCTAAGTACATTTAATTTCATACACTGGAGACTGAAAAGTTTTAATGTCATCAAACTCTTCTATAACACCTGTAATCAGATAAGCCATTTCCCATATGTTAAGACTTTTTATTGCATGGAAGATGCTACTGAAGAAAATATCTCTCTCAAGCTTGCCAGACCTTTGTATACCTGAACACAGTTGCTAATAATAGATTAATTTCATGTTTCATACACTTCAGAATGAATTTTTATTCTAATTAACTGCAGTGTTTTTCAGTGAGTTACCAGCTTATTTTGAAATGTTACAAAAGTGCCTATGATAGTCTATATCTCTACAAAAAAAATCTGTTTGAAGCAGAGGTAATTGAATAAGGTGTGGTTTTAACAAATAATTCAGATATTTACTATTATCACTATAAGTGTTAAAATTGAGTGAAAAGGTAACACTCCACAAAATAGAATATTAAGGGATTCATGTCCATTTAATTATATAAATTACTCACAATGATTGCCTCATTAAATTTTCCTTATACTTCTTTGCAGCCATTTTAATCCTGCAGATTTGTCAGTTCCATTTCTTATGCAAATTTGCTGAGGGTATAAAAACACATATTTGCTTCATAAAAATAAATTGAACTTATTTTTCTCTATAACTTTATCTTTCTACTATTCATCGCAAAACACATTGGCTTAACTAGCAACATAACTTGTTTTTAATGTCTCGTCTCAATTCTTCGTTAATTCATTAAGGTGGCTTCTGTCTCTAACACGTAATTGTAATCGTCATTAATCAAGGTCAGTTGTTTGCTGTTTTGTATCTACTTTGCTTAATCTCATCAACACTATTAACCTAATAGGTCATTGTTTGATTTTTCTTCTTTTTCTCCCTCTCCTCTCCCTCTGCTCTCCCGCTCCTCTCCCTCCCCTCTCCCTCTCCTCTCCCTCTCTCTTATGATTCCTCTTCCTTCTCCTCCTCCTCTTTCCCCCACCCCACCACCCTTGAGTGAGATATCTTTCTTTTCTTGTACATTGCTGCTGCTGGGCATGAAATGAATTTGCAATGAAAAGTTACAATAATAATTATCCAGTCTTTAAGCAATTTATACACTATGGCAAAAAAAAAAAATCCCAAAGTGTGTAAAAAACAAAACAAACTTTTCATATGGCTCAAATGCCATTTCTGTATTTTAGTGGAAACAATATGTCTCTCCTAAAATATATTATAAGATGAACTTTAGTGATAAATTAACTATGTTGCTTAAAGGATATAAAATGAATGGCTTTTTCTAAAACAAAAATGAATACATACAATAGAGTTGCTTTGTTAATTTAAACATTTTAAAGGTAATTTTTCAAACTGTTTCAGTGGCCTGGAGCCAAATTTTATGCTTCAGGTGAACAAAAATCTATCCTTTCCAAATGAACACTATGGACTGGCAGTTCACTTAGAGGAAAGAAATGTTTAATGTATTTTCTTTGCTATAACTATCAATAATGATATAGATAAACTAAAATATAAAAAGAACCCTTTGTTGAGAATAAGCTTTGCTTCACCCCCATTAAGAAAAATGCAGTTTGTACTCACAGAAAAACAAAAATTTAAACTAAAACATAATAGCATGTCACATCGGTTTTAAAAGGCTTACTTATGTCTCAGCCATATGGTTGAACATCAGAAAAATAATGTCAACTAGATATATTATTTCAGCAAAAGACAAAAGTGTGTTTTTGTTTTCTGGCTTAAAATATTGCTGTTCTAAATATTTTTCCCTCAAAACTCATGAATATGCCATATATCTAAAATAATACCAGTGAATTATGAAACTGTAAGCTATTCAGTGTTTGAATAAATTAATAATCTCAAAGCATGGAATAAATCCATATACTATATAGCACACAATTAACTCTTCATAGGCTAATAGTTTTTGAAACTATGAAACTGGATTTTTTTCCTATAAAACTTGATTATTTTATCATTGTGATAGGGAAATTAAGATCTAGTAAAAAATAGTCATCAAGATTTATTGAGAATTAGTATGTAAGACCAGGAGACAGTGATTATATCTTTATAGCAGCAAATACAAAAATGCTTGGCAGTTTCAGTTGCAGTTAAGTGGAATGGATTCTAATGGCATTATTTGCCTTGGAATCTACAGAAAGGAAATGCATTATTTGAAAAACTGATGAATAGAAGAAATGAGGTCAAGGCTTTGGGCAGTGAAAGGGAGGCCTCTGAAAAGAGTTGAAAAAGGAAAGTGTGGGCCAGATCAGAAGAACAATGCAAGTGTTATGTTGTATTCTAAGAAAGTGTAATGCTATATCAGGGTGACTAGGGGGAACAAAGTTGGTGAACAACATGAGTGCTCCCAATTCAAATTAAATTTACAAGCCTAGTTTTTGAATGTGGATTCTTAAAAAAGGAGGTAAACAAGCCAAGAACCAAACAACATAGCCCGGACTTCTGTTTGTGATTGATCTATAACTGGATCACTATGAGTCAATAACATCTACCAAAAAATAGTTCCTTTCTGGACAAAAATCTCATATTATTTAATAGTCTCTTCTTTTTCTTTAGTGTTCTATACAGCCAAAATACTATTGTTGAAGTTATTTTCATTTCTTGCCCTATGGAAAAAGTGATATTGTTACATGAGTAATTATCATGTTTAGTTTCAAAAATAAGTTTCTATTGTATTTCTTTTGTGTTAACTTTTAAAATTAGTAATAACTGACATCTTTATCATAGATTTTCTTACCACTCCAAACAAATACTTTTTTATGCATTCGTTTACTTTGTTTTTTTAGTAGCATTTTTAGAATTATTTTTTCACATTTTCTTTAGCTGTTTGTTAGCTGTTTAATCTTTTTATTCTTTGTGACTTTGTTGGATATTAAGACTCCTAATATTGCATATTAATTTTCTACCCACGACTTTACTGTATAACTTAGTGTTTATAATATTCTCTTCATTTACCTGATATAGTATCAAAAACAAGTAATAAACTTACCTTCTTTCCAGTTTCTGTAATTCACTTCTTTCTTTTCTCATTGAAGTTGCTATTTAAATAGCAATACTCGAAGTCACTCTTGAGCTAAGGTGTCTTGATAAATTCATTAGGTCATTTTGGAATTTTTTTGTGAAAGCAATATACTTTAGAATGCTTTGAAGTACTAATGAACAGGATGAATGAAAGCATGCCTAGGAGGGGAATGCCTGTGAGAGGGTTCTGAAACAGAGCAGTTGACTTATGTGGCCCTTAGTATTCCAAGAAATGATGTGTTAACCTCATTTTACTGATGAAGTAATCAAGGCAGAAGCAGCATCAGCCTTTTGTTCTTTCCTTTGTTTTATCTAACATTGTTTGGTTTGCTGTCTTTCTCTTGACCAGTTTCTGATGCTGCTTGAGGTACTTAAGCTGCTCTGGCATCAAGTTTCCCTTTTCGATGGTCTTCCTTTAGTACTAAGGGCTAAGTGTGCTCATCTTCTCAAATATGTTATCAGTTAGACTTGGGGGTCCACTGCCCACTTGGTTCTAGTGATCACTCATGTTAATCCTGAAGTGATACTAACCTCTAAATCTAGTTAGTCTATTGGCACAGCAAGTACACTATTGACCTCCCCTTTGATACGTGTCACGTATGGGACAGCACAGTTACAACTTAGTGCAAACTGAGAGCCTTGGCTGTTGCCAACACAGAGATCAGAAAATTTCTGAATGGGATGCAAAATGTGGTTGAGATTATAGCACCAGCATGCCTCCTGAGGGTTCACAGTGGAATGAAGTAAAGAGATCCTGTAGCGGAGGCTATAGAAAGACTGCTGTATTGGGAAAGTGCTATGTGCCTCAGTCCCCATGCTAGAGTTCAGCTTTTCTGGTGGGACTGAATCCCAGTCCAATATCTTATGAGCAGCCACCTCAAAGGCAAAACTTTCTAATGTCCACATAACCTACGAGTTCTAAACCTTCGCTACATATTAAAATTCTCTGGGAAGATATTAAAAAAATTACACATGGCCAGGCATAGAGGCTCACACCTATAATTTCAGCATTTTGGGAGGTCAAGCAGGGAGGATCACTTGAGTTTAGGAGTTAGAGGCCAGCCTGAGCAACATAGTGAGACCCTGTCTCTACTTTAAAAAAAAAAAGGTGAGTGTGGTGAGGCTTGCCTATAGTCCCAGCTACTTGGAAGGCTGAGATGGGAGAATCTCTTGAGCCCAGCAGGTCAAGGCTGTGTGGTTGGGTCACTGCACTCCAGCCTGGGTGACAGAGCGAGACTCTGACTCAAAAGAAAACAAACAAACAAACAAACGCATGTCTAGGTTTTGGGTTTCAACTATAAATTACTGATTTCATTAGTAGGTTCCACAACTGTGTAGTCAGTCTGAAAATCACTGATACTACTTGGCTGTAAAATATCATCTTTCTTCTTTACTTTTCTGGCTGGCATTCTACCACTCCATAGACACTCCTGGGTACTTATGGTCCAGAAAAGCCTGGGTCTATCAATTCCCTTTGGCCATTGTTCTTTGTATTACCTACTTGGTAGATGCTCCACTGTTACTCTGGCCCACCTAATAGTCTATCCAAGTCTGGTAAATTGTTTACTGAGCTATAAGGAGTAAGCATAATTCACACTGAAGTCACTTACATAGGTACTTAGTAACAAAGCCATCCCAGAAACCAGGTGCACTAAGTTCTAGACATCTGTTCTTTGCATTTTGTCTGAATGCTTTTCACTTATTCCATTATTTACTTTACTGTGTTCTGGAGTCTTCCTCTTTCCCCACATTTGGGCCTAGTATACTAACTAAATATAGATTACTGATTTTTTTTTACGTAGTTTTTCCTTTGTACTCATATCTCATTTTAGACAATGCTAAAAAGATCATGATTCATTATTTTACATAGTAACTAACATCTGGAGTCAATTAAAATGAGTCTAACTCATATGCCACATGGTACAGAAGCTGGATGAAGTTTTTTATTGAAGCTAGACATTGGTAATGTAATATGTAATGTATATAGACTATCACATTTCATTCCTCATGTCTTTGGACTTAGGTGCTATAAGAAGGCATGACCAGATGATGAAAAATTATGATGTCTTTAATTTTTTCAAAGAAATAACTGTTTTGCTTTCATCTAGGTCCCCAAAATTGTGCTTTAAAATGAATTACAATATGCAAATTATTTTTCATACTCCAAGACTGAAAGGATATTGAAATAAAAGCAAAAGTGTGACAGTGTTGCATACTGATGTTTCTCATAAGAATCATAGTTCCCTTATTTTTTTTCTTTCTCTTTAAACCATTAAAGAACAAGCAAGAGGCCATTTATTACATATATATTGTGGCTGATAATCAGTATTTCTATTTTAGGAATTATCTCTTAGCTAGGAAGAAAAATGAATCAATTTAATTACATGGGCAAAAAAATCATTCCTAAAAATCATGTTACTTTAAATTAAGCATCATACTAAATATGCACATGAAATTTTACAGTTTGACACTTTGCTCACTAAAAAACTTAAAGTGGTGTCATGTATTTGGCCTATAACAAATAATAGCAAATGTGCTATCATTCAATATTGTATTATCAAATACAGTTGGACTAAAATGAAAAAAATCATAACATATTAACCTATGTTTTAATCTTACAAAATCACATTCTAATTGCATTATATATGAATTTCAGAGACATTCTTAGACTTATTTTATTTTATTTTATTTTATTTTATTTTTTTTGAGTCTCACTTTGTCACCCCGGCTGGAGTGCAGTGATGCTTTCTCAGCTCACTGGAGCCTCTGCCTCCAGGGTTCAAGGGATTCTCAGGCCCCTGTCTCCCGAATAGCTGGGATTACAGTCTCACACCACCATCCCTGGTTAAGACATTCTTAGATATTCAAGCTGCAAATAGAGCCTCAGATCACAGTTTCCATGCATAGTATTACATTAAACTATTTAGTAAGGACTCCACTCTTATTTATATATGGCAGTTTAAATAGTGGAGAGTAAAATTTTACCCACCACATATAATTGAGAAATGGGATACGGATCATTAGGAAAGAGTGAGCCTAAAATAGAACTTTCTTCTCAAGAGAATATTTTAAGTATAGGTTACTCTAATTTTAATTTAGTATTCTTTTCTTTTATAAATAAAATTTACTCTTTTTCTCCCATTTACTCCAGTCACTGTGTGATAGCATACCCAAATTTCTTTTACCTATAAATTTATTTAGTATCTTCACACTACAGTTTTACTATTTATTTATACACTCTTAATATGTGTCATATAGGTGACAGCATAGTTGCAAATTAGTCCAAACAGAGAATATTGGCTATTACCAACATGGGGAGGATCAGAAAATTTCTGAATGGAATGCAAAATGTGGTTGAGATTACGGCACCAGCATGCCTGCTCAGAGGTCCTGGAGGAATGGGGCAAAGGGACCCTGTAGCTGAGACTACAGATAGACAGGCTGTACTGGGAGAAAGCTAAGTTTCATGGTATCAGATTCCTTCAACAAGTACAAAAGTGTTAAAGTGGGACCCAAATTGACAGAGGGAGAATCAGCAAGCTCCACTTGAGAAAAAACACTCTACATTTCCTATGGTTAAAGTAGATAGCATAAATTATTCCATCAGGGAGCATACTTATTGCACTGGAGGCAATGGCCCAGTGTCTTGGGCCAGACATGGGAAACTATGAAAGCAGATGTCAGTACGTGGAGCAGGCATTATACTGCTAGATACCTCCCGTTACCACCCACTTTTTTTTAATCAATAAGAGAAGCAAGAGAAGAGTCCTAAGAGCTCAAGCTTCAAACCCTTAAGAACCTGAGTTACCTTGTATTAGCCAGATACTCATTTGTACTACAAGACACAAATTGGGATTTGTGAGTTAAACTTCAATTAGGTAGAAATATAATTGCAAAGGAGCACACTGAAATTGGGTCCATTTTGTAACCACAACTATTTAAAGCATATTATAAATTCTGAGTGCATTGCCCTACTGCCTTCTCACATTCAAGGTCACCCTTGATAAGTCTGAAAATTATAGTCAACATATATTAACAGCTTATTAGGGCTAAGGTATTGCCAGCACTTAAAGGTCTGAACCATAAAAGATAGAAACTATTATTATCCTTATTTTGTGGTAGAAGTCATTGAAGTATAAGTTAAATAAATTTCCTGAATCACATGTTTAGTAAATTGCAGCATCTGAGTCTAGAGTTAATACTGCATTACACAGCTTCCCAGGGCAGTCATCTTCTTGTTGCTTTTTGTATAACTTAAAAAATGTCTTTAGAAACTTTGAATATCTTCTTATCTCTACTGTTCTGAAGTTAAATGCATATATGTCTAATTATGACTCTTTTTAAATTCAAAGTGATAGGACTGTTGTGGGCTCTTTTATAGTGAAATTTGTTTCTCATATCAATCTGTTTTCTCACATTAATTTGTCTTTTTTCTTTCTTTTGTGGAAACCCTCAAGTAGCGAAATAATGGGAGCTTAATCCTGGGGTGCAAATGTCTACACTAGAAGGCTTCGTTATCCCATTTTTTCCCCTAATTTTTTTGAGCAAGAGAATAGTCGAAGTGAGAATTGACTAGATGAATCCTTGAACAAATTACAAAACTTAGTGACTTTCAAAACTGTAGAAACTTCTTTCTTCCATATCTCTTCACTCTGGAATGCAGGTTGATAAAGCAGCCACTATCTTAATGTTTCTGTCTGTGGTTGATGGAAGGAAGGTTCTTGAAGGGCATCAATTACATGATCTTGCCTGGAAAGGACTTCATATCACTTTCTCTAGCAATTCATTGGCCATAACTAGTCACATGGTCCTACACAATTATATCAGTGAATTAGTTTGGGAATAAATACGTATTGCTTATGATTTGCACATCCAGTACCAGTGTTAGCAAGTTGTTATCTAACAACAGTTACTCAATACATACACAGTCACTGAATTTCAGCCCTGTTTTCCATTTCTATGTTTTATCATACTGACTGATTCTGAGATTAGAGCTTCTCTGAGGTCTTCTTTTGTGCATTAGTTCCTAGTTTCTTCCTTATAGCATATATCTTCTAGCATATGCTAGCTTGTAGCTTTTCTGCTGATTTCTTCCAATGATTCATTCTCAATTACCTTCTGTGTTCAACCAAAGTGTTGATCTTTCTACCTGGTTGTAACAGTCACTTTTTACTTTCTGTTCTCCTAATCTTACATCTTTCATTCTTAATTGTAATTCTAGAGGAATCTTACAAATAATAGGGCAAACTATATGTATTATCTGCCATCATTAATATGAAGCCAGGTGAGAAAACTGGTTTTTCAGTCTTATAGTTTTTATTCATATATTGAGACACATCTAAATATATGAGGAAAAATACTTTAGATGTTTGAGAGAATCTTTCCTCATGAATCAAAAGTATAGATCTGTTCTTACTAGATTTAAGGAACAAGTATAATATCAAAATTTTAAGCTTTGATTTGATATTACAGTGGGATTTAAACAATAATTAGTTCTTGTCTTGAGGAAGTTCAGGATTTATCAGAGAGGTAAGATACACAAATATAAATATATAGTACTAATTTAAAAACAGAGTATATAAGTAGCATGGTATTACAAAAGATGGAGAACTTCTTTTCACCTCATAAATGCAAAAAGTTCATATAGGAGAATATTTAAAATGAATATTCCCTCTGTTCCTTACCCACCTCACTACCCCTTCCATATTCCACTTTTCTTGCTCTGCCAATTCATCCATCTAAACTAAATGTATGATACATTTAATTCTTTCATAAGAAATTTGAGAAAATTCCTACTTAGTGCTTAGGATTCATTTTAAGCATGGCTCTTATAGGCTGAATGTTTGTGTCCCCCCAAAATTCATATGTTAAAACCCCAGCCTCCACCAACCCCCTACAGTGTGATGGTATTAGGAGGTAGGGCCTTTGGGAAGTAATTAGGCTTAGATGAGCTTACAATAGTGGAGCCATCATGAATGAGATTAGTGCCCACATCAGTGACTAGAGAGAGCCTGCTTCCTCCTTCTGCCCTCCACCACATGGAGATTCAAGTCAGTAGTAGTCTTCATCCCAGAAGAGGCTCCTCACCAGAAGCCAACTCTGTTGGTAACTTCATCTCAGTTTTCCAACTTTCAGAACTATAACAAATACATTTCTGCTGTTTATAAGCCACCCAGTCTGATAATTTATTATTGCAGCCTGAACTAAGTCAGTGATCTAAGACCTTAGACACAGTTTAGTTATAGAACTTACCTAAGAAGCAAGCAATTATTTATGCATACACATGCAAATTAATACCTTTTTAAAAGACATATGTCCTTTAAAAAGCTATATTTATATGAAATTTGAATAAGATTGGTATAAAAGAAGGTTGAAGGGTCCAAAGATTCATTAGACTAAAAATAAATTTGTTGCCTACTTTTTACTTTCCTGACCTACTACATCTAAGGCTATGACTTCAAGTGTTTTTTTATATATTGATTCCAAAATCTATATTGTTTCCTCTGAATTTTCTTGCTGAGATATAGACTTTTATATCCTACAGCTGCTCTATACCTTTTTATACTTATAGACTTCTAAAACCCAATCTTACCAAATAAACTCATTATTTCTCCTCCTGAATGTAGTCCCTCTCTTAACTTCCCTTACTCAGCAATGGCTCCATCACATATCTGGAATCATGGTTAATTTCTAGATCACGTTGTTTCAGTTAGGATTCTTTGGCTTCAAGGAATTGCAAGTCTGACTAAAATCTGAATAATTCATTATGCTGTCTAATAGGTTATACTTTCAATTGTCTCTACTCACCCCATTCGTGAGGGATGACTCCTATTCATTCCTAGGATTTCTGCCCTAGGAATATGGAAATTGCTGAACATACAATACCTAACAGTGGAGAGATGAGATTGACAGCAAATTATACTCACAGCTTGGGGAAGAAGGACTCTGGACATCATTCAGGTCCACATGGGGTTGCAGTCAATGACAAAGTGAACAAATAGGGTTTGTGGGAAGCTTTGTAGTGCAGTATCAAGAGCGTGCAGTTCCTTCTAGTTTTGGAGGGAGGATGTATTTGGCTTTCTTGAACAATTCTACTGGGCTGGCAAGGAACTGAAACCCATTACTCTGAGATAAGCAGGAATGGTGCCTGGTTCATTTAATATGGAGGTGACCGGATTCCAAGAGCAGAGTAGAAAGAAGAACCTGTGTTCAGGCCATGCATGGCTGTCCCAGTTTCAGATGTCAAAGTGGCATATAATATTTGGAATTAATTTTAAGTCTTACACTACAGTTATTAAGAGCTGTTTTCTGGAGGGGATTGCTGGTGGTCTCTCCTAAGGAACAAATGTTAGAGACTTTAGCCACATTCTGAGAGCTCCAACCACGTGAGTGTTTCCCAATTCTTCATGTTATCAGTCTTTCAGTATTAGCCTTAGGCCCTGATCACCTGGCCAAACAAACCAGTAACTACTAGCCAATGTACAACCTGATCTCAGGTCATGACTTCCAGGTAACAAGGACGACAAAGCATAGTGCTTATTGTCCCACTTACAAAGGGTATTTATTTTATTCATTTTATTTCACAGCCAATCTTCAGTGGGACTTAATACTGTAGAAATATTCTGTAAGTAATGCTAATGAATTACACAGAGCTATCTATAGTGGTTGTTGTTATTTTTCCTCTTTGAACTGGTCATAAAAGCAATCCATGAAGCCCTAATTAGGATAACTAGAGAGGGCCATGAGTAGGAATGCTAAAGTCAGAGCACCCAGCTCATGCAACTGATTTGTGCCTTCAAGGTGTTCTCAGGTCTAGTCCACATACCACAATTCTACCTTATCTGTGGAATGCTATCAGGCACAGTTGACCCCTTAGTAAGCTATGACAGATGGATAATTTTGGACACATAATCAATTCGTGTCCCACACATTTGACTTGCAAGATTATACATTTCATTTCTTCCATAGACTTTGTTTTGAAATCTATGTTGTCTGTTTGCTTCTTAGTTGTCTCCCAACCCCCTTCAATAAGAAATAATTTTTTAACTGAAAGTTAAGTGCCTCACTTAAATACCCTATTATTCTCCTACTTGGGAAAATAATCTCTATAAAGAGTCTAGATTAGATGCAGATATTTTGAGCTCCAATGAATACGTAGGTTTGTAAGGTTGAGTAGCGGAGGTACTTGCACTGATTTTGTAATTGCCCAACAGGTTCTTTCTGCCCACTGCACAGGCAAAATTAGCTCACTGAGACAATGGTATTTCAGTGAAGAAAGGCTTTAATTGATGCAAGGCTGACCACACAAGAGACGAAGTTATTACCCAAATCAGTCTCTGTGAAAGATCAGAGGTTAGGGTTTTTCAAGGGTAGTTTGATGGGCAGGGGGCTAGGGAATGGAGAATGTTGATTGGTTGGAAATGAAATCATAGGGTATAGAAAATGGTCCTCGTGCACTGAGTCAGCCACTAGGCAGGGCCCACAGGCCTGGTTGGGTCATAGGTCTGAGTGAAGTCAGCTGGTTGTGAGAAATGCAAAAATCTGAAAAGAAAAAAAAAATATCTCAAAAGACCGATCTTAGGTTCTACGGTAGTGATGTTATGTATAGGAGCAATTAGGGAAATCACAAATCCTGTGATCTCTGGCCATTTGACTCCTGAGCAGTAAGGGATTATAGAAACTATGCCTACATCTTAGCAGACTTCAGGCTCCTCTCATAACCCTAACCTTGTGGCTTTCACGAGTTTTATAAAGGCAGTTGAGTTTAGGGAAGGGCTATTACCATCTTGCTTTAAGGTTAAACTATAAACTAAATTTCTCCCAAAGTTAGCTTGGCCTATGCCCAGGAATGACCAAAGACAGCTTGGTGGTTAGAGGCAAGATGGAGTCAAATTTCTCTTAACTGTCATAATTTTGCAAACACAGTTTCAATTGTATCCTGGACTACATGGAACTTTGTCATGTTGAGGGCACCACTCAAATCTGACAGTTATTCATATCAATATTTTGGAACAGCATGTCTAAAACTTTAGTCTCCAGTATCCAAAGAGGCTATTCAAGCATTTTGTGTTTTTACTTTCAGAGGGTACTTTTGTTTTTTTAAACATTAAAGGTTCTACCATAACTTATATGAGAGCTAAATACTAATAGAAACTTCCTGATGTGGAAGTTCTGTGCATTTTTGTGAAATATTTTGTGAACATTGTTATTTCCATGGTGTTTATACTTTTTTGCAACCCAATGGCAAAAAGGGGCATGAGGGGAATTGGGAGCCACCTTCTTGCTCAGACAAATAAATGTTCCAACATTGATCTAGTTCTTTCAACTAGATTTAGAGAGGGGACCAAATTTTATTATTTTTTTAGCACTCAATTTCTATTTATGTGTGTGTATGTGTGTATAATGTAAATATTAAAAGCTTGCTGAATGGATATATAAACAATAATAAACAATAAGAATAAAAAATAGAAAGAATTTCAGCCAGGAGTAGTGTCTCACACCTGGAGTCCCAGGATTCTGGGAAGCAGAGGAAGAGGACAGCTTGAGCCCGGGAGTTTGCGACTAGTTTGGGCAACATAGTGAGACCCTGTCTCTATAAGAAAAAAAAATTAACTGAGTGTAGTGGTGAATGTCTGTGGTCCCAGCTAATTGGGAGGCTGAGGCAGGGGGATCACTTGAGCCCCAGGAAGTCAAGGCTGTGATTACATCACTGCATTCCAGCCTGGGCAACAGATGGGGATTCCAAACCCCCATCTCAAAAAATAAAGAAAGAAGGAAAGTAAAACATTAAAAGAAAAAAATAGGAACAATTTAAGTTTTTAATAAATCAGCCATGGCTCAGTTTTATTAAACTTCAACATGTGCTTTCCAATGGCTATATTTAAAAAAAACTATAATCTTAAATTCTCATGCATCATTATACTATTGTTGTTACAAGTAATAGACTGACTTAATAAAATGATCTCCTTATCCATGATAATGGATTTAAAATTTATGTATTCATATCTTATGATCCTTTCTAAACTTCACTGTCAAGTAAAATATTATACAGTAACCTAATTCATGCTTTGAATACCTGTTTTATCTAGGTACATGTTTGGCACTGGATCACGTATATAAGCTTATATCTTTGGATCACTACCTTTCAACTACAGTATCAGAGATACTCAAGAAATGATTTTCCTACTTAGTTATCACAAAGTGTGGGAAGGGATGGATAAGAAGAAATAGAGTCAAATACATACTTTTACACATCTGTGGGAATTTTTATAGACATTAACCAGCAAGCAAATTCATGGCAGTAGGACGATGTTGTACTGGAAACAATCAACCCACAATGTGCTCCTGGAATGCACTGATAGCCTGTACTTCTGGGAGCATCTGAACTGCTTGTTCTTGAATTAGAGCCATTTAGATAAAATTTAAATACTGTAGTATTTAGAAAATATTTTGTATAACATTTAATTCATTGTCATATGTGCACATTGAATATTTACTTTAAACTAACTTGGGTTCTGAGATTCCACCATATGGAATAATATGGTGCAATTACATGCCATGATATGTACATGATTTAACACTAGGTACAAAGCCAACCTCTGGAGAAGTCCACAGATAATTCTCCTCACTCAGTTGTATTCCTTTCCCTTTCCCACTACAAGAGGTGACCTAATTAAGTTTTGGAATATTTATAATAACTGACACGATAGCACTTACTATATGCCAAGTATTATTTTAGCCCTTCTACGTTTATTAACCACTTAATCAAAGCAATTCTGTAATGCTGAGTATATTAGTACTATTATTCTTTTGACTTCATGGAGGCTTGGAAAGAGCAAGTAAATTTTCCCAGGATCACAGTTCTAATAAGTGAGAGTAGTATGGGAGGAGATGATGATCACACTAGGGGAGCGTTAATGGAAATGTAGAAAACTAGACAGATATCCAGTATAATTTAGAAGTGAAATTACTTGGCTCAAAATAGGATCTTGGTAAAAGAAAAGGGTATGAAGTACAATAATTCCTATGCTTTTGGCTTGAAAATTCTGTGGATGTTGATGTCATTTACAAAGCTGGGGAATGGGGGAGAGAACTCTTTTAATGGAAGGGACAGAATGTGAAGTGGAGGATACATTGCAATAAGAGTTATGTAGGGACATGTTAAATTAGGGATGCCTTTTTTTTTTCTAGGCTGCATTCTAGGGGGAAAATACTGAAATGGACACTTGCATATAGGTGGTTTTTTGCAAAGAACTCTCAGGAACAATACCTGTGAAGGAAGAAAACAGGATTGAAAAAGAAATTGGTGATGTACAGTTGAAACAGAGGTGTCAGTCAATCTCATGGGAAACTAGAGCTGGGATGGCCCTCCAGAGATGGGCTGAATGAGACATGTTACCAAACCTGTCCTTCTGTCCCTTTGAAGTGGGTATTACTTGGAGAAAAGCAGCTTCCTCCACCCCAGAGTAATTTCTGGAGAGAATCTTAGCTATGAGCCACAACTAGTCAACTCCCCTGGAAGATGGGAGCATGAGTACCTCAGTTTTGAGGCACACTTGGGTGGAGAAATCAAATTGGCCATCTACTATATCAACTTGGATGTAAGAATCTGGACGTAAGGGAAAAACCAAGGTTGGAGATATAAATTAGGGAACTCATAAGAAGCATTTTCCACTCATATACCATAATGCCAAGGGAATATGTATGGTGGGTTGAATTGTGTCCCCAAAAAAGAAATGTCCAAGTCCTAATCCTTGAAACTTGTGAATGTGACCTTATTTGGATAAAGGGACTTTTCAAATGTAATTGATTTAAGGATCTAGAGATGCGATTAGCCTAGATTTAGGTTAGAACCTAAAACCAATGATATATGCCCTTATAAAAGACACAGGAGGAAAAAACAGACAAACCGAAAAGGCCACGTGAAGGCAGAGGCCAAAATTAGAATTAACTGCTACAAACTGAGGAATGCCTGGAGTAACAGACACTGGAATAGACAAGAAAAAAATAAATTCTCTCTTAGAGGCTCGGAGGGAGTGTGATCCTGCTAACACCTTGATTTTGAATTTCTGACCTCCAAAATTGTGAGATAATATACTTCTGTTGTTTGTAAACTACCACTTGGTGGTGATTTATGGCAACCCTAGGCAACCATGATCATATGTAACAAACTCCCTATGCCTAAGGGATAAAATGATATTGAGAAGCTAATTCCCTATAAGGATAATAACAAAGATTTGTATACTACTAAGGAAATCACTGGAAGAAATTATGTTGTTATTTGTGAGATACTTAAGTTAATCAGTAATATTTTGTATTTCTCTTTAATTAGGAAAATAGGAAGTTCAAAGCATTAGTGAAGACTACCTAATATTTTATTTTTATATACATATCAATCCTACTACATGAAGGGCACACTACTAAACTTTCACGATGCATATTTAGGAATAGCCTGAAAGAGAAATACCAAAATAAATGACAACTTGAGTCACTGAGGACTTTGAAACCCTAGGAATAACCCTTGGTGGGTGAGAATAGAATAGGGTTCAGAAGGTCGGTGGAATTTTCTCCAGGCACACCCTACTCCTCCTTTGCAATCAATAACAATACAAGGAGAGATTAAGGAGGAGGTTGCCCCTGATTGTGTAAGCACAGTGATATAATACTTAAGTGTTACAAAACTCAGGCATCTGCTACCTTATTATCAGCAAGACAGTAGCATTGATCAAAATGCTTCTGATTCATAATGAGTGGTTCAGTAAGACTTCAAGCTCTCACTATCCCAAGAGACAAATACAGAAGGGTTTGAGACATGATAGGATTATAGTCTTTCCTTTGGATTAGACGGAGTGACTCAGACTGGCTCAAATCAGCAGCAGTCTAGCTTAGGAGGCCACGTCACACCCTAAATGGTATCCCTTGGGTTGGAGTGGCCCTGCGACGTCACTATTATATAGGGATTAATAAGACATGTACTTGGGTGTTCAGGAACACACACATGGTTTGAAAGCACAATTTTAGGGTTTTTGGGATCAGCTTGAAGCTATGTTTTCAGATTTAGCTTAACCATTCTCTCAGGCTTTTTTATTCATGAATTTCTTGATTCTCCATTCTCGTTTCACAGCATTTCTTACTTCTATTTATGAAACAGAATAATAGTGTATGCAGAAATCTTTTACTGAATTATATAGTTAATAATTTAGGGCTATAGTTTAGGTCTTTTGGTATTATACTTCCTTACATATGGTATCTAATATGTAATTTATAATATAAATTGGCTGAGATTGCTTTACAATTTTGCTCTTTTCTTCAATTTAATGCCATTTGGGTGCAATGATTTTTCACCACAGGAAAAAAGGTTGAGGTATCAAGGCAGTAAAGGATTCAAGCTTTAAAGAAACATTTTCCACCATAATTTTGTCTAGTTACAGTCCATGTTGTATTAGTCACAGTTGAAATAGAAACAACTGGGCCAGGAGCGGTGGCTCACGCCTGTGATCCCAGCACTTTGGGAGGCCGAGGCGGGCGAATCACGAGGTCAGGAGATAGAGACCATCCTGGCTAACACGGTGAAACCCCGTCTCTACTAAAAATACAAAAATAATTAGCCGGGCGTGGTGGTGGGCGCCTGTAGTCCCAGCTACTCGGGGAGCTGAGGCAGGAGAATGGCGCGAACCTGGGAGGCGGAGCTTGCAGTGAGCCGAGATGGCGCCACTGCACTCCAGCCCAGGCGACAGAGCGAGACTCCATCTCCAAAAAAAAAAAAAAAAAGAAATAGAAACAACTGAACTTGAGAGTTTCTTGCCCTGTCTGTATTGCTCCTCCTAATTATTTTAAAAATCGAAATGTGTTGATCCTTTCCACTTACTTTCCTCTCTTTATCTAGTGGCTAAATTTACTTGCTTAACTTCAGTTGTGAGCCACTTAATGTCTTTCTTGAGGCTCTGCTGACTCTAGAATTTAGGAGAATGTAGGAAGTCCATCAGTAAACTTAACGGCTCAGTATTAAATCAAACTTTCTCTTGAATTCTCATTTTGCATCCCAGGTTTATTTTTTAAATCATTATACCTTTTTTATTTAAAAATGATCTACCTAATCTGCCATTTTCTCTTTGTCCTGTCCCACTTTTACTAATCCCAGAATTCTGATTCAAAAAAACAATTTAGGGATAGATTCTTGAGTTACAGATAAGACAGTCTGAGATGCAGGTTGACATGTCTTACTAGGTTTTCCTAACCTGACACAGGGTTGTACTAAGTGGAATGATGTTATATTAGAAGGAAAAGTAGAAGAAGCCCTCCGGAAGATGTCACAGCTTAACCATTATTTAAACTGAGATGGAAATTTGATTGAAAAATTAACCAAATGTTTGACTACTTGAAGCATTCTTGTTATTCTGGCAATTCCAGCGACAGTATGGTTATTAGGAGATTAGGTTCTTATTTTACAAGTTGGTATTATTTATTATGCTCCTATTTTATGCCTGTCCTATATCATTAATAATTGTTCCCACCATATTGCAAAGAAAATGCTGTGACAATTTACAATTGCAGATTCTGATCCCCTAAGCTCACACTAGTAAAAATTAAAGCTACAGTTGAGACTACGTTTTTTAACATTCTAAAGTCCACACCTTTTTTTTAAGTATGCCACATTTTCATAGATTGTAACAGAGATATGTTCCAAATATCTCACTCGGCCCAGAGCGGAGTGTCTAGTAAATACTTGGGTTTTCTTTATTTCCAAGCTCTCCCTGTTTGTTTCCTAAAAGGAAGTAATTTAATAGAAATGTTATTTAGGATAATTCTGGCAAACATTCAAACTCAAATCTATTTTGAAAAACAGAGGAGAAAATGGCCCAACCACTTCAGAACACCAGAGAATGCTCTAGAGGAGTGGTAGCATATACAGTGGCTATTAAAATATAGGTAATGGTAGAAGGGAAGTTAGGAGAAGGCATTGTGGGAGTTGTGTTCAGCTGTGGAAAAATGAATTAGTGTGTTATATTTGAAAAACTTAAGGTAATTTGGTAAGGTTTAAGTTAAAATGGCTTTTTTTTTTGGTGTTGGGATAGGAATGAGGGGAATATGAAGTCACAAGTAGCGAGAGGCCTGCTTCTAATTGGTGTCATATGTCCTCCTAAGGCACTTATATTTTATTTTATAGGCAGTGGGGAGTCACTGAATATTTTTTAAAGGGGGAAGATGTGATCAGAGGTAAATTTTAGAAAGTAAGTACCATGGGGGTGGGTCGAAATGGAAAGAAACCCGAAGTAGGGAAACCAGTTGGGAATCATTTAAATGGTTGGGCAGGAGTTGACAAAAGTCTGAAGGAAGAAAGTAGCAGTGGGTGTAGAAAGTAGTGGGAAATCAAAAGGTATTTAAGGTGTAGGCTTGTCAGAATTTGGTCATTTAATGACACTAAAGTTCCTAGCTTAGCTGACTTTGCCTCTTTGACTAGGTCCTGAGATACACAGGGCAAAAGGAGGAAGAGATATTGAGAAAGATGTTAGTTATTTTCTAGGTATGTTAGATTAGTCATATATTTAAGACTCCTAGGTATGAGTATCCAATGACGATTGGGAATTTGGACCAGAATGAAGATAGGAAACCGTAACATTTAATAAAATCATATAGGTAAAGAATTTCTAGACACCAATATTTAAGGGGCAGATGAGTCGGACTATCTTGAGAAGAGAGTGAGTGAGAAGGCAGTGAAGCCCTGGGACTCAGAGAAGTCTGAGTTTTCAGAGGGAAACTGACAGAATATATTGAGTTGGAATGAGCAATTAAGAAATCATCCAAAGCAGTTTTGGAGGAGAGGTTGAGATGAAATTTCAGGAGACTGAGGACTAATGAAAAGGAGGACAAGTAGAAATTTAGCAGAGAAAATTAAAGGTTTTTAATGAAAGGAAATAAAATGGTTGAGGTAATGCGTTTTTGTTGAGGGAAACTTAAGTATTGGCCCATAAGTGAGAAGAAATTTCTTCATGCATACCCTAAGCTGTTAGCTGAAGTCAAACATTCTCCCAGAGCTAATGTTGCCATCTGCTTCTCCATTACTTAGTCTGTATCTACTGTGCTCCAGATGTCTAATTGTTGCTGAGATTTGGATGAAGACACCCAGGGCAGTGGGAATCTTCCATCCATCTTCTTCCCAGCTCAATCACTAAACCCAAGTCAGTTCCCATCAGGTTCTTTCCTTCCATCTGCCATCAACTCCTTGTTACCAAGATCTTTTTATTGCATAGTGCTTTTTTAGAGTTAGTAATATATGCCTCTTCATGCAATTTTTGGACGAATATTCTCCCAATGGTCTCCTGCAACTCACGTGTGTGTTTCTCTTCATTATATTTCCAGTGCCCAGCAGAGAGAAAATTTTGAGATCTTGGTAATATTTGTTATACCTTAGAAATCTTCTTGATGTCGTGTTTCTGTAGGCATTCCTAAAATCATCAGCATCAGAATGATTAAGTTTCTGAGGTAAGAAAGAGGCCTGAGTGACTATTAGGTAGTGACTATAATCATTGTTATCATACACATATATTTGTTGAGTGAATAAAATAAATCAGACAAGGAACAGAACTTCGAGGTGTCATACAACATGCTCAAGTTGGGGAGCTGGGATGTGTCCCCAGGCAATCTGTAGAGACAGGAACTTCTATCATGCACCACAGTCTCTTTTGCCTCAGTCAGATTTTTTTGAGGGCCTGTAAATTAAGATGAGCAGGCAGCCTGCTGATCCTTCCTGAATGGTTTGGTACCCTCCTCACGGTAATAAGTGAATTTTTGCTCTATTAGTTTCTGTGAGTGCTGGTTGTTTAAGAGCCTAGCATCTCTCTTTCTTGCTCTTTCTCTTGCCATGTGACATGCCTGCTCCCCCTTTGCCTTCTGCCATGATTGAGCAGATGCAGATACTGGTGCTATGCTTGTTGTACAGTATGCAGAACTATGAGCCAAAATAAACATCTTTTCTTTATAAATGACCCAGACTCAGGTATTCCTTTATACAACACAAAACAGACGGATACATGTAGATAATTAGGATCTTTAGAGCTTCAGCCCAAAATGAAGACTGTACTAGGAAGATGATTGTCATGATAACAATTCATAATAATAAATTGCATTGATGAGGGTTAACACAATGCTGGGCTCTATGCTAGATTACTTACATTAATTTTATCACTTAATCATCATGGCAATCCTTCAATGTAGTTACTGTTATCTTTATTTTAGAGATGAGGAAACTGAGGCTTTCAGATATTATGTAACTTGTCCGTGATTCCATAGTTAGTGGTGAAGTCAGGTTTTAAATTGAAGCAAGGAATTCCAGTGACCACGTGGCTACACTGCATTCACAATGCGGACTAGGGTAGTACTATAGTTCCTGGATTGAGAAATTTTACAGGTCACTATAATTATAAAATAAAAAAGAAGGGAGGGTAACAGAAGTAATGACAACGAACATAAATTTGCTAACTGAAGTAATGACAAGTAACATAAGTTTGCTAACTCTTTAATTTGCTGTTTACAATAATTATAATCAGTGATGCCATACTTTTTCACAAAATGTCATTTTTCCTTAAACAGGGGAAATAAGAATATCTAGAAAAGGGAATTCCTCCTAATACAGAAAATTGGCAACCTTGCTTGCATTTTACTCCAACCTATACATACATTGTCCTTATATCAATATGTTGGAGAGCTGGAATCACTGTCCCTAGGGAAGTTACTAACAGTCAGCCAACTCGAGTTCCTAGTCCAGTTTTGACAAAAGGAGCTGGTGGCCTTGGACAGGATTTAACTCCTCTGGGCTGCGTCATGTGAAAAGAAAGCACTTAGAACTGCATAAGCTCTCTGTCTTATAATCCATTAGCTATTTTTTTTAAATCTTGAGCTTTTTTTTTTTTCATGGAAACTTCATACTACAGTATAAGAAATGTTTTAAATCATTCACCCTTACCATATAAAGTTCATGATGAACTTATTTTTTAGATAAAAAAAAAGAAAATGTTTCAAATGACCCAAAACTATTACATAATAAATCATTTGGGGGAAAATTCTACACATCTAAGAAAAGCCAAACTTTGACAAAATTTCATGAGTATACATTTTTAACATATTAATAACTAAAGTATACAGTCTGATATTTGGGTCCAGGTTTATATTTTATGCAAAAACTTTCTAAACTTTCATAATAAATGCATTGATGAAGCATTTTATTAAATGTGGCACGTTTGACAACGGGCATATGCTGAGTTTGTTCATTTCTTCTTATCGCAATAGCTATGAACCTACTTTAATGTGACATACTTAACAAATTGAGCAAGTTATATTCATTTTCCAATTATGGTAGTGATATTAAATTTTCTTCTCAAATACATTTTTAAACAGTCCACTTACTAAATATAAAACAGCATTGTCGAGTTGTATAGCAATTTATAGGAAAGTATATAGGTGCTCTGGTGGATAACTCCACTTTGAGATACAAAAACATTTAAGAATTCAGAAATATCCAAGAACTTGAATTTATTAGGACCTCGTAGCAATAATTAAAAATTTCCAGCAGTAGTGAAATCTGGTGGTCAGAGGTAATGTGTCTTACAGATCTAAAATTCTAAGGCCTACTTGAATATAACACAAAGAGAAAAGACTACCAATATGTCTGTGGATGTACAAATGAATAATTCTAGTACATAAATCTAGGAAGTAATAGGGTTAATGGGCAGGGGTGGATGTTTGATTGTTCAGTTTGTTTTAGATAGAGGTGTTCCAAATGACTTTAGACCAGAGGGAAAGAAGCCTGCTGAGAAGGGGGACGGAATATGCTTGAGAAAGAAGAACTGATGAAGCAGGGTCCCAAGAGAAGAGGCAGGAGTGGGATCAAAATGATTGATAGAGGAAATGAAGGTCTCTGGGGAAAGAGAAAATTGAAGAGATAAATTGGTATAGAATGAATCCAGATGTTCAAAAAACAAATGTAATCTAGGTTACACTTTTGTGTAGGTTTTTTTTCCTGTTAAAATGTCTTTATCAGACATGGGGGTCAGATTTTCCAGTAATCACCATCACGGGTACCCACATACTACATTCCACCCATACGTAGGTATTTTTCAAATTCTCCAGAGAGAAAAAAAGATGAGTAGGCCTACGTTATACTAGATTCCATACAACAACATCAGGCTCATCAGTTTATCACGTGAGCATAGGAAGGCAGGTTGTAAGCTGGTTTAAGTGTAAAAGGAAACTAATAGGGCTTTTAGGGAAAATTCTTTCTTTATACTTCATTGCCTCAGCTGCTGTTCAAATGTTACATGCATAGAAGATAAGCACATTTCAGATACTCTAACTTGTTTCTTTTAATCTACTTTAGTGAGGTCTTTAAAGAAACATGGAAACATTACTTTTGCCTAGGGAACTTTTTTTTTTTTTTTGATAAAAGAAGTCTAAAGTCTGATTAAGTACATTCCTAAACGCCTTGATGGAGGAGAAGGCACGTTAGAAGGTTAGACTTAAGTAAAGGCACTGTGAATGAATTGACAGTCGTCCCTGTGTGTGGGGGGGGATTAGTTTCAGGATGCCCACGTGTATCAAAATCAATGCATACTCAAGTCTGGAAACTGGCCCCGCAGAATCTGAGTATAGAGAAAGTAGGCCCCTGGTATATGTGGGTTTTCCATCTTGCAAATACTGTATTCTCAATTCTGGAAACTGGCCCCGCAGAATCTGAGTGAGTATAGAGAAAGTAGGCCCCTGGTGTATGTGGGTTTTCCATCTTGCAAATACTGTATTTTCAATCTGTATTTGGTTGGAAAAAAAAATCGAGATAGATATAAGTAAGTATATCCATGCAGTTCAAACATATGTTGTTCAAGGATTGACTGTATTTGTGTGAGTTGAGGTTTTTAATTGTAAAAGCACTATTTAATCCCAACTTTTATTTCCACAATCCAGAATTCTCTCTTAAAATGTATTTATGACAGAGCCATCTGTCTCTTCCAACTGGATCTTTTAAAAAGCAGAAAACCCAAACTGTGTGGTGACTTTAAATGATAAACTTTTATTCTGAATATACTGTTTTTGCACAAGATTTAACACAACATTTTCTGGGATTATAAATATTTTATAACAGTATTATACAAATTTTTACAAAATGTTTTTATCAGGCTAGATAATTTTCACAAAAGTGTCAAGAGAACAAAATAAAAGGGAGAAAAGATCTATTGTTCACAAAAGCCAGTTGGCCTTTTGCATGAATGCACACCATTTTAATAAAAGTATTCCTAAAAGCATGATCCGACACTCATACAACACAACAAAAAAGACAGCTTTACTGGATCACATTATAAACTCAATTGGCATCTACACAAGACAGTATCCCATTAGTTTCAGTGGAATTTGAGATAACTGTGTGAACTAGAAATAAGGTAGATGAAAGATTGGTAAGAATTGTCTAATTCTCCAAAAATCTGGAATTTTTTCAACACTCGAAACATTATATTGGTTTGCTCTTTACAGAAATGTACTGTGAATATTAACATTCTGCTATGAGAAACAATGCAAGTTTAGATGAAAAAGTATTTAAAATTTTGGGCAAGTGAAATAGTCATTCCATTCTATTCTTTAAAAAAAGTAACAACATCCATTTTGTTTCACTAGGTCAGACTATACCATTAAACATTTTAACGTCTAACATGATCAATGGAATAGATTCAGAGTTTTAAATTAAGACAAAATTTAAGCTTTGTTGGTCACAGACAAAGATTTAAATGAGATTTAAAATACAAGACAGCATCAAATAAGCAAGTAACACTTGGGTTGCAAAGGTCACTTAAAAGGGATACTGCCTATTTGAACCCCATAAGGCCAGTTTTAAAGTTAATAAAAGGAATTTTATAGGAAAACTTACAAATGGCAGCAATACTGTTTTTTTTTTTTCCCAAGTTAAGCAGTAACACCTCAAGCATTAGAAACATGAAAAAAGATCATACTAAAATCTTATAGGCCCAGGACCTAAAAATCTCTTCAATCAAACTTGCTAACTATGTCATGTTAAAAACCTGTTACAAATATGGACCACGGTTGGTGTTTGTTTGGCAGTAATGCTGGTTGTTTAAATGAGGAAAATATAAAGAAATCATTAATGCAAAATTCTTTCTTGTTACTCAACACCATTGCCAAGCTTACTTGAACTCTGTTTTAGTGACTACATTAAGCCACATGAATATAACAAAAATTAGTTAAAGCAGTGTATAAACTTTTTTATTGATCTGTTGTACTGTTCAGTCGTTGGAAATCAATATTAATAACAGGCTATAATTTAAGTTCTTGTCAACATAACTCACAGAAAAATACTAAATGTAATATAATAATTTGATGGGATGAGTGTTACTGTCTTAAAAATATGCTAAAAGCATGAAGACTAATATTAGTCATGGGAACAACTTTTATTCAGCTTGTTCTTACCCAATTTGTAATTGTATTTGTGGTTGTCATATCACTTTATAGCAGAAAATAAAGGTTTATAGCAAAAGTCATGCATGTAAATATATTTTGATGGCAATAGAAATTAAATAGGATCCTGCCAAGAGATGCCAAGTTTAACCGTGATTAATACAATATTTAACCGTGATTAATACAATAACAATGTAATTGATGAAAACATGTAATCGACATTAGCCATGAAAATATATTTAATAGATTTTGAACATAATTTTAAGGTAGTTTGTTGTATGCTGGAAGCAATTCAATTGTTTTAATGTGCATTGTTTCTATACACAAACTAACGATTTTATATTTTGATACCCCCTTCCCAACACTATCATGATTTAAGATAGTCTAGCAAAAATTGAACAATAACTTTTAAATATTTAACAAACAACATGATTTAAACATTGTTACTAGAGTGAGAAGTTTTTTTCTCCACATATATTTTAAATCACTTTGGTGTTTTCTAAAATGTCAATACCAGTAATGAATGACACTACAAAATCACAACAATGCATTAGAAATGGTAACTGATGTCAACTCTTAGAACAATAGTTGGCAAAGTGATTCCATTCCCCCCCCCTTTTTATTGAAAAAAAAAAAAGAATCTTAAATAAAGAAATGTACACAAATGGTACCTAAGGTATATTGGTGGTGGGAGGGAATTACAAATGTATGCAAAGCTAAAAACAAAACAAATATTATCTTTTAAGCTATGTTAAATTATTGGTTATATCTTTGATATGTGGAGCATATTAAAGCATGCTGGATAATGTTAATAACTTTGACTTAAAAAGGATATGTAAGAAAATTTCCAGCATATACACATACCAGTAATTGGCATGTTCCAAAAAAAGAAAAACTGCATTTTATCATAAAAAATATCTACATACGTTCAGCCTTCAGTAAAATTATTAACTATTCTTAGAATTACACATTCATAGTTTTTACCCTTTCTTCAAATACTGTTTGCTCCAGAAAATAATTTTTAAAAGCATAAATAATCTGCTACCATATTAGTCTATAATGAAATATCTGATTCACTACACTAACCATTTTCACCAATGAGGCTGTATAAAAAACAACTTTTATTATTCACAATCAAGTATTCATGTGCATACATAGAGATTCAAGGTTTCCTATTTGTTCAGATTATTGTAAAACCCTTATCAACTTGCATGGAAATTTTGGTCAAACGATCATACCATTTAAAATGGAAGGGCAAAAGCAGCAGTAGCAGGAACTCTTGGATTGTATGTGCTACTATTGAAACGAACAAAGAGGAAACCTAGGATGAATCTTCATTGAGAACATATATGTACTTTTCAAAAAATAAATGTGTCAAATCTGATTTATGTACTTAAAATATCTGTACATAGGTTATCAGGCGAAAGCACGAATCTGTATAAAATTCATTAATTCTCATTTCACCATTTATCTAACCCCAATCATTCAGCATTTACATTGCACAGTATATTCAGAGTAGTTTAACAACATTTTAAAAGATGACTTAAGTGCATTTACACTGCAAGGTTCAGATTCTTACATAACAATAATATCACTCAGTTAACTTTTCAATGACTACACTCTACAGTAAGAGAAAAAAGAACTGAAAAGTTAAAATAGCAGCAGCATCATGCAAAATACCCTTGGTAAACCAAAGTTCATTTTTCACAAGAAAAACATTTCCCCCTCCCCCCGACAAGCTTTTCTTAGAGCATTTTTAAGTATCTGGCTAGCACTACATAACTGTACTGTGAACAAAAGGAACATTACATCAAAGCATTTATTAAGGGCTTGCTTACATTTATGAGGAATTATGTCACGTATTCTAATTTCTCCCTCAAGCACCTTTAGTTTAATAATTTCTTAGTTACTATTTTCAAACCATCAATTCATTACCCCATCAAAATTTAATTGGTCATCAATTGTGTTTTTTTTTTGGCAAAGAAGCCATTCTTCGTAAGGCATTTTATTCATGGCAAATTTTTCATAGAAAATTAGCCATTATTTATATTTCAACAATTTAGACCAATGTTAATTCTCTCTCTCTCTTTCTCTATATATTTCAATAATTGCTACTCAAAGCAGGAATTAATTTTCAACAGAAGAATAAGTGAAGGCAAAAATAATTTCTTTCCCCTTAGAGATTTTCTTAGTAAAATTGCAGCAAGTCAAAATTCCAGGTCAATATCAAGACATTTCCTATGATTCATAAACAATTGTATGGGGAACCCTTTCACATGTAATCACCAACAATGCAACAACAAACTCCCAAGTTTTCCAATAGAGGACACGTATAGGATTTTGCTTTGATGTTACACATAGATGATGCAGCATTCACACACGTTTAAGGATCTGACACCCTGACATGCAGCCAGTGGGTGCCTTAGGAGTCTGCGCCTTAGTGTTATGCCATGGTACAGGCCCAGCTAATGTTTGTCTGATTTTATAGCTGACCCTACGTTAATGTAATTGAGGGCAGGGCTCATGTTTTGGCAGGGTCTGGAGTTTAATTATGCAGATTTGGCTTTTAGAAGGTCATAACAGGCGGTGTGTGCTGCCAGATACCAGCCAAAGTAGTAGAAACTGGATTCCAATGATATACCACAGGGAGGGATTTAATCCAGAAACACCACCACAGTCAGTATAATCCTCCTGTTGTTAAAAAAAAAAAAAAAGAAAAAGAAAACTCTAAAAATCTTGAAAAATATTTAGTAACACACCTTTTAGAGTAATCCATATTTAGTTCACTTTCTGAACTTACCTTATAAAACTGCTTTAATTGAAATCCAAATAAATTACTTTCTCCTAGATTTTATCATTGAGGAATTTTGGATAAAGCAATTTCCCTAGCATCATTTGAGAAATGCTTTAAATTTTTAGTTGTAGATTTTGATGATTATGAAAGAAAATAATAAATGCTGTTTGAATAATATACAAATTTTAAAGAAAAAGCTTTCATAGTATCAAAAATCCTATATATTTATAAATACAAGAAATAAATGTAAAATTTAACAGTAGGTTTTATAATTCCCAAGAATTATGATTTTAGCAACTATGCTCCATATAGAAAAGTTGGGGACTGGTAAAATAAATACATTTCCATTTCTCATATTTCTTATACAATTTATAAGGTTCAACATAGAGTGCAATCATAGCATCTGGACCTTCATCAAGAATTAAAGTAAAATGAAGAATAATGTATTTGAACCATTGATTCAAATACATTATTTGGACACATATAGGATTTTGCTTTGAAAATATATATCCAAGATAAAGAGCTAAGCTAGTAAGAGATTTGCCTTGAGACAACCAAGAAATATGAGAATGAATATACTCACATTAACTCCCCACAGTCTAGCGGTAGCTCATTTAGTTCCCTCTTAATGCAAAAGTATCTTTTATTCCTAGGTTCTATATTTGATAACATTTTCCACATCCTTTAATTCCTTTTAACTTAGTGAATTTCATTTTTAAAAACCTCATATTATTATTTTTAAATTTTATTTCAATAGATTTTGGGGAACAGGTGGTTTTGGTTACATGGATAATTCTTTAGTGGTGATTTCTGAGATTTTGGTGCACCTGTCACCCAAGCAGTGTACAATGTACGTAGTATTTTATCCCTTACCCCCATTCCTCCCGAGTCCTCAAAGTCCATTATATCATTCTTACGCCTCTGCATCCTCATAGCTTAGCTCCCACTTAGAAGTGAGAACATACATACAATATTTGGTTTTCCACTCATGAGTTACTTCACTTAGAAAAATGGTCTCCAACTCCATCTAGGTTGCTGCAAATGCCATTATTTCATTCCTTTTTATGGGTGAGGTGCATTCCATGTTGTATATATACCACATTTCCTTTACTCATTGGTTGATGGACATTTAGGTTGGTTCCACATTTTTGCAATTTTGAATTGTGCTGCTATAAACATGCATGTGCAAGTGTCTTTTTCATAAAATGACTTGTTTTCCTCAGGGTAGATACACAGCAGTGGGACTGCTGGATCAAATGGTAGTTCTACTTTTCGTTCTTTAAGGAATCACCATACTGTCTTCCATGCTGGTTGTATTAGCTTATATTCCCACCAGCAGTATACAAAGTGGTGTTTTTTTTTTGTTTTGTTTTTTTACCGCATCCATTATTTTTTTATTATGGCCATTCGTGCAGGAGTAAGGTGGTATCACATTGTGGTTTTAACATGCATTTCCCTGATAATTAGTGATGTTGAGCAATTTTTCATACGCTTTGGCCATTTGTATATCATTTTTTGAGAGTTGTCTATTCATGTTTTTTTGCCCACTTTCTGATGGGATTATTTGAAAGACCATATATTTAAACATCTTTAAAGAATTTGCTAATCCAAGGTAGATGTTCTAAGAATCGAAATAATAGGTTGAATAATTTTCTTTCAGGATAATTTTACAAAGATTCTAAGCTCCCAAAGAATAAGAACGTTGGCTCTTTTTGTTCACCAGGATTTAATACAGTGCTGCCACATAGTAAATAAAATTATTTCCTTATTGTATTTTAAGGCAGCAGAACTATTTTGTTAAGAAGAAAGAGGCCGGGCGCGGTGGCTCACGCTTGTAATCCTAGCACTTTGGGAGGCCGAGGCGGGCGGATCACGAGGTCAGGAGATCGAGACCACGGTGAAACCCCGTCTCTACTAAAAAATACAAAAAATTAGCCGGGCGTGGTGGCGGGCGCCTGTAGTCCCAGCTACTCGGAGAGGCTGAGGCAGGAGAATGGCGTGAACCCGGGAAGCGGAGCTTGCAGTGAGCCGAGATCGCGCCACTGCACTCCAGCCTGGGTGACAGAGCGAGACTCCGTCTCAAAAAAAAAAAAAAAAAAAAGAGAAAGCTGAGAGAAAAGAATCTATGAAAAAAAATTTGGTTTCAATCAATTTACATCCCAAATCTAAATAGAATCATAAAATAATCAATTCTTAGTCTTTATCCTATTTGACCTTTCAGAAGCATTTGACAAATATATGACATCATCTCCTTGAAATACGTTCTCATGTGTCTGGCTAATGCACTCTTCTGGTTTTTCTTGAAACTTGTTTGTGTATCTCTCCTTGGCTTGACCTCCTTTCTTTCTTGCTCTCTAAAATGTTAGACTTTTCCAGGTGTTACTTCTCTCTCCTTTCTTCTTCCTTTACACTTTGTTCCTAGATGATCTAATCCCCAGTCCTATGGCTTTAATTTCATCTATTTCCTAATAACTCACTCTTTTATATGTTCAATCCTGTATTCTCCTCTGGTCTCTGCATTCATTGATCTCTACTTTCTCCTCTTGTATGTCTCATAGGGATTTCAAACTTGACTTGCCCCTAATATAATTCTTCTGGTATCAGTAAATAGCACTTTTAGAGTAGTAGATAAGGCCAAAGACTACAAGTCTCACTCTGTTACTCAGGCTGGAGTGCAATGGCATGATCTTGACCTCCTTGGGCTCAGGAGATCCTCCCACCTCAGCCTCCTGAGTAGCTGGGACTATAGGTGTGCACCACCACACCTGTCTAATTTTTTATATTTTTTGCAGAGTGGGGGTTTCAGCTGGGAATCCATCCTCTAACTCTAGCTTCAAAATACATCCCCAAACTTACTGCTTGTCACTACTGCAGGTCCAAGTCACCATTACTTCCTGCTTCCACTTTTGCAAAAGCTGCCTCACTTGTCCCATGGCTTCTACTCTGCCCTTTTACAAACGCTTCTCCAAAAAGCAGTCTTCTTAACACCACACATTCTTTCACTCCCTGCTCGACATTTCTCATCATTCTGAGAGCAAAATCTACATTCTTTATTAAGGTCTGCAAAGCCTTATGAGGTCTGGAGCCTGGCTGTCTCATCTTCCCACCTTCTCCTCTCCCGCCTACTCACTCTGCTTCAATAACACTGGCTTTCTCTGCAACAGGCCAAGCTGTTTACTGCCTTTGCGTTTGTTCTTTTTGTTCAGATGCTTTTCTCTCCAGGTAGGGTAAACAGATAAAAAACAGGGTGCCAGTAATAACTGAATATCAGATTTAAAATAAAACAAATACTTTATATAAATGTATTTCATACACAGAAGAGTGGCTAGATACATAGCAACGATTTGATAAATGAATAGTAGGTACTCAATAAAGCAGCACACATTGACTGGTTAGAAACACTATGAGGTATTAACTTAAAGAAGTCATTGTCACTTAACCAGGAGTACTCCCCAGTTATGATTGTTAATTTGAATAAAAATTACCACAAAACAAGACCCATTTGTGTATTAAGAATATAGTTTGTCATCTTTATACTCTACAAATGTGTTATGGAAAGAAAAATATTCTCTTTGGCCCTTATTTCAGTGTTTTTATTTTTATATTTTTTTTTTGTTTCATTTCCTCTGTGTGATGATGAGATATGTCTGTTTCTATTTGGGAGGTGGTAGTTTAGATAAGTTATTTGGGCTCCCTGTGGTCTGCATGTCAATTCACACTGAAAAATGTGCCTTTTAAGTTTCCTGATCATGTCTTCCCACGCATTTTGCATGGTGCAACTCCATGTAATGTATTTCATAGAATCATTTCAAGTCTTATTATGGGATACATTCTAAATCACAAATGCACTGATGTAGGAGCAACTCAGCATTATCTCTGTCCTATAGAGACTGAAATCCCACTGACACCATGACCAGATATAGTAAATCGGTCTGATTTTTAAACGATTATTTAAGTAGAAAATAACAGATTGGTACTTTCAGTTTAGAACATTAAAATGGAAAAAGAATGCAGTGCCAATATTATACATAAATTTATTTTAAAATGTGATAAAACTAATTTTATTAGACTTATAGGGGAACCTCTCTTAAAAGATTGTGTTATTAAAGATATCAACTGAGAATTCTTTATTCCTTTCTTTCTCATTACTCTTTAAAAAATCTAAACCATAGTAAAATTCATATGGTTTTTGCCCCAAAGTTTTCTTTATACAGCATGCGTTACCAGTGGCTAAAATCTTTGGAAGTTACTGTTGCTAAACTCTTACTCTGCCTTTCTTTCCCCATTCAGAACCTGAGACAATTAATTGCATACAGTACAAGCTTAATAATTTTTAATTTATTAAAGAAAATGTTCTGGTCATTTGGCTAAAAGGTTTTTAATCTTTTTTTCTGAATTATAGCCATCATTTAATTTCCTTCAAAATGCCCATCGCTGGTGAAGACAGCCATCACATCATGGACTAACTTTTGAATTCAGGTAAGTCTGTACTAAAGTTACCACCAGCAACTTTGAAGAAAATCTATATTTAAAAATTTTTAGGCATGTAGATACTGCATAATAATAGGAATAATGCCCCTAGCAAATAATTTGTTCTCCTACATGTCACCTTAACACTCTTACACATTAACTCGTGAGATAGGCAGTATATTTATTCAACTCTTTAAACGTAGACAGATTATGTACCCAATAATATGCTTTATAAATTGGGTTTGCATAAAATAATAAATTTCTCAGTGGACAGAATTGGCTTGCTTTACTTCTTTGATTAATAAATGTTAGCTTTTTCATTTGCTTTTGTACTTGAGTCTTCATAAAGCTTGTTATCAAAAAGTCTTGTTTGAACACTTGAGTTCTGATGAAGTCCTCATGGTATGGAGCTTCACAACTGTTTATGTATAATCTATATCCTTCTGGACTCTACAGGGTATAAGGGCCCCTTGGTAGGCTTTGGAGATTACACTACCATTCTACCTGGCTTGTGAGCAGAACCTAATCCAACAGAAATTGCTAGTTTTAGCCAGACTATATTGGAGCATAGACCATAACCTTTATGGTCCTTAATGTGGGAAACAACTGCCAACTAACATTTCAGTATTTTTTGTAAGGATTTTTTTCAACTTAATTGTTTCAGAGAAAATAATACTTCCTTTGATATCATTATATCAACATTCAAATAGCACTAAGTGGATTCACTGTTCTATACTGATAACTGTGTTTTTAAATACTGAAAGCATATCTTGTTAATGTAAAATATACATCATCGATGTTGTGTATTATATAAAGGAATCTCAAATGTTTTCTTTTGAAGGATATAGATTATACTTCCACAATTATGAAGCTCCATACCATGAGGACTTCATCAAAACTCAAGTGTTCAAGAGTTTTTGATACAAGCTTTATGAAGACTTAAGTCACACACACAAGTACAAAAGATTAGCAAATGAAAAAGCTAACATTTATTAATCAAAGAAGTAAAGCAAGTCAATCATTGTCCATTGAGAAATAATTTTATGCAAACACAATTTATAACGCATATTATCTGGTACATAAATATCCTAGTTGAGTCCATGGTGATATATAATTATTGCCATGATAGGTTTATAATTATGGTTCAAAGGAAGTATCTTAATAGGAAAATGTTATTTTGGTGGGAGGGGGGGTCCTTAGGTTAAAACAATTTTTAATTCACTGTTGATATATATATATATATATATATATATATATATATATATATACACACACACACACACACACACATATATTTTGGAAATGGAGTCTAGCTCTGTGATCTAGGCTGGAGTGCAGTGGCATGATCTCAGCTCACTGCAACTTCCTCCACCTCCTAGGCTCAAGCAATTCTCCAGCCTCTAGCATAGCTGGGACCACCATGCCCGGCTAATTTTTGTATTTTAGTAGAGATGGGGTTTCACCAGGTTGCCCAGGCTGGTCTCGAACTCCTGACCTCAGGTGATGCACCCACCTCGGTTTCCCAAAGTGCTGGGATTATAGGCTTGAACCACTGCGCCCAGCCATTGCTATAGGTTTTTAAGAGAAAGGTAAAAAGAGAGCTGGCCTACTCAAGAGCAATACTTAGATATTTTTTAGTGTAATTGATAACCTATAAATCTTACCTAAAAATTCTATGATTGACAGAAGTAAGCTTTTGAATCAAAAGGGAAAATAAGCACAATTATAGAAACATAATTTGATTACACTTTTCTTGTGTAATGGCTGACTACCTATGAACTTTAAGGAATCAATAATATTTCAAATAGTTGCCTATATATCAATCAATTCTATATATCAATTTTTAAAATATGTATATGAAGATATTAAAGCAACGTTTCCTTACTTCGGAGTCTTTTGCCATGAAAACCATTCTTTTATTATCCCAGAAGACTTGTGGTTATTTTCTGAGACTCCCTCTGCTATTCTACTCCCCACCCTCTATCACCCCTGCCTGTGAATTCACTCCATTCATAGTAACGGCCACATCTCCATCTAGTGGCTTCCTAATCAATGACTACCTGGAAACCAATGACAAACAACAAAAGTGTGTGCTCTAGTAACACAATCATGATGATTCCAGAGCATTAGAAAAGAAATTGCAAAACAGTAAATGCAAATCCAAGCCCCAAAACATCTCTTTAGTAGTATTGAATATAGAACTCAGAAATTTCTTAAAAGGTTAATTAATAATTTTGGGCTAGATAATATAATAAAATAAAATGAACTTAGAAACTGGAAGCACTTATTCTAAAATATTTCAATAAGAATATTTTGAGAGTAAAAATCTAAAGTTATTTAAGTCAGATTTATTTTAAAAAGTAGAAAAATCTGAAAGGGATTGAAAGAGTGCATTAAATTTGTGTTGGCATCTTTTGTAAATAAATAGAGATAACCACCTCTAAAAATTGTCATTAGGTAGTTCTCATAAAATACCATGAAGCATGTATATCTGTCTCTGCAATGACAATGATTTTTACATAAATATCGAATATGTTTCATTTAGGATTAGACATTTACATGCCATTTGAAATCAGCTATTTACAAAACAACAACATTGGTCCTGAGATTTTAATAACCTGGTTTCAGGAACATTAATATTGCAGATTTAGGAATATGGGTGATTTTCTACAATTTCAAGCCAAAAACAAAGGAAAATTAGAGAAAGTGACTGACCATCCACACCACATGAAAACTTGCAGTAAAATGAAGATAGGAGCTGACATCATGGTACAGGCACGACTCGTTGTGCATTTAAGTTGATCCTATTAATAACGGGCAAAGTAGCAAGTATAGGAAAAGGAAAGAAAACACAGAAAAGAAGACATACAAGATGAGATTTCATGCAATTTGCTGGCAGTTAACGTGAGTCTCCATCCAGAGCAGATTCACAGTGACCATTGCAAATAAGCATTACCAAAATAACTCCACTGCTAAAGAAACACAAGATATTATGAGCACACCAAGCTACTGAGCAACAGTTGTACTTTCACACACAACCCATTTATGGGAGCTTCAATTGCTGAACATTTTTGTCTTAATCAAATCTTTTTAATGCCTTGATCATAAGATATAGCCTCCTAGAATAATATTTTGGGCAATAGGGTTTTTATGTCATTTTTCAAGTTCATCTGAATTTAATATTCGTACTGTCAAAAAACTGGTGACGAATAGTAGTTGATGAGCGAAGTTTCTCTAATGAGTGACATGATCCTTGGCCCTTCATAAAACATTCTTTGGGAAATTTTACATGGGCAACCTGCTGAAGATGTAGTAGACAGAATAACAGGAGTCCGCCTATCTGGACTTTATATATTTTAAAAAAGAAAACTCTTAGTTGCAATGTTGAATTACTCTCCCTAGCGAGGATCAATAATCCCTCACAGAGATAACTGGGATTGACTGGCTAATACATCTTGCATTTTTAGTCCCCATCACTGATTTCATTACTTCTTTGCTCTATTTTTAATTTATATTATCTAATTGCATAATATTATCTGTGAAAATGTTTTGTCCTTTCTGGGACAACTGCAGCCATGTATTTGAGTAGGTAAACCTAAATAACTCAAACAATTTATGAGATAATGCTTTACAAGTTTGGATGCTCATTGGTGTGTGCAAGCCACTTCATGCAGTGGCACACGTTGAAGAATCAGAATTGGGAAGTATTGTATTTAAAATTAGTTAAAAAGAGGTAGACAGAGATTTTTATGTAGACTTCATCTTTGAGAATAGATTAATATTTCTTAAGAATTTTAAAAGCATAAAGCTAATGTAGTACATACTGATGACGTATTACCTACCTTGTATATAATCAATACACAGTAAGTCAGAATAGTATTTATTAGGGAAAGATAGCTGAACTATAGGAAAAGTAGTAAGCCATCTTTAGGTGACATATATTAAATATGATTTGTAATATTTTATCAAACCCTATGTAATTGACCTGATCTAATTTCAAACACTAGAAAAAGAAATTAGTACAATTAAAGGAAATAATACAAGTCTAATATGTGATAGAATCAGAAACCATCCAAAAGAAACTAGAACTCTATAATAATAAGACAATGGCTGTATAACAGGTTTTTCAATTCACTGAAGACAAATATAACTAACAAAAATATAATAAAATTAACTTTTATATCTTCAGGATTGGAATATAAATGGAGGCAACAAATTTAACATTTACTGTGAGTTAAATTGATTGCAATTGTGTTTGAAAGCACAATTTCTGTGGGAAGGACATATAAAAGAAGCAACTGTTTATGCTAACCATGAAAACGACTGAAATGAAAAAAATCTACCAGCAAGTATGTCATGTTAATGAGAAAAACTATGGTTAAGACATCATGTTTGAGTTAAAATTGCAATCTGTCTCCTTGAATTCTTACGGACTGTGACCATTAATTTATAGTATTTTAATCCAGTAGAAGTGTGATCTTACCAAGACATTGTTATCAAAGCAGACATCAGGCCCTTTTCGGTATCTGGGTTGCTTAACCATGTCACAAGGATTTGGACCATCAGCTAAAAAGAGACTTGTTAAGGAGTCTAATGTTGTTTTTTTCACATGATTAAACATAGATACAATGCAATGTATTTCCCAAAACATGTAAGAGATAACTTATATATCATTACTCTCATCTGACACAATTCAAGTACCTAGGAATTTAAAGAACTAAATTGTGAATTATCCTTTTCTGGGGCATGTGTAGCATAATTATTCTTGACATTCCAACCAAATTTTGAGTGAGGAATCAATTCTGCCTTTGCAAGGTGATCAGAGTAGTCTAATAGTTTTCTCTTTGTGAGCATAAACAATGTGACAAGATTCAAAATGCATTAAGATGGTTTTCCTTTCCGGATAGCTCTGATGTCAAAGGATACAAGTCTGCTCCGCCTGTATGAGCAGTCGTGTGTCACATGGACATGTCCCTTTGCTCTCAACCATTATGAATATTAAGTTGGTGTTCATAAGCTTTTCTCCATGAAAGATTCTGCAAAATAAATATGGTATCACAGAAAATGAGTATCTTTTCCAAAACAAATAGAAATCTTTCAGAATCTTACACATTAAAGAGAAAATATGACATTTGAAACATAAACCATTCCCAGCACAATAGCAGTATGATTTTAGAAGAAAAAAATGTTTCATTTATTAGCGTGAACGTATTACCTACGTCAAATGAATAAAAAAATTGCAATTTATGTTTTATGTGTGACCATTTTAAAGTACTAGTCCTCATTGCAAAATAAGCACTATTTAGTTGTTGATGCACATAGAAAAAAGTTTTTCTTTACACATACAAAGAATTGTGATACTTATGCCAAAGTTGCCTTATTTTGCAGATAACACAACAGGGAATACAAAAATGTCTAGGCATCTTGCCCAACCTAAGGGCAGAGAAAAGTCTGGAACAGTGCTATTAAGCAAACTTTCTGTGAAGATGGAAAAGTTGTTTGCACTGTCCAATATGGTAAATACTAGCCATTCAAGGGTATTGGGCACTTAAAATGTGACAAGTGTGACAGGCACAAAATTTTAATTCTAATTAATTTAGCTGTAATTGAAATTTCAATAGCCACCTATGGGTGGTAACTACTGCATTGGACAACACAGACATGGACAGAATCAAGGGTTTTGAATTCCATCCCCCGTTTTGTCCACACCTTAAGCTGCTCTTACTTTAGTAACCAACATAAAAAATTTAAATATATCACTAAAAAAGTAATTTCTTTATCATTATACATTTTGCAGAAAACCCTGTTAAGCTTTGATTTCCATAAAGCAAATCAAAAGGAAAGTATGATTCAATTTAATGTCTTGGTTATATTGACCTTCACTTTACAATTTAACTTACTTCTTTAAGCACACATTGCTCTTGCTGGATGTCAATTAATAAAAGGCCAATGACTGTGAAACTCTGATGTATCCAATAAACATGCCACAATCCCATTTCCTGAAGTCCATAGCCTGATATGCTAATCTCCTCTAAACAAGATAGTCTGCTTTTTTGTGAGTTCATGCTTGACTCCTCCTTCCCTTTCCTCTCCTTTTTATATACTCTACCTCCTCCTTGGACATAAAGGATTGCTAAAGAAAGAAAGAAAACATACTCACCACGTCTACTAAAAATTCATGATAGGTTGCTTAGCCCCTCTTGCAAAATTTTTTTTTTTTTAACTATTCTGGCACTTTCATAATCTCAGATTACCTCAACTCCTCCTATTTCTTCTTCCACTATGGTAACATTTCTTCTAGAATAATCTGCCCTCCACCTCTAAAAACAAAGTGTCTCTACTCTGTGCTTTGTAAGCTGTGACTTGCTGCTCTCTTCTCAGGAATCCTGTCACATTAATTGTTACTTTCCCCTCAAAATCCCCATCTCGCCTTTCTCCTCTGTCCTCATTACAACAAAATTAAATTCTCCATCTCTTTTTAAAAGATATTTTATGGATACTGACTGACATTAACCATGACCTAAAAAAACTGTATTTTTTTTTTCCCAGTTCCTTCAAATTCAAATAAAGACCACATTCAGTTCTTCAAGTCAGAGAAGACTAGAAGTAAAAACAAAACAAAACAAGACTTTTTTTTGTAAATCTGTTCAGTTACCATGTAGAAAAATAAATAATATTTGGCTTAGAATTATTTAGAATTACTAATATATTTAATAACTTTATATTAGAAATTTTTAATATGGGTTATTTTAGGAAAAACAGTTAAAATATAATCAAATTTCTCTATGTTCTGCCTAAAGAGAAAGGAATTATCTTGATCATGTAATTATTATTATAGTTGAAGAAATAACAGCTTATCAAAGTTAGAATTTTAAAAATTATAAATTTTAAAAGCTTACAGAGAAACTAAAGATCTCTGACATTTTCAACTTAAAAAAGTTACATCTCTGACTCCAACACAATTTTCAGTTTTTTTCTGTAATGATTATAACAGTATATACAACTTCTTAATGAAATAGGACTACTCCAGAAATAAATTACCTGGAACAGTTTCCACAGTCTAATACACCGCTGAATGATTTACTATCGTTATCGAAGAAATACTGGGTTTGTTCAGTGATGCAGCTCTGCTTGGACAGGGAGGCCGTGAAGTCATCATCTTCCATCTCAACTGGGGTGGGGGTGGGGGGGCGGGGTGAAAACAAAGAACACCATTAGGAGGGGCCTCTGTAGTCACTTCCCTGGAGTCTTCACTTCTCACAGAGCAAAATAAACGTGTAAGACCAGGACGCCTCGACTGGCTTCTTTACTGCTGTGTAATATCGTGGCAGCCCATAATAGATGCCTGATATCAATAGAATAAATGAATTCAAATACAAGATGGCTATGAGATCAAGCCAGTGTGACCTAGGTAATTTCTAAAACATTAGGAAAGGTTGGACAAAAAGTTTCTAGCTCTAAAATTATGAGATGCGTGACCTGTTTTCTCTTTCTCACACAAATATTCTCTGAATTTGTTGAACTTCAAGCACATCCCAAAAGAAAATTTTTATTGTTATGGCAATGACAAGGTCTGAGCATTTACATACCTGCCTCAAGGAGTCGTGGAAAGGTCAAACTCAAGAGAAACTGCTGTAGAATAGACCTGAATTTTTCAAATAAAAAAAAAAATAAAAATCTGGGGAAAAAATGTGTTTTTACATGTACACATACACATAAATACTGTTTATCTTTTCGGGAAGGAAAGTCTTGGAGTTTTTTATTTAATTATTTTTAAAATTATGTAACACATTGTAACCTTTTTGTAATGTGTAAAAGAAGTCATGAAATCAGAAGTGTTCAGATCTTGTTCAGGATCAAGTGGGACACAATGTGTGAAGAAACCTAACAGGCAATGTTATCAAACAGAAGTGTTCGCTCTAAGAGGGAGAATGTCTGTTTCAGCGCGTAGGTTTTCACATTCATTATGCCTCCTTACTTTAGCTTTTAAAACCATTTGTTTTTTGGGTTCCCCCCGCCCCCAAACAAAGAAACGACGCTGTTTATACCATGGGTTTGAATTTGTTAACTATTTACTTTGTAATATAGAATATATTTGTAAATATGTAATGTAACTTTCATGAAACAAAATATACATATTATATAGAGAGATACAGCACATTTCAGTTTTACAGTAACTGACAACTGAGCCAAATTTCTAGAACTGAATTTAGTTTAAAAAAAGTGGGGGTGGGAGGGGATATAGGATAAAGACAAGTATTTCAAGGTCATGATGAAATTTTAAAAGCTTACTGAAATTAATATATAAAATCACATCAGAAAATACCATTTTTCAGAATAAAACAGAATTTTCTAAATCTTTTAAAAACTCAATTTTAAAATCTTAAAATCTTCTTTGCTGCTTTAATGATATAATCACTTAATTTTAGCTGGGCAAACCTCAACATCAAATGAATATTGTACATTAACCTACATGGAATAGGGCTAACAATACAGTGTGATGATACAAAAAAAAAAAAAGATTAGAAGGGAGAGAGGGAAGAGGGAGATCTTGGATCCCAGACGTAACAGGAGGTTTAGTTACAACTAAACAATGAGAAATGTGATCTTCCAGACTTTCCACAGTGCCACAACTGACCATTTGAATGTCTTATTTTCACAGGTTGTAGGGTCTACGGGTGGGGGTTGGGGGAGGTTTGGAAGGTAGCATCAGTGAAAAGAAATAATTAGATCCGTTTCAGCAACCTGATGCCCCTAAAACAATACTAGTCCTTGTATCAACAGTAAAGAGGTAGAAGGTTGCCATCATGCCATGAATTTGACGCATGTAGACATCCAACTGGGATATTAAAGACAAATTGTAACTTCTTACAGATGAATACACCTAAAAGAAATTAGTCTAATGTTTTTATCAATAATACAAATGAAAAGAGTTTCAATAGATGAGGAAAGAAGATTCTAAAGAGGCGGAAGTTTACATCCGCATAACATTGTTTTCATATGAGAAACTGAATGATGGTAACTTTATAGTGTTCACTTAGGAAAAACTATAACTATTACCAATAGGTGATGTAGAGAATGAAAAAAACTTAACTCCCTTAATACAAATTTGAATGTCCCCTAAATCCATGTTTTCATCAGATGCTTTTCTATTTTACAACTACTTTCTCTCATTACCAATAAAACTAAAATTTTGACTTACCAGGCAGCAGCAGTGGCCCACCAGCCAATTTGTAATATGTCTGCTATTGATGGCTATAAAATAAAATAATAAGGTCATTTCAGTAGTCTACTTGATACTGAGGACACTTGAGTATCCCCTTGAGAAGAATTGATTAGACTGCGGATATTACTGACCACATATGCTGAGCGATGTCCTGCTCCTTGTTTTGGTGCAGCACCGGGCTCACATACTGACTGATAATCATAAGATTTGTTAAAAGCATAAACTGATATATTAACCAGGTGTCTCATCAAGCTGGGATCAATCTCTCCAAAAAATCTTCCAATCTGGTGAAGAAAAAAATCATAAAGCAACGTGTACTTAAAAATGTAAGCCAAAAATGAACACGGGAATCACCACTACAGTGAAAAGAAATAATACAGAGAAACTGAACTACAGCTGAGGAGCTTAAAAACAAAAGCAAATGAGAAACGTGTATATGACACTGTGAACAAACTAAAATGACAGTAAGTGTTCTCATTACTCAGTGGGGCTGTGTCATATTTTATTTGTGGAAAGAACGGACACACATTACTAAGCATTAAATCACAATCAAATGCTTCCCAGATAAATAAAACAAGGGTGGGGAATGGAGAGGTGTAAGTCAAAGGGTACAAAGAAGCAGTTATGTAGAATGCATAAGCCTAGAGATTCAACATACAACAGAGGACTGTAGTTAATAATATTGTATTGTCTACCAGAAATTTGATGAGAGTAGATTTTAAGTCTTCTTACCATACCGCAAAAAAGGTTAACAACCTGAGATAATGGATATGTTAATTGGCTTGACGTAGTAGTAATCACTTAACTATGCAAATCAAAACATTTTGTTGTACACCTTAAACATATACAATAAAAAAAAGATCAAATGCCTCCCTGGGGAATGGAAAAGTAGCATAAGTGAGAGAGCAGGCTGGCCTAGAAAAAGAACTTGTAGGGACTGTGATGAACTGGAACAAGTCCCATCTAAAGGGGCAATCATGAGTTAATCAGCTCCACCCCATAAATACTGTCATCCAGAAAAAAAAAAGCCCAGGGTTGAGATATCTTTTGCTTTGTTTTTTTAAAAAAGAGAAGCCAGGAATGCAGATTCAGAAGTGAAATTAGTTGGCATCTAATTCAAATTTGTTAAAAATAGCCTGTGTGCTGCTAATTTGCAGATTTGAGACTAGAAATCACATCAGTTTTAACCAGCTATATATTAAATTAGATATCATCAACTGACAAATTCTGAAGTGAAAGTTTTCTAAATATCTGAAAGATTAAAAAGTTCATATCATGCTAAAATCCTTAACTGTATGTTTTAATGATACCAGTACTAAAATGTAAAATCAAATAACATAAAAACTAGACTTAGCATGCATTTCTTAATGGTTTACATAATATTAAGCTTTTTACAAATTATTTCATGACAGAAATAAAACAACTCATCGATTTCTAAAACGCTGAAAGAGGTTTTGTATTGTTGATCCGGGAAACACACTTTGGAAAGCCTAATTCCCTCTTATTTCAGGTACATACCTGATTAGTATAATCATCATGATTTGCCATCAGAAGAAACCCACCGTCATCCAGAATCACACAATCCATTACCTATCAAAATAAAGTGAATAGTTAACACATTTTTAGAAAGGTTAGGAGGCTGCATTGTCTTTACCCCATTACATGTACATGATTAGAGCAATAAAAATAGAAAATTTTAAATGCCTATCTTCTCTTGAATGTATATGTTCATTAAATTCTGGTGAAATAAAGGCATGCATAGATTTATATCAAACCATCAGGCTTGATAATCCAACACCAACCATCCACTTGAGACTGTCAATTCAGTCTGAACAAATCATAAGAGCAAATTAAAAATAATCTTTTTACCATTTCCGGGTCATCTAAATGATCCAGAAAACTGGATAGAGACAATTATTTAATAATGAATAACTGATTTAAACACATACTTAGGATTTTGACAAAAAGATATTTTTAAAAATATCATTTTAGTTATCCTGCTTCACAGACTTAAAACACATCAGTACTATAAGACTATTTATAATTATTTCATATTTTTAGATTAAAAATATGTAGTTGGATAATTGGAGATTTAAAAGCAAAATGCAAAACAAAAAATGTCCATGGTTAAGAAAATACTTACTTCACCCTGAAACACAGGATAAATTCCCACCTAGTTTAAATCATGTTTTAATGTATGAAAATCAATATAATAATTTGTATTGAATAAAAATCACAAATAAAAACACTGTTTTCAAAGTTGAGGATGTAATGCATTGCATTTTCCTAATGTGGAAGCAGTTTATTACTAAAATATGTGCTCTTAAAACAGCTACTGCATAGTCTATGTGAAATAGATAAGTTACAAAAATCATTAAAATTATTGGCTCAATTTCACAGGAGTAGGAGTGATAAAGACAATATGAACGCCCTGCTTCCCTTGGAGATATACAGACACACAAAAGAGGACTGGAAGAAAATACTGTTTCATCATTGTTATTCAATTTTTAGAATTATTTATCTAGTATCATTCTTAGAGCATCTTCAACTTTTGAACAAAGTTCACATTTCCTTTTTCAATTTCTCAAACAGAAGTGAAAGTAATACAAGACACCTTAAAACTCAATCCATGTAACTAGAACTTTATAATAAACTAATACTTCTGGGTTTAGTTAAAACATTTTTCCTATAACCATATAATACAGTGTGAACAAATTTAGAGAAAGTGTGATAGGTGAGAGAAAACTACATCGATAACCAATAGGGTTGCTTTGGTTAGAAACTTCCTATCCAGAAATAGAGCTAAAGATAAATATGTACAAAAGAATGTAACACAGTTGAGACCGAAGAGAACCATCATATTGACATGACAATTTTTTTACCTTCCAAGGATATATACATATTTTTAAAAATTCAAGCATTTCACGTTCAAAATCAAAAGCATATAAATTCAAATGAATATATTATTTTACATATCCATATAATTTTTTAGCCTTTGATTAAAAATTCCTGCATATTTTTTCATCATTATAGTCTTAGCAAGAGTAACACAAGGAAATACTGTACTCAAAAGTGATTTTAGATAGTTTTCTTACATCACTGTTTCTTTTGCAGTCACAAACTGGACCAGCACACTGAAAGACAAAAATGCCATTATCACCTCACTTTTAAAAGTTGGATTTTAATTATATTATTACCATGTTATAATTAGAAATTCTGGAGTAATTTATCCAATAGAAAAATAAGATTAAACAGTCCAGTCTATAAGAAACGAAAGTTTTATCTTATTAGAAAATGTCAATCAATATATAAACTAGCATTGCATGTTATAACCTTGAAATACTTTTATTAAATATTGACTAATTTAAACAAAAAAAGCTTTGAAAAAAATAGGAATTCACAATTCTACTTCAGTGTAGTGGTACTGAGAACGTATTTGCCACTGTATAAGGACCTTATATTTTTTTCTATTGAATTTTGAAAACATTAAACATAGCATAAGAATTTTTAAAAAATATCTCACCGGATCTCTGATTGAGGTTTTGGTGAAATTCTCTATCCAGGAATTTACATCAATTTTAATTCCAACAACTGAAAAATTAATTTGAATTAATTCAAAGGTATAATTAGATGTAATACAACTTTTACAATATGACAGTTAATTATTTTGATGGCAAGTATCAGACTATAGTTTATTACAGAAGTTTTAGTTTTGTGTTCTTCATTAAGCAATAATGCTAATAGCTCTTAAACTATCACATAAATTGGAACTTATATTCACAAAAGAGTGTATTCATTAGCCACTACCTGACCAATTAACTAATACAATAAGCTAAATAAAAAACAGTAGCGTCAGGAGAGCCTCATAAACTTGAGGTCATTCAAATTGTATATTTTAAGAGGTTTCCCTAACCCCACCAGTGCTTGCAGTAGGTGCTTAACAAATCTTTGCTGAAAGAGTGAACAGATGAATGGATGAGTAGGTGGGTTAGTAGGAGAGTAGGTGAATAAATGAATGGCTGAAAGAATAACTGATTTAGTAAGTAAATGAGCAATTGAGTGAATGAAGGAATAGGTGAATGAGTTAGTGAGTAAGTGATGGAGTGAATTCATGTAATAGATCCGCTGATGGGGTAAAGCTGCCCTCAGGAGCAGGAAGGCTCAAAATACTCTCCTTTTAAAACTTCAAACACTGAATCATACAATCAGAAAAATTAATAGCTTTTACTTTATTGTATTCACTCTAGCCCACTTCCAATCCTCATTGATGCTCACTTTTACTATGTTTACTTGCCTATTTTCCCAAAAAGTGATTTTTCTATATATTTTATAGCAAGTTTTTAACTGAGCCCTACCTAATTCACTTTAACAGACACCTAGTAGAATATAGTATGAATATGCCATATTTATCTTTTCCCTCGGGGCTGGAAACTTAACTTTTTTGTACAAATATGTAACTCCTTGGCCATATAACTTTGTACAGATTTTAAAGTATTAAGAGAGACTTCTGGAGTGGAGTTGCTAATCCAACATTAAAATTTTTGATTATTATACTAAATTGATTCCATAAATTTGTGTCAGAGTATAAACATACACACTGTTTTGAAAATTCCTCAAATCTATGTAGTATCAATTTGATTTTATCCCAACTTCAGAGGTAACTAGTTATATTTTATTTAATTTTTTTAAGTGTGCATGCCTTTATTTTGTTTGAGACCTTCTGATGACCTTCTTGATAAACATTGCCAGTTTATAATATAAATGCCAAGTAACATTTAATTTTGGTTGTGTTTTTGTATTTAATATTTATCCTTACCTGCAGGTTTAAGAAGTTTCCCTTGAATATATATTTCTACAGCTTTGCTTACCATAATGCCCGATTCATAGGCACCAGGTCCACTTTCTAAAAAAAAATAAATAAAACACCTATCAAGATATATTGAATAATAATATTGATTTTCTGTCATTAGATACAGATGGATAGTATTTTGCTTAAAAATTCTAGCATCTATAAACTATAAAAATGTTTGTGCTCTCCTTCCTCTCTTCTTCCTTTATATACACTAGGCTAACTGGTATATCCATGAATTGGTTTGTATTAATTGATTCAGGGACATTTATTAGCTTGGTTGCATCTGCTTTCACAACATAATGAATACATGCCAAATCTCTACTTCACAACATTTGTTAAAATATTAGGGAGTTCTGCTGAAGTGAAGTGGAAGGATTGATCCTGGATGCATAAAACTGACTTTGTCTTTTATAAGATATATGTCACTAGGCAAAACTTTGAAATTCTCTGAACTTGTTTCCCCATTTATGAAAATGAAGATAATACTACCTATGTGCAAAGATGTTCAGGGATTAAATTACAAGGTTTTTGGGAAATAACTCAATGAAATATTTTAAAAGATAAGCTATTATTAATTGTATAATTATATTTTATAATACTGATAAAACGTAATTAGTCAATGGAATTACTCTACTTTATTTAATTCCTTAAATGTTTTTCAATACATTTTCACTTGTAATATGAGGGATTATCTACATGTGTTTCTATTTCTTATGCATGCCTAATAGATATGCTATCTCTAAATTACTGGAAGACTGTTTGCTGTGTATGCATTTTGCCTCTTCAACTAAATGATGCTTCTTTTCTACTTTCCTAATGCCTTGCAAATACTCTATTTTTAATGATGACTATTCTGAGTAGTTAACATAAAATGTAGTGATTTGGGGGGAAAGCAGATAGTAGCAGTAATTTATTATTTAAAAAATTGAGAAAAGCTGAATTCCAAAGCAATACTTACTGTTAAAGTAGGGAGCAGTGAAAACATAGTTATCATTATCTAGGCTCCTTTTATAGAAGCTGTCCTCATATGTCTCTGGGTTTTCTTGCCAATTTTCTCCAGCCCTAAGGAGGAAATGGCTCATCATTTGTATTCTTTAATCTACCTGATAACCTACTTTATCCTATGTGGACTTGCTGAGCTTTACAGATACGCCTACATCTCAGGTATGTCTAAAGAAGTTAGTGGTAATTGATAGCATAACTGATACTCATTACTGAGCAATGCATCAGCATAGCACTAAATTAAGAATCAGAAAAAGCTAACTCCTAGTTTTACTCTGTTGTTTACTAGTCAGGTAATAGGACAAGTAAGTTAATAGGTCAATTAATGTTAGTAAGCATTGGTGCCTACTCAGCCTACTTCATGGACTGTTATGAGGATAATAGAGATAAGATGCATCAAAGAAGAGTGAAAGATAATAAAGTGCTACATAAATATTGATGATTGGTTATAATCATTGTGTTCATTTCACTGGTTTAGCTTGTATCTGCAAAGAGAAAAATCTCTTTAAACGTCTGTTAAGTTTTGTAATAAATATATTTGGCAAGCAATAACATCATTGAAGAATTTTATAATGTCATTTTTCAGAGAAATAAAATCTTTTAATAATGTAAATACTGTAAACAGTGGCTCCAATGTAATCTAACGGCAATCAGTTTATTTGAAGAATGGCTTCCTTACGCAGTAATGTATAAATCCTTGGCGCAGTCTTTTGTAATGTACTTGTTTTTACAGATGTTATTTGAACTTACTCTTTGGGATAAACTCTGGTAATCCCACCATCAGTCACAACAAATCGTGCTTTCACTCCCTTGCTGAAACAGAAGACAAAAGAAGGAAATGTTCTATTGAACATATTCTAAAAGACAAAGTTAGGTGTTGGTGATACAAAGAGAAGTAGTTTAGGAAGTAAAGGAAATATATCAATAGATGCACAACTATGTTTTAATAATTTAAATATCTATGAAATTTGTACTTGAAGGATGTTTAAGGAAGACATCTCACAGGAAATAATGACTGAGGTGCATTTTGAACATGGAGTATGAATTGACAGCAATGACACAGGAAGCAGGAAGGTATCACTTGTAGAGAGGAATGTATACATAAGGGAAAGCTACCAGAGATGGCTGGTGTTTGGTATAGGAAAAAAACGTAAGACAAAAGGAGAGAAAAAGTAAGAAGTAAAGTTTCAAGTGCAAGTTTCTCAATGGTCAGCTAATGAATGATTTTGAATTCCATGTTAGAGAGCTTCACCTGTATCTTGAACTTAGAACTGCATTTTAGGAGTTAGATTCTGGCCAATATGAATTGTATGGAGAATTGACTAGAAGCTGCATGTGGAGGAATGGAGAACACTAAAGGCAGAAAAATCAGTTGCTGTGATTTCTTAGAAATGGGATCTTAGGGCCTTGATTATGAGGTAGAGAAGAAAACATTGCTAGGAGAAATATTTAGCATTTAGTGATTGAAAATGGGGTGGGTAAGAGATTATAAATAAGAATCATACTCAGATTTTCTCGACTGGATGTATGGTAGTGCTATTAGAAATCCAAATAAACACTGACTAGAAATCCTACTTTAGCACAAACAGAAACACACAATCACGCCCATTTAATTTGGTTTATTCACCCTAAAGCGTATGTGCATGAAAAGTTGAGTAATGGCAGACATTAGTACTGAAAAACACCCACAACTGAAAATGCAAGTTGTCAACAACTGTACAGTGATTTTCTTGAGAAATATTAAACATTATTAATGAAATGTAAATTTATGAGATTCATACCCAATTTCCACAGGAGAAACTAAATTGAAATGCAGAATACATATTTTTATTAATAAGAACAAATACTTACATATTTTTCTGCTTACTCCAGTAATTTTGGACAAGTTCATTTGTAAAGCCTGCATCAAGCAAGACTCTATTAATCAAATCTGCGTTACCTAACACAGAAAAAGGAGATCATCAGTTACACTCACATTTCTAAAATTATGATCATAATGAAAAATATATTTTCTATTTCCAAAAGCAATTTAGAGTAGATATTTCTATGAATTTTAAAATATATTCCACATTCATTTTCTTTGCAATTTTTATATTGTTCACCTTGCCTCACATTTTTCAGGAAATCAATGGATTTAGTAGTAGAAAAATCAATTCTAAATGAGCCAAATTATTTTGTAAATTTTATCAAAATATGAAATAAGCTACGTTAAGAAACAGGAAATAGTCTTTTGTGTTTTTGTTTATTTCTGTATGGTAGCATGGTGATTCCCAGCCATCATGATTTTATGACAATTTAATGTCTACACACACATAGAATTTTATATATGTATATAAAATGTATATATATAGAAACAGAACTACCTCTGAAATTATCAAGTAAAAACATTCAACAAAAAGTTACTGTCTACTTTCACTTTCACTTGTTATAAGAAAAGCTATTTTCATTCTTTTCTATCACAAATATCAAAACATAGGATAATCTTGGATTAAATAAGACTATGAAAAATTCAGTGCCGCATATCGAGGAGCAAGGAATGGAAAGAGTATCACAGAGCAATACAATCCCAAGAATATTTTTGAAATCTACTGGTATTGGGCAAAGAACCAATACCAAAGTAGATAACAGGTTGTCATTTCTAGAATAACTGAAGTGCATATTAGCCCAAGTTTAAAGATAATTGAGGAAACAGATGATAAGGATCAAAGGTCAATTATTACATATTCTTAAACAAAAACCTCTGCCTTCTTCCCATTCTCCTTGTTCCTCTAAACCCATTAAGCTCTGAAATACCCTAACAGGTACCCTCTGAAATTGCACATTTACAATAAAATTTGACTTTTTCAGATAAAGAATATATATGTTCTTAACATCCTATTACTATACAAGGTGGTGGTGAGATAGGCTGGAAACATTTTTATTGCTTTTAATTATTTTAAGTTAATATATCTTACACCTGGGATTAAAGGATCAATTTAATCCCTATTTTGGAGTACATTTTAACTCATTCTAGACACTCTTTTTTACTATATTATTTTAGAAACTGAATCACTTAAAAAACAGTTCATTTGGAAAATAAATGTTCTAATTGCCTCCAATCCCTTTAGGTAAAACAAAATAAATAGATACAGATATAAAAAAGAATGATTCCAATTTTCATGGTGTTCTGAAAACTTACATGTTAGGAAAAACATTTCTGATAGACTCATTTTTTGCGAGGAATATGACAGTGTTTCATAATTTTGGTATCCAATTAAAGGAACATTCAACAATCTTATTACAGTTCTCTCTTGGAAATGCCTAGTACTCATTAACAGGAAATAAACAATGACATAAAATAACATTTCAAAGGCACTGGCTCAGTCTCAGTGAGCTCGCACTGAGTAGAAAGGTTTGGAATCATCATGTTAAGACATGATCAATATAGACTCTGGCTCCCATGACAGGTTTCCAGAGTGGCTCACTGAAGCCACTAACTAATTTGTGCTAAAGTGAAGGAGCTAGGAAGTTATTTCTTCTCATATGCAACAAATCGAAGTTAAGAGGCAGCTTTAAGAAAGGCTTTGCCTTTTTGATAACTGATAAAGTGCTTTGACCCTTCCCGAGAGAAAGATAAATAATTGGAAAACAAAAAGAAGGGAGGAGGAGAAGGAAAAGAAGGGAGGAGGAGAAGGAAAAGGAGGGAGGGAGGGAGAGAGAACAAAGAGACTCCTCTTTGAGAGAGAACTAAAAAATGTCAATTATGTGTACTTATTCTTTTTTCAAATTTTATTTATGAAGATAAATTTTGCCATGAATTTGGTTTTCCTCTTATTTCTCATTTGTAGGTATTTGTTCTGGCAGTGCTTTTATAATAAATATTTTTAGAAGAAAAAAAGATTTAGATTTTTTAATGATTTAAAAGCCAAGAATCCATAATTTTCTATTAAGCTTAGAGTATGAACGATGCAGATTTACCTGAAAGACAAATATAATGGTTAAAAACTAATTACTAATTTTCTGTTGTCTATTTTAATTTGATTTACCTCATAAATGAAAAATTACAGAAGCATAATTTTTTAAGACATAAAGTTAACTTGTGATCAAAATAGAATGTCAGGAAGGAAGAAAATCATTAAGTGATGTATCTTTATACTTCGGTTTTTATTCTACCCATATTAAAACTCATTATATTATTTGAAGCATATGAATAAATTTATAAAAATGTATGTTTTCCTCTACCAGGCAAAATGCAATAAAAAATCTTCAAAAGATCATTCAAAATTAAATTTCCTAAATTTGAGAGGAGCTAACATGAGCGTGCCATATTGACGTTTAACCATTTGAAAGAATATATTACCTTGTTTTGAAAATTTGATTTAACTAAATAATGAAGTAACATTTCTTTCGTTTGCAAAATTAAGGATCAAATTGTTACATTTTACTATTAAAAAGTTATAAAGTAAATAAACAACCAGCACAACATAAAGTAATATGATTATCATATCCTATGATATACTATAAACCAACAGAACCACACTCAAGCAATCATTTTGAATTAATCCATACTTACATGATGGGTTGTTTGGAGTTTTTCTATCAATAAACTCATTGAAATTTAAAAGAAATTCAGTGTTATTATCCGATATTTTCAGGTCATTGCAGTAATCTCTGAAAAAAAAAAAAAACATTTTGAGATATTAGGTATTGAAATCAAAACCTTACAGGGTAATTAAAGGTAGTAAAAACACTATTTTTTTTTTTTGTTAGCCATAAGACTTTGCAAACTGTTGAGCTTCTTGTTACTTCCATTTCCTCACTTCTGTAATGGACCAAATACTTTGCCAGTAAGTGGTGATTACAGGCAATATGAATTAAAACATTTGGCCTTTGGACAGTAGGTGCTCAATAAGTATTAGGTTTTGGTGTAGTTATACTATTATCATTGTATATCCTAGATTTAGGAGTCTCATATAGCAATTAAAACAGAAATCTTGGGGCATGGGGGGCAAGGGGAGCGAGAGCATTAGGACAAAAATCTAATGCATGCAGGACTTAAAACCTAGATGACAAGTTGATAGGTGCAGCAAACCACCATGGTACATGTATAACAATGTAACAAACCTGCATGTTCTGCACATGTATCCCCGAACTTAAAATAAAAAAAAAAAATTGCCTGGAGTTACATACATACACAAACACAATTGAGTGGATATAAAGCTAGTGAAATTTGAATATTATCAATGGACTGTGTTTATGTCACTTTCCTGGCTGTGATCCTGTGTTAAACTTATGCAAGATGTTGCCATTGGAGGAAACTGAGTAAAAGGTATATAGGTTCTCTCTGTATTATTTCTTGCAACTGCATGTGAATCTATGATTGTCTGAAAATAAAAATTTAGACAATAAAAAAACCCAGAAATCTTAAAGTTCATTACATGTTAACATATTTTATTAAAATATTACCATGATTTAAAAAAAGATTTTAAAAAGTGGCAATGTTTTACATATTTGCAAATTATCTTTAATTCCTGACAAGAGAAGACAAGTATGTCTCTGCGATCAATTGCAAGATTTTGTTTTGGTCTATAGAGAAAATTGGTCCTCACAAAGATGAGAGGCTTTTATTCAGATATTGCAGCTGTTCTGTTTTTTTATTTGTTTTATTTGTAATTTATTGATGAGTAGTTGTAACATGGAACCTGAAACAATATTAATAGTTTTTTTGTCTTCTGTTACATTAAAATTCCATATTCTTTCTTACACTTTAAATGAATCTTTTATCCGTGATTTTGTAAAATCATAAACTGGTTATTTAGAAAATGAGTTGTGTACAATTTCCAAATAATGACACATTACACTATATTGAAAATTTACACTCATTATTATCTTCAACTAAGTATATAAGTATTGGGAAGGAATCATGTACACAGTAGTGTATACAACTTTCCCAAAATTCTAATTTTTGTTAGAAAGCTCAGTTTCTGTCATTGGCAGCAAATACTCTTAGTTGTTTTCTTCAAAGTCAAAAGCTCATCTGATTTATTTTTGAGAAAATATCTGATGAGCATCCAAGTCTGAATAACCATAGTTCTGTAATTTGTTCTTTCAAGTAATGTTACATTAAAAAAATGCAGAAAGCACCTTGTTCACTTCCTAACACAATCATACAAGTCCTTTATTTTTTTTAGACATCCAAGTTACTCTGGGATGCAGCAGCACTTCTAGTTTTATCACATATAATACTAAAAGACATGCACTCAGGGGAAAACTTCAATAAAATTTATAATTCTGAAATCAGGTAGTGTGATGCCTCTAGCTTTGTTCTTTTTGCTTAGGATTGTCTTGGCTATATGGGCTCTTTTTTGGTTCCATATGAAATCTAGTTTTTTCTAATTCTGTGAAGAAAGTCAATGGTAGCTTGATGGGGATAGCATTGAATCTATAAATTACTTTGGGCAGTATGGCCATTTTCACGATATTGATCTTCCTATCCATGAGCATGGAATGTTTTTCCATTTGTTTTTGTCTTCTCTTATTTCTTTGAGCAGTGGTTTGTAGTTCTCCCTGAAGAGGTCCTTCACACACATCCCTTTTAAGTTGTATTCCTGGGTATTTTATTCTCTTTGTAGCAATTGTGAATGGGAGTTCACTCATGATTTGAGGGAGTTCACTCTCTGTTTGTCGATTATTGGTGTATGGGAATGCTTGTGGCTGGGCGCAGTGGCTTGCGCCTATAATCCCAGCACTTTGAGAGGCAGAGGCAGGCAGATCACGAGGTCAAGAGTTCGAGGCCAGCCTGGCCAAGATAGTGAAACCTTGTCTCTACTAAAAATACAAAAAATTAGCCAGGCATGGTGGTGGGCACCTGTAATCCCAGCTACTCGGGAGGCTAAGGCAGGTGAATCACTTGAACTCCAAAGATGGAGGTTGCAGTGAGCCGAGATCATGCCATTGCACTCCAGCCTGAGAAACAAAAGTGAGACTCTGTCTCAAAAAAAAAAAAGGAATGCTTGTGATTTTTGCAGATTGATTTTGTATCCTGAGACTTTGCTGAAGTTGCTTATCGGCTTAAGGAGATTTTGGGAAGAGACGATGGGGTTTTCTAAATATACAATCATGTCATCTGCAAACAGAGATAATTTGACTTCCTCTCTTCCTATTTGAATACCCTTTCTTTCTTTCTCTTAACTGATTGCCCTGGCCAGAACTTCCAATACTATGTTGAATAGGAGTGGTGACAGAGTACATCCTTGTCTTGTGCCTTTTTCAAAGGGAATGCTTCCAGCTTTTGCCCATTCAGTATGATACTGGCTGTGGGTTTGTCACAAATAGCTCTTATTATTTTGAGATATGTTCCCTCAATACCTAGTTTATTATGAGTTTTTAGCATGAAGGGGTGTTGAATTTCTTTGAAGGCCTTTTCTGCATCAATTGAGGTAATCATGTGGTTTTTGTCATTGGTTCTGTTTGTCTGATGGATTACAAGGCTACAGTAACCAAAACAGCATGGCACTGGTACAAAAACATATAAACCACTGGAACAGAACAGAGGTCTCAGAAATAACACCACACATCTACAACCATCTGATCTTTGACAAACCTGACAAAAACAAGCAATAGGGAAAAGATTCCCTATTTAATAAATGGTGTTGGGAAAACTGGCTAGCCACATGCAGAAAACAGAAGCTGGACCCCTTCCCTACACCTTATACAAAAATTAACTCAAGTGGATTAAAGACTTAAATGTTAAGACCTAAAACCATAAAAACCCTAGAAGAAAACCCAGGCAATACCATTCAGGGCATAGGCATGGGCAAAGACTTCATAACTGAAACACCAAAAGCAATGGCAACAAAAGCCAAAATTAACAAATGGGATCTAATTAAACTAAAGAGTTTCCGCACAGCAAAAGAAACCATCATCAGAGCGAACAGGCAACCTACAGAATGGGAGAAAATTTTTGCAATCTATCCATCTGACAAAAGGCTAATATCCAGAATCTACAAAGAACTTAAACATCCAAGAAAAAAACAACCCCATCAAAAAGTGGGTGAAGGATATGAGCAGACAGTTCTCAAAATAAGACATTTATGCGGCCCATAAACATATGAAAAAAAGCTCATCATCACTGGTCATTAGAGAAATGCAAATCAAAACCACAGTGAGATACCATCTCATGCCAGTTAGAATGGCAATCATTGAAAAGTCAGGAAACAACAGATGCTGGAGAGGATGTGGTGGAACAGGAACGCTTTTACACTGTTGGTGGGAGTGTAAATTTGTTCAACCATTGTGGAAGACAGTGTGGCGATTCCCCAAGGATCTAGAACCAGAAATACCATTTGGCCCGGCAATCCCATTACTAGGTATATACCCAAAGGATTCTAAATCATTCTATAAAGACACATGCACATGTATGTTTATTGCATCATGGTTCAGAATAGCAAAGACTTGGAACCAACCCAAATGTCAATCAATGATATAGACTGGATAAAGAAAATATGACACAAATGCACCATGGAATACTATGCAGCCATAATAAGTTCATGTCCTTTGCAGGGACATGGATGAAGCTGGAAGCCGTCATTCTCAGCAAACTAACACAGGAACAGAAAAACAAACACTGTATGTTCTCACTCATAAGTGGGAGTCGAACAATGAGAACACATGGACACCAGGGAGGGGAACATCACACACTGGGGCCTGTTCGGGGGCAAGGGGAGGGAGAGCATCAGGACAAATTTCTAATGTATGTGGGGCTTAAAACCTAGATGATGTGTTGACAGGTGCAGAAACCACTATGGTACATGTATACCTATGTAACAAACCTGCACGTTGTGCACATGTATCCCAGAACTTAAAGTAAAATTTTAAAAAAAATGTGTATATACATATATACACACACTGTTCAAAACAGCGCATATATACATATATATACACACATACATATTTATAATCAAGCACATAAAGGGCTTAACATACGTTAATTGAAGTGGACATTCATTGGCCTGTCCCACAAGCCAAATACTCTCCTTCTCAAGTACTTTCTCCTCCCCTAAACACGTAAGTAAATTCCAGTCTTCTAGTCAGCTGTATTGATATCATTCAGCTATAAAAAAGCACTGACACGTGCTACAACATGGATGAACCCTGTAAACATCATGCTACGTGAGATAAGGCAGATGCAAATGGTCATGTATTGTATTGTTCCATTTATACGACGTGTCTAGAACAAGCACATAACCATGAGAGACAGAAAATAGATTAGTGGTTGTTTGGGTCTGGGGAGGGTTGGGGGAAGGATGGGTAGGTAACAGTTAAGGTTACAGAGTTTCTCTTTATGATGATGAAAATGTTGTAAAATTAACTCTAGTGATAGTTGTACATATATGTAAATATATTTTAAAACTTTGAATTATAAAAAAATGTGAAATGTGACACTGACTACAGAAATGGTTCATACACTAGTACCTGCTGGATTAAACAAAATCCATTGCCTATGAATCAGGAATTAGAATTGAGAGATATATCTATCTTTTCTCTATGTATCTGGATTCTACCCTAGTTTCCACCTTGTCTTATGGTGAAGCTGACAAAGCCAACATGCATAATCTGCTACTTAATAACTGGGAGAGACAAGGGAAGAAACTGTAGAGAACAACACAGACCTGAGATGGAGAGTCTTGCCAACATAGCAGGCCTAATTTCAATCTCTTCCTAAATTTTTTGCTATGTTAATATTCTGCAGGACCCTGTTTTTTTTTTTTTTTTTTTTTTTTTTTTTTTTCCTAGCTAATGTTCTCTGTGGGGAAAAGAAAGAGAGATCAGATTGTTACTGTGTCTGTGTAGAAAGAAGTAGACATAAGAGACTCCATTTTATTCTGTACTAAGAAAAATTCTACTGCCTTGAGATGCTGTTAATCTGTAACCCTGCCCTCAACCCTGTGATCCCTAAGAGGTGCTGTGTCATCTCAGGGTTAAATGGATTAAGGGCTGTGCAGGGTGTGCTTTGTTAAATAAATGCTTGAAGGCAGCATGCTTGTTAAGAGTTATCACCACTCCCTAATCTCAAACCACTCCCTAATCTCAAGTACCCAGAGACACAAAACACTGCGGAAGGCCGGAAGGCCGCAGGGACCTCTGCCTAGGAAAGCCAGGTATTGTCCAAGGTTTCTCCCCATGTGATAGTCTGAAATATGGCCTCGTGGGAAGGGAAAGACCTGACCGTCCCCCAGCCCGACACCCGTAAAGGGTCTATGCTGAGGAGGATTAGTAAAACAGGAAGGAAGGCCTCTTTGCAGTTGAGATAAGAGGAAGGCTTCTGTCTCCTGCTCGTCACTGGGCAATGGAATGTCTTGGTGTAAAGCCGATTGAATTCCATCTACTGAGATAGGGGAAAACCGCCTTAGGGCTGGAGGTGGGACATGCTGGCAGCAATACTGCTCCTTAAGGCATTGAGATGTTTATGTATATGCACATCAAAAGCACAGGACTTTTTTCTTTACCTTGTTTATGATGCAGAGACATTTGTTCACGTGTTTACCTTCTGACCTTCTCTCCACTATTATCCTATTATCCTGCCACACCAGATAATGATCAATAAATACTAAGGGAACTCAGAGGCCGGTATTGGTGTGGATCCTCCCCTCCGTATGCTGAATGCCGGTCCCCTGGGCCCCTTTTTCTTTCTGTATACTTTGTCTCTGTGTCTCTTTCTTTTCCAAGTCTTTCGTTCCACCTAACGAGAAACACCCACAGGCGTGGAGGGGCAACCCACCCCTTCAGTTCTCCTTAATACAGAGAAAATTCTTCCTAGTTAAAGTGAGTTAAATTTGCTCCCAGTAATTTAATCAAAGTGACTTGTGTCCAAAATCTACTAATAAGATTGCAGGTATTATTAGTGATACAATTTTTAAGACTATTCTTTAGATATTTACAGATTCTCCAGTCACCAAGTATTTATTCAGCACCTATGTGCCAGCAATGGATTCGATGTTGGGTATTGAATGTTAAGTCAAATAGACACAGTCATGGTCTGTTGAGGAAAGTAAATAAAATGTGGCCAGTGCTCCCCAAGAGAAATAGAGAATTCTATGAAGCAGTCAGGAAGCATGCATATACCAGTGAACAAAGGAAAGAAATCCCCACATCGAGGAACTTTTAAGTCGGGATTTTGGAGGGAGCGAGATGCGTATGTATGTGTATGTAGTCCAAAAGGGAAAACAGAATTAATGGAACAAAGAAGGTAAAACCAAAATCAAGCAAAAAATAAAAAAAGAAAAAAGAAAAAAGAAAAAAAAAACAAAAAAAAAGAAACAGTGCATTTAGGAACTGGAAGAAGTTAGTATGGCTGAAATTTAGAGTAGGGGTAGGGAAACTTTCCCTGACAGGGCCACGTAGCAAGTGATGTAGGCTTCTGTGGCCCATAAAGTCTATGACACGACTACTCAACCCTGTCTTTGTAGACAAAGCAGCCAAAGACATTCCAGAAACAAATAAACATCGCTGTGCTCCAACAAAAATTTATGTTTAAAATTGATAGCTGATCTACAGGATGTGGTTTGATGGTCCCTAGTTTAGAGTGTGGGGGACCACACTGGTACACCAGGACTTGGTGGAAGAGCATTTGAAAGCTATAATATAAAGCACAGATAATCACAAAGACAATATAGAATCACTGGCTTATATTTAGCAGATGAGAAATATGATTTTTTTTTCACATTTTAGAAACTCTCTCTGGTTACAGAACAGACACAGCATTAAGAAATACTGGGTAAATATGAAAGTAGGGAGACCAAGTAAGAGGCAAATGTAGTAGTTTAGGTGAGAGAAGGCAGTGGCCTGAAATAGGGCAGAGGCGGCTGAGATTGACAGATACACTTGATACTCATAAGACAGAATTGGCAAGACTGGTGATTGACTAGAAGTGAGATACAAGAGAAAGGAAGCAGGGAAGGACAACTAACAGGTTTCAAGATTGCTCGTTTGGGAGGATGGCATTTTCTCCTCTGAGGCAAATAGGTAGAACTTTCCAAAGGAAACAATTATTTATAAGATGCTAAATCTGAAGCACATTGAAGAGATATTCTTGTCTGGTTTCCATGAGATGTGTCTCATATTGAAATATGTAAAGTCTGGAAATAGATACAATATAGGATTAAATAATATAATGTAATATCAATGAAACACATATGTCTTTGTCTCTAGATATTTATGGCCATCATACAGATTTGGGAGTTATGAACCTAACCTGTAGGCAGGGAACACGTGGGTGGCTTGTGGTCTGAATGCAGTCTCAGATAAAAAGGCAGCCTAGGCTAGCATCCTTTGCAGCCTTCTCATATGAGTGATCAGCAGAAGAAATGAAACTCATGAAAGAGACAGTGAATATGCAGCCAGAGGGGGAGTAAGAAAATCAGAATAGTGTGTCATCAAGCAAGAGAAAGCACACTGTCAAAGGACAGCGTGATCAACAGTGTCACACACTAAAGGAAATTCAAGCAACAGAAGCTTCTCAAGGATATGGGCACTCAGAAAGCCAAGAATATGCTTTGTCAACAGAGATTTCTCAAAAAACCCATATTCCCTATGTTAAAGTAGAAACAATTCAGAAATATCCTTTTGCAGGAATTAAAGGGTAACTCAGAACAATTTATATGCATCTTTGGGTTTTTGGAATAATTTAAGAGAAGTGAAAAATTAACAATCCAAGCTTCTACGTAAATTGTTCCCAATAATTTGGCCCAGATTAATAGGAATTATATTTGAATATTATATGTGTCTGTCATGGAGTAGGAGTCAAAAACTGAGGAAAGAAAGAAGAATAAAGAACACCCTTGGATTATTGAATAGTTCCAAATAATTACAAGAAAACTGAGATGGGGAAAAAGATGTACATGTGTGATAAAGAAGGGAGATTATATGAGAGATAAATAAAATTGGGTAGGAGGAAATGAGGTGCATCTAAAAAACTATGTAAAGCAATGCCACTGTAAACATGTTCTCCCGGAAAGTTGAATTAGACCATTAAAAAAATCCATTATTATGTTCATTCTACCCCTACGTGTACAGATACACATAAATATTGGTACATATATGTGTATTTATGTGTACATATGTGTGTATATATATATGTATTCACAGGTACAAATACACAATCTTCTATTATTGTTGGATGCACTGTTTGTTCTACAAGAGCAAAGCCTATGTCCATCTTATTCCCATTGTGTCCCAGAGTCTACATTGCTTAGCACATAGTAATTGCTTTTTTTGTTTTATTTTGCTTTGTTTTGAGATGGAGTCTCACTCTGTCACGAGGCAAGAGTGCAGTGGCACAATCTTGGCTCACTGCAACCTCTGCCTCCTGGGTTCAAGTGATTCTTCTGCCTCAGCCTCCCAAGTAGCTAGGACTACAGGTGTGTGCCACCATGCCCAGCTAATTTTTGTATTTTCAATGGAGACGGGGTTTCACCATGTTGGCCAGATGGTCTTGATCTTTTGACCTTGTGATCCACCAGCCTTGGCCTCTCGTATTTGAATGAGTAAAGAAATGAATAAATAAGATTTTGTTTCAGTTTTAAAGTAATTATTTCCTTTGATTCCATAATGTGATATGGAACTAACCCAGAGCAGTCTTGACTCAATTCTGAAATATTGTTGAAGGCCTAGCTACTGATAGAAGATATATAAAAAATACAACAAAACCAACCTTGGTGCTATGAATGTATAGCCAGATTCTTCAAAATTATCTGGCTTCAGGGTTTCCGAATCTGCAAAGATAATGTTACAGGATTAGATAGGTAATTCAGAGTATATATCCAGAGATTCTATAACAATAAGAAGGCATGAGAAACATTACCTAATAAGAAAAATTGAAAATAGAGTACTTACATCCTAAAATGGAAACATATCAATGAATATAAATGTCCTCAATGCTTCCCAATATAATAAAATTGTAACATGGATTAACTTCATAACATGGATCCCCACAGTTATTTCAAAGAAAATGCTATGTCTATAATTTTCTGATCTAACCCTACTATAACATCTTTTAAAAAGTGATTGATATATTATACCAGAGGTATTTTAAAGACCAATTATTTATATCAACAGTTTACCAATATTATGATACAAAAAACAATGTTAAAAAACTCATTAATGCCTTTAGTGAATTAATAACATTCCTCATATTAGGTATGAATTAGTAAGTGGAAGGATACAAAACAAAACTTAAGTCCAAGAAAAAAACTTGCATGTGAACCAGGTTGCATATGAAAACACAGCAAATTCTTTCTACCATTTTTTTGCTGCTGTTTCGAGTGATCATGAAGGAAAATTTAGCAAATGAGAAGCACAGAGGATAATATCCAATAGGAAGGAAAATATCAGTGGAAATGTCAAGTGTACTAAATAGAAAGAAATCGAGCAACAAGAAAATACTTGCCCTTCATTTTGCCCTTTTTTGCTGTGAAAATCCATCAGAAAGAGAAAGCAGGGAAACAAAAAAAAAAAGAGGGTAAAGCAAAGGGGGTCACAAACAATATTTTATTCAATGACTTTCTTGAATAAAAATATTGTGCATAGATCAAAGGTTCATTTATGTACAGCTGTAGTCTGGGGAAAAAAAAGACATATTTTGAAGATTGGATAGTATGTCCTGTCAATTATTACTAGATTACCCTCTCTGTACTGTGGTTATTTCAAGGGTCTGTTTTGCGAAGTGATTAATGCAGGTGTAATACCAATGACATCAGGCTATAAACATAAGCATTTACTAATCAAAGACTCACGAGTTATCCCCTCATTTATCAATTGAAGAACTAGCTCATGCAGAATTGCTGGTTGTGAAAAGACCATCATATCTATCTATTAAGTGAAAGTGGAAATATAAACGTACTATGTATAATGCACTATGAACACCAGGCCTGCTGAGGGCAAAAAAGAACTGACAGAGAAATGAAAGAAACCGTAGCTTACTTTAAGATCAGATGTAAAATATATATGTATATTTTTGGTATTGTTTTGTTTTTTACTTCATCCTCACAGAAAAATTTAAGGTTGTTAGCAATAATCGGCAATGTGCAAAGGATATGATGGTCATTTTACTTTACAAAATCTAGTCACCCAAACAAAATAAACAATAACTTGAAGTATGCACTAGTATTAATTACTCTACATTCCAAATGAGGCTAGAAAAAAATTAATCTATTTGCATTACTGAGACATTAATTTGGATTACGAAAAGAAAGTTAATTGCCAAACCAAAGCCAAAGACCAGTGCAATTTAATTTATTCAAAGTAGAAGAAGTAGAAGATGTGAAGCACAGTATTATTCTGGCCAAATGCAAAATAAATAAATAAATAACCAGAAAGAAATAAAAGCAAAGAAAAGGAAAAGCTTTACTAGCACAGTGCCATGAGAGTAGAGACTATGTTGGTAAGTAGCATGTGAAACATTTTGCTCCAGCTAGCAGACCCTTAAAACGACAGCAACAGGACACAGCACTGCAATGATTCTATGAGCACATAGCAAGGCAGGGAAGGGCGGTGGGGACTGCCAGTGAGACTGGAGTACCTGCTCATATTCTATCCATGTAGAATATTTCTTGTTCCTTGCATGTTTGGAATGGGTTAGAATCATTGCTGTAGATTTGGTAATAACACCTACTAAAATATTTCATAAGCCTTGGGTATTCCAAAATCTAGACGTATTTAAACATCTGATACTAGGAGATAACAAATGGACCCTGAAGTCACTTTCACAGTACTTACATCTGGCCTGAGTTATTGTCTCTTCTAGTTTGGCTTTTATATAGTAAAAACTGTAGGTTGGTAATACCAAGGCCAAACTGCAATAGAAACAAGAGAAGCATAAACACAAACAAACAAAAATGAAACATAACTTAAAAAAAAGACACATCAAGTTCATGGGAAAATCGAAAGATCTTCCTCATGGGAAGGAAAAGACATATTACTTTGACAAGAAAATGCATTCAGCAAATACAGTACTTAATTTCAGTCTTGCCATCTGGAGTCATCTAGCTCTCCACATTGTAGGGAATCAGAAGAGTCAAGTGGAAAATAAGCTCCTGAATGAACCCATAAATTAGCTAAGGAAGGAATGTCATGGCCCCCTACTGTATTTCCAGAAAATTATATTAAAGTACTTTGAATTTTAACAAAAAGTTGAAGAACATTAGGGGTATGTTTAAACAAAGTAAATATAAAATACCATTTGGACACAGTTCCTTAATGTATTATATATAATGTTAAAGTGCTTTCTATAAAATGGACACTATTAAAATACAAATGGAAGAGTTACTATTATCATTACTTTTTTTTTTTTTTTTTTTTTTTTTGAGACAAGGTCTCATTCTACCCTGAGGCTGGAATGCAGTGGTTTTGATCCTGGCTCATCGCAGCCTCAATCCCCTGGGCTCAATCGATCCTCCCACCTCAGCCCCCAAAATAGCTGGGACCATAGGCACATGCCACCATGCCCAGCTGATGTTTGTATCTTAGTAGAGACGGGGTTTACACTATGTTGCCCAGGCAATCTGCCTGCCTCAGACTCCCAAAGTGCTGGGGTTACAGGCATGAGCCACCACGCCTGGCCATTATTATTACTATTGAACAATGCATAAAGTCATCTAAAATATATTCTTTTGAGGGATTAAATATCCACTATTTTAAAACTCTAATCCTTGGGCAAGTTCTCTAGTGTCTACTCATAGGCAAATTCAGATTCCTTTACTGCAGTAATAGAAATTGTCTGCTCAGCTCATTAGTTTATACCCAATACTAAAACTAAGTCATAGTATTTATTTCAAGTTTATTTACTGTGACTATTCCACATTATTTGGAAGATTGTTATTAGGTGCAACAGGAAATGTATCTTGAGTTTTGTAGTTAACAAGAGCCATGGCGCTACTCTAGTCTTAGGGTAGATGTCCAAAGCAGAGGAGAGTTCCAGTGAAAATCTTAGGCCAAATTCAGAATGTTTTAGACACAAAGAATGTCAGACAAGCCGGCCATCAAAACTTGCCTTAATGACTGCCCAAAATAAAAAGCTGTTAGGCAGGTAATCTTACTTATTTTGAAATTGCCAGTTAATAAAATAAAATAATAAAACACTATTAGAATTGTTAAAGGATTTCAGAATTTTATGCACTTTCCAATAACACAACTGCATATGTGTAATTCTACTCTCACGCTAACACTCAAATGTAGGACATAACTATTCCATATCCACATGTGCTATGGAGCCACATGATCTTTGCTATGCTTTGAATATAGAAGAAAACTTGTGAACAGTGGGTTTACGATACCTCTAAAATGCCCAATCTAACTACTTTCCAAAAGCAGTACTTGTTTAATGTAACCCACTTGGTCACCTTCATCCTCCATTTTTAATAGCTAGCTCAAATTTTAGTAACGCGCAGGAAAAGGTGTGCATATCTAGGCTTTTGAGTATTTCCAGGCATGTGTAGATCCTTTAATTAATTAATTTTTAATAATTTCAACTTTGAGATTTAGGGATTTGTAGATCTTTTGAATCACTTAAGCCTCATGTAGCCCCAGTTTTGGGAATGGATATCCCAACGTCATTATATATTTTTATGGACAATATAGAATAGGGAAAAACATAAAATTTCAAAATTTCATTCTTATGACTATAAATATTAAAATTTCTATGAAAAGAAAAAATAGTTTATTTGCTAAAATTTAATTATACAATAAGGATAGCAAAATGAACGCATGCTTGTTAACTCCAATTCCCAAATCTTTCTCTATCATTAAGTAATTCATAGACTTTCCTTATGGGAAAAGGTCAGGGAAATAAAATGTTATGTAGATTTAATGAAAATTTCTATATTCATTTTATAGGTAACTTCCTTTAAGTGGAGGCAGAGATTAAAATTAAAATAAGCAGTGCAATCACTCTGACAGCAAGATGACCTTTCATGATTCACTTGCCATTTACAAAATGTACAGCAGAATTACTGAGCACTGAAGATTGTCTCCTACAAATTCTTCTCAAGGGAAATTAGGACATTTTTATTGCCCCATCAGCATTTATTGCTGAGAGAAACTTCTAATTAAAACTGATAACGTTATATCATACAACTGCTAAAGTGTCACTCTATAAGCTTGGGTTACATCTAATATACCATAAATATAGTGTGGAAACCCATGAGGAAGAAAACAGAAGTTTTAAAATTGGCATATCTACTATGCGTTTCGTTGGCCTGTAAGTCTTTGGTTGTTATTAATAGCTACAATCTGTTCTATAGAAAAACATAGCTATACTTAATTTAATTATGTCCATCTCAAGCCAAGTTAATTTTTCAACATATAGTCAGATAAGATCTTTATCAACATTCCTAGTCAAAGGTGCTGTCATATACAATGTTTGCTGTCTCTGTCCATATAAAACCGATAGACCAAGGCTGCTTTATTTCCTTCTAGAGATTAAAGTTTAATAAAGCAAGTGGCCACCAGATGAATAGTATAGCCCAGGCAGTGTTTTGTGGTGGACAGAAACATGGTTAACTGAGTTAAGTGGACTATAACACACTTTTCAACTCATTTATCTCCATAAAAGTAAATTATTCTCTAAAAAAAGAGAAAGCATCCTATTAAAATAATTTATTACATTTCAAAATATGGTACTTGGATCAAGACTTAAGGAGAGAGAAATCACCAGATGAAAATTTTGTATCTCATTCATGAAATCAAAACATATCATGTTTTTTTTTCTTCAACTTAGATGTAATATTTTGTTCTAAATTGCTGTTTGTGAATTTGTACAGTGATTCAGAAAAGTATTTCCAATGGAAATAGATTTAATCTGGCCCAAAGTTGGAGACTTGGAAAACGAATGTGTGAGGAAACATGCAAAGGTGGGAAAGTTGGGGCCTTGTCAGAGAACAGTGATATGTATGGTGATGGAAGTGGCAGAAATGACAGGACAGATACATTGGGCTAGAAATGTGTGAAGGGACTATCAGACTTGGAAGTTCAAATTAAACTTGATGATGAAAATGGAAGGAGATGAAAGTTTTGTCAACAAAGAGTGACATGAACTTGAGAAAAGAACATTCACCTGCCCACACTGTGTAGTATCACTGGGTGCATGAGGAAAAGAGGTTAAGCATAGAGGCCATTCGTGAGACACATAAAACACCCCAAAAGTGTCCTTATAACTGTAGGAGAGCCAACTATCACATTGTAAGGGTCAAAAGAACCCAGTTTTTCTCAGAATTTGTTCATCTAAGCAACAAAGGCACAGAATGCATTCTCATACGATGCCCTGATACTTTGTTTTATCATAAAATCATCTCTCAAGAGACAGACCTTCAAGACTTCCTCTCTTTTTGCACCTTTTGACAAGTTAATTCAAAAATTGAAAGGTGGCAATAAGGAAGAGGGAGGAAAAAGAGTAACTTGTGTATACACATAAAGATTGTGCATGTATAAAGAAATGCCTAGAAATTAGAGATAGGAAGCAGTTGATAGAAAAAAGTAAAATAATTAAAACAGCCATTCTGTTGTTTTGCAATATGCTCTCCTATTCTGTCTATTCCACATGCAATCCCAGGAATACTAAAGGAGACAGGTTCCTATGATAATAACATAGGCTCCCTATAAAAGCTTATGGGTATGTTCCGGGGAGTTGGTTTGATTTTTATTAGGAGAGAAATAGTTGAGTCCACCACAGCCTACATATTAATTGTATATTAATATGTATTTAAAGAGACTTCCGTACTTAAATATTGCAATGGAAGTTCTGTACACCACTATATGAATTTGAAAGGATGAGACAGATTGAAAATTTCTTCAGTTGGAAAATTCTTCCATTTCTCCAAATTGAAATTCTTCAGTTCTGTAAATATTTGTAGAGTGCCAACTATGTGCCACTGTCATACAAGCTGATGATTCAGAAGTAAATAAAGCAGGAACAATCCCTGCCCTCTTGGAACTTACCAGTGAGAGAACAGATGATAATCAGTAGAAATAAGTTTCTCTATATATGCTTCATGTGTGTGCGTGCATGATGTTAAATGTCAATAAAGGTTATGGAGAATATGAAGTGGAAGAGGGAGATAGAGTGTGGTGAAGCATTATACATTTTAAATAGGATCGTTGGAGAAGGCCTTTCTGAAGAATTAAAAGTAAGTAAAGATGTGAAGATGAGGGAATGAGCATGTGACTGTTTGGGAAAAGTAATTCCAGGCAGAAGTACTTTCATATACAAAAGTTCTGAGGCAGATGGGTGCCAGTGTTTACGTTGTGTAGCAAAAAGGACAGCGTGGCTTAACCAGGGACTTTTCAGTGGAGAATCTGGAAGATAAATTCACAGAGCTGATGGTGAGTGAGGTCAAATGGTTTACGCCACTGATGGCCATGCCAGACTTTGGGTGTCAGACTAAATGAGATAGCAAATTTACTGGTGGGAGTTGAGTAGAGAAATGAAACAGTCTACTCAAGGGTTAAGATCCTTCTTGTGATTGTGTTGAGAACAGAAATAACGATAGAAGATGGAGATACAGATGCAAGTCGTTATGTACTCTAATAGCGGGAGTTCTTTCTGACCACTTCGATTTTTCTCTGTGAAATGGAAAGCAAATTCATCACCTGAGCGAAAATGATGCGACAGTATTACAGGTTTGGAGAGTGAAGTGATTAAGAGTCATCTACGAGCGTCCTAAAATTACAGGATTATGGAGACTGCCAGCCACCACTAAGGCCCACTTGAGGTTAGAGGTCATGAATTTTAGGTGATATATCAGCTAGTGAGTATTTTACTTCAGCCATTTTTAGCTGTATGGGTGCAGTGTGGTGTGGCTAATAATTTGAATTTAACCAGGACTGGTATTTTGCCAAATTGCTATACGCCAAACTGAACTATGATGAAAGGAGTTGGTGGTGAGCACAAGACAGTGAAGGACCCAAGGAATTTCTGCTAGATAAAGAAGGGCATAAGGACACAAAGAGGACAAGACAGCAAAAAGGGAGAAGGGATTGATAGATTTCATGTCTTGAGTCAAGGATTACTGCAGTTGGGCTACTAGCAGGAGAGGATGGAAAGCTAAAATGTGGTAACCTGAGAGTTGGATGAAAAATTCTCATGTAAAGACTATGAAGGCATTGCAGACTCGACACTGTAAGAGCTGCAGAATATGATTTTAGAGTCAGTGGCTAAGGTAGGGGGGTGACAAGATCATTAGAGGAGAGGAGGCCAAAAGTAAGACAGCCCAGGTATTAGAAACATCATGTCAATGCTACTTAAAGTGTTTTCCATGGACCTAGCCAGTTTGCAAACTGTCTATTACCAGCCCATGATAGCAAAATACAGAAATTGGGAGGAAGTATTTAGAAAATTTTATAGCAATGTAACAAACTAATTTTATGTCTGTGAAATATAACAGTAAAAAGTTTGAGCTTATGTTTTTTTCTTTTAAAGTTTATTTTATTAAATAATTTTTATTTTTCTTTACACCAGTGTGGGTATGGCATCATTTGAAAAACAGTGAACTATGTGAATGTAGGAGAGAGTGACAATGAGCCAGGAGCCGAAATCTTTATAGGAATGAGAGGGACATGACTGTTAAGAAGGAGGAATAGCACGTGGTGTGGTTTGGTGGCATGAGATTCAAAGTTTGGAATTTTAGAAAGAAAAAAAAAAAACAGAATGAGTAATGAGGACACACTCACATCACCCTCAGTATTCTGAAGACCTCAGAGGATGCAGTGAGCTCAGAGGAGAGTTAGAGCAAGAAAGTGAAGGAAGTGTTGGGCAAGTGTTGAAGAATGGAGAATTACCAAGAGATTACTAGGTTTTAGGCTGTCCAACTTTCCGAAGCCCAGCCGATGGGAGGAATCAGAATATTATAGAACTGATACCCATGGAGGTAAATTATATCAACCAAACATTTTATATCAGATACTACAATGATGAGATAAGCTTTATATTTTAGTTAGTTTTCAACTCAAATGTACGCAATGTAAACTAAACAACAACTAAAAGAGGAAATCAGTGAACGTGAACCCTACATATTATTATGGGTATTTGTCAACATTTCCCATGTAAAAATACAAAATATATACATTTATATCACATACATTTTCATTTCTAAATTTGATGTTACTAGATTTTTTCCATCTTTTCCATTTTAAAAATTAGTCTATAAGTTTAGTATGTTTTCATGTTGGGAACTTTTCTAATGAAAATCACATGAAAATTCACTTGTGAAAATGCAGACTTAATATTAATCCATTGGAATACACAATACACATAAAATATAGTTCATTACCTGTAATCTGTGCCATTGACAGGTGTCCATGTGTATGTCCTGTTTCCTTTGTCAATATATCTCTAGAAAGAAGTTTGACGTGGTTATTATCACTTTACATTTTGTACGAATATATACGAAAAGTAAAGCCGTAGAATTTACTTATAAATTTTGTAGTCATTTAATACTCATCTTTACAAAGGTATGATCTATTTTATTCTACATTTATTTATTTTCTGTGTCTAGCAAAATTTTTATCAGAAATAAATGTAAGTGCAAAATCTTTATAGTTTATGCCAAATTATTTTCTTCAAAACATTGGAAACAGTATTTCCTGAAAAACAAATTTTAATAATGAAACAGGACTATGAATTATTTAGACAAGGCTCAGATATGTCCATACTAAAGTATGTTAAGAGTAATAGGCAACATCAGGACATTAATGCAGTGTGTCTAGATCCAAATGTATGATTAGCATATGACTGTTTTTATGAAGCCACTATTATAGCATTATTATGGTATCATAAGAGGCTACTCAGTATCACTGAAGGTTAGGACAACACCTAAATCCACGAGGGAAAGAAAATACAGAGCTAAGGAAGTTCATGCATGGCTATATCTTTTATACATTCTGTCTTCCATTAGGTATTGCGATGGCACATGTATAATTTTTTTTGTTGTTTTTAGACGGAGTCTCGCTCTGTCACCCAGGCTGGAGTGCAGCAGTGTGATCTCGGCTCACTGCAAGCTCCGCCTCCTGGGTTCATGCTATTCTCCTGCTTCAGCCTCCCCAGTAGCTGGGACTACAGGCGCCTGCCACCACGCTCGGCTAATTTTTTTTTTTTTTTTTTTTTTTTTTTTGTATTTTTAGTAGAGATGGGGTTTCACTGTGTTAGCCAGAATGGTCTCGATCTCCTGACCTCGTGATCCACCCGCCTCGGCCTCCCAAAGTGCTAGGATTACAGGAGTGAGCCACCGCGCCCAGCCACTTTCACATGTATAATTTTTAGTTTGCTTATTTTTGAGTTTCATTGTTCTCACCAAAACAGTAACATGTATTGAAGTATTTCTTGGGATCAGGCACTATGCTAAGCACCTGTCATTCTGTCACTTAGTCCAACCCCTGGAGTATATACTTTTATATCCTGCAATTTATTGATGAAGAAATAAGTGTTAAAGAGGACGTAAGGTGCTTAAGTTGGCAAAATATATAATGCCAAATTCATGTTTGTGACGACTACACAATGTATGTGTGCGTGTTTGTGTGTGAGCCATGTGTGGGGCGTATGTGTGGCAGATGGAGGGGGAAACAGGGTTGTGAAGAGGGCTTTGGACTAGCAATATTCTTAAAAGAATTAGAAGAAACAATGCTTACATATTTGTTACTACTCATATACTCATAAAAAAAAACAGGGCAAGCAAGTGCTGGTCTGCAAGTTATAAATAAAATACAGTATCAGAAAACAGTATCAGAGCAGAGAAATAAAAATGTAAGTTTTTTCAATATCAGCAGAAATTATAATCTTGTTCAGCCTTCAATTTGTAATAAAACAACCAAATGGACAATTTTAAACATTATTACTATCTAATTTTTTAGTCAAGAAATCTATTTTTCAACTGCTTTTGAAGTTTGGAAATATTCTCAGATTAGCTTCTTAAAAAAGTCGTTATTCAGTAAGTTTATCCTTACTAAATTCTACCATCTTTCAGTAAATTTTCTGCATGAAATAGTACAAATGAATTCTAGTTTTAGCCCAAGCATATAGTTATAAACAAAGGACTGTTGATGGAGTATGCATAATAAATACAAACTATTTTCAGATTCCAACCAGATTCACTTGGGCATAAGTAAAGTTGAAAAGTTCTAATTCTATTTTAAACTTACTTCAGTAGTAATACTAAAATCCATAAAAATACAGTATCATAAGGGTTAGCATATGTGCATTAAACATTTGATTCATATAATTTCTCATTTATTCTATACACTTACAATTTTTATAGAATAGTAAGACTCATGAAAGACATGACCATGAAAAAAATGTTTACAAATTAATTTCAGGCAGACTGTAGTGAAAAATATTCAATAAATCAGATGTAAAGAGAGGTGTAAAGAAATTCCTAGGTGAGGAATTTCAAATTACTTGCAACTCATTATGCCAAACATTGTGAAATGTGCCAACACTGGAGATTCCTAGCTCATCAATACAGAAAATGGTACAAGAAAGGTTATATAATTCCTACAACAACCACAAAAATGAACTTCAAAGTTAATAGCTAACGTAAGCCTGTGGAATTCAGCTACTTTGGCTAAACCGAATAACACTATGATGTGAAGGTTACTATAACATCCTAAATATCTCTGCCAAACCCCTTACACAGACCATATAGATAGAGCTTTTGAAAGATATCACCTTAAAATTAGAAAAATATGTATGCACAGGGTTGTAATTGTCTATAAAATAGTGAATAGTGATAAAAATTATAGTCATTCATAGAATAAATAATAACTTTTCTTGAAATACCAATATACACAGAAATCTGGAGTACAAGGCAACGTAGTAATTGAAAATCAGCAGTTACATCTATTTATAATAGTGTGTTCATCAGAGACATTTTAAAATTCTAAGACAGGAAAACATAGTCTTTAGGTGAATATTTGTCAAATAAAGTAATTTGCAATAAATTGAAGGGGGAAAATATCAATGGGAGTTAACAGAAAATTACTTTGTAATCTGAGAAAAGAATGTGCAAAAGTCTAAGTAAATAGAGTTGAAGTTTCAACAAAGACTGAAATGTAAATATACCTCCCTTTGTGTTCTGTAATAGGGACTCACAATGATATTAAAATGAGAAAGGCCACGTGCTAATGAAGGATCATATTCAGATCCTAGCTCACCTTCCACCTAGGGAAGGATCCGATGAGGAATTTCGGAGAAATGTAATCCAACTAAAAAGGATGAGACCGTGAGGAAAAGGATATAGGTTATACATAAAAGCTTAAATTAAATTTCCAGGCTCAAAAGCTTCTGAGACATATATTTTTCAAATACTTAAATGTATAAATGTCTGTATGTACTCCACATCTAATAGACATACTCCTCTGACTGATGATAGATATACTCCAATATGGTAATAGACATAAACCAATTATTTGTGGGGGGTAGTTGTGTTGTCACAGGATTTAATTTCAGATGTAAGTGCTGGGAAATTTTAAAGTGTGTAACTAGTAAAAGAAGATAAATCAAGCCAGAAACAAGTAAACAAAAAGCTAAAAATAAAAATAATTAATATATGGAACTTGATAATTAGAACAAAAAGACCAAATAAAACATATAGCTATTAAATATTAACTTCAATTTTGCAACACTGGCATGGTGTAAAACAACATGGCAAAATTATATTGCGTATTCTATTTCTCATAAAATACATATGTAAAATATAATTTCAAGAATATACTGTTAATGTATAAGAAAACATCAAGAAACCTAAAGCAATAGTATTTTATAAAAAGAAAAAGAGAGTTAAAAATATATCTTAGTGAAAATATCCCTCCAGCTAAGAAGTGCTTTAAAAAAGAAAAATTGTTTTCTAGAGATATCCCTATTTTATCAGTAAATAGTGGATTAACAGAAAAAAAGGACAAATTAGCAATATCAATTAATCTTGATACAATTTTTATTTAAGAATAAGCTAGAATCAATTCTTACCTCATCCTGAGATTTAACCAGAGTTCTGAATGTTTTTTCTCCACTTTCCCCATCAATCATCTTATTTCGAATCTAAGAGTAAACGAAACAACTACTTTATTCCAGAAACAAAGCTGACCTGCCAAAATATGACTATTAACATGGTAGTTTTTCAAGTTCTTTACCTTATTTAGAAAGAATAAAATAAAAATAGCGAGTTAGTTTTACCAGTATCTGCAGTTGTTCTCTGGGAATTTTTTTAAGTTACCATATTATAGTCATTTTACATTATTTTAAAATAATAAAACACCCTTAATGAAATATTTTCAACCCATTGGTAGTTTTTGAAACATAATAAAATGGTCAATTATGTTATGGCTGGCTACACTGGAGTGGAAAGTAGTCATTGAAACATAGAAATGTATATGTACAGAATTACATATAACACGGAATGCTTCAAATTTCTGCCTTACACAATGAGTTTCATGTGAGAAAAGATTTTTTAAGAGGACTCAACACTTTTTAGTTTGTAACTCTTATATCTGGGTACAAAAAAAAATCTAAATAAAAGATAGAGAAAACTATAAACACCTATTTGGATTTAGGATAATAGAGTTGAGTCTCCTTCAGTAGAATACTCCAAATCCTTAAAAATGTGCAAGGTCGGCCAGGTGCAGTGGCTCATGCCTGTAATCCCAGCACTTTGGGAAGCCAAGGCAGGCAAATCGCCTGAGGTTGAGAGTTCAAGATCAGCCCGGCCAGCATGATGAAACCCCATTTCTACTAAAAATGCCAAAATTAGCCAGGCATGGTGGCAGGCGCCTATAATCCCAGCTACTCGGGAAGCTGAGGCAGAAGAAGAATGGCGTGAACCCAGGAGGTGGAGGTTGCAGTGGGCTGAGGTTGTGCCACTGCACTCCATCCTGGGTGACAGAGCGAGACTCCATCTCAAAAAAAAAAAAAAAAAAAAAAAAAAAAGTGCAAGGTTACATTATCCACTAAATATTCCGGTTGACTGGCAATTCTCAGAAGTTTCCTCAACTTATTTTGTATAACTCAACCAGTGATTTACATTTGGCTTCGGGAAGCTGCAAATGATACGTAAACAAATTTGGTGTGATTAAAGGAATAATTTGAATTTGAAGAATACGAATGTTTGATGTATCTAATTTAGTTCGAATATTTGGGTCTTAAAGGAAGGAGTAGATAACAGCTTCTAATGTAAGTTGAGTGTGCACTTATGAGGAGCTCAAAAATAATAAAGACTTTACCATGAACCAGGCCTTTTGCTAAGTCCCTTCTATATATTATTTCATTCAATCACTATTACTGATTGATTTAGAAGAAACTGAGGCTTGAAGAATCTAAGTAAGATCATTTTGGTCACTCAGTGGAGTAAGAGTCCAGACACCAAGCTTGTCCCCATTACTTTACCTTACTTTATTATGTCAAGTACTTTATAACAAACATTATTAATCACCTAAACACCCTAACACAAGGCCACTGTCTAGGGTAATTATAATAAATCATTAAATTCTATTGTTCTACAATTAAAAGGCACTGTGACAAGTTATAAAAGAAATGTGACGGCATTTGCAAAGGAGTTAATCCAACTGGAAAAATTCTAAAAATCTATAATCTAGAATGCAAGAGCCAAGTTCTGCTACTTATTAGCTGAAGAACTGTAGAGAAACTATTTGACCTCTCTGTACCTCAAATGTTATCATCAGTACAAGATATTATAATTTGAAATAAAAATACCTATTTCCAAGCCTCTTGAGAATCCATGACTAACATATATCATATACTTAATGTTATTTATTATATGTTTCTAATATTTTTATTAATATAATACTCTCATTATGGAAGACTCTCTCAGAAGAGGAAATATGCAATTTTGCTTTTGAAATAAAATAGATTGCCAAGTAAAATGTATTAAGGCAAACATGGCAGCTTCTCTCACGCTATTCCTTACATGTTTGGGTAGTTGGATTCCTTCCAACTTTTTTTTCAACACTATAACAACATCCTCCATCTCTATGATTTTTACTGAAGTTTACAAGATATATTTGTATTAGAATAGTGAAAATATGTCTACCTTTAGGAAGAGAAAGAAGACTAAGGTCAAACCCAACTTAAACATTTATCCCTTTTCATATGATCTTTGGATAGGAAAACCCAGGATCTAGAAAATTTTAATGACAAAGAACATTCATCTTCGTGTATACAGTATGTAACAGACAAGCTAACACATTGTAGCTGTTCAACAGATACTTGTAGAATGAGTGCATACCAGCATCTGACCTGAGGAATTGTTTAGTCTTACTGATTCCACTCACCTCCACCTTAATATCATTCTCTAACTCTGCATCAAGGAAATCCAATGTTACTGGCTCCTGAGATTTGGGGTTCTACACAGAAAACAATAATAATTAGGTACATGTTACATTATACAATGATGCTGTGTATAAAACAATTTTATGGGTATTTACGAAATTGTGCAAAAATTACTTACCTAGGATACAATAATTGTATAAAGGTATCTTCTTTCATATATATATTTTATATATACATAGCTTACAGATAAAAGCTAGAGATTGAGCTTTAAGTGCAGGAAATCTTAATTAATAACCAAGTGAAGACAGTGTCATTTTGAGTGCTGTATTTGATACTGCATTTCTAATCAGAAGCTCTTTGGGCACATTATTTTTGAAGAACCATTCACAACTTTCTTTTCATTAATTAGCATGGGAAAGGGACAAAACATAGCCATTTGGATAACTTATTTGGTAATAAAACAATGGCAACATGTAAGCATACTTTTAAAATTTGTAAAAATGTGTATGAGAAAATGTTTTAAAATTATGTCTACACTTGCCAAGTAAAACATTCTACTGGACCTGTTCTTCCTTCTGACAGTATATAAAGAAAAGGTGCAAGTTTGCTTCATATATTTCAATCTAAGAAATTTTATATTTTAATAATTCAAATGACATCAGAATGTATAAGATAAAATTTGTGGTTGTCATAAAGATTTTAAGATTAGCTATTATAATTAAAGTCTTACTAGCATAATAACCCCTGGGTTCACTGAATACTATTTCCTATTGCTTCTTCTTGCTGGCGTATAATAATAAATAAAAAACACTGGGGAATAAGATAGATTCTTATTTATTCATGTCATTATATAAAATGATACTGTTAGTCTGGCAAATTTACCTCATATATTATTTTAATTTCTCAGTTGCAAAATGAAGACTCATTGAACTATCTGATAAACAAAATACAGTCAATTCCTCTATAACTTCCTAAGTAATGTAACATATCATACAAAAATTTCAAAGCTTACTAGACCAATAAAATCATAATAGGTATATGTAATTTCATAATTGCAAAATTTTAGAAATTGAATTTTTAATTTTTATTAAAATATTACCTAAATCTGATAACTAAATACCAGTAACAAATGCAAACTATGCTGGATTAGTGCAAAGGTCACTCAAACTTTAATAATATAAACCTCACAGGCTCTTTGAAAAGACGTTCGGATCATCACCATTTTAAGTGCTGTTTTAGGAAGAAACTTCCCAAGGCAGTTGCAATAAGTCAAAACGTACTAAAGTTAAGCATAACTTATCAAGATGCTGAATGACATAGTATACATGGCATATATTTACTGACAAAAATGCCTTCCTTCAAAGAGTAATTCCACCTAAAGATGAAAATTTTTGATTCCTATGGTTTTTGATAAATGAACATTCTTAAAGGCAAATTTTAAAAAACAGCCATGTCTGGCACTTTAATTGAAAAAAAAATTCACTGCTTAAGTACTCTATCACTATAATCAGAAGATTCTAGAATACTGAAAATAAGTATTAAATTTTTCAAAGGTGAAAATGCTGACCAGTATTTGTAAGATACTGATGACATCTTACTGCCTGAAAAGGAAATACTCATTTGAAATGTAGCGTATTTTAAAAGAATAAAAGCCAATGTTGAAAATCCTTCTAATTTCTTTGTTTAAAAAATGAACCCTAGAAAATCCCTAACAAAAGGATACTCTAAAGTTTACAATATTATTCAGAATTGCTTATTTAATGTCCCATGAAATAAATTGTCTTCACACAAACACCACCATGTCAGCATTAAAATTTTAACAAACTCACTGCAAAACAAAGTCAAAATAACGAAAATAATAAAAAGTAAACAGAAATAAGAATATTTATCTTACATGCAATGGATAATGCATAGCATGACCAGACCCAAACAGCATGCATGGAGGAGGCATTATCAGGAAGAATTGGCAATATGAAGATCATGTCCCAATCCAGCATACAAAGACATAGAGAAGAAAATGAAATCATAAAAGAAAAATCTCAAAGCATAACTTGTACTTTTAAAATAGCAATCTAGCTGACCATTTTTTAAAAGATCCACCACGGGCATGGTGACTACAAAATTCAAAAGCATAATCTTTCAATAAGAAAGCACCAAGAGAGGCTGAAGAACTGGAATATAGTCTCTGCACACCCATCGTTTTTGTCTGATATTTAAAGTACCTAGTATTTCTCATTTGCAAAATTTGGTTATCAATGGAAATAACTACTATATCATTTGTGGAAACGAAAGAATGCAATGTTAACAAGTTTTTAATTGAAATAACTACTAGATAGTATTACAAATGCGACTTAGTTCAAAAATATCCTTCAAATTGAGGAGTCTTATGTGGTTGCTAGTTTGCCATTTAGAGTTTTCTTAGAATGAAAATAAAAATAAAACAAACCATTTTCAGGTTGTTTATTTTTTAATTATATTGTTAAGAGTTACATGCAATATTTGAGGTTGCTGCAAAAACAAAAATTCACTAAAATGCACATGACTGCAAAAGTGTAACATAATACATAAAAAGAAACATGCAAGGACAGTAACAAAACAACTTACTATATCAAGAAAGGCATAAACATAATTTTAAACTTTATAGGAATTATAAAAGATACGAAGACTTTCATATGCAACAATATGAAATTCAGTTTGTTCTAAAATTCTAGCACTGGAAGGGAGCTAAAGTTTCTCAACTAGTGCAGTGGCTCTGCACTTTAGAACTCCATGGGGAGCTTTAAAAACTATTTAGAGGCCGGGCACGGTGGCTCACACCTGTAATCCCAGTACTTTTGGAGGCCAAGGCAGGTGGATCACGAGGTCAAGAGATCAAGACCATCCTGGCCAACATAATGAAACCCCGTCTCTACTAAAAATACAAAAATTAGATGGGCATGGTGGCAGCACCTGTAATCCCAGCTACTCGGGAGGCTGAGGCAGGAGAATCGAATGAACCCGAGGAGACAGAGGTTGCAGTAAGCCAAGATCGCGCCACTGCACTCCAACCTAGTGACAGAGTGAGACCCATCTCAGAAAAAAAAAAAAAAAAAACAGAACAAAACAAAAACTATTTAGAGGCCTGGTCCCATCACTGCCAAATTAAATCAGAATTTTCAGAGGATGAGGCAGGGGACTGACATATATATATTTAATTTCCTAGGTGAATATACTGTGTAGGATGGAAACTAGTGACTAGTTCAATTCTCCTGCTTTTCAGATGAAGAAAATGAAACACTACAGGATTTAGTGGAGTGCTCAAGAACACAGTGTTAGCTTTTAGAACCAAACTAGCACTCAGTTCTACTAATTCACAGCTTATCCATCTCTTAAGAACATATTACCTCTTCATTTTAATGTCACCAACTTCTGGGTCCAAGTGATTCTCCTGCCTTAGCTTCTCAAGTGGCTGGGACTACAGGCATGTGCCACCATGCCTAGCTAATTTTTCTTTCTTTTTTTTTTTTTTTTTTTTTTTTTTTTAAGTAGAGGCAGGGTTTCACTATGTTGGCCTGGCTGGTCTCAAACTCCTGACCTTGTGATCAGCCCTCCTCGGCTTCCCAAAGTGTTGGGATTACAGGCCTGAGCCACTGCGGCCAGCCTTAATGTCACCAACTTTTTCAAAGAAATGGTAGGCCTACCTATACGATCTCAAATAATGTTGAACATCCTTTGAAATTCTGAAATTCTCTTGCTAAGCTATAGGAAGTATCCTTTTATGTTGACTATTAATAGTTTTACTGTGCATATAGAAATATTGCATACATATGATAACTGAAGTTTTGTTGCCAAAAGGAAAAGCTTTTGCACTGAGTTTACCAGGTAATAAAAATTCACTACTTATTTGCATTTTGGTACATTTTTAATTAGCTAAGGGAAATTTCTTTAACTTCTAACCCAAAATTATACTTTTTAGAAATTTTGGCTTAAAATCTGTGGCTTATGGAAACTGTCACATAGGAATTGCATTTTATTTCCACTTAGAAGTCAATTTACAAGCAATTGTTAGGATCACATGAATTTGACATTAATTTTACAATTTTAATAACAAATTGATTTCTAGAAGCCATCTCGTTATGATTTCTCTGATTATTAACCTGATTCCATAATTGACTTTGCAATCTTTAGTTAGCCTATACACACCCTCTACCATCATTAATAACATTTTTGCTCCAGCTTATTAAGAAATGATGCTCATCTCATTTCATGCTCTGGAAGCTTGATGTCAGGAAAGGCAGCTTTAATTATAAGCTTTAAGAACAGAAGCTTAATCTCAACTCGGATTTAGCAAATTTGAAAGCACTGTTAAGGCTACCTTCATTCACAGTTACCTGGATATTGGGTCTCCTTTTTCTTAAATTAATTGTTGGTATACCTACACCAATAGGCTGAAGCAACAGAAAAATGGTAATTCATCATACTACATATCAACATAGGTACCGGTTCTATCCTATAATCAATTTTCGTCAGATAGTTCCTTGATTGGAAAAAGGTCTTCATGATAGAATTCAAAATATTTGGTAGGTATGGAGTTCATGAGTCAATAAAATAAGAATGTAAAAATATCTTCAATGAATAAAAACTGTTACATTTTTAAGAAAAATGACTATTATTTTTCTTTTTCTAGAAAATTACGTATTTGGGAAGTGGGAAAAATGGTTGTTTGTCGCAGATTACTTTTCCATCGATTTGACCAAAAAAAAAAAAAAAAAAAAATAGAGAGAGAAATAACAATTTTCTCAGAAAATTGACCCAAATATAAATATTTTTAATGTCCATCCCTCAATTCATATGTTGAAATCCTCATCTCCAGAGATGATGGTATCCAAAGGCTTTTGGGAGGTGATTAGGTCCTGGTTGGTGGGTCCCTCATGAATGGGATTGGTGCCCTTATAGAAGAGGCCCTAGAGAGAGACACGTTTCACCCCTTCTCCTCCATGTGAGGTTAGAGTGAGAAGATAGCTGTCTAGAGGGAGGCAGGCCCTCACAGAACACCAATCTGTCCAAGCCTTCGTCTTGCACTTCCCAGTCTTCAGAACTGTGAGTTACTAAATTCTGTTTATAAGCCACCCAGTCTATGGTATTTTGTTATAGCAGCCTGAATGAACTAAGAAAATTATACGATATTAAAAAGTTTTAACGTTTCATATTTGTGCCTTTGTTTTCTGAAGTGATACCAAATGTTATATCTATGGAACTAATAGAGAATGTAACCATAACAGTGGAGATTTATTTTAAATATTAACTTCTCAAACAGATTATGCACAATTTCCTATACAATACATATTTCTTAGAATTGAACAAAATGAGATATCTAATTAAGTAGACCTAACCTGGCTACTTCAATGACACAAAACGGAAGAAAGTTAAAATCCATTTTGGAATAAAGCAGAATACATAATTCAACATATATCAAAATGTGGTCATGCTGGTAAAAGTACACATTGAGAAAATATGTTATGAATCCTTAAAAAATTGAATATGTGAAAAGTCCATAGCTATTTTATGATATTCTGGGGGCTTTTAAAGAACACTCATCTTCTACAAAAAGACCTTCACTGAAATATTTTTAATTAGGGTTACAATATCAGGAAGAAAACACAAGGCATTGATCAAGGAATACTTGCATAACATTAGACTTTCACCTTCTTAAATAATAACGGCTGCTATAAAATAGCATTATTTTTCTTCACTTGTATTAATGAATTTCTGATAAAATAATTAAGATTTTGTTAGTATACTGTTACCATATGTTCCTTTGTATTTGTCGATTTCTAAAGCAATTATCGTATACTATATCATCCTTTTATGAAGTATCAAACTGTATAGCATGCTCCTTTAGCCACAAAATGGAAATCATAATATTTACCGAGTTAATGATGAGAATTCACAAGCATGAATTTCAGAAATAAAGAATAAATTGATGTTCAGAATGATTTCTTTTTCATGGTGTTCTGAAACAGTATTTTTGGAAATGTCTTTCTGTTACATATTAATATTTGCTTTAATAAAATCCAAATATAAAGATATGCAAAGCTAATTTATAATATAGAAGAAAAATATCAATTGGGCTTTAATGAAGTTGCTAAAGAATTTGTTTTCTCTGTAATATTATAAATTTTAGTGAATTATTTCAAATATGAGCCAAATATAGGTTAATGTCATTCAAATAGTAGTATTTTCTACATAAATATTGGTTATTAGTAGAAGAATGTAGAAAAGGAAAAAAACTTCAAGTTATTACTTCTCTTTCACTATGAAAACCACCTAAATTGTTACGGCCATTAGATGGTAGATTTATATATATACATATCTCCATCATATATGCATTATTGTACTTATTCTTCTGTCTATGATATATGTTAGTTCCTTTGGGTGAGGGTTAAGGTTTATAATCATAAAAGTAGAGATCCCTCACACCCTTCATCACATTACATTTTTTTTTTTTTTTTTTGAGACAGAGTTTCGCTCTTGTTGCCCAGGCTGGAGTGCAATGGCGTGGTCTTGGCTCACTGCAACCTCCGCCTCCCAGGTTCAAGAGATTCTCCTGACTCAGCCTCCCAAGTAGCTGGGATTACAGGCATGTGCCACCACGCCCAGCTAATTTTGTATTTTTAGTAGAGCCAGGGTTTCACCATGTTGGCCAGGCTGGTCTCCAACTCCTGCCCTCAGGTGATCTGCCCGCCTGGGCCTCCCAAAGTGCTGGGATTACAGGCATGAGCCACCACGCCCAGCCCACATTACACTTTTATTGCTTTTGAATTACTTTAGTTAGGGGGATTTAATTGAAAATATACTGGATATACAAAACCCAAACAATAATACTTCAAAATTATAAAAAATTTTAAGATATAAAAAGATAAGTTTTCGGCCGGGCGTGGTGGCTCACGCTTGTAATCCCAGCACTTTGGGAGGCCGAGGCGGGCGGATCACGAGGTCAGGAGATCGAGACCACGGTGAAACCCCGTCTCTACCAAAAATACAAAAAATTAGCCGGGCGTGGTGGCGGGCGCCTGTAGTCCCAGCTACTCGGAGAGGCTGAGGCAGGAGAATGGCGTGAACCCGGGAGGCGGAGCTTGCAGTGAGCCGAGATGGCGCCACTGCACTCCAGCCTGGGCGACAGAGAGAGACTCCGTCTCAAAAAAAATAAAAATAAAAATAAAAATAAATAAAAATAAATAAATAAAGAAAAAGATAAGTTTTCAAGCTATAGCAAAATCATAGGATGATTTGCCAAACATAAATTACTCTTTTAAGAGGAATTTAACAGGATATGCTTTTAAAGAGCTGTGGTAGTTTAATAATAATACGAAAAAGTACTTATGCAACATTTATATTAAAACAACACATTTAAGCATAACTAGGGTGATCAACAGCTACATGTGCTACAAGTAATTATGTGATGAATTTGATATGGAAATAAGTTCCAAAGTCAGATAAACTAAAATAGACTTTAGTTATAAAATGTAATATTATTTAATGTATTAAAATATATAATTAATGTATTACATTTAATGTATTTTTGCATTCAAAATCAATAGTTCTCTTATGGATTTGAACAATATTTAAATGACACAACTTTTTGTGTGTGTATGTTCACACACTTGTCGTATATTCTAATATATGACTAACATTAAATATGCATGACTTGGGAGAAAGAAGTAGTATGCATAAGTCTGCATGGTTTAAAGGATCTTCAATATTATCTTCAAAGTTTAACAATAACTAAACAGATGATTCTAAAGTTACAATTATAAGACTCTGATTAATTTTACGTCTAAATAAATTTTGCTATTAATGCCCTGTGAAGCAGTTCATGAAGAGTGAAATGAGTTGTACAAGATAATTTATGAAAATATCTTGTATCTTGAGAGAAGAGGCATAAAAATTAGGATAATATGGTTCATCGATGGCATTTTATCTCTTTCAGATTAACTTGCTGATTAATAAATACTTCCCATTTCTGAAGCCCATCACATGAATTTTACTTTTTGAATCTCTTACATCTCTTTATAGGCCTGTCCTAAAGTAAAAGGAAAACCATTCTGGGAGATGGAAAGCAGAGTTAATTACTAGAAGAGAAGGGCAAGAGAAAATGTGGCCTGGACATAGATAAACATTACTAATATTTATCGGGTTCACACTCATGTCTGGAGCAATATCCTTTATTATCTTACAGCTTTAAAATCAAAGTCAGAAGTGGGATGCATGAAATTGAGGCTCAGTGGGTGATAATGGCTGTCTTTGAGATAAAAATATTAGTGCAGCTAAATTGGTAACAGAAAATGAAAACTGCTTTCACACTTTCATGTAGTATAATGTGTGGTCCTTGTCATCTAAGAAGAGAGCCACATTAGAGACTGTACTTTGATATTTAGTGTTATACGGTAAATTTTAAAACAACAATCCTATTAAGAACATTAATCATTAATTCTACAAAACACTAATCACTGTAAACAAATTATATACCAACCTTTGGCTGAAGATTTGGATGTAATAAAACATAACCATTAGGATCGATTGCAAAGTAATACCCATTGGGGCACAGCTGGAAAAGAAAAAAAATAAGCTTAGATATGCCTGAGTCACAATTAGAAATCTGTATTCTTTTAAATACATAATGTATTAAATACACATCTTATAGCATGTTGAAAGATAACATGGAATCATATTATTTTAGAGATGCTTTTAACCATTTAGTTCCTTTGCTAAGATAACTGCCCATAATTTTTGAGAATTACCTAAGTGACAAGCTAAATTAGTAGAGTTCTAAACTAGAAAGGGTATCAAAAGAGCAAATTTCATCTTACTGTAAAACGTGGTGTCAGTCTTTTAATATCTTCCAAAGACACATCTACTCCCATCACACCAAGAATCAGCTGGTTCTATAATAAGAGAGCAAAAATGGCATTTTATGTCAAAAATTTACATATTTTTACACAATTATATGCTCATCTTTTGCTTGCATTATGGTTATATTCCATATTAGTTTAAATGTATATATAGGGTGAAGCACTCTTGGTGTCAATTTACAAGGATTCTCAGCTTTGCTTCCCACAACTTTATCATCATTATCATTTAACTTAGTAAAGAAAATCTAGATAATTGAGGCTAAAATATATAAAAGATAAATAAAAGTGTCTGACACTTCTTGTACCCTTTTCTTCTAATATGTATTTTCACTGCTATTGTACAGTCAGCCCTTATAGCTGTGTGTCTATGTAAGTGAGTTTAGATTGACTTTATGGTTTACTATAATTAAGAAACCACAAGAATGTCCAGCTTAAAGATTATACAATATAGAATAAAAACACATTGGATTTTTGCTGCAGATAGTTTCTGTGTATGTAACTATCCTGAAAGTATGTGACCATATTGGTGATAAAATCCTCAAAACGCTATTTCTAGTCGCTGCTAATAACTTCTATATACCAAGCAACAGGCATCATAGTTTTAGGTGCAAGTAGAGGAGGCTTGTGGCAAACTGCTATCACAATCTTCTATGGGACATAAAGATGGAAATTGTGTTAAAATTTTGAGTCCAAAACTGTTGTTTCAAATGGACTCATATAAATTATAAAAAGCAAAAAATTATAAAATCTAGTAATTACAAAAACATTTAAACTTTGTGTAGGTACAGATAGAGTAAGAAAAGTTATGTCAACAACTATGCTCTTTTCCATGAACCAATCTTAGTTTGAGCAAAAACTTCCCAACTGAAGCAATCTCTTAGTGCACAGTGAGATTTGTGAACATGTATGAGAAAGTGAGAGTTACTCTTTTATGAGTTACAATATTTAGAACCTGCAGATAGTTAAGAATGGTAAGGGGCCCCCAAAAAGGAATAACTGTTTTCTATGGCCACCTTATTAAAATAAGGAGTTCAATTGAGATATATAATAACTGATCAAACAATGCTGAAGTGCAACAGACTTCATGAAACCATAAACTGGAAATAAATATCCACTCAAATCAAGTATACCACCTACATTATAAAATCAGTTTCTAGTATTAAAAAAGTCTTAACTTCAAAATCTCAAATTCCTTCTGAATCCAGCTAAAAAATTGGAATGCAATCCTATTTAAAATCAAAAGCATTTAACAAATAAACAGTAAGTACAAGATACATATTTTTTAGAACTTTTAAAGAGGCATTTTACTGCATTGACAAAAAACAAGTGCTATAAAAACTAAGCATTCTATGAAATTATTCTTCCTGTATCCTAAAAATAGAAAAAAAAAGAGAAATATTAATTTAAATCAGATCCTTAAGTTACAAGATAATTTTTAAAAAGCTATCGTTTGGGAGTTGGGGAAGAATGATTTAATATACCACTGTACACCTGACACAAACATCACCATGCTTTTGGTCTTTGGATTTTTCTTTCTAAACTCCATTAATATCTCAGATGGATTCTTAAAATGTGCACACAATATTACTGTCCATTTATCATATAATTACTCCCAGAGTCTGACTCTGTGTTCTCATCAGGTCATAGTTAAGTGGAGTTAAGTTGAATCTTGGCTCTAGGGCAACAGAGAGTTTGACCTGCATTTCCTTTTTCCCAGGTGGTTATCGCATAGGCAGCTGTTGCCTTTGACCTCTGGCCTCACAAGACAATTACACTGCATGTATTTTCTTATGGAAATATCTTATCCATGTCGAGCTTCAACGTCACAGTTTGTCATTTATTATTATTAATTTTATCAATTAACTTTTAACCTTTAAGTTTGTCTTATTTTCAAATTGGCCGGTTATGTTGAAGACCGGAAGAGTTCCAGTAATGACAAGTCCCAGTTCCTAAAAATAGATTCAGAGAGAAAGGCAAATTAAAATTACAATTTAAGCTTTGTCGGAGTGCATTAACCTTTGATATCTGAGACTGCATTTTATAGTTACTTTATAAAGAGCCACAAAAACTAGTAACTCATTTTGAATATCTATTAAAATTTATTTTTAAAATATCAATGAAAATATCTTGGAAATAATTAGGGACCTACTAGGCAGCTACTGAAGCATGCAACATTTAAAATAATACTCTAATATACTTTAAAAATAATCAACTTACACAAATGGTCAACAGCCTGTATGCATTTCAGTAACCCTGTGTCCTCCCCCTTTTTCATAGTGATAGTTCACCTAATATCAGGGCCTCCATAAGCAGAGTGATAATAAAATATTATTTTAAGTGATTTATTTAGCTTCCCTTTTTGTAGCTTTATTCTTAATTTTTTTATGCCCTAAGCCAAAGACTTCATGCTAAATGACAAATGTGCAGTTGAATAACACGATAAATAAAAGAAACATTCTACTGATACTGCATATCTGGGATATTCTAAGTAAATGTTATGCTCTTCAGAAGAAGCAATACTACTTCTAAGTAGACCCCAAAATAAGTAGTAGTTTTTGACAAAGTAAAATTATGAAGAAAAGACAACTGCAAGCATCAAATATAAAAGTGTAGCCTGAGGAGTTTAATATAGTAGAACTAATGCCATCCTATTAATCAGCACATAATTTATTAAATGAATCCATACAGATTAGTCAAAATAAACTGATTTTCAAGTCAGAGTTTGCTTTTGTTACTGACATCTATATCCATTATAATTTTTAACCAGTATTTCATGTCAAAACTACGTTTAACAAAATCACTCTTTAAAATAATTTTTAAATTATTGTTTGAAATTTCGAATTTGCTAAAATGAGAAAATATTATTAATCTTCTCACGAATAGTGATTCCAAATCCAAATCTCAAGAACTCAGAACAGAGTTCTGGAATCAGAACCGAGTTCATAAAGTTGGATTTGGAATCATTATTCATTAGAACATTAAAAATATTTATTAATATCAGGGAGCAAATGTTGTGGTATCAGGTTGTGGTTCATAATTGTGCACATACGAGGCCCAAATTCAAAGGGAATACAAATGAATTAGGGAGGAGAGGCAATAACAGAGAAGCTTCCAGCAGACCAAGATACCAAATTATTTGCAACAAATAAAACTAAGGAAACAACCATACATATTTGGGTGCATGATGATTGATATGGTTTGGCTGTGTTGCCACACAAATCTCATCTTCAATTGTAGTTCCCATAATCCCCCACGTGTTGTGGGAGGGATCCAGAGGTAATTGAACCATGGGACGGTTTCCCCCATGTTATTCTCGTGATAGTGAGTAATTTCTCACGAGATCTGATGGTTTTATAAATGGCTTCCCCCTTCACTCAGCACTTATTCTCTCTCCTGCCGCCCCGTGAAGAGATGCTTTCTGCCATGATTTTAAGTTTCCTGAGGCCTCCCCAGCCACATGGAACTATGAGTCAATTAAACCTTTTTTCTTTATAAATTACTCAGTCTCAGGGATTTCTTCACAGCAGTGTGAGAACAGACTAATACAGTGATAGATACATGTTGGTGCTTACAAAGTCCTAACCAAGAACACTAGACAACGAAACATCCTTAATTATACAAATTAATGCTTCCAGTGAAAACCTCCCACCTCAGTAAAGTCAGGCTATAGACTAATTCATAAAACTGGATCCAAAAGATAATTTAGTAAAGATTTGGTGAAGTGTCTATTACAGCTATAATCTATATGCATAGTTTTAAAAATGCTAGCATGGTTTAAGACAAGGTAGATATGGATGTAATCATTTCCTTTGCATTACTTTTGCATTTTACTGCATACCATAATTTGCTTCTAAAAATGGTAAAATATAGCCTAAAGTGAGTTACTAGATTACTAATGTATTAGATTTAAGATAATTATCAATGAACTCATTGGGGCCCAGCTTGAATTTTTTCTCATTTATTAAGCAGACCAAAAACTTGTACTCTACTCCTGAGCACTGCACATGTCTCTAGAAAATAAGAAATAAAACACGATTTCTCTATCCTGGAATTTTAAAAATATTTTCTAGAGCTCAACTCTTGTCATACCTCTTTTTATAAAGAGCTTCGCTTTGTCTCCTAATTAAAATTAACTCTCCACAATATTGTCCTAATCTCCCCTTATCACCAAAAATGACCAAGGTATAATTTTTTTGATATACTCAGTGCTTCCCAACTTTTATGCTATACCCCATTTCTATGGTTTCACTTCTCACCACCAATTGCAAAAATCTTACACTAATATGATCAGCTAAAATGTCTCCATTTTCTTAAACACAACCCACTTTGCCCCCAATATTGGCTTCTCTATTTCGAAGTCAGAATTCTTTTTCTCATTATATCCATTATATTTGGTTTTGAAATATATTTACTTTTTCCTTTTTAATATAACTATTTTTGACGAACATATATTTTTAATCTGCTGTGTGGAGAGATTATAAACAAATAACTAGGAATATATGAGGATCACTTTATCATCTTCAAACCAGTAAAAGTAATGCTGTATGTGTCCAATGAATAGCAAATTCACGTGTTCCTGTTTTTTGTTTTTTTTTTTACATTCAGTTTCAGCTTATAGCACAGCACATTTAGAAGCAACATTTCCTCCTAATGTCATTTGTGCTATCAGTAAGAACCTTACCAGCAATGCAGACATGCTGGCTAATGAACTTCCAGTCAAAGGAAACACAACAGGGCATAATTATTGACTCCTCCTATCATACACTGTCCTGTGATGGATTTGAAAAGTGCAACATTTTGACCACAGCTTTGGATCACTATGTGACCTTAAGTAAATATGTGATGTCTAAAAGGAACACTGGACAGTAATTTTAAGCTAGGGCTTGAGGTAAGCAAGCTTCATTTTATCTTTCTTAGCGTGCAAGGCTGCTGTTAATAGTGCCTATTTTTCTTCTAACTTCCTGTATATGTTTATTTTCTAAAAACCAAATGATAAGTAATTCTAAATGGACTGCATTTTGCCCTATGGGTTCATCATTACATTTGGAAAAGTAGTAACAACATATCACTGAACTCCAAGTAGGGAAAAGGGTTACTGAATCAGCATTTATTTTTCAGATCTTATTATTTTGATTCTCTCCAAATATATTATTTTAGTAAATCATTAATAAATTCTTCTCACTAAGACTAAACATAAGTATAAAGCTTAAGTGCGATGATTATTATTTATAACTTTCATGTCAGGAAAGTAAAAATTACATTTAAAAGATTTTCAACTTTGGCCCTATTGACATTTTTGGAGGGAAAATACTTTGTTGTGTGTGGTAGGCGTTTTCCTCTGCATTATAGGATGTTTAACAGCGTGCCTGGCCTCTGTCCACTCAGGGGTGTCCAATCTTTTGGCTTCCCTGGGCCACATTGAGAGAAGATGAATTGTCTTGGGCCACACCTAAAATGCACTAATACTAACAATAGTTGATGAGATTTTTTAAAAAGCAAAAAAATTTCATAATGTTTTAAGAAAGTGTACAAGTTTGTGTTGGGCTGCATTCAAAGCTGTCCTGGGCCACCGGTTGGACAAGCTTGCTCTAGATGCCAGTAGCAACCCCTCCCCTCAAGCCATGACAATCAAAAATGTCTACAGATTTTTTCCAAATGAACTGTGAGGGGCAAAAAGACCCCCCTGTTGAGAACCACTGCTTTTAAATATAATGACATATCTTTACTAAAATGTCAATTGTGCAATGGACAATTTAACATGTGTTTGTTATTTCACACCAGATTTGATCACCTCAATGATGTATTTCAATAAAAAGTCTGAGGGTGAATCTAGCACAAAACATTATATTAATACATGAAGAAGTTTGTGATGATTTCAGTATAAAGTTTTTGCCTATCTAATCACATGTACTCCTGAGTTTTAGCAGATCCAGCTATAGTTATGGAGGCTAGCCATGCTTCTACTAGCTCCTCTACTTTAAAAATACTTTCGTCAAAATTATTGTTCAAAATCTGCAAAAATAGATTCTAATTCACAAAGACTTTCATCTTTTTTTTTTTTACATTAACAATTTAAAAACTTATTGAAATGCCCAGGTATTCAACATTCCAGGTTGGAAATTCTACATTCTCAATGAAGGGATCAAGTAGACAAGAAGCTAACACTTTGCATTTGTAGTTCTCGGCTACATACAAGTCTATGTTTTTATGTAAATTATATAAATTCTAGGAAAGAAATCTGTGATAGAAGAAATTTTGGGGAGGGTTTAATGAAAAGGAAAACAGAGACGTCATCTAGAAAGAAGTAGAAATCATCCGTGTGCTTTTGTTATGACAGTCTTTGAACAGCTCAACCTCTTACCAATGCATCCAGGTACACATTTGTCCACTGGACTTGCTTAGCTTTGTCTCCTGCTAAAACCATTGGTCTTCCCAAAACATCCAAATATTCCTGTTTATGAAAAAAAAAAAAAGTTGTGGTTAAAACTAGGAATGCTGTGTTGAAATAAAAATTACAGAGAAAAAATATTCTAGAGTTAAAAATGAATATAGAATCAAAATTATTGAGACTGAATATATAATCAGTTAATTTCTATTTTGGGTACTCCATAAGTGGTATGGCTACGTTATTTTGAATCAACAATATTTGACTTATATTATTTATACAATATATCTACCCCATTTTTTTTCTAGTAACAATCAGAGCATTGTTTTTCTGTGTTACAGCCAGTAAGTGAAATACGTTCCTTGTGAATTGTTTCATGTTAATCTCAACTATTTAAGGCTCTGTGATTTACTGCATGGAATTGCACAAATTTAAAATCATAAAGCACATACTTTCTTTCATATCACAGATTGTTTGGCTGAAATTCAAAACTACATTTAAACACATCAAAAAATAAAGGAAATACTGTGCCAGATCTAGACATCAGACTCAAATGCAGCCGCTGTTTCATTTCAACATTCAATGTATTCAGTATTCACGTCCACAAATGCCATGTTATTTCTGCTAAATTTTGACTTTATTTTGTAGATCTTCAGCTATGTTTAAAAAGGAGTAGCAATTTTTCATAGTAATTTATGATTATTTAAAAAGAATAAATATTTAAATTAACTTAATTACTACATTCTACAAAAAGTTATTTAACAGGCATGTTTTCAACTGAATGATGTTAGAAAAATCATCTCCTTGTTGTAACTTTATTTTAGATAGATAAATAGATCCACAGGGGTTATTTGGGAGGTATTTAAGTTCCAACTAGGTCCCTGTACAATTTGTCCAGCATAATTAGTGTTTAATTTTATACATAGTACCTACAATTTGAAGAAACTTTTAAAAATTATTCGCAGTAGACCCAAGTTCAAATCACATGAAATGTATTTTTAGAAAATTTGATTTATTTTCTATGATGTTTGTAACATCTGAAAATAACAATATACTCACTTTATTAACCTGAGTTTTGGGTATTTGAAAACACTTGGAATGTTAATGAAATAAAATCAATATATCACCAAGATACTCAGTATTTTAAGATAGGTGTAATATTATAGATCTTTTCATTCTTGCTGATTTTCTCCATATTGAGCATATTTAAACCAGAAAAATATCTTTTACTTTTACTTGAAAAAAAATAATTTAAAACAAGTTTTAAATAATCATACCTGAGTATTGATTCTTATTGCACCAATGGAAGGAATTTCATAATAATAACCTGAAATATACATATATATTTTTATACATGTTACTTTATAATAAAGGGCCACAAAATTATTTTATTTTATAAATATTTTATAAAGAGTATTTTGAAAATAATATATTTCACTTCAAAATTGAGCTAATACTGAAATATCAAAATTAAGAATGGTTAATGAATCTTCACAACAAACACACAGGCTTTGTGAAAAATTTCACTACATTTCTTAGTTACTATAAAATAGGTCTTCTTCTATGAAGGAATAGGAAACATAGTCTCATTAAAAATATTTTTTCATTGGATAAATTATTAAAGATGCATGATGGATAATTATTATATTTATATAAAATCTTCGCCTAAATATAACTTTCAGAAAAAATTTAGGTTCTTTTTGTTGCCATGGTATCACAGTTCATTTTTCAAATTAACATATTTTTTTCTCAGTAACATCATTCTTTCTGAGTGAAAATATGAGCTCACTGCACAACATTTGAATTATCCTGGAATATATAAGATAATATTTTTCAAAAACAGTAATTAAACCACTCAGAGAAAAAAATATATATATCATACTCTCATATTTAAGCTTTATGAAATTCAGATATTGTTTCATTCCTAATTTTTCATGTAAGATTATATCTGATATATATCACTCAGTATAATTCAGTGTAATACATTATTTTATGAATGTGGAAATATAATCAGATGTCAGAATTTTCATATAATGTAATGCTAATATCAAAATTTGTATGTGTTTTCTCTATAAAAACATGTTCAGAATCTTACTTTTGTCTGATTCTTATAAAGGTTAGCTACAATTTTAGCTTATTTTAAATAAGCACACCTAATAACAACTACCAAAATATTTTTTCTTCTAATTTATTAGAAGAAAACAGCTTTGTTACCTTTGTTTTCACAGGCCATCCACTGAATAGGTCCTCTGTCATAATTGTGTTGACCAACTGAAAACGTGAATACACGTACCTGGATGAATTGAAAAATAGGTATTCATGAGGCTGAATAAAATTTAATTGAATGGCAAAATAAAACAGCTAAAATTTCTATTGAAAAGAGTGCTTTCCAGTTGAATCATATGACAAGAAAAACTGAAGCCAGTAAAGCCTTCAGAAAGGGACCAGAGAAAAATCACATAACCTACTGTAAACATAGACTGCAGTTGCCACATTTAAATTTGTAGCTGGGTGTCCTGTTGCATATTCCAATCCTCAGGCAGGAGCATGACTAATGTTTCATTCATAGAAAGTACATCTTTCATGGCCAGGCGCAGTGGCTCACGCTTGTGATCCCAGCACTTCGGGAGGCAGAGGCGGGCAGATCACCTGAGGTCAGGAGTTCGAGACCATCCTGGCTAACATGGTGAAACCCCGTTTGTACTAAAAATACAAAAAATCAGCCAGGCCTTTTGGTGCACGCCTGTAATCTCAGCTACTCGGGAGGCTGAGGCAGAACTGCTTGAACTGGGGAGGCAGAGGTTACAGTGAGCTGAAATTGTGCCACTGCACTCCAGCTTGGGCAACAAGAGCGAAACTCCGTTTCAAAAAAAAAGAAAGAAAGAAAGAAAAAAGAAAATACATCTTTGAGGTCCAGCCTCACTTCACCTGTCTCACCTGGTTATATATGTTATCTACATAGCTAGTCACTGCAAAAAAAGTTTATTTCCCTATTTCATAGGTATGTAGTAATGAAAAAGTATTCAGAAAGGTCATTGTACTTCAAAGTTGCTTAACACAATTAAACTTTGTGATGGTTTTCACCATGGAAATATTTAGGATGCACACATATGATTATGTTGTTAGTATATTATTTTCTATAAAAGTTGGCTGACACATATAGATATTCTAAGCTCCTAGGATTTTTAAATATAATCAAAATATTGACTGTTCCTAACATGCTATAAAGTATGCAAATATTTTAAAATCAATTGAGAGTTTTTATAATTTAAGTATTTATTGAAAGACATTGAATTTAAATAATAGTGTGAAAGTATAAAAGGTAAATTCCATGAGGTCAACCTATATTTAATAAAATTATTTTTACATATATATTGATTTTTACTAATTTAGTAATCTAAGTAAACCAATACTCTCAGCTCAACATTTTAGCTATTTCTAAAAATAGACATGCAGAAAATCACTTTTCCATGAGTTCAAATTCCAGTTTGAACTATGTTAAGAGCTTTTCCCTAATTCATGTTGATTGACTATTTGAATGGACATTTTCTAATTGTTTTATATCTTTTAACTGTTGCACATGATTTCAGAGCACAAATCTCAAAAGAGATTTCACATCTGTTCTCTGTTGTTTCACTGGTCTTGGCCACACAGATAATATTATAACAATCCCTGCCCCCAAAACGCACATCAGGGATGTTGCTATTTCATTTGTAAGGTTTCAGGTGAGCCACTCTTACATCATCCAGCTTTGCCTTAGCTGGTTGTGTAAGAGGCCACATGGTGAACATAATCCGAGTTTTAAATACTTCAAATTGTAAGAATAAATGACTGTTTCTAAGTGAATGACAGAAGTTGGTTTTTTTCTCTCTCTCAATCTATCTGTCTCCAGGAATTCCCAATCAAAATGCAATGGTTTCATTTTCTTTAAATCATCAGTTAGGTCATTTTTGGGTCTGCCTATAAATTTCAGTGTAGGGTTACTGCTTGCATAGTTTGAGCTTACTTCTAAATGGAAATATTTTTGTAAGCAGGTTGACCACCCTAACTGATAATTCAATTTAAATGCCATACCCTAAACAATCATCAAATGAATTCAAGTCAGGGAAAAAGTCCAGATGCTCCAGAAAGCACTGGGGGATCTCCCTCATAATTAACATTTGAACCCATACCTCAAATTTTCAACGGAAGCATGGCTTTGCCTAGAAGTTCCTGTTACCACAACAATCATCTAGTAAAACATTTTTCATAAAATGCTTTTCAGTAAAAAAATAAACAAGTAAGACTATATGAATCTTATATCTATGTCTCAGAAAGGCAAGCACTTCTAAAAACATCGAGGCTACACTCAGATCCACACAGATGATTATTTGACTGATGTTATCATTCAAATAGTCCAAATAAACACGAGCCCCCCTGCCCCCCAAAAAAAAGCTTGTTGCTTTATTTATTTTGCTATAAAAGTTTCACTTAACTTCAATGTGTTTGCTTACATGGACCCCTCAGAGGTTGTCAAAATTAAGGTATTTGGGATCAGGGCTGGGGTAGTGCATGTTCTGTCAGCTTTAATTATAATTTTTGAAACACGCCAAACTCTTTTTTAAACCTCTTTGTTCTTTTTCTTGCATAGGTTCTTGGCTACTTAAATGTAAGCTGCATTAACTAACTGAATCATTCCCATATCATCAATGTATAATTTGTACCCCTTTTCTCAATTTTCATTTGCCTTGTTGTAGAGATTTTTAAAGACATTATTTTCCTGAAATTTTATTCCAAGTGTTTACCAAAATCCTAATTGCAAATGCAACCTTCTTTGTAATTTATACAACTGCTTTACCATTACAATATTTACACAATCTAATATACCCAAGATTATTTTATCTTGGGTTTCTGTATATGTATGTATATATACACACACACACACATACAAACACATATGCACATAGGTAGTTAATGATTTTATGGATTATATAGATTATCTTAGAGCTTTCTATACTGATCTTATATATATTCAGTTGAGAAAAAGTTTAATACAAGTCATTCAAAACTTAGGATCTATTGTAGTGCCTTACACACATTCTTTGTATGACAGTAAAAAAATCAATATAAAAATATTTCATTCCCTAGTGCCATACCATTGTTGAACTTGTTTTTTCTTTGTACATTTTAGCTAATTACATAGGAATTTTAACTTCACTGATTTCATAAACATTCGCATTACATATTGTATAGTGCATATACATAATGTATTGGTTAAATTTAAAAGAACTTTTGTGTACACAACTTTCCACTTGGAATTGTAAATGGTTTCATTCCTCCTATTCTATACTATACTACTGCCACCATGTGGAATAGTCAATGAACTAAATTCCAGATGCTAAAGTCCATAGAGATGATTGATACCCCGTTTCTTCAGATTTTTTTTTTTTTTACTTCTTTAAACTTACAGTTCTTGTTTAGCCTTAATTTTGGAGTTACAGAAAAATAAAGTGATTGCTTGAAATATGTACAGTTTAAAACTTAAGGTAAATTACCTTCTCAAAGATGTGTATTTGTACAGTTCTTTTAAGCACATTTGCATGATCTTACATAAAAACAAAATGACATACAAAAATAACTCAAAATGCTTAACTGGTAGTCACACAAGCTAAATATTTCATCTTAACTCTCACTCAAGCAAATCACTTACATTAGAGCAGGTCTGCATCCAGGCTAAGGCAACTTTTGTGGAGAAAAAATTCCTTTACTCATGCCTAGTAGTATATTTATAATCACAACACTAGGTTCATATAACAAACGCACATGAAATTTTTCTGTTCTGAGTAAAATGTTCCTAGAAAATTAGCTAAATGTTTCTCAACATGTATGATTTTATGTGGGCTCATCTTTCAAAATGTTTGCTTCTATGAAATTTTCATCATAGAGTCACACAAGACATATACAGTAACAGATGGCTTTGACAAATATTTTTCATAATGCTGGAGTACAGGTCTTCAACAGAAATACTGTGGGAAGCTAGTACTGAATAAACATTGGATTGGGCTTTAAAAGTTCCAAGATTATACAATTTAGCATCTATTGTAGTGCCTTACTCATAAATGAAAACAAACGTTTGTTAAAAACAAGTGAATAGATACTTGAGTGGTTTCTACTTCTTACCAGAGGAATCTAAGACAGACTTCGGTGTTATCCAACATATCAGTAAGTTCATTACAGTATGTGGTAAGAGCAGGACAAAAACTGGGCTATTAGTTGTCTTGCATTTTGCAATTTGGGCTGTTTCACTATACTTACATCATCATACATTCTTCATCTTTTTATTTAATATTAAATAAGCAGATATCCTTACTGGAGGCAAACAACTTTTTAGGCAAAATATACTTAGTACACTTATTTATGTACTATATTATTCCTAGAAAATAAAAAAAATTCTTATAATTCTGGATTCACACATAGTTATATAATTGTAAAAGCATTAGTAATTTGGGGAGCAGACTTAATAAAATTAAACTTAAGTCCAGGTGTGGTGGCTCATGCTTGTAATCCCAGCACTTTGAGAGGCTGAGGTGGGTGGATCACTTGAGCTCAGGAGTTCAAGACCAGCCTGGGCAACACAGTGAGACCCCCATCTCTACTAAAAATACAAAAATTAGCTGAGCATGGTGGCTCATGCCTGTAATCCCAGCTACCCTAGGGTGCTGAGGCAGGAGAATCGCTTGAACCCAGGAGGTGGAGGTTGCAGTGAGCCTAGATCACACCACTGCACTCTGTCTGGGCAACAGAGTGAGACAGATTCTGTCTTGGTGGGGTGGGGGGTGGAAATTAACTTAAAAATTAAATTCCTGGACAGGTGCAGTGGCTCATGTCTGTAATCCCAGCACTTTGGGAGGCTGAGGCAGGTGGATCACGAGGTCAGGATATCAAGACCATCCTGGCCAACATGGTGAAACCCTGTTTGTACTAAAAATACAAAAATTAGCTGGGCATGGTGGCACACACCTGTAATCCCAGCTACTTGGGAAGCTGAAGCAGGAGAATTACTTGAACCTGGGAGGCGGAGATTGCAGTGAACTGAGATCGCACCACTGCACTTCAGCCTGGCGACGGAGTGAGACTCTTGTCTCAAAACAAAAAAACAAAAAACAAACAACAAAAAAAATTAAATTCCTATGGCTTTTTCATAGTTATAAACTTACATAATTTTACTTTTAGTTGTTTCAAAAACTATTTTTCCTCTGAAAGGAACATTATAATTCCAATAATTCAAATTTGGTATTACAGCTCTGGCCTACTTGATTTGAGAAGACTTTTAAGTAAGAGCAGTTTTGGTTATTTACAATGTATTACTGATTTGCTCCTTATATCCCACTGATTTGTAACTTTATCCTACAGTTCTGACTTTTGCTAATCTGTTTTTGTTTTGTTTTGTTTGAAAACTAAAATACTTGTCTTCAATTAAGAGTTTTCCAAAGCCACGGGGTCAACCTATTTTAAAAAGCCATAGGAATTTGTTTCCCAGCAGAACCCAGTTACTGGAAACTGTCACCTCAACAATTATCAGTTACCCAGAGTTCAACTTTAATTTACAATAGGCAAATCTCCAAAGAATAATGGAAATTAGTCTATGAAGAAAGCCAATAAAACTAAAATAAAAACTTCAGCCTTCGAATCATGTTAGAAAAATGAAGTCAGAAATAGGTTTTATTAATCTACTCTGTGTACTAAAATTTTTGGCATTAAGCCTATGAAAATACTAGATTGGATGGAATATTTTAGGGTAAAATTCTAATGTGGTTTCCATAATTCGCAAATACATCAGAATCCAGAGCATTTGACTAGCCTATATCTCCAGTTTTATAGCATTATGTAATAAACAAAAGTGTCCAAATACACCTTTCACACTTTATTTTATAAAGCCCAAGGATCTGAAAATTACTTGCAGCCTGCAAAGTTTTGGCGATCCATCTTAGCCTGTGAAAGCCGTGGGGAGCAGATCCCTGTGGGGAAGTCTTGCTGTCTGACTTGAAGGCAGGCTCCTGGGTGGGCAAATTATGATTAGCATAGCCACAGAGCTGCTCAGAGAAAGACACAAGACAAATGGCCAATCAGGCGCATTCTGCATGAGGTTACGGAATTCAGAATGTAGATTACCATCTTGACTCTGCCACTTAGTAGCTGTATGACTTTCAGCAAGTTAACTTTACTTTTCTGATTTTGGTTTTCTTATTTCCAAAACGGGGGTGATGGTGATGATGATATTATTATTACATCATGATTATTTCAGTTGTAAATGAAACAATAAATATAAGGCATTAATATATGGAAATTATAAGCTCTGTAAGTATTAGCTATGGTAATGAAGATGATGATGATGACAACAATGTCTTTTATAGTCAAGCTATTAGTATTAAATGATGTAATATTTTCCATTAGTGGGTCTTTAGCCTTTTATGCCTCAAGAGGAACCTAAAATAACTCAAAATAACACCTTCCTAGATGAACAAATTTGGTGAGCTTTATCATACTTAGCAACAAACTCTAATGAAAAGGGGTCAGTATTTTCTAAATGCCATTATGTCCATATAAGATATATCTATATGAAATTTCCCGTATTTATTGCAAATTTACAAATATGGCCAACATATCTGCTAGAGGGTCTGACGGAGACAAGAATTTAATCAATGTCTGTTGAATTTGCTCAAGTAAATAAGACAGAAAAACTGTTTTATAAAGGGCAACAAAGTGCAGTAGTCATGTAAGTTTTGCACACACATTCACAAAGAACCAAGCTAGTAATTCTCTTATGTGTCTTACCTGTGGGTGTATGACGTATTTGCATACTATGATATTTTTAATTCACTAGCAACTATAATGAATCATCCTCATAACATCAGATTAAGGAAGTAATCTGAGGTTTCCTTTTTCTCTATATGTATTTAGTACTAGATAAAGGAAGAATAAGCTATGGGCCCACTGAATTTCCAAGCAACTTGCAGTTCTGCAAAGAGTATTATCAGCTGAGAGGTCAGAATATAAGCTGTATGGTGATTTATTTCAGATGTTTCTCTTGGGAAATGTCAAATACTTCACTCGCACTGATAATGAGAATGTTCATGAAAAACTATGTGTTAGACTGATTAGAGTGAAGGGAAAGGTGCCATCACTACAATCATTTGTTATATAAGCTGAAGTGTTCCCTACTTATAAGATGACATATATAAGAACATCTATATCAATTTTATTCCACATTCCAATATTTAGGAAAAAAATGTTGTTTTTAATGATTTCCTTCTAAAAGAACAAAGCTATTTAATTTTTCTAACATTTATGAATTTTGTATAGATTAGGAGCATATTTATGGCATATGTACTGATATGACCAACATTATCTGCTAGTAATGAGCACCTACCATGCATCAAGTACTGTGCCATCCTTTACGAATTCATTGGTATGTTTACAAATGTATACAACTACTTCGTGGAGTTTATATTAGAGAGGAAGTCTCCAGATAAAAAGCAAAGAAAGCATTAAAATAATTAAAAAATGGTAACCTGAGGGAAAGAAGACCAGGAAGAAAGAGGGTGCTGAAATAGAGAATGATAAAGGTGATGGCTGGGGAAAGGGACCACTGTAGAAAGGTTGAGTGGGGGAAAATCCCTCTGAGAAGATATACTGTGAGCAGAGTTCTTAATCAGAGAAGAGAGCAGCAGAAAAACCAGCAAAAAGTGCCTTTCTGGCATAACATTTTAACACAAACAATGGGCAATCTCAATTCTATGTAGTAAATTTTACTTGGAATTTCAAGTGCCATTTCTGTGCTATAAAGTTTACATCATATCATATACTCTGTGCATAACGTAATACTTAACCTCATTTTTCATTCAGTTTGTTTTAGATATTAAAAGGACTTTGTAAAATGCATTAAAGTCGTATTATTCAAAGCTGAAGATGTGCCTGGTAAAATGTTCCTTAGTTTGAGGGATTGACAACATTAATTTTAGGTCTCTAAGAGAAACAAGTGTAAGTAAATGTTATCAGAGACAAGAACACACACACACACACACATGCATACACATGTGCATAAAACATATCTTTTAAATTGATGATCGCTCTACTGGGCTGGCCATATTACATTGTAGTTATTGTTTTCAGCTTCACAGTAACTCCAGAATAAATACTTGGTTTTTATGAACAAAGGTAGAGCCCTATTCTAAAGCTAAAAATTTAAGAAGCTGTTGAAAGCATCAAAATATCTGAAATAAAAGTTTTTAGAAGCAATCCATGTGTTAAATAGAATTAAATGCTACAAGTTAAATGTCCTTCATTATCATATATTTGAACGTTTCCTCCAAAGGCTTTATTTTTGTGTGAAGAAGCCAAGCAGAGACATTAGATATGCAATAAGTTATTTCCCATGGATTATTTTCCTTACTGTCTGCTGAAAAACTGACAATGTTCACTCTAACTACATAAAACACATCTGCATATTCAGCTATTTGTAACTTGGTTTAGATTTTATAAACCATTGACTATTTCTAGTTTGGATCTGAGAGCAAAATAGAAAAGACTTTCTCAATAATTTTTTAAAGTACATTCTTTAAAATAAGTGCGTTAAGAATAATGCATTGTCAAAAATAGATTTATTGTCAAGTGATTATAACTTTAGATGTGCATTCTTTATTTTGAAAGTATTTCAAATCTATCATATGCTTTTTTCTCATTTGTTCTCAATTTACTAGTTATTTTGAAATTTTTATTAATTTGAATGTTTTTTCATTTTTTAAATTAATTCTGAGAATTAAGGTAAGAATCAGAGAACTATTTCCTAACTGGCTAGGCAATCTTAAGTACGTATTGCTAAGCAGTCCCTTGGCTATTCTATGGAAAATAAAATATTTTTAATTTTGCTAGCCCTGGAAATTATCTTTCAACTCTGTGTCTGGTTTTACTTTCCTTTATTCATTTGTTTGGACTATGCGATAGAGTTCATTTCAGTTTTGGCACTATTTTTAAGGAGGTCTCATGTACATGGGTGAGCCCTAAGGAATGGCAATGCTGCAGGTAAAGATTATAAAGCAAATGTATTTTAATTTGGAACAGCTGTGTGAGGAGATTAACATGGATTCCGTTTTAAAGCTATACCTATCTATAATCAGGTAGATTAATTCCCAAGAGTAGTACATTTCACAAAAGAACTCAAACATTTTGTTCTAATTCTCAAACCTTTTGGCCTCATTAAATTATGCTGTGTATCTCCTGCAGCCTCATTCATCAGCTCTCCAGTTGTACCTCTTCAGGCCTACCTGGATTGCTCTGAAAGATTTCTGATTCATCTAGATGAAATATGAATGTAAATGAAGCATTCTGCAGCCACATTAGTATTAAACAAGAGGCTTGGGGGAAAACAAAGAGTTAGGTTTTTTTTAAGCTCACCAAACTTTCTTTCAAAATGTTGTAATTTTTCTGTATTTCTAAATTTTATTACATTATGGTAAGAACACAACATGAGATCTACCATCCTAACACACATTTAAATGTACAATGTATTACGGCTGACTCTAAGTACAATGTTTACAGCAGATCTCTGGAGCTTATTCATCTTGCTTAACTGAAACTTCATGTCCACTGATTAATAACTCCCCATTTCTCCCTTCTCCCCACTTCCGGCAACCACTATTTCACTCTTTGAATCTATGAAATTGACCATTTTTGATATCTCATGTAAGTGGAATCATGCAATATTTTTTGACTGGTTTCTTTCACTTGGTACAATGTCTTCAAGGTTCATCCAGGTTTGCACATATTGAGAATTTCCTTCTTTTTTATGCTGAGTGGTATTGCATTGTATGTATATACCACATTTTCTTTATCCATTCATCTGTCAAGGAACATTAAGGTTGTTTCCACGTCTGGGCTATTCTATTCTGAATAGTGCTGTAATGAATACAGAAGTGCTCTTCAAGATCCTAACTTCAGTTGTTGTTTTTTTTTTTTTTTTTTTTTTTTTTGATAAATATCCAGAAGTAGGATTTCTGGATGCTATAGTAGTTATATTTTTAATTCTTTGAGGGACCTCCATATTATTTTCCGTGGGTGCTGCACAATTTTGCCTTCCCATCAACGTTGTGCAAGGATTCCACCTTCTCTACATCCTCCCCAACACTTGTCTTTTGTTTCTTTGATAACAGCAATCCTGACAGGTAAGAGATGATATCTCATTTTGGTTTTGATTTGTATTTCCCTGCTGACCAGTAATGTACATTTTTTCATGTAGCTATTGGCTACCTCTACGTCTTTTCTCCAAAAACATCAAGTACTTAGCTCATTTTTCAATTGGGTTATTAGGGGTGTTTTGCTATTGAGTTGTAGGAGTTATTTTCATATTTTGTATACTAACCCCTTATCAAATATATGGCTTGTAAATATTTTCCCAATTCCAAAAGTTGTCTTTATAACTCTGTTGATTGTTTCCTTTTCTGTGGACAAGAGTTTTAGCATGATGTAGTCTCACTTAGTTTTGGATTACTTATTTTTTAGTGTTGTATCCATGAAATCATTACCAAAATAAATGAATGCCATGAAGCTTTCTCCCTTTTCTCTTTCAGGAGTTTTAATATTTTAGGTCTTAAATTTTAGATTTTAATCCATTTTGAGGTGTTCTTTGTGTATGGTGTCAGATAAGGATCCAATTTCATCTTTATTTGCATGTCAATATTCAGTTTTCCAACACCATTTGTTGCACAATGGGGAAACCATTGTGTATTGTTTGCACCCTTATAGAGGATCAGTTGGCCATATATCCATGGAGTTATTTCTGGGATCTCTATTCTGTTCCAAAGGTCTAAATGTCTGTCTTTATGCTAGTGTCCTACTGTTTTCATTACCGGAAGCTTTGTAATACATTTTGATATTAGGAGGTGTGATGCCTCCAGCTTTAGTTGTTTTGTTCAAGATTTCTTTGGCTACTTCGTGGTCTTTTGTAGTTTTATACGTATTTTAGAATTATTTTCTATTTTTATTAAAAATGCCAATGGGATTTTGATGGAGGTTGCAGTGAAACTGTAGATCACTTTGGGTACTATGGAAATTTTAACAATATCAAGTCTTCCAATCCTTTAACATGAGATGTCTTTCCATTGGTGTCTTCTTTAATTTCTTCCATCACAGTGTTACAGTTTTCAGTATATAAAACTCCTTTGTTAAGTTTGCCTCCTTTGTTGATTCCTAACTATAGTATTCTTTTTGGGTCTATTGTAAATGAGATTGTTTTCCTCATTTTCCTTTCAGGTAGTTAGTTGTTAGTGTACAGAAACACAACTGATTTTTCAAATGTTGATGTTGTATCCTGCAATGTTATTCAATTTTTATTTGTTCTAATGAGCTTTTAGAAGTTCTTTAGTGTCTTCCATATTTAGATCATGTCATCTGCAAAAGGAGACTATTTATTTCTGCTACTAATTTCTAGTTTCACTCCACTGTGGTCGGTAAGGAGACTGGGTATGATTTCAATCTTAATTTGTTAAGAATTTGTTGTGACCTAACATATGATCTATCCTGAAGAACGTTCCATGTGCACTTGAGAAAGATGTGTATTATTTCTATTGGGTCAAATGTTCTCTATCTGTTTAAGTCTATTTGGTTATGGTGTTGTTCAAGTCCTCTGTTTCCAGATTGATCATCTGTCTGGATGTTCTATCCATCACTGAAAGTGAGGTATTCAAGCTTTCCAGTATTATTGCATTGCTGCCTATTTGCCCCTTCGGTGCTGTCCATGTTTGCTTTATATATCTAGATGCTCTGATGTTGGGTGCATACATCTTTGTTATATATTCTTGCTGGATTGATGCTTTTATTATATAACATCCTTGTCTCTTGTGTCAGTTTTTTTTACTTAAAGCCTGTTTTGTCTGATATAAGTGTAGCTATCCATACTCTCTTTTGGTTATCATTTGCATGGAATAACTTTTTTCATCCCTTCATTTTCAGCCTATGTGTGTCCTTAAATCTAAAGTGAATTTCTGATAGGCAGCATATAGCGGGGTTTTGTTTTTTATCCATTCAGCCACTCTGTGTCTTTTGATTGGGGAGTTTAATTCATTTACATTTAAAATTATTATTGATAAGACAAAACTTATTATTGTCATTTTGTTATTTTCTGTTAGTCTTATTTTTCTTTTGTATTTTCTTTCTTCATGTTTGTCATTTTGATATTTTAAAGTTACACATGAACTTACTTAAAAAAAGTTTTTTTTAAAAGCTGTATGCAAACATAGAATTTTTAAGAGTACTGAGCATTTATATTTTACTAAATCTATCAAATTTCATTTTTACACACTGGCCATTTGAAAGATAGTATTTTTGTGGAAAGTGAAATGCTGAGTTGATAAACTTATTATGTAACATTAATTTTGTGGCTCTGGAATTAGTACTGCATGCACAACTTTAGATAACAATAAACAATTATCTTTGTTATTAATATCTGGGGGCTGCAGATCACTCACACAGGGTGGGTGTGTGTACAGCAGGCAATAAAGTTAGAACGTGTTCCTCAATCCATCCACACACATTTGAAGCCATATTTGAAGATGGTGAAAAATATATAATGTACATATGTACACTATTTTATGTATATAAGCACTCTACACATACACATATGTCCTTGGCATAAACAATTACAACACGAATGCTGTTGTTTTAAAAAAATACATATACCCAAAAGTATAACTGAATTAAAGGTGGTTGTCTGCTATCATTTATACTCATTATTAGTGGATACAGAACATGCAAATACTTGTTCTCATTTATTTGTGGTATCTAAAGATCAAAATAATTGAACTTCAGGAGATAGAGAATAGCGGTTATCAGAGGCTGGGAAGGGTATGCTGGGGGTTTGTAGGGAGGTGGAGATGATTAATGGATATAAAAAAAATAGAATGAAAAAGACCTAGTTCTTGATAGCACAAGAGGAATATAGTAAATAATAATGGTACATTTAAAAATAATGAAAATGTATAATTGGGTTCTTTGTAATGCAAAGGATAAATGCTTAAGGGGATGGATACTCAATTTTCCATGATGTAATGTGATTGCATGCCTGTACCCAAATATCTCAAATTCCAAGATGAACGTTTTATTCATTTAACATGGTCTTCTCATATTAGAAAATGTGGGATGTCATTTAACTTCAGAATGCATATGAAATGTGGGACAGCAATGTTTCCAGAAATTAATATCTACTTGTCAAATTCAGAAACGTGTTCCATCTCTCTCTCTCAATCCCTCCTCTTTTCAAGATCTCTATCAAATAGCCTTTCTCAGTTTTGTATCTGTAAGCTTTCCTCATCTGAGTATCCTTTCATTCATCTTTAGCCTATAATAATGTATAAGGTCTTCTATTGTAAAATAATATGCATATAATCATATGTGTGTACAGGTATACCTCATTTTATCATGGTTCTTTGTTGCATTTTTTTTTTACAGATTCGAGGTTTGTGGCAACCCTGTATCAAGTAAGTCCACTGGTGCCATTTTTCCAACAGCACATGCTAACTTCATGTCTCTGTCACAGTTTAGTAATTCTTAGAATAGTTTAATCTTTTCCATTATTATTACATCTGTTATAGTGATCATTATATCTGATACAGTGAATATAGTGATATTATACTGTTAGAATCAGTGGTCCCTGGAGCTGGCAGAGGTTGGCTCATGAGGTGTAAGGAAAAAAAGGCATCTCTATAACATAAAAGTGCAAGGTGAAGCAGCAAGTGCTGATGTAGAAGCTGCAGCAAGTTATCCAGAAGATGTAGCTAAGATCACTGGTGAAGGCAACTATAATAAACGACAGATTTTCAATGTAGAGAAAACAGTCTTGTATTTGAAGACAATGTTATCTAGGACTTTCATAGCTAAAGAGGAGAAGTTATTGCCTGCCTCAAAGCTTCAAAGGACAGGCTGACTTTCTTGTTAGTAGCTAATGCACTTGGTGACTTTAAGTGGAAGCCAGTGCTCTTTTTTTTTTACCATTCCAAAAATCTCAGGCTCCATAAGAATTATGCTAAATCTACTCTGCTTATGCTCTGTAAATGAACCAACAAAGCCTGGATGACAGCATGTCTGTCTACAGCACGGTTTACTGAATATTTTGAGCCCACTATTGAAACATATGTTAGAAAAAAATATCATTGTTCAATGACAATGTATGTAGTCACCCAAGAGCTCTGATGGAGATTTACAAGGAGATTAATGTGTTTTCATGCCTGCTAACACAACTTGCATTTTGTAGCACATGGATCAAGAACTAATTCGGACTTTCAAGTGTTATTAATTATTTAAGAAACACATTTGGTAAGACTACAGCTGCTATAAATTGTGATTCCTCTTACTGATCTGGGAAAACCAAACTGAAAACCTTCTAGAAAGATCCACAATTCTATATACCATTACAAACATTCGTGATTCATGGGAAAAGACAAAAATATCAACATTATCAGGAATTTGGAAGAAGTTGATTTCAACCCTTGTGGATGGCTTTGAGGGGTTCTAGCATTCAGTGGGGGATGTAACAGCAGATGTGGATGTGGTGGAAACAGCAAGAGAACTAGAAGTGGACACTGAAGATGGGACTGAATTGCTACAATCTCATGATAAAACTTGAACAAATGAGGAGTTACTTCTTATGGATGAGCAAAGAAAGTGGTTTCTTGAGATGGAATCTACTCCTGGTGAAGATGCCGTGAACATTGTTCAAGTGACCCAAAGGATATAGAATATTAGATGAACTTATTTGATAAAGCAGTGCCAGGGTTTGAGAGAACTGACTCCAAGTTTTCAAAGTTCTGTGTGGGTAAAATGCTATCAAATAGCACTGCATACTACAGAGAAATCTTTTGTGAAAGGAAGAGTCAGTCAATGCAGCCAACTTCATTGTTGTCCTATTTTAAGAAATTGCCACAGCCATCCAACCCTCAGCAACCACCACTTTGATCAGTCAGCAGCCAACAACATTAAGACAAGACCCTCCAACAGCAAAAATACAAAGACTTGCTGAAAGCTTAGATGATCGTTAGTGTTTGTTATACATTTTGTGAATTACAGAATAGAGTATTCTTTAATTAAGGTATGTACTTTTTTTAGACAAAGTGCTATCACACAATTAAGAGACTACAGTATATAGTAAACATAACTTTTATACACAATGGGAAAACAAAAAATTTGTGTGACTCACTTAATTGCAATATTCACTCTGTTGTGGTTTTGGTGATCTGGAACCAAACCCTCAGCAACTTTGAGGTATGCCTGTGTGTGCGTCTGTGTGTGTGCCCACAACTTGACCCTGAGTTAACTGTCTTATTCTTCTCTTTTATTTCTTAGCAAATTTGCCATGATTTCAAAAAGAAAAACAGCTTATATTTATATTCCTACTTCCTCATTCCTCATTTACTTCTCAACCATCTGTTGGCTTTTACTTGTATCACTTTATATAAGAGAGGTCATGCCAAAGTTATATACATGGTTCCTTGTTCCTGGAGGGGATATCCATTTGAAACAGATATAAATATGTGTGGAGATATATATATATATATATATATATATATATATATATGTATGCAGGCTTTTATATATGTATTACTGTGTATCACAGAACTTTGTTATAGCCTCTGAAGTTAGAAAAACAAACAATATAATATGCAGTTCCAAGAACATTTTAATTTTTATGTTAGATAGAGACAAAATTAAATGAAACATCACCACAACTGAATGTTAACTACTTAATTTTCAAAATTGCCTTGGCATTAATAAAGGTTATATGTTTTCAGGAAAAATGTGTGTGTCCTTAAAACAGAGCATCAATATGTTAGCAGACAAAGAGCAGGACTGTTGAAGTTGAATAGAACTTGATTTATTAGTTTTATAAAAGTACATGTGATATGAATCTTTTATCATGTGGTTTATCCTGTCATGAAACGCAACCTTTGTTTAAAAAGTTGAGCACCTGTAAAAGGTGACTGGAATGAGAAGCTGTATTTCAAGATAATGATATTTAGATTGGACATTTTTAGGATCGATACATAGAAAAGAAGCTTTAAACCCGTAAATTCTTCACTAATTCAACCAACTGAACAATTTGTGAAAATAGTGGATGGAATACATTTGCTTTCCTTATAACATAAAACCTTGTGTGTTTTAAAAAAAGAAAAAGATCAAATTAATGATATGCCTCCAAGACACTATGTGTTAATCCTGGATGTATAGAGAATTCTGAAACAGGAAAAAAAAAATACCGTATTTCTGAATTTACATGAAAGCAACTTGTTTTTATTTATATTCTTTTACTTAAGTCTACCTGAAAAAACCTTTATACTCTTTTAAAATCAGATATATCTTATGCACAAATTTGAATACAGAATGTAAAATTCATTGCCATCTTTGAGCCAAAACTTTTCCTTTTTGAAATAAAGTATGTAGAGGTGAACAAGATTCCTAGTGGTTGCTTTGGATGATTTCATAATGAAAGAAAAAAAGCATTTATTTACACTTAATACCTATTAAAATGATACAAACAGTGGCTTGCACTTACATACCTCTGTCACAAAATAATATACTTAAAATTATGACAAATTATCAGATGCTATAAAGTCTCTTCCAATTATCAGAGTAAGATTAATTTGTAAATTTTTGAGATAGTACATTTTATATTAGCAGAGTTGATTTTTGTGTTAAACTTTTGTTATATTTGAGTTCTTCAAAATAAGGAAATGCTACATTATTTAAAATATGTGAAAGCAGCACAATCCTTGCCCCCAGTTATATTTTATAATTGTAAATCTGTCCTGTAACAGCACTCATGCTTCCAACCTCTGTTACGTATTCTCAATTTATTTGTTGTGATGTATTAGGAACCATCATTGGATCTGTGCTCTGGGCTGCATGCCTAAAGTTCACAGTTAAACAGGACACAGCCCCAATATTGTAGAATTTTTTTTTTTTTAATCCAGAGAGGAACAGAGAAGAGATGCCATGGGTAGAGCATAGAGTGAGGGATATGTATATGGATGGCTTTGCACAGTGTGCTACGTGATCAGAGGCCAAGCATCTAAAGGAGCCTACAGTGGCAAGGAGGTTCAGGGACATCTTCCAGGTGGTGAGGATTACCCTGAATTTTGATGAAGGGGTAAGAGTTATTAAATAAAGATATGCAAATAATATATTAGTTAATGCATCTGCATATTCCCATTCATTTCATTTCTGATGATTTCTTTGAAAGAAATATTCGTAGAACCTAGTTATCACTTGAAAATATCCACAATCTATTAACAGCTCAGTTCATTTATCAGCTTTTCAAAAGTGGTTCCTCTATACTATTAAAATCACCAGATGCTAAACAAAAACCAAAAGATGTACCCTTAAACCTTACATTAAACTGTGTGACACTGTAGTACATGCAGTAAGCAAAGAGTTTAATTAATTTGAAATTATATGTGTATTATTTCAGTCTTTTGATCATTTTCAAATACTCATGGGCCAAAAAGTTTAGCACCTAGAGTATCTTAAAGTGTTCCAAAAATTTTCATCAAACTGTTCCCCATTATTCACAATATTTTGTCACCAAACCATCTGAACATATTCATTTTTGTCTCGCTTTTCAACACCCAATCCATGTGTGTTCCTCAAGCATATATAAAACAATCCATTAGAGCTAGTAATAACCACACCTTTCACAACGGTGAAAATTCCAATCAGAAGCAAAGTGAATGGGCATTTTACCCTGCAGAGTCTTCTTATATATAATTTTTGTAGAAATTTTTGAAGCTCCAGAAAGAGTTTATAATTTCTCATTATTTTTTAAATGAATCATTAGCATTTTGGGAAACCAGGTTGAGAATCACAGTACTCTTACAAAATGTGGAGTGTTGGTCAGAAAATTGAAATAAGCTGATAACAGGACTGCTAGAGAAGGCAGTTAGAGTTTTGATTGAAGCTGATATTCCTCCACAGTATCAGGTTCAATGAGGTCCCTCTCTGTAATACTCTTCCCTTACAGTAAAACATACATTCAAATATATTCCAACTACAAACACTAATCTTCACAGTCTTCATTTGCTTATGAAATGCTTTCTTTTAATACATTATACCTATAAAAGGATTTGTCTTCATCTTTTCTTGAAAGGAATCAGTTTTCAAATGAGGATGTAGTTTTTGCTGTTGTAAAGTGCTTTTTTGTAAATTTACAAAACAATACTTAGACATTTTTTGAGTATTTAGGAAATCTGAGTATTACTGCAATCTTTAATAATTAAATAATATAATAAATTTTATCCAATAAACCTTAAAGTTTAAAATTTTTCCTATTTTACCATTCCTTTGATTTCTCTATTTTAATAACATTTTATTTACAATCTATGCATAAGAATACAATAGGACGCATACATATATTTTATTAACATTAGGAATGAGTTGCTTGTGAATATGATATAAATATTATATTTAACAGCTCTCTAATTCACCTATTAGTTTATAATCTATGATTCATATGGCTTTATAATTGGCACACTCAGGTTTTAAACCAAAAATTCTCCCCTCACTACCACTACCCACTATCTCTTTAAAAACCACCTAGATCATTATTAAAATTTAAATATTATAAAATTACACTCACTTTTTTATCTTTATTGTATTTGGTAAATATCTCCTGGGCTCTCTCTTCTCCTCCATCCGTGAATAGCATAATAATCTTATTGCAGTTTGCTCTGGAAACATTATACTGTTAAAAACAAAACCAAACAAAACAATATGCATATCATTCACAATAAAAGAGAAAATAAAGCTATATGGAAAGAGCATGAGCAGGTTGCAAGTAATTAATGAAATATCTGCTCACAAAATATATTCTAAGAACTGGTTCCTGGATCAGTTCAGGCCCACCCCCTTCACCAGGCCTTCCCCTCACCACCCAGATAACCATAGGTCTATCTCACTTCCTTCAGTCCTTGATCATACGCCACTTTACCATGAGGTGATTACTCACAACTATGTTTTAAATTGCAGTCTGCCTCCCAGATAGTATGTTTCTTCATAGCATTTTACTTTCTTGTATATACATATTTTATTTTCTTGTTTGTTTATTGTTGGTATCCCCCAACAGAACGTAAGCTACATGAAGGAAGGAAGTTTTGTCATTTTTGCTCAAAGACTTCTTTGTCTCTCCCTAGAAGACTGCCTAGCACATAATAAAATCTCAGTAGTTTATTAAAAAATGAGCTTTTAATAAGCTTGTCAATTTTATGCACATATGATTTTATAGTATAAACAAAAAATAACATTAATTTAAAATGTGTATCTTCAATCCACCTCCAAATAAGTGTTTTCTTCCCTCTTTATTCATTCTACTTTATTCACTTTACATGTTTGAAATCACAAATCTAACACTGATCACCTAAAATGCAATGCTCTTTTGTTCCTTTGTAAATGCTGATACCTATTCCCAGGATGTCCTCTTATCCTCTCTCAACCAACCACACATATTCTAATCCTAAAAGACTCAAGTCCGTGGTAAATCTTCTTGCACTTTAAGGTCTCCAAAAGAGTTAGATATGGGAGAATGATGGATTAGCACCAAAGGGCCATTAAAATGAACAATTAATTTAGAAAGCTGGACTTCTCCGAGGTCTGAAATTATTATCTTAACTTTTCTACTGTTGTGAAATGTGTTTGCTTTAAATGCTGAGAATAAAAGATCACACTAATTTATGAATGCTCAGCTTCTTTGAAAATGTCAACCCTAGGTTCAGTGCTGTCCAAAAGAAATATAACATGAGCCTAATATGGAACTTTAAATTTTCTAATAACTACTTTAAGGGGAGTAATAAGAAATATCTGACATTAATCCTAATAATATATTTTCTTTAACCTAGTCAAAATATTAATCAATATGAATACTGGATATCAATCAATATTGAGATGTTATACAGCTTTTTCTTCCATAAGTCTTCGAACTTCAGTATGCATTTTATACTTACACAACATATCATTTCAGATCAGCCACCTTTCAAGTGCTCACTAGCCACCTGTGATTGTTGTTACCATATTGTACAGCATGGCACAGCCCTGGCTTTTAAATGACTAATTTTTTTTTTTTTTTTTTTTTTATTTTTTTTTGAGACAGAGTCTCGCTTTGTCACCCAGGCTGGAGTGCAGTGGCACGATCTCGGCTCACTGCAAGCTCCGCCTCCCGGATTCACACCATTCTCCTGCCTCAGCCTCCCAAGTAGCTGGGGCTACAGGCGCCCACCACTACGCCCAGCTAATTTTTTGTATTTTTAGTAGAGACGGGGTTTCACCATGTTAGCCAGGATGGTCTCAATCTCCTGACCTCGTGATCTGCCCGCCTCGGCCTCCCAAAGTGCTGGGATTACAGGCGTGAGCCACCACGTCCAGCCTATGACTAATATTTTTTTAAAATTAATTTTTCTTTAGTGTTCTAAGTCATTGAAGGTCTATGCTGTACCTAATTTTTTCAAAGAAGATAAAACCCATTTTCTGATGTGAAAAAATAAATTCAACATTTTTCTTTATTAATGAAAAGATCCTGTTTCAGGTCATCTCATTCCATTGACTCAGCCATTAGAACAATGGCAGTAAAAGCTTTTAATCAAGCATTGTGAAAGCACAAGTATTAACTAATATAATTTGTCACTTTCAAGCATGGCTCTTATCTTTGAAGGTAACCTATCTGAAAATCTGACTACACAAAAAGTTGCATATTTTATCATCAAAATACTTTTGTGAAACGTGCCTCAAATCCCTTAACTAAAATTAGTTTCTCTGGTGATTTGTCTTTTTTTATCTGCATGTGTAAAATAGTCAAAATAATATGTACCTAAAACACTATCCTGTAAAAATGTTAAACAAAACCATAGGACATGGTTTTGTTTTTGAAGTACTGAAAGTACTATTATTGGATGCAAATATCAGTGTAAATCAACACATTAGGTCTTGCTGATCATTTGTATATTTATGTAAATAAAATTATAACAACATTTCCCAAGAGAGACAGATGTTAGGGCATACACAAAAGAAGGAATATGGGGAAAATAAAGAACTTGTTTTGCCTTCAACATGATTTTTCCTAGGAGTAGCCTCTCAGGACTTGTGCTGGAGCTAAGTACATAATAGCAAATCTTCCATGCATTTGCAATTATCTAAAGAATCACACAGTGACAACAATTAAGTGGCTTTGAACAAATTAAGCCAAAAAAAAAAGATTATTTCAATAAAATTACAATTAGTAGAGTTGGTAACTTACTTTAATATGGTACTTTGCTGTATTTCTGTGTGCCAGTATATAGCACAGCATCTATCATATATACACTCTATATAAATTTTTTTTGAAAAGCGCATATATATGGTAATATTTTATGAAATGGTACCTGAAGATTAATTCAAATCTAAATGTAAGTTTCACTTTGGGACTGATATGTCTAATTCTATTTAATACTTGCTTCAGTGATTTTAAAGGTAAACGCTGCCAGGACAAAAAAAAAAAAAAAAAAAAAAAAAAAAAAACCAGAATGGTATTTGAGCAATAAGATGACTGGAAGTGTTTGAAAGAAAACAAAATATGCTTCAAATTATTTTAACATAAAGAATTTCAATATATATATGGGATGTATGGAAAGCAAAACATATTAGACTTACTTAGGGAACAACTGGGACCATATTTTAAAAATCATTACAATTGTAGCAGTTATAAAGGCAGCAGGAGAGGCCAATAGGAGTTAAATCATATTTTATCAGCAACTAGTAATAAATCTGGAAGTTAATGTGGCCTCTCTAGTGAGGCTGCCTCTGAAATTGTACTTTACACTTGAAACTCCTGATCATTTCACAACTGAAACCTAAACAGGAGGCAATGAAGTGAGGGAAAAAAATACTAAGAAGAATAATTAAAACGCCAAGATCAAGGAAACTCAATTATTGACTTAAGCAAAAAATAATTTTTATCAAAAACAACCATATTCCTTTACTAGAGGAAGAACACATCTTAATCTAATGGTTAATTACAATTTCGTAGTTTTGAGCTTTTAATTTTTATTAATGAACATACAACATTTAACAGACATATGCATTTCACCACACATTATTTCCCTAGAAAATAGCAGGGCTGCACATCTCTGTCTTCTTAATCTAATGGTGTCTATTAAATAACATGACCTCAAATTCAACATATCTGAAACTGAGCTATTTCTACCCTCACATTTCCTCTGTGTGTGTTCCTGTGCAATCATCTACTTACTAGTTCAGTTCAAAGAATGTAGAGTCACCTAAGCCCCTCTCACTCTGCAACCCAGCCCACACCACTTAATCAGTTCCCATGCCATGCTCCTTAATAGCTCCTCACTTCTATTCCCACACCAGAATCTCTACAATACCTTCCTTAACTTAGAACACTCCAAGGCCATACTATAAAGTTTTCCTTTGCCCCTAAACACTGCCTTAACTGATACCTCATGGCCTTTCCATTTCCATCAAGTTCCTATATTGCTCGTGTCCTAACTATGCCAGCCATCTGCAATTTTTTATTGTGCTATGTTGTGTCACACTTCTGTGATTTGTCTACAATGTGCTCCTTTTTCTGAAACAATTTTCCCTTCCTCTACCCACCTAAGTTCTAATCATTCTTCAAAATCTCATTTTCACGGAAATGCCACACTTTCCTGACCTCCTTTGAGGAGCTGGGCCCATCCTCTGTGCTGTCCCAGGGAACATGCTAAATACCCTGTAATGGCACTTGCACACTGTTCTGTGGATGATGATTTAGCACATTATGCCAGGCCTTCTGAGAGCAGCTGGTCCTGTTGACTTCTATAATTCCAGCACCAGCACTATGACAGGAAATGGTGATGCATTCAATAAATACTGGCTGAATGAATAAATGAACCACCCAACTGGATATCTGAAAAACTATTTAGAATATTCACTCAGGAACAACAAACTCATATTTGCATAAAGACCAAATGTAAGAGTTCATTCAGTGATTCAGCAAATATTAACAGACATTATGATCTTTTTACCAGACGTGGGCTAGTAATTACAGCAATAATGACCATGACTCCAATACCACCCAGCAACCTACACCTGCGTGTGGTTTGCTACATGCCAGGTTCTGTGGACAATCTTATGCACAATTCCCTGAGGTACAGGTTATAGTGACCTCTAATGCATACAAGGGGAAACCAAGGTGCAGAGAAGTAAGGTTCCTACTCTCAAATATGATAATAATATTGCCTAGTAAGAAATAAAATAATTGAACAATGGTTCCTGCTTTTAAGTAACTCAAAGTGAAATAGAGGGCAAGGCAATTTAAAAACACTAGTCCACAGTATAAGACACACACTATAAGGCCGGAAGTGGTAGCTCATGCCTGTAATCCCAGCACTTTGGGAGGCCAAGGCAGGTGGATCACCTGGAGTCAGAAGTTCAACACCAGCTTGGCCAACATGGTGAAACCCCGTCTCTACTAAAAATACAAAAATTAGCTGGGCATGGTGATGGATGCCTGTAATCCCAGCTACTCGGGAGGCTGAGGCAGGAAAATCGCTTGCACCCAGGAGGCGGAGGTTGCAGCGAGCTGAGATCGTGCCACTGCACTCCAGCCTGGGTGACAAGAGTGAAACTCCATTTCAAAAAGAAAAGACACATGCTATAACATGGGGCAATAAGCATGCCAGTATCTCACAGTCTAGACACTGATGAGTGACTGTGGGGAATCCTCACTCAGAAAGAATTCCTGCTCCGGGAGTTGCATTTCTGTTCATCTTAATGTCTACCGTTTGGAACTTTCTGTACATTTTAGGAACAACTTCAAGACCCAAACTAGATGTTTAAAACTAAAATGTTCTCAGTAACCATTTGATGATTGAACGTGCAAGGTTACAGATAAATATGTAGTGATTGAGATAAGAAAAAGTAATGATATTCTATATAGGCCAATTAAGTTTCAAGTGCTTATTCAAAATTAAATTAAACTATTTCCTTATGAATTTTTTTAAAACATAGGTTGAAAAAAATAAAAGATCAAAAACGTAAAAATCTACATTTTAGATACCTTTTGAATTTTAAATTCAAAGATAAAACTAGTTCAAAGGTTTCTTCTGCCTGCACACATCTGTATTTTAAATAAATGAAAAACAGCACTATCTAACCCCAGAGAGTAGTAACTATCAGAATATTGAAATTCAGATAATACAATTGAACAACAACAAAGAAAGACATAGCATGATACTTACATTAAGCAGCTGTTCAAAAGCAAAACTAAAGCCCTTCTTATAATCTGTAATTCCTTTGGCTGTGATATTATTCACCGCATCTTTCAACACTTTCTTATTTCTTACATTTGCTTGGACAAGGTGCTGAAAACAGCTGACATCCTGAGCATTGCTGTTAAACTGCAAAAGATCAAAAAGTAAATATATAAATGAACATTAAAATCAACCATATAGTCTTCATAGAATTTGTGTTTGATACTCCTAAACGGTATTGCATTGCTTACTCTCTCAAATGGAAAAGTGAGTAGGCTGGTAACAAAGGTGCAATAAGAAACAAATGGCAATTTTCATCTGAGCTACCAACCCATACTGGAACACTGAGTCTGCTGCTTATATTCCCGAAGCCTGGTTTCCCTGCTTATAAATTTGAGAATTAAATTATATGACATCCCTTCTAGTTCTCAAATTTAATGAGCATGTAGAAAAAATAATCCAAAGCAATAAAATATATGAAGAATCCAGAAATGATATGGGATGCCTGCCCCAGTTGTGGGGACATGTTAAATATTTTCATTGCCTCTTATTAGGAAAGACTGGTTGGAAAAGTAATACACTGAATAACATGAATCAATGTTTAGTCATTTTGAAATTTGATGGTACTGTCTTTCTATGGAGGCTAACAGAGCAAAGCAATCTGAATCAAGAACAACTGGTAGCCTTTTAGAAATATCACTTTAGAGGTTACTAAAGAGTGCCAGGGGAACCGTGGAGGCAAGGCGATGGAGCCCTGAACAGCAGAGAGGCTGTGGGAGAGAAAACATCAACTCCAATGATAACTGCCCAAAATGGAAAATTTAAGAACGATCATCAAAGTAACTTTGTCAACCCCATAAAAAATATTCACATCGTTCTCTGGATATTTCCAAAAAGAAAGAACAATAGGAATGCTGCAACAAAATCCAGGATAACAGGATAAGTGGAGTCATCCAATCATTAACTCTGTAATTTGTGAAAGTTCTTCAGGCTCTTGGCACCTAGACTGTCACATCTGCAAAATGGGAATAATAAAAAAAAGCATATTTGCCAGAAAAAAGGGACTGGCCAGATAAAATGTTAAAGATATTTTCAGATCAAAAACATATACTTACTTTAATGAGTGGGTCACAAGTTATTACATATTCTTGCAAATATAATTCATCATTTTTTCTCTGAAGATCACTGAACGTAATTACAAGGTACATTGCACAATTCATCAGTTTATTAAGCAAATATTTACTAGCAGCCTATTATATGCCAAGAATCATGACAGGTAGTAGTTTCATGCTTTCAGACATAATTATTTGCACACACAAAAATACCATAAATATATAAAGTTATATAGTGTCTACTATGTGCTGCATTTACTATTCTACAAATGTAAATCATTTCATCTTTGCAAATGCTCTGCAAGATAAACATTATTATCCCCATTTTATCTATGAAAAAAACTCATCCTGCATTGCCTCTCAATATAGTATAATAAATTATGATTCACTCTATAAAGCAATATAATATTATGCTCTAGAAGACAATATCAGGAGAGGCATTTCTAATGTGGACTGCAAACATTTGAAAGAAAATTCTCCTAAGAAACAGCATTTCCTGTGATTCCAGAGAAATGTTCCAGTGAAGAGCACAAAGGAAGAACATTCCAAGCAAACAGAACAACATGTGCAAAGGCCCTCACATGGAAACAAAAGAAGCCTTTTTAAGAAAACATAAAGAGAGTGAGTTTAGCTCGGTCTCATAGGAGGACAAAAGACATAAAATGAGTTCAGAGAGGGAGGCAAGGACTAGATCATGTGGAGTCTAATGGAAATGCTGAAGATGATTTTATTTTCTGTGAAATGGAAAGTCACTGGAAGATCTTAAGCCAAACGTAAAATAATTGAAATCTAGAATTTTAAGAGTGCCTCCTAGCTGCTGTGTGGAAAATGGACTTGAGATGAGCACAATATAAAGGAGGGAGAGTAATTAGAAGGCTTTGCAGTAACCTAGCTGAAAATACATAGTGGTTTTGTTATTTGTGGAGATGGTTAGAAAGGGAAGAATTCAGGAGGTATTTCTGAGAAAGAATCAAATAGCACTTGGTGGTGGATTTAGCAGGCGGATGCATAACAGAGCGGTATCTTGAATAACTGCCAGGTTTCTGACACGGGCATCTGGAAGGAGAGAGGACTGGAGGGATGACTGGTTCAGGGATAATTGAGGAATAGAGAAGAGAAGCACAGAGTTCAATTTAGGGTGAGGTTTCAATAGATGTAAGATATGCAAGTGAACATGTTAAGAAATGATAACATTTACAGCATGAGGCTCAAAAGAAGTCTTGGCTAAATAATTTATTTAAAAAAAACCAGAAGGCTTCAGGAAAAAAAAAAATTGGTTTAAAGCCATATGAAAACAAAACAAAACAAAAAGTAGAGTAGAATAGGAGTACCCGAGAAAACTAAGTAAGAGCAAGTTTCCATGGAGACAGGAGAGAAATCAGGAGATTGGACTGTTTTGGATGAGAGAAAAATGTGTCAAAAGGAAGATACTGTGTGGAGACAGAGAAGATGGGGACTTAAAACTGCCCAGTAGGGCCGGGCACAGTGGCAAACACCAGTAATCCCAGCATTTTGGGAGGACAAGGCGGGTGGATCACCTGAGGTCGGGAGTTTGAGACCAGCCTGACCAACATGGAGAAACCCCATCTCTACTAAAAAATACAAAATTAGCCGGGTGTGGTGGTGCATGCCTGTAATCCCAGCTACTCGTGAGGCTGAGGCAGGAGAATCACTTGAACCCGGGAGGCGGAGGTTGCGGTGAGCCAAGACCACGCCATTGCACTCCAGCCTGGGCAACAAGAGCGAAACTCTGTCTCAGAAAAACAAAACAAAACAAAACAAACAAAAAATGCCCAGTGAACTCATCCACATCATGTAGGCAGCCTTGGGTTGGGGGGTGGGGAGGGCAGAACCAATAGACAGCAGGAGCATCTGAATGCAGGCAAATCTTCAAAGTGCCTTGGCTGGATGCAGCGCAGGAAAACCGGGTGGCATCTGTAGGGTAGACTGGGGGTCAAGAAAAGTCTACTTTAAAGCTAGGGGTCACTCGAGCTAAGAAGACTGATATTAAAGAGAGAAGGAAGAAAAAGATGCAGGAAATAGAAGAGAGGTAAAAAATAAAGTTCATGGAAAGGTAGGGACAGATGGATCCACGTGACACACAGAGGAATGGCCCTTTAGGAAAATGCACATCGACTTCATTATTCTAGGAAAGAAGAGTAGAAGCTGACCGAGCCAGGTGGTATGTGGATTTGGATGATGATAGTTACTGTCTGTGGCATTTGTCTCCTTTAACAAGGAGGCAAGATGATCAGGATAATGAGAGGAGAAGGCAGGCTTAGAGAGAAGAGAAAACAAGAAGTAAAATGTCCTGCACAGTGAGTCCTTTTTCATGTTTATTTTGAACACGACTTTCATGAATATCACCAGTGTGAGAATAAAGTTCCAGTATATTTATTTACTCTTTTCTATAAATTCAAATATTGAAAACTGAGTATCTTCAGGTCCAAATGACCAGTCCCACTGCCTCTTTTATCACTCTTCTATTCTTTGGTTATTGGATGCAAGCTTATTCTACATGTTCCATTTTCAAAACAAATAAATGTTAGAATTCCCCTGTATTGGTAAGTAAAAATACAGTTTGCCAATATATTAATAGTAAAGTGACCTTAGAGAATTATTAGAAATGGTTACAGGAAATGTTATTAACTGACTTATTTAAACCATGAATCACCATAAAGGTACAAGTTATGCAGAAATTGAGCACTGAATAATGTATTGCTCAGAGTCTTTCAGTTGGCCTTGACCTGCTTTTAACACAGAAAAGTGAAGCATCTCATTAAGTCACTTTAACACAAACTGATTAAATGTAAATTCAATTCATTAAATACATATTCAGTAGTGTATAACAGAATTACTACAATTGCACTCATAATAAAACTCATAAATAACGTACAGAAAGGAATAACTTACAAAGTGTAACTCCCTATAGCAAATCTTACTCTCCTAGGAAAGTGATGAGAAATTTGAAAGTTTATAATCAGATAAGACTATATTTCACAGATATCTTAGACTCATCAGCTTATATCGTATTATGTATATTTTAAAAATAGGTTAATTTTCATGGGCTGAAGTAGCAGTCTTTGATAACATGTGCCTACATACTAATTTAAAACCATATATTAAAAACCTTAGAGCAAAAGTGTGATAGTAAATATATTACAAAACTTTGAAATGGTATATGGCGAGTGAAAAGAGATTGAAGGAGCTCTGATTTTGTCATCTATTAAGAAAATACTTCTTGTAAAAGTGTGTATTTAACATGACAGAGTCAGAAATCCAAACTAACATCATATTGATTCCTTTTCCAATCCCAGAAAATTCAACTAAGTAGGTCACTCATTAGACCTGCTGAGAACAATTTCTGTTGGCCAGTTTAGATAGAAGGCACATGTGTTAACATGGGCATCTGGGGTAAAAATCCTGGAGGGTTTGTATTTCTACTCTAGCATTGGGTTATTCTTTCTTTGCCCTTCCACATCTCTTGTTCCTTCTGCCAAAAACACTTTTTCCCACTATATATACTGTTCCTCTGCTTACTATACTTTTTCTCCCTTCTTCACTCAGTCCTCATGAAAGTTTTCATGACCTTCCCTGACTACATTAAATCACCCAGTACTAAGCTCTCTTAAATCTATCTCTTTTTTACAGAGCACCAGTTATACTATCATATTTCTCTGTATCCTAGCTTAATAAATAGACCCCTCTATTGGATTATTAGCCCACATGGCCAGAGAATATGTCCACACCACCACTGCATTTTCTGTACTTAGCATGTAATAGACACGCTATAAATATTTACTGAATAAATGGATAATGGATAAATGTTTAAACTCCTTGGATGTGGACTTTAAGAAAATTAGAAGCCAGTGTAAAATGTTGATCAATAATCAAGCTATGTAAATTAGAAGTCAGTGTAAAATGTTAATCAATAAGCTATAGATTTATAAGTAGATGAATTGCATCTTAGCTCTGCAATGTTGTTAAACTTGTACATTCAAAAGTACAAATATTCTGTCCAAATAGACATTAAAATAGTCAAATAAAGATGTACAGAACATCTAACATAGAGTCTGACATACAGTAGATGTTAAATGGCAACTCTATTGTTTTAAAAATTATTTTAGTAAAAAGCATTAGGATACTCAGTACTAAAATTAGAACAGATTCCTAATTCATAAGATTCAGATAAACTGCCTCAGCTGTATTGAGCTTGAAATAAAGTTGACTAACAGGATGATACAAGTGTCCCACAAACATGAGTTTAGTGTTTGAAACAGTTTCTGTTAAAACTATGATCAACGCATTTCAATACTTCCAAAGAAACTTCTTATTAAATATCACAGTCAAGTACGCAAATTGAAAGATGCTTTCCAGTCAAAACAAAGTATCAGTATCTCAAATGAAATAAGCCAAGCTTTTGGTTTTGTAAAGGTAGTCTCTATTTTTGCTCTAATTTCCTCTGCTGAATATGAAATCATTCCATGAAATATTTCTGAGAAGAGGGACTCTGCTCGTCATCACATTATGTCAGGATACAAACAACCAAATATTCCTGTTGCCTTAATACACACTACAAGTCAAAGAAGCAGAAAGTTACGGGAAGTGCCCTTTGTCTGGAAATGGCAACTAGAACACATCTTCTTGGAGTCCCAAGTCTTCCTTTGAATGGTTTAGTACAGTCAAGTAGTTCTGCACTGGAAATATTAAGAATTAATGACAAAAGATATTCTTAAGGTCGTATCTTCTACTTGAAACTGCAGTGAAAGAGAAGTAGTTCATTTATTCTTTGCCCACTTGACCTGTCTTTTAAAAATTATTTTTAGTTTTAAAAAATGAGACAGGGTCTTACTATTTTGCCCAGGCTGGTTTCAAATTCCTGGCCTCAAGTGATCCTCCCAACTTGGCCTCCCAAGCAGCTGGAATTATAGGCATGAGCCACTGTACCCAGCTCTCAACATGTCTTTTAATTTGCATCCCTTCCCCTCAGAAAGACCATTCTCCTATGCATGGATTCTAAATGTTTAAAGGCAGGCTTTCTTTAGGGTACTTTGTACATTGTTTAGTCGTAAAGCATTTTTAATAAGCAAAAATAGGACATAACTATAGTTTTTGAAAAAATTGTTCAATATTTATTACTTAACATGTCTTAATGTTTTATTTTCTCTATTTCTGGCATGTAAGATAAATAATGCTGCAAAATTGTTGGCTTAAGCCATGTAATGATCAGCAAAAATAATAATTCAAATCCAGACCTGACTGCTTTGGAAAAGGATTTTTTAAATTAAAATAATATTAGTAAACTTATTTACACAAGTTAACTATGATGGATAACATATATAACAAATTTATACTTTATAAGATATATTAAATAATCTAAATTAGAAACAATAAAATTTTGCATATTAGTAAGTACAAACACAAATTATGGTATCAGACACTATCCACATTTTGGCCACCAGATGGCGATGCAGGAAAATAAAAGGAAAATGACCAGAGGCCGTGCGCTCCAAGATTTTGGCTATGTTTGTTTTATGTACTTATTCCCATTTTTAAAAAACTTTCAAAATTTATTTTCATTTTCATATTTTTCATAGTAGATTTGACTATAAGAGATATGAAAATGATTATTCTAAAATCCAGATAAAACAGCTGATAACATTTATCCTTACAGATGTGGATACATTCCCAGTTAAGAGTTATTTCTGGAAAACTGATGGGAAATAAGATTTATAAAGTGGCTGTTTAGAATTCAATGTCTGGGTGAAATGTTATAACTGCAGTCAGGACTTTGGTTCATTTGCTACTGCGACTTAGCTGCATTTTTGTATGTTTAGTATGTCTTTGAATTTCAGAAGTCAATAAATGAAAAGTCCAGATGAATAGAAAAAAAAATGCTTTCTAGTTTATCTGTTACCAAATTACTTTCCAAAAACTTTGCGCCAATTTAAAGTATATGTGTGCTAGTTTCACTGCAGCCTCATAAACACTTCCCATTTTTTATTTGCTAAATTGTAAATAAAAATATTTCAGTATTTTAACTATTTGAATTTCATTGCTAGCAAAATGACCCTTTTTCTCATATATTAATTTTTGTGTAGTTCTGTTTTTCCAGATCGTTGCTTACTATTAATCTGAACCTATGAGCCTATTCCTTTACTATTTCTTAAAAGAGTTTTGTACTTAGAAAATCAACTGTCTATCAGTCAGGAAATTACTCATCTGTAACCTTACTAATGTTTCATGGGTTTTGGTATATAGTCATGGTGGAATTTAGTTTCCCCAGCACTATGAGGTGATAACAAAATTAGGCAATTTGTTTTTACAAATAGCGAAATTTCCCATTTATGATATATTCATTCATGATACATTCCTTATAACAAATTAAGATTTTGAATACATTTCTGTAATTTTTTAGTCCTTTGTCCCTCTGTTATTTCATGAGCTTTTTTAATATGAATAATTTAAAAAAAGCATTAGCTAACATGTATTGAGAATCACCTGCGTGCCAGGCTAAACACTTGATATCCATTAAGTTGTTTAACTTTCAACAAGCTACAGTTTTAGTTTTAATAGGCTTCCCATTATATAGTTGAGGAAATGAGGTGTATAACGTTAAACAAAGCGTTCAGAGTCAAACAGCAACCAAGGTTCAGACCTCAACCCCAAGCGCAAACTTCCTGACGCACTTTTCTCTAAGGTCTTTAATCGTTTTCAATTACAGTTTAATAACAGAGGAGAAAGCTACCACATCCCGTCATGTGATATTCTTCACAACTGTCTTCCTACTGCAGTAGCTTTAGAAATTTTTGTCAAATTAAAATTGCTTTTACGAGTAAATTAGAAAAACTGCCATCTTCACATGGGTATCCTTTTCATTCCAGGAAAATTATTCATTAATTCCAAATACCAAATCTTTTAAATATATCTCTCACATTCTTTTCTCTATCTTTAATATAGGTCCTAAATATATTACTAAACGTACTGCTAGTTAATTCATGACTTTTGCTAATGTTGTGAATGTGATTTTAATTTCTGTCGTTAATCCCTGTCCAGGGAAAACTAGAAGGCGTGGTCACCCTCTCACAGTCAGAGACATAAATATCTTCACTAATGACACTCGTGGAGTTGGCCACTCCACTCTTCAAGTTAACGGCGCTGTTCCCAACAGTGGCTGCTGGTTTGCGGTTTCCTTGGTCCATTGTATAAAAACAGAAACATACTGAGAATGAATTATCTCTTCTTTAATCAATTTAGGAAAACCAAGTCTAGTCCAGGCCTTGCCTCTAATAAGCATTACAGCCAAAACTGATTCAATTATCTCCCCTGAGCTGCAGATTGCTCCTTTCTGAAATAAACGGTTTTTCTGGATTAGGTGGAAAGCCCTTCAAATTCTAAAATTATATAATTTACATCAGATAGTTTAACAATCAGGACAAAAATATAAATATGGAATAAATTCTGTATATGTCTAAAAAATGGCACCAGTAGAGAAAAATGGAATACAATTCCCTATTATAATTATAAAGACATGAATTGTGTTTGCCTATAAATGTAAAGCATCATTCATCAAACATTTCAATAAATATTTTCATTTTTAAACAAATATTCCAAACAACTCGAATCATGATGTAACCTACATTTAGTCTGTTTACCTTGTTGAAATCTTGGATGGATTTCTGAAAAAGTCCCAATTATCATTTTTAATATATTCTGTTTATATTTTGATAGAGAAAATTTTTATAATTCTCTAATCATATCCATTTAAAAACATTTGAAGTCACTGAAAGTAGGCCGTTCTTTTACTTGAAATGTAAACTGAATTTAGCATCCCCCTGCATCTCCACCTGACATTTCTGTCTTCTCAACCATCTTTTAAACAACCACTGTGCACTCCTGAGTCCACAGCACTTTTCCAACTGGAAAAATGGGCAGCTTTCTTTCCCACTCCATCATTCTCCAGGTACAATAATCTTATCAGTATTATTTCCATTACAAATGTTTTTTGCATAGCCCTCTAGAAATCTGAATGCCAGCTCCTGAAGACAAAACCTTAATGAAATGATGAAACAATCACATACTCTCTGATCTGGTCCCCTTTACCAACACTGTGATGCACACGTGACCAATATGCACAATATTTTCATGATACCTGAAGCTGAGTACTTGGAAAATTCCCTAGTTGAAAAATAAAATAAAATAAAACGGATGGCTCAGTTTGCTTGAAGAACACAAAAAGAATGGCATACGTAACTAATGTGTTTGTAGAGCAGAGATACCACAATACTGATCATATGATTGGCCACATAAGAAGAACATGAAGTTAACTTATCACTGACTGAAACTGTTTATAAAATTCTGACATCCATCTAGTACATTTTTTGTTCAGCACTGTTCTGATTGACAAAAAGGTAGAGTCACTTCAAGAACCACCACTATGTGCCTTGAACTATTCTATGTATAGTAATGTTAGTACGAAAAAGACTCTATACTCAAAGAAGCATACATTCTTGGAGAGGAGGGAATACAGAGATACAGAAAATAACAAACATATGTAAAATACCAGGTGAAGAGAAATGATAGAAAAAATGAAGTGACGTGAAATATTAAATAAACAAAGTGGTTGAATAACAAAATTGGAATGCTGTCTGAGAGACAGTAGTCAGGGAAGGCCTCTCTATCAGGCAGTATTTGAGCAAAGACCTGAGCTGGGGGAAGATCTGGGGGATGATCAGGCAGCTATCTAGACCTGGAAGCATCCAGATTCATGTAATGGTAAGCAGAAGTAATTTCTCATCTGTACACATCTATAAGACATTCACTAGACAGAAAAGATACATCTGCCTTTTAAGAAAGTTTATTCACATCACCAATGAATTCTTTTAAATATTAAATTGTAGCTGGGATGCAGAAACAGCTGATGACAGTTATCAACTAGGGTTGAAGGAATTATATTCAATTTAACTCAGTTCCATTGAGACAAATGATATACATCTGGAAAACTTAGAGCATGATTATGATATAAATTAATGACAAAAAGATAGGTAAAGAAGATACCTATCAAACTACATAGCAGGAGAGATTTCATATTTTAAAATATATTTCAAAATATATTTTAAAGTGTGCAATAAACATGGATTACTGAACAAAACATTACAAAGGTGAATTAGTTGTAGAAAAAAGTAATTGCCAATATTTTTATTCGAAGTTTATAAGATAACAAATTGTCACTTTATGAAAAATCTCTTATACATTAACATAAGGTAAAAATATTTTCATGTCTTAGCACATTAGTTTTCAAGCTATAATATATACATCAAAATTCTCAAAATGCTTTTTTTATTCCTCTAGGAATTTGATGAAATAGATTTTTATTCAACAATTAAGATTGCAGTGTATGCATTTTACTAATAAGTTCTCATAGTGTCAATTTACATTTGAATTTCTTTTGAATTTTAAGCCTACTAAATAATTAAGAACAAATATGATAGTTTAATTTAAAGAACTCTGAACAATTCTCCTACATCTATTGCTCAGGCCAGTCCAAGTCACTCTCTTTACCTACACTCAAAATTAAATGAAACTATAATTTAAAAAATTGCATCTAATAAGTACTGACACACGTGACATCTTTTCCTAGTCCTTCAAGCCCCATCAAATAAGTCAATAACTTTTATAATTTTTAAAACGATAGTTCAGTTTAGAACAAAAGTATTCCCTTTGCCTCACCCTGAATATTACTTTGCAATTTCCTTTTTACATATACGATGAATTTCTAAGTGCCAAAAACTTAGTGTACCATGTAATTAATGGGAAAAAAATACTTATCATACTTGTCAACACCGTCTTATAAACTCTCTTTATATTTCCAAAGCAATTAAGTTATCTTCTGGCATCTCATAAAAAAAAAAAAGAAAAATCCTAAATAACCTTGATGGCTTTGCCCTGCTATTATAACAACTAAATTTGTCTTTTTGTTTGATCTTTTCTTACTGTCCATAATTTCTTTATGTCTTTTGAATGAAAATACTTTTATAAAGGTCCCATCTTTACCTAAAAAAAAGTGCATAAGAAGATAGAATTCTTCTTCTTTTAACACATTCTCTTAATTCCATTTCTTCCTGTTTTAAGACCTCCCCCCATCCCCAAAGAAACAAATGTCTACAAAATAAAAATATTCAAACATTCATAGTATTAAGAATTCTATAAATTACCAAGCTCTTAAAATCTGAGTCAGTGAAAATTACATGATTATTTACAACAAGCCCCAGGTAATCATCTGCTGAATTTGCTAAATGTACCTCTTTAGTATACTGATTTCCTCTTCTATAATGACGCGAAGCCTGCCAGTTGTACACACAGTTAACAGTAATGTGATAAAAACCCCTGCACAGGAATCACTCGGGGGACTTTCCAAATGCAGATGTTCTCCTTAGCTCCGGAGTGCAGCTTGAGATGCTGCATTTCTACCCATTGCTTAACAGAGCTCCCAGGCAAGGCTCAGGCTGCTTGGCTACAGGCCCCACTTCGATGGCAAGAGAATAAACTGCAGTCTTCTTGTTGACATAAATGAGCAATAGATCAACAAAGTTTTCCTGAACTCTAGATGGATCGCTTTTGATAAGACAAGAAATTACTCTCTTAGATTTGTCACAAAACTGTATTGGCATGGCAAATATCTTTTATTTTATTTGAGCTCTGGCCAAAAGAGGGTCTATTTTGTAAGAAACTTTTAGCATTGGGGGATAGAAATAGCTTTTAAGTTCAAATTGTGCAGCAATTTACAATTGTACTCATTTTCATACGCTGAGTAGCGAAGTTCCTTATCTAAAAAACCAACAAAACATGTCCTTGTCTAGGAATACATTAGGCATATTTTAGAAGGAAATCTGAAATTTAAAGCACATAGGAAATGGAACAATTGAAATCATCTCTTACTTGCCTACACAGTGCAACTCCATATTTAAACAACCCCCTGCTCTGATATTAGTTTGGTGTTAAACAATCAAGTCAGGAACTGAAATGTCTGAGATTTTACAGCAGTTGTAAGCTAACAAGTTAGCCTCCTACGGTGCCATAGATAAAAGGCAGAAAAAATACAAGCCCTATGAGTCAGAGACAAAGAGTTTATTACTCATAGCAACAGGGGAGCAGAGTAACATCTTTGTTTGCACAAGCTGCCCAAACCTCAATTCCCACAGGATGATAGGAGGACAGCCAGGGGTCACCTGCATAGGTAGTGAGATGGGTTTCCAGTCAGGAGTCCCAAGATGAGGAAGTCCCTGATCTTATACTAGGGCTTCTGACAGCCCACACTCATCCTCCCTTCCAGAGAGACACAATAGTTTAATTACTCTGCAATGAAAATCTCTTCGGGAGAAGGAGAAATCTCTTTACTATCCTGGAATGCAAATAAATCTGAGTAAATTGGCTGTTAATGCTTAGACTTAAATGTGAAAGATTCATAAAGAAATGTCTCCCAACAGTTGGTGGAAAAATGTTGGAAGATGACACTAAATAACAATAATCATCATCATAATACATGATTACAATATATAAGCACTTTACATGTGACATTTCACTTGGTACTCAACAACATTTTAGCAAGTTAAATTATCCTGTCCATTTTTAAGATAGGAAACTGACAGAAGCCCTAGGTTACTTGCATAAGGTCATAAAACTAGTAGTTTCCAAAGCTGCACATTATCCCTATGCAATTCTACCAGTCCATGTAAGAGACAGGGTTGCCTGTGAAGAATGAGTCAAACCAGATGTGACCTTACTAACACTGTCCATGCAGGTATAACGTGTTGGCAGGATCATTCCATCGTGTTGCTCTTTACTTGATATAAACCAACATACACTGGCTCCTTGAACCACATACTGTGGAAAGCAAAGACTTTTACAATCTTTAGAATACCATATTCAGAATTATTGTTTGTTTATATGGACAAATAATAAGCACAGACCTGTCTCACACAGAGGTCTGGACCCAGGAAATCTGCAGGCTTTTTTAGCAGTTGCATTTAGGGAAAAGCTTCCAGCTGGAATAGGGCTCACCTTCCTTTCCAGCCTCCTATTTAGCTATGGTTCTTCACTTTTGACTTTGTACTTACATTTATAAACGGTCACTTCTAGGACTGTTGCTTAGCGACTACAATCTGGACAAAAGGAACAACTAATTTTTTAAAAAGTTATCTCCTACAAGCAAGAGCAAAGATATAAGGAATTATATTTTGATTATTTTTTTTTCTGGTAAAAAATCAAAGACAGTATTTTATAATGACTGTGAAATGGAAAAGCTTCCACGAAGAAAACTGACTCAAAGATCCTTAACATAATCATAACATGTGCATCTAATTCTTTAGTAAGAAATGTGCGGTTTTATTAAAAGACATGAAGATCTTCTTTGGTTGTTAACTTTTAGCATATTGTCTGCAATCCATATACATTTTCCCATCATCCTCCACTGGCCTGCAGTATTTTACTCCTAAAATGTCAAACTCCCTCACATTCATAAACAAATTCAAATCCCTGTGTCAACATTTGAAATTTTGCCTGCAAATCAGAACACGCTGTGATTGAATTGCTGCTCCTATCATCTACCACTGACTCCTATCAAAGCATATAACTGGATTAGTGGGAAAACAGCTACATTATGCTTGCATTTCAGCTTTGCTAACAGCAGGCTTCCTTTCTGCAACAAAGAACAACCCTGGAGATAGCAGAAACACTCAGAAATGATGCAGCTTTAGTTCTGACATCTTATACATGATTTAAGCATGAAAAATTACTGTTATTTTTTAATACTGTTATTTTTTAATAACATTTTTATTTTATTTAGACAAATAACCCTAAAAATGAGAGGCTACTTGATTTTTCTGTCTGGTGGCTTCTGGGCAACTTTGGGAAAGTGTTAATATAGATTGCATCCTAAGTCTTTGGATGACCCACATTCTTTTGGGTATGAAGATAAAGAGAAATGCATGAGGTCTCTAAGGAAAAATTACTGTCAAAGTTAACTATAGAACCACTCCCTCCTTCCTCAGTGCCTTATTACTATGGATTCCTGAAGTTACAAAAGCTAAAGGTATATTGTTGCTTTCCTGGACTTTCAAACAGCTTTAGAGAGAAAATAAAATACACATGCACATGTGCACGCACACATACAATTTGACATTATAAATATATTTTGAAGGTTTTTTCCTGAGAATTTCCATATCATTAAATTGTTAAATCTGTATTTAATGAGAAGGGCCTATATGTTAAAGACAAAAATGTAATTTTACTTTTTTCTTACCAGAATGTTGCGTAAGAATCAATTCTCTTTACATATATCAATTTCAGGCAGTATATACTCAAAGCAGAGTAACTCATAAGACTGAAAACTTTCTTTAAAATTATGAATTTAATGTGATTGACACTGAAGATTATATATAATGTGGTTGAACTAAAGATTATAAATGCAAATAAGAATATATGAAGTTTGATAAGAGCAAAAGATAATGGTAAAGAAAGTAAATAAATATTCCTGAAGATTTCGCTTCATAACTTTTTGGTTAAATCTAGAATCATGAATGAAGATGGCTATGCTCCAGTTCTTTCTCTTTTCTTGGAAAAATTGCTAAGACTTTTTCTACCTGTTTTCTTATCCGTAATATTAAGAACAGTAGTATTATCAACCTCACAGGGTTGCCGTAAAGACTAAACAAATTACCATGAAAAACACTTAGAACAGTTTCTGCCGCATGAACATTGCTTTAAAAAAATTAAATGGCCTGTAATCCCAGCACTTTGGGAGGCAGAGGTGGGCGGATCACAAGGTCAGGAGATTGAGACCATCCTGGCTAACACAGTGAAACCCCGTCTCTACTAAAAATACAAAAAATTAGCCGGGCGTGGTGGCAGGCGCCTGTAGTCCCAGCTACTCAGGAGGCTGAGACAGGAGAATGGTGTGAACCCGGGAGGCGGAGCTTGTAGTGAGCCGAGATGGCGCCACTGCACTCCAGCCTGGGCGACACAGCGAGACTCCGTCTCAAAAAAAAAAAAAAAAATTAAATAATTACCTATCAATTATGATTAAATAGAAGGTTAATGCACAAATAAGAAAAATAATGAACACATGTTTACTTTGGATCTTATTTGTACTGATTTTCTGAGGAGCAGATCTATGTCTCAATATAATCACTTAAAATTATTTAGTGAGTTTTCAATCATAAAAATATATTAATGATTATTTTGAAATAAAATTAAACAAAAGTGTACAGTTAAAACTTCAGAGTGTAGTTGACAAAAAAATGATATTTTTATGGTAAATAAGAGCCATAAACAAGTAAATAAGTAACCAAAACTAATTAAGCCTAAGGAGGAACTAGGAGCTGGGACCAGTAATACCAGGAGCCGAAACCAGTAATACGTATCTCCAGAAGCAGAGTGGAAAGTTACTATGACCTCATCTTTCAAATGTCTTCCTGATTATTTATCTTTTAAGTTCCATGAGTTGTGCATGTTTCAATATTACTTTTCTGCCCTATTTCTGACATATTAATGGAGGTAGTTTAATAACTTTTAACTTGAGGTACTGAGGCGCATCCTTCCAGGTGAAATGTATTCCCAGTTTTTCCTATGAGTAATATATTCTGTTTTCCCATATGCTTTTAGCTCACACATTCAAGCCACACCAAATGAGTACACCCAGCTTAGGATTTACAAAGAGCTGTCAGTGCATCAGTAAAGTCTGTATTAACCTGGTTCACAGAAACCACAAGGAGATATCCTGCAACTGTGTTTCTTAAGAAATTAGTTAACAATTTTCTTCAAATAAATACACATTTAACAACATAATTCTTTAAGAAAATCAATGGCCTTTAAAATTGGCAGGCATTAAGAATCCCAATGCCCATTATAAGTTCTTTAGGAAATAGTTAGTTGCTGACTAAACGTTGACAGTGTAAAATTCATTCAAAGCTTGCTTAATCAGAAATTATTTTAAAGCATTTTATTGATAGCATTATTCAGTTTCTAATTGAGCTAGATGATATTGATGCCCCATCCATTTTTCCATTCATGTCAACCCAACTTTTAACTGCCTGAGATTGCAGGGAACCCTCTGCTTTTGCACATGGTAGTCTGGGAATGCCAGAGAATTAACATTACTTGGGAATAGTCATCAACTTTATATACTCCAGCACATTTTTCCCCTTGGAAGGGATAACTCTAATTCATGAAATCTATACTTATTCCCAGAGAAATAAGCTCCACTCACTCACAGTGGAAACTCGTTTGAAGATGAATCATTTATTCTCTGCCTTGTTTTAATTCCCACATTTCTCTAACAGTCTTTCCTAGAGTTACTTTCCAAATAAGCCATTTAAGCTTGAATCCTTGTCTCAGTGACTATTCTGGGGAAACTCAATATAAGCAGATACCACCAGTGTTCTTAGTAAGCAGACCTTCAGAATGGGATTCCAGAATTGAATAATTTCCTAAACACATGGCAACAAAGACCCTATTGGTACCTGGGTGTATAGTCATCACTGGAGTCAAAAAACTCCTCAGATGCTGTGGCAACACAATTGCTAAGATTTTCATCTGCAGTGATCAGAATAAAATACTGATTAATGGGGATGCACCTAGCGTTTGAGAGATATGGGGACAACAGTAATCATAAAACTATGAGTTGGCTGGTTGTTGAATTTCACTGAAGAAAATGATAGCCTTATGTCAGCCAACTATCAACTAAGGGTGAAGTAAGAAAGCCAGAAAACCTGTGTGGCAACTAATTAAAAGATTCTCATTTCCCATTTTGGGAAGGTCGGCATGTGCTAGAAATTTGGCTCAGAATTTTCTTTTGAGAATCTCAGAATTATAAAGTACGCTGCATTCACAACCTTGGCAGCTTTCTATGCAAAAGTCAGAACATCAATAGGCAAGGAGAGGCACCCTTTGTACTAGGATGAGGACATCTAATGGACTTCAGAATATAAAATTCTGGATTCCCCTATACCCTCTGGACAGGCAAAAGTAACCGGCGACCCTTAGTTAGAGGGCAGTAGCTTCTGTGTTCCTAGAGACCATAAAAGATGATGCATACTTTCCTCATGATCTGATCCTATCTCACCTAATGGCTTTAGACAACAAAAAGGCCAAGTACCATTTGACCCAGCCATCCCATTACTGGGTATATACCCAAAGGAATATAAATCATGCTGCTATAAAGACACATGCACATGTATGTTTACTGCGGCACTACTTACAATAGCAAAGACTTGGAACCAACTGAAAAGTCCAACAATGATAGACTGGATTAAGAAAATGTGGCACATATACACCATGGAATACTATGCAGCCATAAAAAATGATGAGTTCATGTCCTTTGTAGGGACATGAAGCTGGAAACCATCATTCTCAGCAAACTATCGCAAGGACAAAAAACCAAACACTGCATGTTCTCACTCATAGGTGGGAATTGAACAATGAGAACACTTGGACACAGGAAGGGGAACATCACACACCGGGGCCTGTTGTGGGGTGAGGGGAGGGGGGAGGGACAGCATTAGGAGATATACCTAATGTAAATGACAAGTTAATGGGTGCAGCACACCAACATGGCACATGTATACATATGTAACAAACCTGCACGTTGTGCCCATGTACCCTAGAACTTAAAGTATAATAAAAATATATATATAATAAAAAAAAGGGAAAGAATCCCAAAAGGTTACATGACAATAAACCTACTCAAAAGTTTAAAAAAAAAAAAAAAAAAGGCTAAGTTTCAACACGGCCCACCTTGAAAAGTACAGTCTCTACTCCATGAAAACAAACAAAAAAAAAGAGGATATTTAACAAAAGAGTTGCAGGATCTGCCTAATATGAACCAGAAGATACTGAGATAATATGCCAGGGAATGGATGTTTAGGGATATTGAGGCAAAATATAACTGGCCATCAATATGTTGTGGAAAATAAGTAACCCACAATTAGAAAACTCATGGACTCCTATACAGTTATAAATGGCATGGCTGGTTGTCCAAAGTCCTAAAAGGATCAAGATTAGATGTTCCTCATACATAGTTTTGGAGAAGCAACATGAGGATGGACCTACGGAAGTAGGCATGAAGCATAAAGATGTCTTTGTTTTGCATCAATGTTTGCTAGAGAACATTCGTCACAGAAAAGGCACTAAACAACTAGGTAGATAAAATGATCTGTCCACTGGAGATCATCCAGCTCTATATGTGACAACTGTACTGCTTGCAAAATAGGCCCATAAATGGAGGAGCTGGATAGTAGACAGAGAGGATATACATGGGCCTAAAAGCTCATCCAGTTTGACGCAACTACTGCCAGTGGTAAATAACCAACCCATGGGAATAGTGTGATGCTGAGTCCTCATTACAGTACCACTTCTCAAAGAAAGCAACCAGCAACTCGATGTAAAAAATTATTATATTGCATTTTACCCCCTTGGAGAAGGAGTCAAATTTGTTTTTCCTACTATGGATACAAATTCCAGTTATGGGTTCCCCTTTCTTGTTCACAGATGAAGTGTCATCAAGTATCACTAATCCTCAGGTTCACAAATACTGCCTGATTTATCGTGGGATACTGAATAACATCTCAAACTAAGCAACACATGTTATAGTAAAGGGAGTCCAATAATAAGCACATGACCACAGGACTCACAGGGTCTACCATATGTTGCATCACTAGAGGCTGCCAGCCTGATAACATTGGGACAGTCTCCTCTAAAGGTACAACTAAGGCTCCAGCTTACAGATGACAATCTGATTTGGGATGTTGTCTTCAAGATGTGATATGTATTTTGAACCATGGTGCTTATGTGCTGAAGCCAGCTTGTAACTGCTAATAATAATTTTTTTTAAATGGTTGAAATTTTCACGAAACTTAAAAGCTAGTTAACCTCACATTGGTAGCTTAAAATTGGTCATAGTGGGAATATTTGCATCATGAAAACTGGCAAATGCTACATATCAATTTTCTCCTCCACCCCCTGGCTTTGCCCCTAAAAGGTAGAATATATGAATATGAAAACCAAGTGGGTAAAGTAGGAAAGTCCCCTCTTACTATAATTAAAAGTGATCCACTTGGGAAAGGTGTACTTCTTGTCATTGAGACTTCAGGCTCCACTGAAATAAATGTTCTGCTTTCCAAGTGTGTATGTGTTGGGGGAAAGGGGTGGGTAATGCAGTGCTCCTATCAGGGTCCCAGAAAGAATTTAACTAAACCTAAATCTATAGCTACTATCTGAATATGCTTCAATTCTCATGCCAGTAGACCTACAAGAAAAAAAAAAGTGATGCTACTAGCAGGGTTCCAGTTGACAAGAGGAATATCATGGGTGTTGCTGCTACATAATAGTAAGAGGGAACTTGAGATTCGTTCAAGCATGTCTGTGGTTGGAGATTAACTGTGAATGGACAACTGAAGAAACCACCGTTTGAATGGGCACAGAAACCACGGATTCATAGGCCCCAGGGGTAAGAGTCTGGTTTGTCCTATCAGGCAAACCACCAGCACAGGAGTTGGGCAAGGCTGCAGGGAAATTAGGAAAGGTATCAGAGGAAAGAAAAGATGAGTATGAATTATGTCCTTGGTTCTAACTCTAGAAGCCCACCATCCTGATGTTCCATGTTTCTTTGTTTAAAGATCGTGACCAGTCTCCATCTTTAAGAATCATTGACTGGATAGACTGGATCCTGGGCCAGGCTTCTACCTACCAGCACCTACAACTTTCTGTTTCAGTACTCCCTCTTGTGGCCGGTCTGTTTTTCCCACACATAGGGAAGGCTGCTACCTAAAACCTCAGCTCCTTTGGATTTGGGGCAGGTTAACTCTGAAGTGAATATTACATATAGCTTCCAGAACTCCTCTGAGAATTAAGTTCCTTTAAATTAAAGCAAGATTCTGTCATTGTTTCCTTCCATCCACTGCCTGACTTATTTAAGTAGTAGTGTTTCCTGTGATCACCTCCCAAATACACTATTTATATTTGAATCTACAAGTGAGGTTCAGCTTCTCGAAGAAGTCATAATAAGACATTCACCACACTGAATATCTGCTAGTTTTATATAAATTTCACCTAGATATGTCAAATCTGCACTGGATTTAAGACTTTCTCTTTTGCTATGCCACAGATGGTATTTTTAAAGAACTATCCTAATGGTTTGTTAGGAACTATATGTTTATATACAAATAAAGCCAAATAAGTATCTTTCCTGATGATCTTATTTGAGAGATCAAGTATTACATTCTAGTTGTTTGCATTTTGCTAAAATACATAGTGAGCTGACATACAGGGTCAGATAGATTGTAAAATCAGACTTAAATGAATCAGAGATCTTATGTAGTATCAAGTTTGAATAAATAATGTTGAGAATACAGACAAGCTAAAGGTTTTCTGAAGGTTCAGATGAAGTAGATAGAGGCCTCACACAGAGGAGGGCTTCCCAGCTCCTCCTTCCTGTGCTGAACACATTCTTCTTGCCCACATGAAGGGAAATCACAAAAAGAGTTTCACAGGGCTCCTTGTAAACTATAAAATACTTCCAGTTTATTCCCCAGAGAATTATATCATCACCTGTGAGAGAGTTTTGCCAGGAACCTTGCCTTATAGGTATCGTGTTGTACTATACCTACTCTTAGGCCGCGATATACCACTAAAAACATTTCAGGGATAAATTCTCTTCCTCCTAGTAAATATCAATAATCTAGTTACCCGGAGCTTCAGGTGAGAAGGGATTAAACAAAGTCTCCTGCCTTCTTCTTTCTAAGAAGTAAATCAATTTCAGACCAGCTGCTTTAACTTATTCCTCCCAAGTCATTTCAGAGACAGATCCATTTTTCAATACAAAATAACCTTACCACAAATTCCTCCTCTTCACATCTCTATGAATATATTTACTGCAAGTGTAAATATATCTTCCAGAAAATGGCCATGAAACATTTTGCCTAAATTCTATGAATTAAAATGAGACATGGTAACATTTGTTTGTCTTATTTCATTTGCTTCATAGTTCAGTACTTTCTAGCTATGAGTAGGAGGGTCTATGATGGTTCTGAGAAGACTTTAATAAGAGCACATTCAAACATATATTGGTTTTTATGTTAACAAGAAAAACATCCTATAAGAACATAATACATTATAGATATGTGTCCAAGATGAAATGAGGATGATAATGAATAGAAAACTGCCATATAGTCATACTGCCAAGTTACTATTTTCTAGGAGTTTCAATGGTATGCATGAGTAAAGGGGCTCATATTACTTATTTAAGCTCCTCTGAGTGAAGGAGGATATGTGGAATGCTTTTTATTTATAGTCATTACTTCAATTACTTTAACCAGGGGTAAATTCTTAGAAACTCAAAAAGGATCCTGGCATAGAATTATAAGATCCACGTGGCACTATTCACAATAGCAAAGACTTGGAACCAACTGAAATGTCCAACAATGATAGACTGGATTAAGAAAATGTGGCACATATACACCATGGAATACTATGCAGCCATAAAAAATGATGAGTTCATGTCCTTTGTAGGGACATGGATGAAGCTGGAAACCATCATTCTCAGCAAGCTATCGCAAGGACAAAAAACCAAACACCGCATATTCTCACTCATAGGTGGGAATTGAACAATGAGAACACTTGGACATAGGAAGGGGAACATCACACACTGGGGCCTGTTGTGGGGTAGGGGGAAGGGGGAGGGATAGTATTAGGAGATATACCGAATGTAAATGAGGAGTTAATGGGTGCAGCATACCAACATGGCACATGTATACATATGTAACAAACCTACACATTGTGCACATGTACCCTAAAACTTAAAGTATAATAAAAAAAAATATATATATACATAAAACCTTAAAAAAAAAGAATTACAAGAAGATCAGTCACTAAGATAGGACAGGTCAGTAAGATAGTCTTGCAATACATCAAAAATGTCTCAGCCTCTATAAGATAAAGGTATAAAGTACCTAAAATCAGGAGAAGATAGAAATCGCAAATTTAATTCAGGAAAATGCAGTCATCTTATACTTACTGAAGCTACATTCACGAAATCATCATCTGAGAGGGTTTCTAACATTTCGGAGACAGATGTTCGGATCAGTTTAAGTGTCAATCCACTAACACTTCCACTCCTAGAAATAGACAAATGGGTCCATACATGTTACTCATCATTTATTTAATCAAGAACATCATAAGGGAAAGATAATGTATGCACTGACCCTAGATCTTTTATATATTATTTAAATAATAATTTTGCCCTTGAAAAATCAGTTTAAAAAGTCACATTTTTTGACAGAAGTGGAAATTATAAGAAATCCTGCCTTTCTTTCCTCCCAATATGTACACAGTATGTGTACATTTTTAACTGAAATTATCAAAATTACATGTTAAGTGACAATTTAAAAATTAAAAAAATTATGGATACTGATGGTATAGTCACTCATTCAGTTCTGTTAGCCAAGTTAGAAGAGAGGAGTAGACAGATTAATAGACATAGTCATTGCTCCAGGGAGCCCATTGTTTGACTTGATTAAAACAATAATTTTAAATCCACATAACAATTATGATAACAGATTTGCAAGAAAATGCCTTGTTCTGCATCCTAAAGTAAATATCCTCTAGAAGTTATTCTTCATTTTTCTTTCCTCTACATATTCTACAATACTTGGTGACTGCACCTATGTGCAGGGCTGGCTCAACTCTAGGCGACTAATCCCCACTTCTACATCTCTAGCTCCCAGCACTTTCCTGGTTTTATCCTTCGAGCTGCCTGCTGAACCCCCTACAACTGAATGTCCAAAATGACAAATTACTTCCAAACATATTTTTCATTCCTATTTATGTTCTTGGTACCAAAGAGTCTGTCTCAGTCATCCAATTTGTTCTTCCCTCTCAACCTTCCTATGCATTCAGGCAAACTCCCTTATTCATTCCACTTAACAGTGTTCCAAGCCTATGGTCTCCTTCCCATCCTCACTCCTCTCTGGCTCAGTCTTCATTATACGAAGATGCTGAGCTACAGTAATAGCCAGTCAACCCAGCAATTAGTCTCCTTCACATGCTAACAGGTGAAAGTTCTAGAAACACATTCTGACCTAATATTTTTAACAACTCATAGATACGGACTAAACAGCCAGAAATCTCAATAGCTCTGTATTCCAATCCTTTCGTTTTGGCATTTTCTCTCTCTCCTTCCTGTAACCACCCAACAGGTTCTTCCTGCCCGTGGCACTAACAAAGACCATGGCATTGCAGTAAAGAAAGAGTTTACTTGATGCGGGGAAAGCCATGCCAGAGAGGAGATGGTGTTATTATTCAAATCAATCTCATCAAAGGCTCGGAGGGAGATTAGGGATTTTTCAAAGACAGTTTGGTGGGCAGGGGGGCTAGGAAATGAGTGCTGCTAATTGGTTGAAGATGCAATCACAGGGGTGTGGAAAATGGCCCTCTTGTGCTGAGCCCACTTTTGGGTGGGGGGCACAGGATTGGTTGAGGCACAGGTCCCCGTGGGACCATCTGCTAGAAATGCAAAAGCCTGAAAAGATATCTCAAAAGCCCCATCTGAGGTTCTAGAATAGTGATATTATTTACAGGAATAATAGGGGAAGTTGCAAATCTTGTGACCTCCAGAATAATGGCTAGTAATTATTTAACTACATCTACATCTTTGTAGAATTCAAGTTTCTCTTATCCTTCTAATTTGGTAGCCTTTCATTAGTTTTATAAGGACAGTTTTGTTTTAGGGAAGGGCTATTATCATTTAAACTATAAACTAAATTTCTCCCAAAGTTATCTTGGCCCACACCCAGGAATGAGCAGCCAATCAGCCTGTGAAGCTAGAAACAAGACAGAGTCAACCATGTCAGATTTGTCTCACTGTCATAATTTTGCAAAGGCATTTTCAATCCTCTACCTCCTCCGTAAATGTCCCCAGACTTACCTGTGCAGCTTCACTTCTGGCAATTCTTCCACCTGAAATTCCACTCTCTTTCCTCTCCCCTCCCATGCTTGCCTTTGAAAATATGAGCCATGAGGATTCAATCCCAATTTTATCTCCATAATGCTTTCCTGATATATTAAATCAAGTTGCTATCTCTTATGGATTCCTTTGGTGCTATGTCATACTTTATATCAATTTCTACAATTATTTTTGTTATTTGTTAAGGTCTAGTTTACCTAATACATTTGAATTATCTTTGAGATCAGCTACTATGTCTTTTTTTATATATAAGTTTTAGGGTACATGTGCACAACGTGCAGGATTGTTACATATGTATACATGTGCCATGTTGGTGTGTTGCACCCAGTAACTTGTCATTTACATTAGGTATATCTCCTATTTTTTTTATTTTTTTATTTTTGAGACAAGCTCTTGCTCTGTTGCCCAGGCTGGAGTGCAAGGTATGAACACGACTCACTGTAGCCCCCCATCTCCTGGCCTCAGGCATCCTCCCACCTCAGCCTCCAAAATGTAGCTGGAATTACAGGTGTGTGCCACCATGCCCAGCTGGTTTTTCCTTTCTATTTGTTGTAGAAATGAGATATTGCTTTGTTGCTCAGGCTGGTCTCAAACTCCTGGGCTTAAGCCATCCACCTGCCTTAGCCTCCCAAGTGATGGGATCACAGGCGTGAGTAACCATATCTGGTCTCAGGAACTATGTTTTAATCATCTTTGTTTCTATGTTACTACACTGTGTGTAGGAAGACCTCAATACATTTCTGTTGAAAGAATTTTTGAAAATAGTATTTCAATTTCATATACATTTTCAAGTTTGGGATATAAATTTGGCTTCTATAGATTTTGAAATGACATTATTTCTGGATATTATTATACATCCAACAGGATTATAATATATTGCATTAATTTATTGATTTATATTTAAGAAGAAGATCAAGGATTAACATATAAGATCCATAATTTAATTAAAGTAACATGAGGCTTAAATGCATCTTAAGAAATAAAGTAAGAATTAACATTTAAATTACATTTGTTGAATTCATTTATCTTCTCTTTCTCAGACTGGGTTATAAGGGTTTGGACAACTAAATTAAATTAGTTTACTTGAGCTTAAAATGGGGAAAATTCAAATGTTAATACTTGCCTGTGGGATTTAGCTGTCCTCAAATTACTAGATTTTGTTTCTTCCAATGAGACATAGATTTTTTTTTTTTCCTCAGGGAAAAACATGGGCATTTCTTCTCTTGGGGAAAAACATGAGTAACCTAAGCATTTTACACTTCATGTTTATTTTAATTCCTTGATTATTGCTCTTTAAAAAAGTAAATCTCCATAGCAGGATATAATCTTTTCAATTTCTACATCTTCAACCTTATTAGAAAACGTGTACACATGCAAACATACACATATACCTTGAATTGAAGCACTATAATAAACAGACCAATATAAAAACTCAAGGAATTATTTTCTGTATATCACCATTTCACTTTTAAAAGTCCCAGATTTTTTTTTTTTTTTCTTTTCTGAGACATTGTCTCTTCACCCAGGCTGGAATACAGTGGCAGGAACATGGCTCACTGCAACCTTGATCTCCTGGGCTCAAGCAATCCTCCCACCTTAGCCTCCCAAGTAGCTGGAACTACAGGTGTGAAGCTACCATGCTGGAACAAGTTCCAACATTAACTTATTTAATATATTTCATATTTAACATTATGCGATATGTAATATTAATATATGAATACCCATATAGATTATCTTCATTTTTTTTTTTTTTTTTTTTTTTTTTTTTTTGAGACAGAGTCTCGCTCTGTCGCCCAGGCTGGAGTGCAGTGGCACAATCTCGGCTCACTGCAAGCTCCGCCTCCCGGGTTCACGCCATTCTCCTGCCTCAGCCTCTCCCAGGAGCTGGGACTACAGGCGCCCGCCACCACGCCCGGCTAATTTTTTTTTGTAGTTTTTAGTAGAGACGGGGTTTCACCGTGGTCTCGATCTCCTGACCTCGTGATCCGCCCGCCTCGGCCTCCCAAAGTGCTGGGATTACAAGCGTGAGCCACCACGCCCGGCCGATTATCTTCATTTTTAATTAAATAATTTATTTAGTTATTGTCTTGATATGGCTTCATTGCCTGAATATAAACATCATCATAATTTTTGTTTCTTTTTTAACCTATCAAACCTTTGTTAGTCCCAGCATACTACTGTTATCTACAAATCCTCCCATATTCTCAATATATAAATATGTAGTATTTAACTACTCACACATCCACCAGAATAAGCATGTCTTTAGGAGATGCAGCTCCTTGGATGTACCTGAAACAAATATTGTAATAAATGCTTTTCTCTTCCAAAATATCAAACACTGATATTTGTTGAATTGATATTTGCTGATCTCTGAGGCAAGGTTTTTTTCCCCAAGCAAAGACCCACTTCTATCTAAGTAGAAATGGTTTTCTATTCATATTCTTCAATGTCAGTTTGATAAAAGCAATATCCAATATAACAACAGAGATGCTAAAGCATAATATTTAACATTTTTGATATTCATAACAGAAGATGAAGAAATATATTTTAACTTTGAGAACAACATTTTTCCTGGAAAAACTATTATCTAAACTCCAATTGTTGACCACAGGTTTAAAAGTCACTTTAATGAATAATAAATTGTCATATTTTTAAATGTAAAAAATAAGCACAAAAAATAGATAAGTTGCTTAGGAACATCAAAAAGCAATCTCAACAAAAAAGAAATATAACTGGCCAATAAAGAGATTAAAATTAGGCAATATGTGATGTTATTACCAAGAATTTCAATGGCTCTCAAATTTAACAGTGTTTAAGAATCACCTGGGGAATCAGTTCAGAATATTAATTTCCAAATTCAACCCTGTGGAATCAGAATCTCTGCATTTTAAAGAGACTCTAGAAGAGATTTACGCAGATGGTTCAGTGGTTGTGGAGAGAGATCATCTTGACTGTGTATGACTGACCCAAAAGCTCACTCATGTTGCCTGGCCACTGACTGGAATGGGGCCTGACTTCTCCGATAGGAAGGGCTGCACCTGACCTCAATTTTTTACTTATCTCTGAAGCCATCACTATAAATGTAACTTCTCAGGAGGCTGCCAGTTAACTTTCCAATTAGTTTTCAGACAACATACAGCACAATTAGTTCTATGTGTTGAGGAAGCAGTTGGAGTTTGTAACCTGAACCCTTGCTTGATAAGAAGGTAAAGTGGCAGAGTTGCAGGTGCATTTTCATGGACAGCAAACCTGGCTGATGCGTAGTATCTTAATGTTGGTCCAGGTATGCCACTCAGTGGGAAGGTTAAGAGAAGACAGGACATGTCTGCCTCTACTGATTGGCACCTAGCTTCTAAGTCTCCTCCAAAACAACCAATTCCTGAATTAAAACAAGCTGATGTATTAGTTTTTAGCTCCACTCAACGGCCCCATGGCTCCACAGGAAGAATATGTAAATTAGTAATAACTGTCACTATTAAACATGGTTGGTGTTGACATAAATTGCTACTGGGATATTTAAAAGGGCATCTAAAAGCCTCTAAATACAAGTCTTCGGAATCAAACATTATCCTCTTGCAATTTGTCTGAACCCCAGAAAAAAGTTAGAAATAACCTAAACGTCCAGTAATAGGGGATTTCGTAAATAAGTTACCATATAGTCTTCATTCAAATGATGGTATGTGTCTTTTCTCATGAATATGTACTCAAAAGTTATTGATATGAAAAGTGTGGGATACAAAGCACTTATACTGTATATGTGAATTCATTTCTTAAAATTCACACATTAAATACATTTTCAAAAAGCAAATAAATATAATTAATAGTTTTAAAAAACCCAAAAATAGTTGTTTTCCAGTAAGTCCAATTACAAATTAGTGGTATTTTTCCAGTTTTATGTTAGGAGAACAAGTTGCTTCAGTAGTGAGGAACAAATAAATCTTCATTTTGGAAAAAAAAATAAAACCTAAGCTATATGAATATAACTAGGAGCAGCTTTTACCTTGGGGCCAGTTCTCATTAGTTCACTGCCAGAGGCAAACTATCTCGTACTCTATCTCATCTCTCTGTTGGAGCTCTACTCCAAGCAAACTGCGATCCCTGCCATAGAAATCCATACCAGCTAAGAGGTGTAGTACTGAGATTAAATATAAAACTTAAAGTAGTCCATTTGAAATGAATGTGATAAATTAGTTCACCTATATTAATTAGCATTACCCACTTGAACTCATCATTTTCATTTACCTTTACCTATATTTACTTATTTTTAAAAATCAAATCACTTTCAATAAGTAGTTAATACTCATCCTAATAATAAAAAATTCCGACTTTTTAGGAAATATATCTTCTTGCCTATTTTATCTTTTCATGGCTAGCTAAAAATTCTTACCATGGTCTTCTGCGTACATCATAAAGGTCAATCTTGTTTGGAGTTCTACTATTATCAACCCATGGTGAAGCTAAAAAAAAAAAAAAAGAAAGAAAGATATTAAATCAAAATATTAGATATGCTCTAAAAATAATGAGACTTAAAAAATCACAAAATGCAATAGATAATTTCATTTATGTACTTCAGTGTTCAAATGGGAGATATCATTTTTAAGCCCTCGTAATATATTGCTTTAACATGGAAAACAACACAGCAGTACAAAAAGGAAATCAATGAGAGTCAATTCTCTTTTTACGTGTTATTTCAGAAATAAATTTACACATAGTTTTTCTGGGTGCTAACTTGATATGTTTTAGTAGGTGTCCAGAGGTTATAACTTTTTTCCTCTCTAACAGAAAATTTATGTGCCACTAATGAAAATAGTGCTTTCAACTATTTCCTCCTTATATTTTCGTTCAATGCCATATTCTCTTGGTCTATATAAGACAGCTCTTTTTCTTGGGTTTTTATGTAATAGCATAATTTTACTCAGTCCACGTTAACATAATTAAAAGGTCAGCTATAATTAAAACAACTCCATAGAAAGCTGTTTTCTTTAAATTTATTGTAATGATATGAAGTAATTCAAGCGCAGATTCAACAATCTTGTATGACTTTCACAGCCTTTATCATTTTGCAATAATCAGAAATAACTTCTTCATCTAATTGTATTGATTTTTAAATGCAATTAATTTAAATCTATTCTAATTAAATTGATACTTTAATTAAAATGCTTTACAAAGCTTTACATGCATGCACACCTTAGACACAATGAAAAAAATAAATGCTGATGAATTGGACGATAATTTCATGCTGAAGAAGTCCCCGTACTTGAACATGTTTAAACATATGACTCCTGGGTAAATGCCTAATTCATATGACTTATGTCCCCCAATCAATTTCGCTTTTCTGAGAAACTGTGGAAATTATGAAGAACTTTACTGAGAGTCAGGGTTATTAGCCAACTAAGATAATTTGGCCAATTAGGATACGTCAAAAACTATATACAACGAAACTCTTCCTTGACTATGAAATTTTTTTCTTATTAGTAGCTATATTAAAAAATGATTTATTTGTTCTAAATGACTAATCATATTTACAATGAATAGTAAGTTTAAATATAGCACTCTTCCAACCACCATTATTGACACAATCAGTGTAACTGAAATGGTGAGTTTACTGCAATTTGTTCAATTTGCACTTGCAGAAAGTGAGTCTGCGATGTAAAATAATCCTTTTTGTATGTGTGTGGTAGCACTAGAATTAAGTAACAAGCATGCTGATACACACATCAGTTCACTTTCATTATCCCTCTATGATATCTGACTCTCCAAGATAGGGTCGTAGTAATACCTAAAATTTTATAGAAATTGTATCCTACTTTCAGTACCATGCTATGCTGACAATACATTTCCTGCCACTCAACTCCAAATGCACCTTCTACCTTGCCCTGTGAAAATGGATCTGGGCCCTTTCAATACTTTTCCTTTATCAGATGGCACAATTTCAAGATTTGCCTGCAAATGATGCAAGACAGACACTGAATGAGAAAAAGGATTTTGCTTCCTTGTTCTGGTTTGTTTGCTCACAGGCTCTTGCAGCATGTGTTGCTGTCTGGTGTCTGTCTCCTGCACTGTCTGTATATTCTCCCGAGCTCAGCTCCTACTGTGTTGCAGTTTCCCCAGATTGCCCACTCCAGCAACATGGCCAGCTTCACCAGGCTCAGGCTCTAATTCTGTCACCTGTACCCCTCCAGCCCTGCCCCCTGCCCCAGGTATTTTTGAAGAGGAGAGCTTACAAGGAAAAACCTGGAACCTCAGAGGGTAAATTTCCAGCAAATCCTATCAGTGTGGCATCACAGTGACTTCTCCACCTTGGTGGGCCATGACCATGGCCTCTACAAGATGTGAACCTCAGCCCAGGGGAACTGCGGGATTAGGAGCTCTGCCTTGGGCACTCTATCTCAACCCTAGAGGCAGTTGTTATTACATATTAGATTACATAATATCATATCTGATATTCATAAATCCTTTAGAGTTCTCTGTACTTCTAGCCAATCCCTCATTACTCCAATCCCTATTGTAGATAATTTTTTATTAAAAAATAAACTTTCCCTGTTCAAAATGCTGTATTTTTTCTGCCTTCTGGTTGAACCCAGACTGACACAAATGTATAGGGTAGATGAGAGAAGTGATTAGTTACCACTGCCAATATGACAGCAGCAATCCTGAGTTAAAAGTGGTCTGCAACGAATCTGATAAACAACTTAAAGAAATTGGAATTTGAAAGTTATGTTTCAATTAGATTTTTGAATTGTTTACCAATCACATTCATCTAGGATTTCTGTTGTCACTACCACTGCTAATTGAAATTAACTGTGATATATATTACTATGTTCAATAAAATGTATATCTTTCTTTAAGGAAAGAAAAAAGTTAAAAGGCTATAATTTACAGTATGAGCCAGACTATTACATTTTAATATTGTTTATAACCTTAGGTGGTTTATATTTTAAAATATTAATAATCTTCTCTTAGAGGTTTTCTGAGGTATTTACTCTTAGGTAGTATCCCTTGAGTAAACCAAATTAAGATATTAATGTTATGGTAAAATTGAACAACATAATTTCTTCTGTGATATTACTAATTCCCTTGTTGTAAAATCCCATCATGTCATTTAAATCGTTCATTCCTTATATAGGCTCAGAATTACGAAAGATCAAAGAGTAAAAAGGCTAATAACCATACAAGTTAATTCCCTGAAATAATCAGTTTCATAACCATGCACAGTGAAAGCTGCATGTTTACAGAGGGAAAGAGAACTTCCAAAATTCCCGTAAAAAGTGAAATGTTGCTCAGTTTAGATGACTTTTTAGTGTTCCAGGAAGATTTGGGGATGGGCAGAAGAGAGAACTGAAAATTACAGTCCACGATGTAGATGTCTCCTTTTTGAATATCATTAAAGGCGATAACAATGATTTATAGGAATGTTTTCCCCTGACCAAAAATGAACTGTGTGTCCTCTACTAAATCTACTGGTCTACCATTTACTTCACCTGATACATAGGATGTGTTACGGGTGTTATCAAATTGTTGATTGAAGCAGGTATTTACTTGTACATTAACTCAGAATACTGATATATGTAATGGGAAAATATTCTTGAGAAAGTACGCAGATTTTAGTGCCATTTTCTGGTTAATATGGTCTAAAAATAATAGCAAAGTACCCGTTTTTTTTTTTTTTTATTTCAGCTGCTAGGAAAGAATAAAGCCAATAATGATGCATTGAGGACTGATTCTCTTGGTAGAAACATCAAATGACAGCTAATTGCATTTCCCAATTAAAAAGTTCAAATGTATTTTTTCTAATTCTAAAAACTTCACAGTCTTAGTCTCATGATAATTTTAAAAAGTAAATTTCATATACTCAACAATGCCTTTAAAAGTCACTCCTGGTCCTTTGCCTAGATCTAATTGGTGGACCATTATTTTCGGTTTGTCTCAATCATCTCCTATAGAGTATTAGTCATGGCTCTGAACTGCATGCAAGCCAAGATAATAAATTGGGACTATTTTCAAGCCCAAATTATTTCACTAAATGTGTACTGCATAGCTCACAAAATTTCCATAAATTTCAGTGTTGCTCAATTACTGTCATCCCAGAATGGATCCTCCACAGTCCCTAATTTGCACCATGGCTCCAATAACCAAGTTCAGGGTAGATGACAGTCATTAGAAGAATGTGGCTTATACCCACACCAAGGTGCCAAAAAATCTAGGAAAGCAAATAGCTGGCCTTTTCAGATTTTGAGTTATCTGCTCCCGAATAAAACTTTTAACCTGGGAAATACTTGACGTATAGGAAGAAGATTCTATGTTAGCCATGGCGGCACAAATGCCTTAATGAAAAATCTGATATCTTTTGTATCTTAGTAAAGTACTTCTAACTCAAATAACAGGCTAAGTTGTGCAGGGTGTGGAGAGTGATAGTGCATGGATAGATTCTGCTCCAGGCAGTTATGCAGTCTTAAAGCTGGCAGAGCTTTTGCCTCCTTCAGCACTTGGATTCCAAGGGCATCCAGGACATTGGGCTTGCAGCTGCTAGATGGAAGGAGGAAGTGTGGAGAAAGCACAGTCAAGTCCTAACAATCTCAGGCTGGAAGTGACACATATTACTTTCACTCATTTTCTATTGGTATGAACTTGTCATATGGTCCTACAGAAACAAAAAGGTGGGAGAAATGTAGTCCCTGGCTAGGGAGTCTTATTTAAAAGAAAATTTCCCAGTGGAATGGGAAGACAGAACTTTGGCGGACAGCTAGCAACCCTGGTCACAGGTACAAATGGACAATTTACAAATGAGTAATATCCAGTACCTATTAGAACATCAAATTTTCTGTACTCAGCAATGTCTTCAAGTAATCCACCACAGAGATGATGGAGATGAGGATAAGCTAAATTTAGAATCTAAACAAATAAAACATACCAGTATTAAGAATTATTTCTAGACTAAATTTTAGGACTGAGGTGGCTTGCACAAGAAATTTACTGGTGAAAAGAACAACAACTAGAAGTCATCTGGGCATTGTTGTTGATGCTGTGTTACTAACGAAACCACAAACCTGATCTGCAGAAATGTTGTAGTTGAACCCTAAAGCACCTTTTGGGCTCTAAACCTGCGCCAGTAACAGCAAGCGATAAAAGCTGTTTAGCCTCAAGCACACCCCTTCAGATGCGTCAGAAAGTGTTTTAGACAAGCTAGTTACTCCTAGAGAACACTACCAGAAACAGTGAGATGAGCTAACCAAGAAACGTAGCTTTATGCAAAAGTAGGATATCTTTGTATTTCTTGCCTGATAGAATGAGATAGGGTGAATGGGTCAGTGATTGCTCTGTATTTCTCACTCTCATTTTACAGTTGGGAGTTTTTATTGTAGTTACCCAGCAGACATGACCAATGAATATTATATATTTGGGCAGCAATGAGAATAGGGTAGAGAAAATAACTGGCATAATGCTGTATTATAGGTAGTCAAATGAGGAAACATCCTACCTGATGGAGAGAACTGCATGTGACCCAGAGATCCTAGATTTTATTCATTTGTTGAGACTTTACATCATCTATGGGGAGGAGCTGAATATGTTCTACACGTGGGAAAAAATGGTATGCACAGATACTTGAAATGCCAGAAGAATGGACTGTAACAGGGCTTCAATATGCATTTCCTCCTCCTTCCTTCTAGTAAAAGTCCTCAGGACTGCCCTGCCAGAAACTATACTTTTCAGTTTCTCTTGTCATGATGTAGCCATGTGATCAAATTCTAGTAGACAGGATGTGAGCAAAAGTGATATATGCATGACTCTTCAATCACTCTTGTTGCCTTCTACTAATTTTCCCATGTTCTTTTGGCCTCAAAAGTTTTATAGGTCGGGCGCGGTGGCTCACGCCTGTAATCCCAGCACTTTGGGAGGCCGAGGCGGACAGATCACGAGGTCAGGAGATCGAGACCATCCTGGTTAACACAGTGAAACCCCGTCTCTACTAAAAATACAAAAAATTAGCCGGGCTACTCCTGGGGCTGAGGCAGGAGAATGGCGTGAACCCGGGAGGCGGAGCTTGCAGTGAGCCGAGATTGCGCCACTGCACTCCGGGCTGGGCGAAAGAGCGAGACTCTGTCTCAAAAAAAAAAAAAAAAAAAAAAAAGTTTTACGGTGGTATTGAGCCCATTTTAATCAGACAGATGAGGACAACAACCTAAGGAATGGCAGATAGCTGAAACCTCAGTTGCTGGACAACATCATGGACCAGGGTTACCCTAAGCACTGATTTACCTATTCGGTAGGAATTTTTCCTGAGAGTATTTTTTAAATGTTTCTTTTGTTATATATTGATTATTAGGTAAGTGAATCAGTACCTTGATACATGTCAGGACTTTTCTCAATCATGCCAACATGGGTCAAGTATTAAAGCTATGAGAATGCACAGGAGGCAAAATCTTCATGTGGTGTTTTGAATAACTGATGGAGTACAATTGGAATGTTCGTAACACAAAGAGATGATGAACACTTGAGGTGATGAATACTCCACTAACCCTGATGTATTATTACACATTATATGCTTGTATCAAAATTATATACCTGCTATGTGCCCATAAAAATTAAAAATAAAAAACTTTTAAAAATTCTGCTTCACTGTATTGCTCTCATTCCCATGTATTTTTAGGAGAGTATTATTTTGTCCCCAGGAAACTGCTTATTGCTATATAAGATTTCTAGTGAGTCCCAAATAAACGGTCCCAAGTAATCAGTTACTTTTGAAAAATAACAATCATTCCCAGATGAAATTTTCAAATGCTGAATGTCTAAAGCATTATGGCTTAGAACCATCAAGGAGTTCACAAGCAGAAGATAAGACAGGAAAGCAAGCATTCCGGGTGAGTAAATGTTAATATGAAGAGTCCATTCTCTTGTCATTTTGAAACTGTCTTCCCTGGTTGGACCTAGCCTAGTGTAGAAATTAAAACCATGAATTTGGGAACCAGCCTACCTGGATTTTTCACTGGGTTCATGAATTTGGATAAATTAACCTTTTTTCAGTAAAATGGGACTAATAACGCCACTTACTAGGATTACAGCTAAGACTTAACGAATTTTACACATAAACACTTAGAACCATAGTTGGCACAAAATAAGCACTCCATTTACAGATACCTGAAACAGTATCACTGAGTCACTGGAACTACTTATAGATTATATTTAAAAATAGATTTTTATAAGATATGCTTAGATGTTAACCACTTAAAAACATATTCCTGTGACTGGGGCTTGAACATGATACTATTTCCCCATCCCATTCCATCTCCCTGATGCAGGCTGGTGTTACACAGTCAATGAAACTTTCTAGGAATCTAAAAACTGACTTCGTGATATTAACCTCATGGAGAATACTGACATAGATGAGAGGATGGGCAAGATGTGCAGACAGGGACCTAGAAAATAGTAACTTTATGTTCCTTAACATTCTCCAACTGCTTGTTCTCCTTCTTTCATTTTTATTTAGAAACTGATCCTCTAAAATTCTACTCTAAAACTCTTTCAGTTCTAGTACTTATGATCTTGACTTGTTTATCCAGCTTAAAAAATACCTATTATACACTATATGCACGGAACTGTGTTAGGTGATATGAGGCATACAAATATGTAATTAACTCTCACTGCATAGATTGCAATGGCTTTTAAAATGGCATATGCAAAATAAATTCTGGAAGAAGGTAAAATTCGCTATCTATTGTAATATACACAAAAAACAAAATTATCTGAGAGAATGAAATAAAGGAAGATTGCTTTGGGGCAAGTCTTCATATGTTGGTATTTTATATTTAATTTTTTTGAGATGGAGCTTCACTGTTGTTGCCCAGGCGAGAGCGCAACGGTGCGATCTTGGATCACTTGAACCTCTGCCTCCTGGGTTCAAGTGATTCTCCTGCCTCAGCCTACCGAGTAGCTGGGATTACAGGCGCCCACAACCACAGCTGGCTAATTTCTGTATTTTTAGTAGATACGGGGTTTCATCATGTTGACCAGGCTGGTCTCGAACTCCTGACCTCAAGTGATCCGCCTGCCTCGGCCTCCCAAAATGCTTTGATTACAGGCGTGAGCCCTCACTCTCGGCCTGCATTTTATTTTGAATGAATAAGATGCATACGACCAGAGATGGGCTCGAGGAACTATGCACATAGAGATACAAAAACAAAAAGGCAGATTTGTAGAATAGAAAACAAAACAAAAAAATTAAAAGCAGAGAAAATGTAATACAGGTGTAAACAATAAAGTTTGAACTGTACATTAAGAGATAAAACTGGAGACATAGATTGAGTTAGAATCTTTGGATGGTCTGAATGTCATGGTAAGAGAGCCAGATGCCATTAACTAGACAATGCCAGCTTGCATAATTCACCAGACAGCTGATAATCTAACTCTACCCCACATCACTTTTATTACTTTTTTATTTTTTGATATGGAGTCTCAGTCTTTTGCCCAGGCTTGAGTGCAGTGGTGGGATGTAGGCTCACTGCAACCTTTTCTTCCCAGGTTCAAGCAATTCTCTTGCCTCAGCCTCCTGAGTAGCTGGGATTACAGGTGCCCGCCATCACACCTGGCTAATTTTTGTATTTTTAGTAGAGATGAGGTTTCACTATGTTGGCCAGGCTGGTCTTGAACTCCTGACCTCAGATGATCCTCCCTCCTTGGCCTCCCAAACTGCTGGGATTACAGGCATGAGCCACTGTGCCTGATCCTCCACATCATTTTGAATAATTTTACTAGCTCTTTGTTTGCATTATATTTTAACGTGTTTAAAAGTTTTCCTTTTCATCCACTTGTGAACTCCTCCAGAGAAAAATCTTCTCTTACTGGTATTAGAATCCTCAGGATATCTGTTCCTTCAGAAACAGGAGTTCTGCCTTGTTCTTATCAGTCTTTCCTCCTTTGTCCAGACTTAATTACACTGATTTAATCAAATAATTTTGAATTTTAATTTTGTTTCTGGGCAGTGCGTCTCGGTATCTAGGATATTCAGATGATATCACTATATCGGTTGGAGAGTGACTTTGATATTTCCACTGTAATATTTCCAGAATTTTTTTTTAAATTATACTTTAAGTTCTGGGGTACTTGTGCACAATGTGCAGGTTTGTTACATAGGTACACATGTGCCATGTCAGTTTGCCACACCCATCAACCCGTCATCTACATTAGGTATTTTTCCTCATGCTATCCCTCCCCTAGTCCTCCATCCCAACAGACCCCAGGTGTGTGATGCTCCCCTCCCTGTGTCCATGTGTTCTCATTGTTCAACTCCCACTTATGAGAACATGCGGTGTTTGGTTTTCTCTATTTCCAGAAGTTTTCTCAAACTTCTTATAAACAATGGGCAGAAACCCATACACAGATACATGGTATTACAGCCGAGAATAAATCACCATAATTAAAAAAAAAAGCCCTTATTACAAAGTGGATTACTGGTAATACTGAAGATGCCAGATAACACACTTAAAACATTTTTACTTAAAGGGATATCTGTCTGTCAGCAGGAGTAGCAGTCAACAAGGACAAGTTGGGAAGCTAAATGAAACGCTCAATAAAGTAAATGGTACACAAACATTTAATCCTTTAGATTTCACATAATGCAGTCACTGAGTGACTTGGAAATAAGCGTGAGCACAGTAAGTTCTATGAGGCAAGTGTTGGGGAGGATTTACTGAGAAATAATGTTAGATATGTGCTACATAGACAAAAACATAAAGCCTGACAGAGAAACATGTTTCTTATTTTTGTAAGCAAATAAATTCAATTAGATGACAATAATGACATCGCTAAAAACATAAAACAAACTATGATTCTACGGGAACAAGTTTCCTAGTTCTGTAAGTGAAAATCTTAGATGATGGTGATTGATAGATTTCTTTACAAGTTTATATTTAGCATACCTGAGAAAGTGCTTGAAACATCTGATTTTTTGACAAAAAATCTTTTTAATTTTTCATAATCAAGTATACTGAACATAAATGAATTACACAGCAAAGATGTTCTATGCATTTAAAAATGAATGGCATAAGTACAGAAATTTGGTAACACAAAGAAAAAAGAAACAGGTTGAGAGATATATCTTAGAAGTTGAAAACAGCTAAAGTTTTTTAGCAATACTTATTTACATATTTTGCGTATAGTGTTATCCCCATTCAAATTACAAATGGCTCTCATTTTCATATTACCATCCTATTTACCTACTCTAATCTGTGAGCAATAAAATCAATCATTTAGTCAGTTTAGGTATGACTGAATCCTTGGTTGACCATAAGGTGAACAATTATTACAACCCTTACCTGTGAAAAATAAGACAAATTCAGGTAAGAGATAAGGTTATACAAAATGCAACAAAAATGCTACAGAATTGCCTTCATAATCAGGGTGAAATCAGAATTTTAAAACAGTATGTCATCCTTTTGTGTATGCGTAAGATGCAATCCCACACAACACAACTGGTGGATAGTATATAGCAAAGAAAACCACGTAATACGAAACCAGTGCTTGAGCGTAAAAAGAGCTATTTGTACCCTCTTGTCAACACCTCACACTTTATTGTTCTCAGTTAAACTCATCACTTTACTCCCAAAATAAAAACTTTTGATTTTTAATGTTAGTAAACAGCTTTGATATTCTCATCCATTCAACTTAAAAAATGATACTCAACTGACACTCTACATCAGTCATTAAATTCATGTTTTTAAAAAATAAAGTCTGATATCATCATTTCTATTTAAGAATTCTTAATTCCTATTTGATCCCTTGTTCAGATCTTTAAACACATCTGGCCATTAAAATAGCATATCTTCTGGTCAAGCTTCCCCAAGTCTTTCTCCTTCTAATCATATTAAGTGCTTTAATCATTGCATTACAGTGCCCAAAATGTTTGTGGTACTTTGCCTACACATTAAATCCCAAACCATTCTGACATTCAAGGCCACATAGTCTACCATTAATAAACCTTTTGATTCAATATTACTTTTTCTGTAACAAAACTATTGGATTAACTGACCTCACTAGTCTCCAACACTGGTTGTTCATCTCCTTATATTTTTATTTTATGCCATTCTTCCCTCCAGAAACATTTTGCCTTTTCTTCTTCATTGACTTGGTTTTCAATCCAAAGTTCATAAACCTCTTATATGACTCTAATCCATAATTAACTCTTCTTTTTCAAAATTTCTATAGCAAATCTATTGCTAGTCTATTTAAGTGACTTGGCATTTAATCACTTAATAATTTGTATTGCAATCTAAATTTAAGATGTATTTAATTTAGATGTGTAAGTTTTGACTACCTAATTAGATTTAAATTTTCTAAAAGGCAGAAACAACTTGTTATTTTAAAACACAAATGTCCACATAGTAACCATAGCAGAGATGCTTTTTGTTCCCCAATATGTTTTCCTTTCCTCAGTACAGCCCCCTGCCATTTAGCTGGATATATGGCCATTTTGAAGGTAAATATGACCAAGAGATCACTAAATTCTGGCCAGAAACAAATGAAAGAAAATGCTTTATGTGATTTCCAGGAAGTTCCCTTAAAAAGGGGGCACAGAAGAATACCATTCTTTGCTCCTAATAAAGAGCACAAGTAACAACGATAGACTCTAAGGCAGATCCCATGCTCTGAGAATGACAGAGTAATGAGATCTGGGTGCAGACCCCTTATTTGTGTAGTTTCCCTACCTGCCCCAGTCTGTGTTAACTCTGATTGACATGAATAAAAACCAAACTTCCATAGTGTTAAAAATCACTATTATTTTGGATTTTCTTCAATTGGTAGCTAGTAAGAGTCCTAACTAATACACTGGACTTTAATAATTATTAGCATAAAATGTAATAAACACTTTAATTTTAAGTTTATATAATGATCAACAAATATATACATTTATAGTTGAACTATGTGTCCATAAACCAATGTTAAAGTAAAAAAAAAAAATCAGGCATTTTTAGAGAAAACCAAAAGAGTACTTCTATAAATACTATAAATGTTGAGGCTCCACTGCTATCCCGTTTTCTTCTAGTTGGCTAAAAATAGATCGAATGCTTCGTTTATGACTAAACTTTAAAAAGTATTCTTTGGACTACCTTGTCATCTGCTATTTGATGCTTAAAATATTCCTAAATTATTGTTCAAAAAGTGGTACACAATTTAAGAGCTATTGGCTACCTGTATGGAAAAAAAAGTCACTCCATATACTTTGTAAGAGATTCTTTTGTATTTTATTCCAGCAAAATCCTAGCAGAAATAGCAACAAGAAGATGTCTCTCAGAATTCTATTTTACATTAACTTCATACACATTAGGTTCCTTTATTATAATCTCATAGTTTTGAAATTAAAAAATGAGGTAGGGCAGAGAAAGAACAAATAATAAGATATTAAGTAAACATCATACGGAGATGAAGTAGATTTTTAGTTTTCTTTTTTAATAAATACAACTAATTGTCTAAAAAAAAGAGTAAGTGCTGGCTACATTGGCATTTCAATGAGCCACTGATTCCTAATAACAATCCCAATTACTGCAACAATTGGTACAATTTCAGGAGATATTAACAGGTGAAATGACCAGTTTGTACCTATTGTTTTTATGATGCATAAGAATTCACAAAGTTGATAGCTATTGAAAGCAGTTTTTAATAGCTTTAAAGTTAATTTGTATAAATAAGTTAAGAGCTTCTAACGGAAAGAACTTACAAGATAAACTGATTTTCCAGTGAGCACATATTCAAGGAAGACATCATTAAATATGAGTTCCTAATCACATCTATGTCATGAGCTAGCTGTATGACTAGGGCTAGTCACTCTACTTATCTTGCAAAACAAAGACTGTGGATGTAGCAAATGCGACAGCAGGCTACAAGCAGATAAAATTGGTGCTTGCTTTGGAAATCATCTTGTTCAATCATCCCAAGTTACTGATGAAGAAATAGGTACAGAAATATAATATGACTTAGTTAAAGTACAAAGTGACGCTGATGACAGCTTTTATGTGAACCTAGTCTACCTACCTTCCAAGAAGGAGAGGAGAAAGAGGAAGAAGAAAGAGGGTGGAGAAAGAGGAAAAAAAGAAAAAAGAAGTGAGAAGAAAAAGGACAGACACCAATGATTTTCATAGCTTATTTCCATATACATCAATGAAATTATAAAGCAGGTTCATGTTCAGTCCAAGGACAGATATTAAGAGTTTAAATCTCCATTAATTATGAAACTACTGTTTTGAGTCAGCACTGCATAGGTACCTTTATATTATGCCAGCTCTAGAGATCTCACTGGAAGTCAGTGTTTCCGTGTATTTTAAATAATCTGATAAATGAAAATCATGAGAGTACTCCAACTTTCCCCTACATCTGGGCAATATGCTCCAAACAGATTTAATGCTTCTTATTCTCTTAACAATTCTACCATCTAAGCATTGTTATCCTCCTTGTTTCACAGCTGAGGTCAATGAGGGTTTTCCAAAGGTCATCATCATACAACGTATGCTGGTGGAGGTGGGGTTTATATTCTGGCTATCTGGTTTAAGAATATAATTACTGTGGAATCTAAAAAAGTAGATCTTGGCTGGGTGTGGTGGCTCACACCTTTAATCCCAGCACTTTGGGAGGCTGAGGTAGGTGGATCACCTGAGGTCATGAGTTTGAGACCAGCCTGGCCAACATGGCGAAACCCCATCTCTACTAATAATACAAAAATTAGCCAGGCATGGTGGCGTGCATCTGTAATCCCTGCTACTCGGGAGGCTGAGGCAGGAGAATCACTTGAACCCTGGGGCAGAGGTTGCAGTGAGCTGAGATTACGCCACTGCACTCCAGCCTAGGTGACAGAGTGAGACTCTGTCTCAAAAAAAAAAAAAAAAAAAAAAAAAGTTGATGTCATAGAATACAGAGTCTATAATGGTGGTTACCAAAGATTGGGGTGGTTACAAGGGAGGAAGAAATGGGGAGATGTTGGTCAAAGGACGCCTAATTACAGTTAGAGAGGAGGAATAAATTCAAGACATCTATTATATAAATGGTGACTTTAGTTAATGATGATATATAGACCATAATAATAACTATGTTAGGTGAGGCTTTGTTAATTAGCTAGATTTAACCATTGTACAATGTGTGTGTGTGTGTGTGTGTGTGTCTCAAAACTTATACATGATATTATCTTTCAATTAAATTTTTAATTTTATTTTTAATTATTATGGGTACTTAATATTGATGGGGTTAAAATATATATATTTGTGTGTATATATATACACACACACATATATACGTATATATACACACACACACATATATACGTATATATATACACACACACATATATACGTATATATATATACACACACATACACATATATACACACACATATATATATACATATATATACACACACAAATAAATTGCTCACCTGCCTCATGGTATGTGACTCTGGCTTTAAGTAGCATATTAATAATCAACAAGAATATTTTTTAGCTTCTATTGTGAATCAGAAAGTTCTAGTTCCCGCAAAACATTTTATTTTCAATAGCTCTATGGCAAGTATTCGCTTACAAAAATAAAAATAGGTAGCTTAGAGAATTTAAAAATGAAAATTATAAAATTCTATATATCTGGATGAATAGGCTTTGCTTGATCTTTACAATACTGTGAAGTAATGGGGAAGCTGACTTTCCCATATTACAAATATAGAAACTGAAAGCCTGAAAGAGAAGGTTGATGAATTTAGCAAAAAGAAATACAAATCAGTTAAGTTTGAATTTCAATAAAAAATAAATACCTTCTTAGTAAAAGTGTATCACAAATATTGCATGAAGCATACTTACACTAAAAAGTTATTCATTGCTTATTTGAAATTTACATTTAATTGGACATCCTTTATCATATCTGGCAACCCTATAGAAAAGTGACCTAAGGCCACCAGCTAAAATCCATCTCTTCTGACCAGTTTCACTATGTGGTGCTATTGCCTGACTTTATAGCTCAGACATGTTTAGATTCCTTCCAGAGTTCTATTTCAGTTTCCTTGTCAACTCTCTGTAAGCTTCAATTATGTTCTTTAATGTCCGAGATAAAGAGAAAGCTGCATTTAGGCAAAATTATTCTAGTTGACATGCACTATTGTAGAAATGCCTACTGTTTCCGATTTTCAAAGTACTTTTCATCATATTATCTCATGGATCACAATAACCCCTAGGGGATAAAATGCAGAGTAATTAAGGTTCCACTTTTTCAAATTTAATGATTAGGTCTCAGCAAGTTTAGGAGACCTACCTAGGTTCTCACAGCTAGCAGGGATAGCCTAGCCTGAGGGTCAAGTCTTCCATGTAAAATTAAGTAGAAGTAACATATGTGCTGTTGCCATTTATTGTTAAGATAATTAAAATACTGAAAGACTATTTTTGACCTCTGGTTTAACATACAGTAAACAGGGGTGAGTCCTTCTATATTATTTTGCTTCTATCAAAATAATATGATAAGTACATATAGTCTCCCCAAATTTTTTTTAATCATGTCATTTCAACAAAGCTGTGTTTTTGTGTTAAAAACACAGTCTTGCAAAAACAGAAACACAATCACCCACTTTTAAAATTATGACATTGTCTCAATGTCTTTACTAAATACTTGGTTCTATTATATCATTATTGTCATAAAGAGCAACTCGGTAACAGATTCACTAAACTAAAATCCTTTCAAGTGTATTCCCTAGCAGTCAAGTGGGCTATTTTAAAGACCTTCCTGTAACAGGTAAATGAATTCAGCCTGTTATTTGGTGAGTCACTTTGCTTGCCAAACTCTTACTTAAAACCTAGGTATTGTGAGTGGGCACATGGTTGCTTCCACAGCTAATGTTTTGGAAAGACTAATGCAGGACTTTTCTCGGTCACTTTGCCAGCCAGAGACCTCCGGCCAGTGATGCCCCTGCCCAGGCCTTGCTTGGGTCCGGGTTCACCGCAGGAGACACCCTATCTACTCTGCCTGCTGGTCAGCACCTGGCCTGCACTCCAGCGTAGATCTCACAGCTGCTGCGACTGTGCACCCAGCCTCTGGTGGGAGGGGGTGTGTCAGCAAGTGAGTGCAGGCTCCGGTCCGCCATTCCAAGTGCTGGCACAGAAGCGGGTTCTATTGGGGGCTTGTGGCTAGACCAGGCATGTCATAAGTGACTCTCATGGTGGACTCTGGCACCTCGAATGGGGAAACGTGGTGGCACCCAGGCAGGGGTGCCCCTGACCCCAAAGCATGTGTTACAGCATGCTAATTATTTAAGTCCCGCCATCTGCAGCCTGATGGATGGTGGCAGGTTAACAACGCTGTCAGTCCCTTGCTCCACTCTGGCCCACGGCTCCGGGGCTGGCTCAGCCCTGCCACTGCTTCCTGATGTGTCAGGCAGCTGTCCTCCACCAGCGGAGGGCAGAGGGCCATAGTGTTACAACCTTCTTTGTACCCGATTTCGTGGGTTCTTGACACACATCCAAGAAGAATGAGGTTACGCGGACAACTGAAGGGTGGGGAGGGCAGAGAAGAATCTTACTGAGCAATGAGAAAGCTCTTAGAGGAGAAGGAATGTATGGGTCATCCCCCTACCTGATGTCAGGTGGTCTCTTGCTCAGTGTGGTTGAGTCTGGAGCTTTTATGGACTCAGAATGGGGAGTTCATGTTGATTGGTTTGTAAGTATGCAAAAAGGCTAAAACAAAGGCACCTCTCAAAGGTGGTTATGACAGTGTAAAAAGCCAATTAGGAAAGGGTACATATATGTAAAATAGGTGAACAGTGGGGATCAATCAGAGGAAAGCACATCAAACAAGAAGGGAGGTTCTCAGTCTGGTCCGAGGATTTACCCCGGACTTGTAGCTAAGCTTTAAACTGTCTTCAGCTTGAGGGTAGTGTTTCACTGGAAACCCGTCCCATCTTCATAGATTTTTGTCTGTCTCCTACCTCTAACAAGACCACATGAATTCTGCTAAATATCTAAATATGTTTTCCAAGATGAAGTGAACAAATGTCAACACATTTGAAAATATATGATTAGCATTAAAAAATTAAAGCCATCATCCCTCCATTAGCATTTGAAATTAAAGAATTACAGAATATGTTTTATTAGTAATTTTTAAAGTTAACTGCTATTTGTTAAAAGAGCCATTTTTGAAAAGGGTTCATAATACAACTTATCTTTCCATCCACCTCTTGATCCCCATGTTTTCTCTCCCATTTTGCATGCATTCTTTCCTTCCTCTCCTCTTCTTGTTTTTCTCTTGTAACCCTTTTCTCTCTTCCTCTACATCATCATTTTATCTCTGCTACTGGGCTCTTGATTGCTCATTATCATCCTGTTTTCTTTTAATTATCATTTCCTTCTTTCCCTTACTTATATATGGAGTATTGTTATGATAAAGGATATATGAAAAGACTTAAAAGCTACATAATGCTGTAAGTTACTGACAAATATATTCTTATATTTGTATATTATAGGATAGGACATCAGATGTCTATTTCCTATATTTTAAATTATATCAGGTCTTACAATTTATAAATGTTTTATAAGACCTGATATAATTTTAAGGTTTATTACATCAGGTTTATTATGCGCATGAGTGGTGTTGTCTTTTTCCTTTATGTTGTCTTATATAAGTATTATATAACATAATACTCAAATTTTAAGTCTTCTGATAATAGTATTTAACATGTTAATAAATTAACAAGATTATGTTTAGAAGGGTTCTACTAAAGTGAACAATATTCCATAAAGGGAAAATTCCACTATTATAAACTACGTAATATATTCCCATCAGATAACAATACAAATATTTAATTATAACTCATTTTTTCAATATTTAAATCAAACTTGGCTTTTCCTAGTGTGTTGGACTTATGTGGAAAAAAATTATTACTGATTTTACCATCTGGCATCTGCAACCCTGCAGAAGTTACATGGTTTTTACCTAATTTGAGTACCATTCGTTCCACTGATATCCAGATACTTTCATTCATTGCTATAATATTACAATCCAAACTTATATATTTTCTAATTTTTATTTCACCCTTATTTTCTGCTGTGACTTTTTATATGAATAACTCAATTTGTTAAACATGTTTAGGACACCCAAGTCTCAAGAAGAATCATGCTGTTTAAGGTCATACTGTAGCCATTTAAAGACAAATTACCTAGCATGTATCCCATAACTCAGATCATGTTTGAGAAAGAAAATGCATTTTGTTTTTCAGTTGCTCTAAAAAATGGAGAAGGTAAAAACACCAATAGACATTTCACTTAAAGTGTTTTCAATAGGTTTTCAGGACGTCCTAGGAATTAATTTTTCATTTTGTTATAGAAATTACTATTTCTCCTTAGTCTTTTTTATAATACATATTTATAAAAAGATTTTTTCACTTTAACACAAATATATTCATCTTCATTGAGTATGTATGATCACTGAGATGCACTCAGAAGTAATATAACCTGACACATAAGAAAAACTCTATTTTCTTTGTGATTTCATTTTATTTCTTGCGCTACTCATTTTAACAGATCCACATCTACTGATTAAAGAAGCACATTAAACTTTTGTTACAAATTTCAATCACAGACCTAAAATCTGAAGTAAATATTTCAATTAATTTATAAAAATTCAATTCAATTCTCTAATGTGACTCACAGTTTGGTGCATGCTGAGCAGCTGGGCCTTTATCTCAGAGCTGTTTTAAGATTGACGGTAATTTCCTGTTCCAGGTATATACCTAAGGATACCTGCTCATGGTCTCACAGCAGCATGACCTGATTCCAGGTACCAATAACTCCAACTGCTCCTTAGGTATTTCAGTTTAAAGTGACTGTGGTCAATCTAAAGCCACGTAAAGAGGAATATTCTTTCCTTATAAAAGTAGTGTGATATAGTCATCTTTTTCTTACAATATCAGGGAAGATAACAGAGTATTCTCTAGAAACATTGAGGCTGGAACTTGACAGTGATTGAATCACTAAGCACCTACCTGGATAATATCGAGCCAGGCCAGTGGCACTGCCAAAAACCTGCCACAGCAATGAAGGGTCTTCCTCGCGATTTTTTTTGAAAACTTCATCTAAGGCACTTGTCCAGTTGAGTTCATTTAACACAATTGTTGCTAATGTAAGAGAGAGAAACAATTAATTAATTCAAATTTGTAATTAAAAACTGAATGTCTTCATTTATTTACAAAGTAATATAAAATATGTTCATTGTTCTACCTATAAAATAACTCTAATCCAGTGGTTATCAACAAGTTTTTGACATTTTAGAGGACAGTTTAACTGGATCTACTACCAACATGTACATAGTATTCATTGAAAGATGTTTTTTAAGAGGTTTATACTCTGAGAGAATTTCTGAAAACAAAACTTTATATGACAGTGTCCCTACTGACATTTTGGCCTGGGTTATTCTTTGTTGTGAGGTCTAATCCTGTGAAAATGTTTAGCAGCATCTCTGGCCTCTACCCACTAGATACTAGTACCTCCCCACCCCCAAGTTGTGACAAGCGAAAATGTCTCCAGACTGTCAGATGGCCCCTGCGGGCAAAATCACTCCGGCTTGAGAACTACTGTGACACATAAAATATGAGGAGAGATGAGTGGTACTCCTTTTTATCCTCAGAGGTAGTTCTGATGAAACCTATGGGGCACCTTAGGACAGAGTTTTAAGACCACAGTAATCAACTATTGATGACTCTCTGCGGCAGAGCAACATAAATTAGCCTGCTACCTTAAAAAAAAAAAAAGATGTCATTGAGCATAGCTTATTAACTATGTTTATAAAACAAAAATGTACATATTTTAGTAATGGGAAAATTTACTCAGAGGCTTGACAATATCAGTGTTAGAAACAAACTAGCTGACACTTTATCACTACCTTCATAAACATAAACAATAGTTTTTTTTTTCTCCTGGTTATTTCTATTAACAAGTAGAGCATGGTGCCGATAAGGGCCAGGTGATTGATTTGGATACGTATTTATAACTAGAAACTGATCTTGGATAGGTATTACAAACATATACCATTCATTACAATCAAAGAGAAGCAATCATAATGTAGGATATAATATGGGTTAAAATAGTGCATAATTTATAATTAAGAGCCTTCATGATCATAACTTCTCAAGTCTAGCATACTAAAAATTTAATTGGCCTAATATAACTTTCCCTTTACACAAAAAAATGGCATAGATAATTTTCTATGTAAAATATACACCATGCCCCCAGAGATTAGCAGATGGGGCCACATTGCATTTGACAATCTCTGACCAAGCCTGAACAGTGGAAATGTGCTTAGGATAAAGACTGGAGATACAGCTTAACTTTCTTCTATTTTTTTCTGTGATGACAGCAAATAAAAGAAATGAATGCTATCGTGGTTAAATCATGCACAAGCCTTTTTAAAGGTAAAATTAAAAACAGCGCCCATGAAACAAGACGCACAGCCTATGTGTTCATATTTTAGAGTTGTATCATTTACCAAAAAAGAAATCAACAAAAACAAGGTGATTGTGAAACTCTTCTGGGGCCAGCATGCTAAAGCAGTCCTCATTATTGAAAACTAACAAGATTTTCATCTTTATGGATGCGATTACTTTCAAAAAGATCAGTTGTGTGTGTGTGTGAATATTCATGAGCTGTGTCAGATCCATCGTGCATCTGAGATACTAGAGAATTCATATTCAAAAGCATGATCCAGTGAACACTAAGCGGCCAGTTATATGAGAATTTATATTCACAGAGATAACCTGAACTGATACCCACTATTCATGAATATTTATATCAATATACAAAATAGCATAGAAAGAGGAACACTGTGTTTTCTCTTAAACATTTATGACTTTTATAGTAACATTCTATTAAACAAATGTTTATTTATGATCCAGACAGACTTCATTAATCCCCAATCTATTCTATCTCTTTAATTTCCTTGATTCTTTCATTCATATTAGGCAATAACATCTAGTTATTTTTAATAAAGTTTTATTTGTTTTCAAGGCTGCTAACTTTTTCTTAGTTTTGTTTGATAACTCAACAGCTACTAAGTATTGGTACTGACACACTGATTGTGAATTATACTTTCATATACTGAGGGAAAAAGTCAAGCTCTAAAATACTCCTATTATTCTGGCGATATGTTTTAAAATTTCCAGTTGATGCTTTGAAATTTTTCTTTTTCAGACAAGCCATTACTCAGGTAGATTTCAAAATATTTTTCTCAAAATGTGTTCATCTACAAATGAGCAAATCATATAAAGAATTCCCAGACTAGGCACTAGAACTGCTTTTAAATTTGACTCAGAATGAAAGTATTGGTATTGCACACCTATCACATCAGTATGGTTTATAAACTTGATAATACTCAATGTGTAGTAAGACGTAAGAATACAGACACTTCCATGTGTTAGTGTATAGTTGTAGGGACTTTTTAATGCAATCATTATCCTATCAGTCACAGTCTTTTTATGGATGTCTAGAAATCAGAATTCAAAGAGGATCTGCCATAGGAATGCAAAATTACTACAGCCTTTGTAGAGAGCAGTTTGACTGGATCTACCTAACAACACGCACGTGGTGTTCACTGAGCAATGTTCTTCAAGAGATTTATACTACGCAGAGAATACGTGTCTCCAGTTCTTCATCAGAGTATTACAGAGCAAGAATCATTCATTCAATTACACCATTCAAATTCCTTAAAATACCAAAACTAGAAAGTGGCATTAAATTGCTTCACTAGGAAAGTTTTTTCTCAAATAATATTGAAAGCAGCTAAAAAAAAATGGAAAAGAAAATATATAAAGCATCAAAGCAAACAAGGAAGAATGAATACTATTTTAGACCTTGGGATATCTGCCTATATTTTTCTGATCCACATTACGAATTATATTTGACTAATAAACCTATTAAATTACTCTGGTACCTTGAAAAGACCAGACTTTTTTTCTTCTTAACCTTATAAAATTAAATAGCTCATCCAGGATTACTAAAGTGCCCAACATTTCTCCATCTTTGTGCTATTAGCACACTCAGGATAAATAATGCTGAAATAAGAGGGTAATCTGTAGATTATGGATAATATAACACTAAATGCACAATACCAGCCATGCTAAAACAAGTTTATGTCATTTCCTGGATATGAATTGTGCTCTGTCATTTCCATTGTATTTATACACACATTATCTCTCTTTCTCTTCCCTTGTCTCTATCTCTCCCCAGGACGCCCCTTAACCCCCATCTCTGTTTCTCTCTGTCTCTCTAAATATGCAGGTAGAGTTTATTTAGGTGGTTTTTTTTGTTTTTTTTTTTTTTGTTTTTTTTTTAACTATTCTGGTTACAACCGGGTAAGTCAAGTGCTTTCTAAAGTTAAAAGTTGTTTTTCAGGAGATATTTTGTTTTATATTATAAAGAGTTTATGTGGTTATGCTGGTGCCTTTCTCTATTCTTAGAAAGTATTTTTAGTCTCTCCTGTTTTCCTGACACTGTAGTTCTTAAAAAATAAAAGGTATAAAACGTGATTTTTTCGTAACAGGAAAAATAAAACAAGGCCAAATTCCTTGGAAAATTATTTTCAGCAAATATTACTCTAGATTATGAAACTGTATTTTTCACTCATAAAAAAACTTAATCTCAAAAAATAATTGTGGAACTCTGATTCACTAAAGTTCAATAAATTTCAACAAAATTCAACAAAAAGTTTCATTTGTCATTGTATATCACAAAGACTTTAAAATGCAATTATTATTCTATGTCATAATCTTTATTTGAATGTCCAGAGCAAACAATTCGAAGATCTTATTTAATTGTGGAAATATCAATGTAAATTAGTAGCCAAATAATGTTTAATATAAAAATTCCAGAATAAATTCTTCATGAAAAATCTTAAAATATTTTTGACCATAAATATATCTATCTTGGCAAGATATATTTAATAATATGTATAACAGGTGAACGGTATTCTATAAATTGGTATTATTTAAAATTATATTGTATTTTATATTCTCAATTATATATTCTATGATCTTTTTGGCACAGGGACTGGTTTCGTTAAAGACGATTTTTCCACAAATGGAGGTGGGACATGGTTTCGGGATGACTGTTCCACCTCAGATCATCAGGCATTATTAGATATCTCATAAGGAGCGTGGAACCTAGATCACGCACATGTGCCGTTCACAACAGGGTTCATGCTCCTGTGAGAATCTAATGCTGCTGCTCACCTGACAGAAGGCAGAGCTCAGGAAGTAATGCTCTCCTGCTGCGTGGCCCGGTTCCTAACAGGTCAGGGACCCAGACCGGTCCATGGCCCAGAGGTTGGGGACCTTTGTTCTATATGATATCATATTATTTATTATATATTATTTTGACAGTTGCCCTCTTTTTCTTCCCTACCCCTGACAAATAGTAATGTTTTACATTCACATACACTTCCAGTTTCTTGCTTCAGATGAGATTAGAAGCACATGAGTGGTCAATATTTTTTCACTAGAGAAGACTGCTCAATGACAATCTAGCCTTGAACCTACTACCAGTTGCTGACAAATTTAGCTAATTGTCTTAGATTAGGAGTAAAATTAGTTCTCATTTTCTGTCAACTTTTAAGAAATGAAGATCTTTATCCCTGTTAGAAAATTCGATTTTGTAAAAATTAAGTCTTTTATAGATGTCCCAGGCCAAGCCTACTAAAAGCAGTGAATGCTTGGAAATCAAACCTTGACTTTGAGGCCTTTATTCTGAGTGGCATAATAGGATTTCACTGATAATCGATTCAGAATGCCAAGCATACATCTCTATTCTTTGTTTACTTAGTTTTCAAAAACACGGCCTTGGTGTCAGCAATTCTCCCTTTCAGAGTATTCTATTGTTCAGTCTGGATTCTCAAGGGAAGAAAGAAAAATCTAATTTGTAACGGCACAAAAGAAACCCCTTACATTTGCTGCTAATTCTTCTAAAAGACACGACTCTTCTATCTATATCTTGTTTTTGACAAGGAATACAGAATATTTGACGAGCTCTGAATCCAACATTCTTCTGCAAACTTCAACCAATAAAATGTTGCACTATTGCTCCTTCTTAAGTTTGTATTAAGTTTGAATACATTTTCTTGATTTACTGAGGGCCCAAGGCCTCACCATACATTGATGGCACCATATGACTATTTGAAAAATCTTACTGTTATTTATAATGTCAACTACAGCTTTTGTAACAGCTTTGAGATGTCATTGACATATAAAATAGTATAAAGTATGAAATGTGATATTTTGATACACCTGTATGTTGTAATCATCAAAATCAAGTTAATTAACTTATCCATCACCTTTACGTAACTACCATTAGGGTGGAAATTGGGAGAATTAATTTAAGATCTATCCTCCTAGAAAATTACAATATAATATTGTTAACTATCCTCACCTTGCTGTATATTAGATCTCCAGAAATTACTCATCTTTTAAAACTGAATCTTTGTACCCTTACCTACAGCTTTCCAATAAAGCAGATTTATGCAAAAAAAAAAAAGAGAAAAACATTCGTTAGGACTTACTGAAAATATAAAATAACTTTAATAAGTCTTTAAGAGATGTAGCTATTAAAGATATGCAAGGGACTAGATACTAAAAATTATTTTTGTTTAACAATACAAAATATCATACAGTTAAATAAGTAAACAGGCAAAAATGGTTACCATTTCATGTAATTTATAATACTATCCTATTACAGCCTTGCATTGAGATAAAAATTAGCATGTTATTGAAACTATTGTTACTAATATTAACTAGTAATATTTATTAAGCACTTACTTCATGCCAAGTATTAGTGATTTCCTGCGCATCATTTCATTTAACTCTTAAAATGACACTTTAAGTGGAATATTAGTATTATCTTCCCTTTTAGATAACAAAAATGAAATCTCAAAAGGTTATACAAAAATCACACAGTGCAAGCTGTAGAGATGGCATTCAAACAAGTATACTAGATTCCAAAATTCCTCCCTATGAGCTATTTATTTCGAGGCTTTCAAAACTTTTTGTGTAGTTCTGATTATCTAGAATCTTAAATCCAAAAAAACAAGATTGCCTATACCTTTGTAGCACAACAGTTCCTAATTAAGACCTATAGTTCACCCCAGAAAACACTTGGTGATGTCTAGGACATTTTTCATGGTCATGACTAGTTGGATGCTACTGGCATCTAGTGAGTAGAGGCCAGAGATGCTTTAAACATCTTACAATGCACAAGATAAACCCCACAGAAATACCAATCCTAAAAAGTCAGTAGTGCCTAAGCTGAGAAACCCTGTTCAAGTATAACTACGAATACAATTGATCAACTTTGGGGGAAAAAAAAGCAGTGTAACCAATGAATAGTGTCAATAAAAAAACACAGTAAACTTCTGTAAAATAAAAGTTTACATATTTTAAAATATTTCTGTGATAGTAAATTTTGTCTCTATTTCATTCTACATTTTGGCACTCTTTAGGTTGGGCAAATTTTCATTTTAGTCTTGGAAACTTACTATTCCTTAAACAAGCACGCAAGGGTTTCAAATCTAGTTTTTAATGCCCTTAAATGTTACCTCCTCCACACCTTTCATTTTTGGACAATCACAGAATATTAGAAACTTTGTTTAGTTTTAGATTCAACACTTATTGTAAGTATGATTCTAAACAAAAGATATCTTTTGTGACAAACGTTCATTTCACAACATATAAATAAGGTAGTCATGAAAAGAGCTGCATTATCCGATAAGCTGAGCCAGATGTCACTAATTTTATTCACCAACCCTAATCTCTGAAAAGAAAGATGTTAAGAAGAAGAAACCTACTGATCTAATTAAGTGCACAGGGAAAAAAGAATCCACTTTGAGTAGACAGTGTGCATAAATATTAAAATGAATGAATCTTTTCAGTGGATTTGGCTAATGGAATCTCATCTAATCCCAGTGTAAATGAAAGATTAATAAGGTACAGGGAGATGGGAAGACCAAATCTAATCTCTCTAATCAGGTCTCGGGCACCAGAATCCACCTCCCACTGAGGATGGCAGAGCAGAAGGCTCCAAGGCACACAAGGACCTTGATGAGGAGATAAGCCTTATTCCTACAGTTAATTTGGTACAAATATGAAAAGGCCCTTGTCCTTGTCAGTTGTCTAGCCCCTGTATTACTGAGATTTCTGGCCTTGGCCCCTATCGCTTTAGTTTCCTGCAGACTGAGCACCTGGCCAATGCCCGAAACACAGCTGTTCTGCTTTAATGAAATCTGCATACTGGAGCACGGAGGAGGAGCTCAGAAGAAATCCACTTTATTATTAAAGAAAATAAGGGTAATGCAAGGGGAATCGAAGACACCAGGATCTAATATCATGTCTACTAATTGAAGGATTTAATGTCACTTGAAATAAAATGATAATTGTAAGATTTGAGGAGGGAGAAGGGCTGTATTTCATATAAGAAACCTCAGAAATATAGGAGCCCCAAGGTCAAAATATTGTTTTATCCTTTAAGCATTCTAAGTTTTTGTCTTCTTATATTATCAGAACCAAATAAATTATTAATGACTTTGATAGCCTAGAATCACAATCACTGGCACAACATGCTACTTAAAACAAATCATTTAACTTCTTGTGCTTCTGTTCTGTTCGTCTAAAAAAAATGAATATAGCTATACTAAGGATCCTAGACAGCCTATAGGGTTGGTGTGAAGGTCAAGAAATTTATGAATGAGAACTGAATTAGCAAGCATATTTTTATTCCAGTTCTTTCCTCAGCTAGATTAAAATACCGTAAGGTGCACATCTCCTTAAGCGTCTTACATAGACAACAACTTCTGACATGTCAGCATATTGTTTTAGTCCGGTCAGTAATTTCCTCTTCCTTGAACAAAAACACATTTCTTTTACATACAGCAATTAGAATGTAAATCTGTTTATGTTGTGTAAAGCAATATTCCTTCTGCTTAATCTTCTAATTTATCTAAACGCTCTCACATCATAAGATATTCTTCATTAGAATCAGCTAGTTGAAAATTTTCATTTCAAATTTAGGAACATTATGTAATTTGTAAAATAAACTAGAAACTTTAGCATAATTATCTGAAGAAAATACGATATCTTCTATTGATGGCACTTCACAGTCATTTTTTTTTTTCTTGAGACAGAGTCTCACTCTGTTGCCCAGGCTGGAGTGCGGTGGCACGATCTAGGCTCACTGCAAGCTCCGCCTCCCCGGTTCATGCCATTCTCCTGCCTCAGCCTCCTGAGTAATTGGGACTACGGGCACCCACCACCACGCCCAGCTAATTTTTTTTTTGTTTTTTTTTTTTTTTTTTTTTGTATTTTTAGTAGAGACAGGGTTTTCACCATGTTAGCTGGGATGGTCTCTATCTCCTCACCTCATGATCCGCCCGCCTCGGCCTCCCAAAGTGCTGAGATGACAGGCGTGAGCCACTGCGCCCGGCCACTTCACAGTCATTTTTATGAGAAATTTTAGTATTTGTAATTAAATGCGTAAATAAATTGTTAAATTTCTATTCTATATTTTAGAGTAATATTCCAGTAAATACATAGCCTGCTATGTATAAATGAAAACAACAAGAAATACCCTAAATGGATAATGAAAACAACAAGAAATACCCTAAAGATCTTTCATTTAGACCTTAAAAAGGGAAATAAAATATGTGCGTTTAAAAAAACATCAGAAACTCTTGAGAGCAGAGAAATGAAGCTGGAAGCCATAGAAGAATGAATATGCAATTAAGACCAAATTTAAAGGACTCCAAATTAAAGTGTGTGTGTGTGTGTGTGTTTTCACGCATACTATAGATTTTCTTGCTGGTGAGGCCTTTTTCTAAGTGGTATTTTTAAAATGAGCATGTGAACGTATGTAATATGTGCAGACTATTCTCACCCATGATCCACCCTCTCACAGACTGCACGTCCTTCTGTCAGAAGTAACCACTTGACCTTGGAAAAGTGTTTTACCCTCTCTAAACTTCAGTTTCCTCACCCGCACAGTGGGGATAATAATAGCATCTGCATCACAGGGCTATTTTTGAAGATTATACGTACTTAGAATACTACTTGTCATTTAGTAACTGCACAATAAATGTTATCTGCTCTCATCATTAATCATCATTATTTTCTCTGTCTCTTAATACTCAGCATTTAAAATATATTTTTAATTTATCTTGATAAATTCTGATCTGACTCCTAAAATGCAAGTATGAGTGACTAAAACCTAGTATTTTCTTTTTCCTCAAGAAACTTTTGTCCTTCTTACCCCAACCCCAGTAATGTCCAACAATACTACTTAATTTTCTTGCTACGAATCTCAGGAAGAAAATAGTCTATTAACCTTTCCATTTCAATTGCTATAAGACAATGGCAAACTGAAAAAAGATTTTTAATATATTATATAATTTGGTGAGAAAATAATTTTTACAATGGCATATTCCAAGTGTTCCAGAAAGCAGACCACATTGATGAATGCTGCACTGAATACAGAATAGTCACACTAAAATTCTAGTAAAAGAAATGAAATTATATAAGGTCTAATAGGCATAACAGACACCATCCACACATACACAGGTGCACACACACACACAAAATGCTGCACATACAAGCTCCTGTTAACGCTGAGAAGAAACTCTGGCTGAGAAATACAGACCAAATTAGATAAGGGAAATCTCTTGGCTTTGCTGTGAGACTGCCCAACTGCATAAGAAATTTAGTGTCTCCATATAAATCTGGACTGCTGAATTCACAAAGAAGGATCAAAAGTATTAGAACTGACTAATGAGATACGGTTGAAGAAGGATAACAAGGCTCCTGGGGACAAGGGTGATATTGTCAAAGAGGCACACACAGCTTGGTACTCAAGGGTTTGTGTCAACCAGTTTTAGAACAAAGAGTTGCCTGATGATTTTAAGATGGAAAGATCAGATCCATTGAAGCACAGTACATAGAAGTCGGCTATAATCAAGAAGAGTGACCCGTTAGTTTAAACATGTACTGCTTCAGAGTGAAAAGAAAAAAAAAATTATACACATCTCAGAAATTGAACTACAGATTAATACTTACCGAATCATAATATATAAAGGTGTGAATGAAGTCAGGCACTATTTCTAAGACAACATGAGGTTAATATCCTTGTATCTCTAGTTGCACATGTATAGAGATTGTCCACATATGCAAGTATGCATACATACCTGCAGAACATTACATATTTTATATACACAGAGAGATGGACGTCTGTATACACAAAAATCAATATTGTCAGTATTCAGGATGCCTACAACATAATGAGCATGACTTGTTTAGATTTTAATGTGCTCATTAGAGTTGACACATTAAATTTACAAGTCCTTGCTTGTGTATTACTCAGCAGATCTTAATACAGACATGAATCTTTTTCTTTTCTAATAAATCATGTATTTTTAATTTTCATTCATAGCTCAATATCCCACAAAAGCTTAGATTTTTCAGATTTAAAAAGCTCAAATTATTCTGACATGATTTTAAATATTAAAAATAATTCAACACCTGATCAAAACATGTACCCATAAGACTTTTTTAAATGACTTAAAAGTTTTCCAATCTGACAAAAGATAATAGAGGATGGTAAACAACCAAGTCATGTCGGTTCTAATGCCAGTGTAGCTGTCCTCGTTTCTGCTCCTGACCATACTCTTGGGTCTTTTGTGTAACCTTTAAATACCCTCCCCTGCCTCTAATTCCAGCTCACTTCCATCCATTCCTCCTACTGCTGCCACAATATTCTACTTGGCAAATGTCTTCCCTAATTAAAAGTATTTGTTGGTTCTCCATAAAAGCTGGTCTTTTATGACTGGCTTCCATCCATCCTTCTGGCGTCCTCTCCTACTGCTCTTTTAAACACAAGCCCAAGCCATAACAAGACTTTTGCCATTCTCAGAGGCTGCAAAGTTTACTCCTGCCTCAAATGTCATTCTGTATGCTGTCTTCTCTGACTGGACTGAGTTTTTTCCTATGCCTACTTGTTAAACTTCTCCCTTCTTTATTACAGTTCAGCATCACCTTCTCTATAGGGTGTTCCTTGATTTTCCCCACACCATCTCCCCTCACCCAGCAGAGATCAACTCCCTCCCCACTCCTTATTTTTTTCTATATTCTTCTATTAAAATACTTCCTACATTTCACTATCTTTGTGTGTGTGCCTTCTATTATACTGGGTAGGGTAGGCACCACGTTATTTTTCCCGATGCCTAGAATATAGTGAAAGAGGCAATGGGATGCGACAAACCTGTGTCTAATGCACAGTTGTACAACGTTGAGTAAATTATACAATTGTACAGACTTCTAGTTTTTCAGGAATGAGGTGGAGAAAACATTAGGTACACTAGGCGAGGGTTGTGAAAATTAAAATATGCTATACTTAATGTATAAGAGGCATACCATAAACAGTAATAACTAGTATGTTTTGGTACATACTAACAATATCTATTTGTTAATGAATGAAAGAGCATGTGAATATATGAACTGTACCTTTCTGTTGGATATTTTTAAGTTGGAAATAATTTTCATCATATCTGACCAGGTACAAATGGTAGAACATTTCCTTTTCTTTCCTTCAACCAACAATGACAGGTGGTGGACGGGTATCATCTGAATCAGAGAGATTTCATCCACTCAAATGTCCATTTAATCCTGTTTTTAGTTTCACTTCAAGTTCTGTGATAAAATCACCCCTTTTAATGGAGATGTTCTGAAGAGCCTGGTGTAAATACTGGCCCAAGTTTTACATAAGGCCTTTAAGTCAGTGAATATGACTATGAAGCTTCTTGTTAAGTATTTCCCAATGTATGTGCTTCATTTTCTAATCATCTCATTTCTATCATACATTCATTCAACAAATATTTACTAAACACCTATTATGTGTCTGGCACCTTTCTAAGCTCTTGAGCACGAGAATAGGCACACTTTTTCTTAAAGAACCAGGTGGTAAATATTTTAGGTCTATGGTCCACATGGTCTCTGTCACAACTCCCTTTACAGCAGTAGCATAAAAACTTTGACAACACATAAACAAATGGGTGTGGCTGTGTTCCCGTAAAACTGTATTTATAAAAACAGAGAGTGGGCCATAGTTTGCAGACTCCTATACCCGAGCTCCAGGGCCTATCAAGACAGACAGGACTTCTAACACTCTACGGGAAGAGAAACACAATAAACACATAAGTAAGAACATCATGAGTGCTCTTTAAAGAATTAAATCTGGAGATGCCATAGAGATTGACTAGATGGCTACCATAGATCAAGTTGTCAGGAATATCCTCTCTGAAGAACTGTATTTTAAACTGGCAGTTTAAAGACAACTAGCCATGGAAATATTAATATAAAGCATTTTAATAAGCCAGTAGACACAATGATATTGACCAATAGGAAATACCTAGATATCAACATGATGGTATTATGATCTAGTATGATATTGCAAGGACAAACTCTCAATATCAAAATATCCTGCAATAACAAAACATCCAAACAGATACAGATGGCACAAAAGAGTATTGTGACAGATTACAGTTTCAATTTTTTACTGTAATTGATATATCCTAGAAAGAAAAAGGTCAAACTCCAGCAACATATTTAATCGTTTTTTAAAAATCACTATTTAATAATTCTTCACGAGGCTCTTAAAATTCAATTTCAAATAAGTTGTGATCACTATTTTTGAAGATACTTTGAGTCTAATTGAGAAGACACATAGATAAAGCATCTAAATCAAATTTTGCTTTGCATAACAGACCCTATGAGTAACACCTGCCTATCAGAAACTAAGCAAAGGTTTTGAGGGGCAGGGTAGAAGCAGTGGTCACAATTTTCTGAAAGAGGTGATAAGCAGTTTTAAAGAAAGGGCAGAGAGGTAGTAGAAGAACCACATGCCTGATCCAGTGAACTCGCTGTACAGGCACACAGGCAGAAATAGACACAGGGCATTCTGGGAGTTGAACATTGTTCAAAATGGCTGAACGGATGAGGAATGTGGGGCAATTGCAGGGATGTTATTAGAGAGACATGATTATAATAATCTAGGAATACTAAAGTTAAAATAATTATTCTGAGAATTACAGAGGGCCATAGTAAGCTGAAGTATGAAATAATCATAGCTGCAAAAGCCAGCCAGATGTGAACAGAGAAGAAAGCAGGTACAGTCATACTGGTGAGGAGTAATACCATTCTGAACTAAAACAGCAGTGGTGGATATAGAGAGTGGAAAGAGATTAAAAAGATGTTGAGAAAAAATCTACAGGCCACAGTAACAAACGTGGGAAAGGAGAAAACAGGAAGCATGGTTTTCTGGCTTGGGTTCTTAGTGTTATTAACAAAGATATGAACAATGGAAGAGAGGTACACTTGGGGACAACAGTGATACGTTCAATTTTGAACATAACGTGAGGTGCTTCTGAGATATCCATTAAACCGCGTTGTTTAAAAAAGGCAATTAGAGTAGTCAATCTGCATCTTAGCCACGAAGTGTATATGGAAGAATCAGATTTGGGAATCGTGTTTCAGTGACAATTCAAAATATTGCTTGACTAAAATTATCACGAAAATGACACCAATAATGTCTATGAATCCTCAGGTTAAAGAGGCAAGCAAGGCCGGGTCCAGTGGCTCACGCCTGTAATCCCAACACTTTGGGAGTCCGAGGCAGGCAGATCACTTGAGGTCAGGAGTTCAAGACCAGCCTGGCCAACATGGTGAAACCCTGTCTCTACTAAAAATACAAAAATTACTCAGGCATGGTGGCATGCACCTATAGTCCCAGCTACTTGGGAGTCTGAGACAGGAGAATGACTTGAACCCACGAGGCAGTGGTTGCAGTGAGCCGAGGTTGCAATGAGCCGAGATTGCGCAACTGCTCTCCAGCCCGGGTGACAGAGTAAGACTTCGTCTAAAAAATAAAAAAATAAAAAAATAAAGAAGCAAGAAATAGGAATCAGATAGAAGAAATAGGAATCAGATAGAAGTTGCTAAGAGGAAGCAATGTAGACCCAACTCTCACAAACAAAAACATAATTTCCCATTAAAAAGTGATCAGTGACTGGTACACTTTAACATTGTTTTCATTTAACTAAAATGGCAAAATGTGCCTCTTGCATTAAAATAAATGTACTGATTATAAATTCCATGTATCTGTATAAAACTCACAATTATCAAGAAGGGATAATATGAAGGATGTTGAAACCAATAAAAACCCATTATTTTCTAATGCATTTTTTATTTGCCTTTTTCAAAATCGTTAATGATGTAAATCATGTACCCAGGGATAGAATGCCTGCATATCTTATACGTACAGCACTTTGACTAATGCTTGCTGTGCACTTGGAGAATAAGCAATTTCCCTGCTGCCTCCGTTAGAATGATGAGGTAATCTACTGTGCCTTTACACTTACAGCAAGCCTCAAGAGACTGAGGCTTGATGATTACATGGTCTTATAAGGCCATAAAGTTCTACCACAGGAGTCGTATATGTATTATAAATACACTTCAAACTGCTGAACATAGTCTCCTCAGCATCAATGCATGACTCTTCTGCAATTCGCTTGCACCTCTGGCTTTCTGAAATGATTTAAAACTGCATCAGAACTCAATGCATGCATGCCAACCATCATCATCAGAAGGCAGGTCTGACAAGATTTAATTACTTAGAAACATATCAGATTTTTAATCCTCAACAATAAAACTACAAATGACTTTTCAGTAAGATGTAATACCAAAAGGCATATTTCTCAAAACACAAAATTAGACATGTTAAGAATAAACTCAATTTTAAACCAGTAGTTATTCTGATGTAAACATTGATTTTATACTGAAATGAATTTTACCATTCTTCCCAAAACGCATTTGCCTTCATATTAATCTTACTCATGTTTTATAAAAGAATCCTTTACTTTCTTGTCAGTTTGCATTCTGTATCAAACTGACGGAAGCCAAGATCTTTCACATTATTTGTCAGTTTCACTGCCCTTTCCAAATATATCTGTAGCAAAGCCTTTTCATTTGTCTGATCCAGTTGAAAATATTTTCTATTCATTCTACTGAGGCATCAGTCTTCAATTTTTCCTTTCCATTCATTATTCCTAGATGTGACACTTCTAACAATTTGTAGTTAAAATCAAAAGGCTGTACATTTTATTACTATTTAATATATTCTTTTGTATATTTTTCTATTTTTAAAATTACATACTCTAAAACAGGTAGCAATACCTTCTTAAACAGGAAGGTAGGAGTGTGTGTGAATCACCGTAGGAACCAGATCACATTATTCTGTTCTCTATGTAAACTGATGTGTACTCACTACATGTATAATTAATGACATTTACGTTATTTAAAAAGTAGTTCTACATGGACACAGGGAGGGGAACAACACACACTGAGGCCTGTCAGGGGGTAGGGGGAGGTGGAGGGAGAGCATTAGGAATAATAGGTAATGCATGGTGGGCTTAATACCAAGGTGATGGATTGCATGTTTACCTATGCAACAAACCTGCACATCCTGCACATGTACCCTGGAACTTAAAAATAAGAAAAACATATTTCAAAGGAAAAAAAATTTAGTTCTGATACATCTACACACTGCAAAAACCTTATATAACTTTTTTTTTGTGAGGACAGAAAAAAGTGAGTTTTTCAGGATTTTAGAGATTCCAAACGCAATGAGATTGAATTTACTGTTTGTGTTAGTCTCAAAGGGGCTTTTCCTTAATGCAAATTTATTTTCTTGATTCCAAGGGTATGCCCTGTGATCTTGTCTACTTCTTGAAACGTCTTATTATTTCATATGAAGTTTTTTATTTTAAATCAAAAATCAAATTTTTTATCTAGAATTCACATCCTTTATTAAAATATAATAAATCATTCACAGGTATTATTAGTGTTTTAGAGCATAAAGATGTGTTCATTAAAATGAAAACTTTCCTGAAACCCCTGGATGTTATTTGTTATGTCCATTTCTAAACAACTTCCTTCTTTCAATTTGTTCAGAATAAGTTGAAATAAATGCTATCAACATCAAAATATAGACTAGCAAAGTGTACTTATTTTCTAGCTTAAGAAACTTTTATCTGGAATTTGAATCAATGCACACCTTGCTGGAAAGATTTCTACGCATGAAAGATATACATACATGAAGTGTATACACATGTGCATTTATGCCAAGTAAAATAGAGATTTAGTAGAGGATTTGAAATGGTATTCTAAATATTTCAATTTTGAGAATGTTACCCACAAAGGTATATTTTATTTTAGACCAAGATTGATTTCCTGAACTTTTAAACTTTTTTTTTTTTCTGGCAAATGCTTTAATGCTATTTTCTAAGTAGAGCTTAGAAATGTTTAATTGTATAAATTTTTGAAATGTACAAATCATAGTAAGACCATAATTTTGTGGATAACCTCTTTGAAATATAATGGAATTAGAATATTCAGCAATATTTCATGCTGAAATCTAGAACTTACTATTTATACCAAACACAAATATAGATACAGATCTGCCAAATGTGTAAATGTCATATTCCTTTATAGACTTTTATCCTGGAGGATTCTTATATAAATAAGATATTATATAAGTAGATTAAATTTGTAGTCACCATACACTAACATAAAATGAAAATCTAAAGAAGAAAACAACTCTGCACGTGTACCAACTGTATATTACCAACAGAATTTGAAATTTGGAACCAAGTGGGTATTGGTTAGAACAGACTTCTCAACATTCCTGTACCAAAGTCTCCAATATTATCATTAATATTACAATATAGCAGAAGGTCTACATTTGGCATGGCCAAAGTCTTAGGGGAGCACACAGGTGATGATGGGTGACAAATGCCTTCTACATTATTTACCTAGAAATTCAACAAATGAATGCCAGTAAAATGTTACATGACAGATGGAAGTAATAAGACAAATGAAATCTAAAAGTTCCAAAGTAAAATTTCCAATATATTTTAAAGTATACTTTATTGATAAATTGAAAATCAGCAAGGCACATAATAGTCATACGTAGTCCATTGATAACCTCTAATTTATTTTCAATTTCCATTTAGGTTTTATCTTTTGTGATCTTAATGAAAAATATTTCAATTAAGGTGAGTATAGCAATGCTATAGTTGCAGTAATGGTATTAGAATATGATACATAGTTTCCCATAATGCAAAAATGTCTTATTTTATTGATAGTTTAAATATGCTTCTTTCCTTTTTTTTTTTTTTTTTTTTTTTTTTTTTACCACAACCACCAATTCAGGTTAAATTCAATCTCTTAATTTGATTTTGGCCTCTAACTTATGATTATATAGTACATGTTAGTTCAATTATTTTTGTCATAAATTAAGTGGTGCAATTGTATCAGTAGGAAAGGTTAACATCACATACTGTGGGTCATAGATTTTGAGTTTTACATAATAAATTGGAGATATTATTTCAGCATATAAGATTTATGTATTCATGTAATATGTTGATCTGTGGACATGGAAAGGAACAAAAATGTAGACAAACTATCAAGAGCCTAAAATCAATTTCTCCTCCATCCTCCTAGGAGAGTAAGCTGTGGGTTTTTGTTTTCCCTAACCTGTCATTGTTTTAAAATCCATATTAAAGAGAAAAAGGATAGAAGATTGAAAATAAGAGAAGGGAAGTAACAGTTACATTGTGCAGCTCCTGAAAATCTGATTAAGGTTTTAAGACTTGAAAAAATTAAGCTTTAAAATTTATTTTAGAGATAAAACTTTTAGATAAAAATTTTGATTTTTAATCATCTTGGGGAAAAAAATCCTGAGAAGCAGAGGAAGCCAGATTTAAATCAATTCATTAGTAATTTTATAAATAGAAGGATGACACAAAGATAAGTAAATGAGTAATATTTCAGGAAGATTTAAGTGGAAATACCATAATATATTTGTTGTGTGTATTTGAGATATATATACATATGCATATATACATATATATACATACACACACGCACACACACATATATAATTTAAGTAGGTAAAAACATCAAAGTAGTTGGTTTGTTGCTGTTTTTCACTCATCCTACAACCCATTGCTTGTTGCTAGTGGAATTCAGGTGTGGAAAATGGGGCAGTCTCTGCAGTATGTTTTCATTCAACGAAGGAATTTAGACTGATGGAGGTTCCATCTACATGGTCGCGGGGCAGAAAGAGAGTTCCAGAGGGCCCTGTGCTGGCAATTAAATCCACCAGCTTGAAAGTCATACATGTCACTTCCACCTATAACCAATGGAAAAACGCCAACCACATATTACCACCTTGTTGCAGGTTAGAAAGGGTGCATAATCCTATGTGTCTAAAGGAGAGATTCAGATTCCTTTGAGCAATGAAGTACCTACTAAGCCTTGTCACAGCACAAAACACTAAGATGTATTCACGAAATGATTATTTTTAACTTCATTACAGACATAACCTATATACTAGAAAATCCGTGACTTTTAATAATTATTTATGTGGATGAACAAAAGAGGAACAACTTGGCCAGGCACTTGGGCTCATGCTTGTAATTCCAGCACTTTGGGAGGCTGAGGTGGGCGGATCACTTGAGGGCACGAGTTCGAGACCAGCCTGGCCAACATGGTAAAACCCCATCTCTACTAAAAATACAAAAATTAGCTGGGCGTGGTGGCAGGCGCCTGTAATCCCAGCTACTCAGGAGGCTGAGGGAAGAGAATCGCATGAACCAGGAGGTGGAGGTTGCAGTGAGCTACTGCACTTCAGCCTGGGTGACAGAACCAGACTCCGTTTCAAAAAATAAGGAATAATCTAACAAAAAATAAAGTCTGGAATGTGTTTAGAATTACCCATGTTGTTCTAAATGAAGCAAAGGGTCTATTTTAATTAAGAGAGGAGAAAAGACTATGTGTTGAAAGTCTTGAAAGGCAGAGAAAGGAATATTATAACACTGTGGTTATGGCATTTTCTTACATAAAGTCCTAATGGCTACTTTTGTACATAATTCTTAATGTCGAGTTTTACCGAAGTACTATAATACTCAATAAGACACATGAGTACCAGTTACTCAAATTTACATTTTATGTTAACTTTTTATTATTTGTACAAGTTAATGCCAGTTATAAAATTAGATGCTTGCAAATAAACATCTGTGTGTCTGTGTGTGTATATATATATATATATATTCAGATTTTGATAGAATGCATAAAAATAGAAGTCAATTTTAATCTTAGCACATCCTTTCTGAGAAAGCTAAAAACAGTATATTTAATGCCCTATGAGTAAAATATATTTAACTCTCCAACCCGAATATGTATAGTTAATTCTACTGATCCATAAGAACTGGCTTTATTGTGGCAAAATGATAGTTTTTATTATTGTATTTTCATAAACTTCACTGAACTTTAAATAATTAAAATATTATAAACTCAAAAAATATACTTTATTACACACAGAGGGAGGCTGCATATTAATAACTTGAAGGCCATCAAAGTGAATAATTTCATATTCAAATTTTCAGATTTAGTTTATTCATTAAAATATAAACCATCTCAAAATCAGCTACTAAAATTTATATTCACAAGCTATTTAGAATACTGTAATATTTGTGCTAAAAGAATCATGAAGAGTCTAATTAATATAATTAAATTAATTTGCATTTGATCAAATTTAATTAATTGTATAATTCATCACATTTTCAGTTATTTTAATACTGATTTTTTAAATTTAATGAATAAATGAATGAAAAGAGGATGTTTACATGTACACAATTCCATGTTCAAGAACTTGTATTAATAGTAGATGACAACATTCTCATTAGACAGACTAAACAAAATAATTTATACTTAAGTTTTCTTATGAAAATGAAGCATACTGATAAAATTAGATTGATTTTGGTTTAAGCATCATCTAAGAGTGATCTAGTCACCTCATACATGTTTTCTTTTAATCCTCATTACAGTCCTTTGAGGTATTATTATAAATATTATATTCTTATGAAAGACAACTTTGTCATACTATTTTTGCTTAAGGACTGTTTATTCGAATGTTCACTGAATATCACCGTTTTCCTTTTATAGTTTAAAAATTTTATTTCTTACCCCTTATTTTTGGAACCATTCCACTTATGTTTAAAAAGTCTAGCCAATTCGCACTGTATTACTTCTTCCCTAACTTTTCCACTTTTAAAAGCCTTTGAGGAATCTTCAAAAGCAACCCACAACATCCTTTAAAAAATAAGTATGAGACAATCAACTAGTAGAGTAAATGTGAACTCCTATGTGAAAATTTTAAACAGTACGATATGATTTAAGAATACATGTTGTAATTGAAGTGATATGAACATTGATTTGACAGACTACAATATATCAATAGTATCCTTCATTGAAATGATTATATATAACACTTGCATGGTCTTTTAAAATTATAGATGACTGCCTTTCAATTATACCATCTGGACATTAGAAGGAAGATTCTATTTCTCAAAATATTCTTGGAAATCCTTATTTTGAATTATACTTGAAATTGATGACAAATATTTTGGACCCTTCAGGAATTATCTTATTTTTCAAACAGCTATAACTCCTCTAGAATTAAGTCTGATGAAAAACACTGTCTTATTCTTTTTAAAATATGGTAATTATTATTTTCCCTAGACTAAAAAACTGATACTGAAGGTAATTTCAAAAGAGAATTGTAAGGTTAAAATACCAGAAATAGCATATATGCAAAATTATTGTGTCAATCTCATTCTCATTTAAAATACTAAGAGAAAACGATTTTATATAATTTAAAACTTGGTTAATTTGAGAATACACAAACTGTTAATAACGAATGACAAATACAGAGGATTATCAATTTTATCCATTTACCCTTCTATTACAAATGAGAAAATGTTGGTTATATATCCTAGAAAATTAATCAAACCTGTTCTTGTCTTTTTTTTTTTTTTTTTTTTTTTTTTTTTTTAGCTTTGAGGTGGAGCTGAAAATTCATGACGGTCACAAATTAAATTATTCTGGAATTAAGATGTTCTCCTCCAGGTCAAAAAATTCCTCTGACTTATAAAAGGTGTAGATTAAATAAAGGAGCCATTTTGAGTATAAATAATACTATCTCCATACAAAATTTGTTTCTTTCAAATATGAAGCCTTCCACCAACTGCCTGTATGACTCATCTGGGGACTTCTGCTCTACACGCAAAGTGGCTTAGTCACTGCCAATGTATTTCCATATGAGGGATGGTGATTACTAAGAAAATATAGAAACAACAACTGATCTTCACAGACTTGGAAGTGTAGTAATGGCACACTTCTTCAATCACATGGCAGTCTAGGTGAATACAAGATAATAACTGGCCCCAGTGTCCATGACGCCTACATGAACATCCACACATGTTCCAGTGACCGTCATTTGAAAGGAGCAAGCAAAAACAGAACCACCTTTTTGGAAGACTGAAACAATATTAGCAAGGCCTTCAGTACTATTTTATGATACTCTATAACTCAGGTAGTATTTTTTTAAAATAACATTATTCATTAAACTAAAATTTACATATAACTTCATTTGATCTAATGGCAAATGTTGACTAAATCCAATCTGAATGTTTGCGTATCTCATAACCCAGTATTTTTAAAGTCTGATCTTTGAATTTTGAGACAAAATAAACATGAAATCTTTATAGCCCATTTAAAATCTCTGTTGTTTTAATAAAATTTTAGAAATATCTTTTAAATGCCTTTCTACCTCTAGGGAGAAATTGAGTAAGATTTTATCCACGAACTCAAATGCCAAATGATTAAAAAATTCTCATCTCAAATTCCAGATCCCCATTTTTTTTCCCAGTTGTCAATCCCTTTTTAATTTGCTGTGAACAGTACTGTCAGCCTGTTTTGGAAGCTATTTTAATTTAAGATTATCTCTCTTCTTCAACCTTTGAATGGCCTGTCATTTGTTATACCCATCATAAAAGCTGGCCAAGTGCACTTCTGATTTCCAGCTGTCAATTTATAGAGGCACTGAATTTTGCACACATTCTTTTTCATGTCTTCCTTCTGGGTTTCCTTTTAATTTTTTTAAACAGTAAATTTTTATTTGTATTCCCTACAAAACAGTAAGAAAAAATAAAACAATAACTGGATTTTTTACAAATCCCTGAATATTCTTATTCCATAATAGACTAAAAAAAACCACAATATTTTCTTTATACATTGTGCCTAGGTAAGTGTGAAAACCAAATGGAAATGAAGAAAATCTAGTATTGTTGTAAAATACTTGAGCTCCTTCTTAAGAAAAGGCACTGAGAAGTATCAGCTCTGAGAAGTACTTGTGGAAAAATATATGATATGATATTCCTTTCTGACTTATGTGCACACACTAGACAGTGTGCTAGGATTTATGTGATCTACATGTGGGCATTGTTCTCCTAATTAGATAGAAAACATGGGCTCAATACCAAGATTAATCATATATGCTGACACAGATTCTTAAAAACTTCAAGTACTCAACTCACTGAATGTCCTCCATGAGGCTTTCCTAAGAACAGCAGAATTTCCTTTGGCTGTTTCTTATATATTTGGCCAAATATATAACATGAGATAAATTTGTAATGAAATATAGTACAAGAGATACAGAGTAAAACATTAAAAACTATCCAACATTTTATGCCCTGATTTTGGCGGACTTAGTAGTGTCTGCTAAGGCTGGCATGAAGCATGTAAGATTCAACCATTCTCCTGTAGTACCCTAGGTAGTTCTGGGGAGCAAATCCAAAATGCTCCCAGGGCCATGGAAGGAATGGGCAGGAAGTTTTCACATACAACAGAGATGTGTGTTGCCTGGGTCAAAGGAACCAGAGAAAAACAGAAATCCAAAACAAAGAGTCAGCAGAAACTAGCTACGAGGCCAGCCATCTACCCAGGCCTGCCCTAAGTTATCCAGACAGGTAACAACCAACCATCCTTGTTCTTCCCTTCCTCTCTCTGCTTCTCCCTAGTTTGGGTAAAATTCAAACAGCAGCTATTAAAGCCCAGCCTCCACTGAAGGCTTCCATTAGCTCTTCACTAAGGTAGAGAAGAGGAGTTAACACTAATTCAAATTTGGAAATTTCACTATTACAATGAAAATAAACTTTTAAATTTTTTTTTTTTTTTTTTTTTTTTTTTTTTTTTTTGAGACAGAGTCTCGCTCTGTCACCCAGGCTGGAATGCAGTGGTGCGATCTCAGCTCACTGCAACCTCCACCACCCGGGTTCAAGCCATTCTCCTGCCTCAGCCTCCTGAGTAGCTGGGATTACAGGCACACACCACCACACCTGGCTAAGTTTTGTATCTTTAGTAGAGGCAGGGTTTCACCATGTTGGCCAGGCTGGTCTCGAACTCCTGACATCAGATGATCTGCCCACCTCTGCCTCCCAAAGTGCTGGGATTATAGGCATTAGCGTCCACAGCCAGCCGGAATTTCTTAATTGAGACATTTTTATTGAGATTGTTTATATGTCTAAAGGTAATCTAGATCATTTTGTTATTTTGAATCTCCAGGAAAGTCATCCTTATCCAAGGTCACTCACTGAAAAGGTTTAATAGGCTATCAAAATAAAGTTGGATTTTCACAACAAACCACGTCACATTTGTACAAAGTGATTCATACAGAAAGCAAAGTGAGTTATAAATGGTATCAAATTTAGAATATGCCTATTTCTTAATATATAGCTATCTGAAAAAGTGAATATGTGAATTAACTGAAACATACTTGTGAGAGATAAATGATAGTCACATACATATATGAAAAATATTGGGTAAAACAAATTTTGTTTATTCCTAGCAGAATTTCTTTGACCTTTTAAGGGTTAATGTGTACTGTGAACCTCCAAAGAAGTAGCTATAAAGTATGGCTACTTACAGATACCCTCATATCTGCATGTACTCAATGAAAGAGAAGGATTCCTCTTCATCGTAGAAGGCCACCAACCCTTTCAGATTTGAGGCCCGCTTTTGTGACCTCATTTAATCCTAATTACTTCTTAAAGTCCCTACCTCCAAGTATCACATCACATTGGAGGTTAGAGCTTCAACATATAAATTGGGGATGGAGGGAACACAATTCAGTCTAAAGCAATTTACAATATCTATAAAGCTATTACGAATTGGCCTGTTGTTCTGTAATCTTAAATGAATTAAAAAACCACTATCTATATGATCGTAAGAATACTGTACCTTTGGCATTTGGGTTGATAAGTAGTCAATATTCTCTTATCAGAAAGTCAAAAGTATATTGTTCTCTATGAATATGCATGTATTACATAAATGTTATTTTAAAAATATAGTGAAAGTAAAAGCCAACTTTACCTCAGAAGTAGAATTGTTTTTCTTTGTGCCAAACTTATTAATTACAGTCAAATTACCCTAGCTTAAAATTTATATTCTCTAACTCAGGCTTGTCCTCAATGTCTTATGATGTTCTTACCATTTCCCTGCTCGTTCCTAATGAGAAACAATGTTAATTATGTAAGCTAATCACTTTATTACAATAGACAATCACTTTGTTACAGAATCAATTGTACTTTTTAAAAAGTGCCCTTTCTTAGCACTTAATCAGATTTCTGGTTTCATGAGTCAGAATCAAGGCTTTATAATTTAAATAGTACTTAAAAAGAAAAAAGGAAAAGCTACTCTGTTAATATCAGAACCATGACAACATTTTACTGAAAGTTCTTTAAAAACATTCACTTTTTTAGCCATTTAACATACAACTCTATATATTGTATAATGATGTACTTTCCAGAATTAAAGAACCCTTTTTTTTTGGTAAATTATCTGGTTTTAAAAAATCAATAAACACAAAACTTAAGAATGCCCTACTGATGAAAACTCTTTTATGATTCTATTGTGATCCAGATTCACACTTGTGACAAATACCAAGCATAGAAAACAATTACCCTGAAAAATATCAGTGGGTTGGAAGTGTAGTGGATTTTTCAGCTCTTCATCAGAGCACTAGATATGTTAGGAAATTTGTCACGGTGAGATATTCATATACGGCAGCTCATGTAAGTCATGTCCTGTTAGACTAATCAGCAATTTTAACAAGAATGAGTCACCATCCTGTAAAACTTAGAACAATTGTTTGAAAGCTTATTTTGATTTCTACCATGGTAATAATGAAACTATGAAATAAAAATATTTTTTGGAATTATTTGATTGTTGTTCATGGAACAAGTTTGGTATGGTTTAGATTTAAGGAACATGGTAATATTTTGAATTAGTGAGAAAAATTGTTCCGTTTTATTCATCTTAACTTTGCTATTTGGGGATTTAAAAATAGGAAGACAGAAGCATTTCCTATTAGATAGATTCCTTACATTAGTTACTGCATGCAATCCTCACTGCACCCTAATAAGGTATATTCACCTCCTTTGATTGTAAAGAAGTTGAATATGTAATTCAGCAATAAAGCCGGGACTTGCATCCACTTCTGTTAGGTTCTATATTCTTGTCCATGATCCATAGCTGAACCTTGATGAAGTGAATGATGTCGTTTTTTACCCCAGGATTGTACATGTTTAAAATTCTAGCATTTGGAGGCTCAGATTTTTTAGTATAAATGTGTTATTTCAGCCTACCTGTCCATCATACCTCCTGTTCTTACACGTTTTATGCCTATTCTCATCAACATAGTATCCAATGTCCACAACTTTTTCATAGAGATGGAAAAGATTACATAATTCTTCCTCCAGAAAACATCCCACAGCTTTCCGTTTATGTTATGGATTGGATGTTTGTATACTCCCAAAATTCGTATGTTGAAGCCCTAACCACCGATGTGATATTATCAGGAGATGGGGCCTTTGGGAGGTAATTTCCATGAGGTCATGAGGGTGGAGCACCTACAACAGGATTAGTGGCCTCATGAGAAAGCAGAGCTTGCTGTCTCTCTCTGCTAGTGCAGAAGAGGTCATGTGAGGACACACTGAGAAGACCCAGGAAGAAAATTCTTAATGGGCACCAACCTGCACCTCGATCTTGGACTTCGTAGCCTCCCAAACTGTAAGAAATACACGTCTGTTATTTTAGCCTATCTGTCTGAGATAATTAAGACAATCTCAAAGTAAATATCAGAGTCTGCAATCGTCCATAGGGCTGTGGCTAATGTGGCGTCTGCTGCTCCCGCTGCTCCCCGTGCTCCCCGTTCCCTTGCTAACTCTGCTCTGGCCACACTGTTCTCCCTGCTGATTATGAGCCCACCATGCTCCTGCCTGAAGATCTTTGAGTTTTCTGTTTCCATGGCCACAGCCTTCTTATACAGGTAATTTTTATGGCTCACGTGCTCACAAACTACAAATTTCAATTACAATATTGCCTTAGCCACAAGGCCTTCTCTATCTACCCATTATAAAATTTCACTCTTCTCTCTTAACCCAGGCACTATCTTTAACTTCTTCTCTATTTTTGTCGAGAGCACTCATTACACTATGATATACACTATTATTTTAATTATTTGTTTTACACTCCACTCCCTTCCAATAGAATGCAGACTCCATGAGTACGGAGATTTTTGACCATTTAGTCAGTGCTATATTCCCATTATCTGGAAAAGTACATGACATGCTAGGTCCTTAATAAGTATTTGCTAAATGAAGAAATGTGTTAAAGGCAAAATAAAGAGGACATTTAATATTTTTCATTCCCATGATATATATTTTAACACACATAGATATTTGAAGTTAGTTTTAATTAATAAAATTTCACTTGATGATTGACTGCTTCTGAGGTAATTAAATGATAATATCATGTCTAAAAAAGCTATTTTCCTAGTTATGATGATCTTTTCCTTGATATATATATATATATATATATATTTTTTTTTTGAGACAGGGTCTCACTCTGTCACCCAGACTGGAGTGCAGTAGCACGATCATAACTCACTGAAACCTCTGCCTCCTGGGCTCAAGTGAACCTCCAACCTCTGCCTTCCAAGGAGCTGGGACTATAGGCTCATGCCACCACCCAAGGCTATTTTTAAAATTTGTTTAGAGAGACAGAGTTTCACTATGTTGTCCAGGCCGGTCCCTAGCTCCTGAGCTCAATCAATCCGCCCACTTTGGCCTCCCAAAGTGCTGGGATTACAGGCATGAGCCACCACACCAGGAGGAGCTTTCTATTCCAATAAAAGATAGTAACATTTTTTATTGAGCTATAATTACAAAATAGATATTTTTCTTAACACATATGAATATAATCCATATTATTTTGTTATTGAAATCACAGAACAAATGTGATTTACTTTCTAACATATTGTTTTTTAAACTAATCCATCAAGAAATCAAAATATTTGTTAAATAAAATATGCCAAATACAGGTCAAAATATTGTACACTTCCAAGTTAACTAATATATATCAACTACTATAATCAATATAGTTTGAAAGAAGATAGTATTTCGGAAACAAAAACATTATAAGAAAAAAATAAATATTAACTCTATAGTTTCTGCCTAGTATCATTTTTAATTAACTTTTAAAAAATCCACTTTGGTTATAAACAAATTACATCCTAAGTAACCTACCCTACACATATTAATCATTGTAAGTAACATCAAATAATCATGTATCTCTCATGGATTGCACTTCCTTTAAATCATCTGTTATCCAAAGAATAATTTCACTCTTTAATTTCAGTATTTTAAAGTTGCTCTCACATCTTCTCATTATTTCAAAGCTAATTACAAAGAATAACATTATACAGTAGAACTGAATAGCCTACCAAAACCATGAACAAGTTTCCCCTCTTACAAAATATATTTGATGAAGCAGTATGATAAGCTAGTATCACTCTACTGAAATATTTTCACTGAGACTGTAATTTTCTCAAAAATATGCAGATACAGACTTCAGAGCACAACTACTCCATCTGAATCAAGCTTTTTGCCCAACAACACCAAACACCTTAAGGAAGCATTGTTTTCTTCTGCCTTTTATACAACTATCAGATCTACAGATTTAGCCTGATTTATGTAGAGCATGCCAGTCAACTTGAATACTAACTTTTATACTCTGTTAAAGGTATACTACCCACACTGGTACTTGTTAGAGTAACAACAAAATGGGCTGTTTACAACAGCTAAATGTAAACTATTAGCAAGTGGTGGACCTGTGTTGGAACAGATTAGTTACTAAAATTTACAGAAGATTATGCAATTGTCAGCAAAGACTGCAAGCACCTTTTTCCTCTGCAATTTTGACGCTGATGTCATCTAAGATACAGCAGTTATATCTTTTAAGATAACACAATTGCGTATCAAGAAAAGTTACAAGGATAATGTCAGTGATTATTAGCTTAAATTACAAAAATCAAGTACTTTTAGTAAAGCATATGAGACATCAAAAGAGAATACAACTCATGAAAATTGTCTTCTTTTATCAAAATGAAGATATCTTCATGATAAAAGTATGTTAGGTATTTTTACTTCTAAAATGTAAATAATAATTGCCTTACTTAAATTATAGGGTAAGTATAAGGACAAAAGTATCTGGCCCCTGAAAGCTTTATGCAAGTTGGGGTTCCTTCCTATTATTTTCCCTTATTAATGTTATTCTTATAGAAATATAATTATATAAAGAACTATCAATACAAATTTCCATTTAAAATAATTATAGAATATTCTATGAAGACAGCTCTACATTGAGTCTAAAGTGATTCAAAAATTAATAAAGTTCTGTGATTAAAAACAAATTAAGTCAGAATATTCAGCCCTTGTTTTTACGAAGTTATATGCTTGTCTTCCATATTCCTAAGCAGATAAATTAGATCTGAAAATTAAGTATGGTTTGGGTGTCCTCTAAAAGAAAAGGAGCAACCAGTGAAATTCTCAAAAATGGAGATTTTGAGATGGGGCTCTAATTAAATACAGTATTCTAAAACTTTAAATATATCATTGAGCAGAAATAATCACATTTCAATTCAAGGGACTTTAAAAAGTAATCATCTTTGTGAAGTTAGAACACGAGGTTTCTTATGAGAGTGTAGCTACACAACTGTCTTAAAATGAAAAAGGCCGTTTCCTTCAGTTAAGCCTTCAATTAAAGTGCACTTTCATATTCATTAAACTCAGAAGCCTAGAACAATCCTCTAAATCGGATATATTCCCACACACCACATGAAGAATACTGGTAATTATTAAATTTTCCAGATCTTATGGACATTTCTGATTTTATTCCTGTCATTTATTCATGCAGCTTGTAACATTGAATATGAATTTTAAAGGAGTGCAGGCCAGGAAAGGTTAGGGTCTTACTGATGAGATTTCAGCAAAAAGGAAGATGCCAATATTAAGATGAATGGGACTAAATAAATAATCCAAAGACAGAGCTTCTTTTTCTTTTAATTATGACATATCCCAAAGAATGCCTATGACTTCTGAAAACATACTAAATATTTTATTGATTCTCAAAATGTTAAGTTGTATTCTCTGAGACTATTAAAATTATCTGTAGCTATTTACAAATAGTTTATTTTAAATTGGAAAGAAAAACATTGTTTATACAAATTAATTTGTATATGTAAATTGTAGCATACTAAGATATATGTATGCCTCTGTAAACATTTTTTAAAAATTCTTGGGCCGGGCGCGGTGGCTCACGCTTGTAATCCCAGCACGTTGGGAGGCCGAGGCGGGCGGATCACGAGGTCAGGAGATCGAGACCAAGGTGAAACCCCGTCTCTACGAAAAATACAAAAAAAAATTAGCCGGGCGTGGTGGTGGGCGCCTGTAGTCCCAGCTACTCGGAGAGGCTGAGGCAGGAGAATGGCGGGAACCCGGGAGGCGGAGCTTGCAGTGAGCCAAGATTGCGCCACTGCACTCCAGCCTGGGTGAAAAAAAAAAAAAAAAAAACAATCAAACAAAAAACAAACAAAAAATTCTTAAAAAAATTTATGTTCAAATTTGTGAGTCAGATTTCATATTTGTTCTAGCATACAACAGATGGATGCTTAAGTTATAAAGTGATTTCGACTAAGTAAAGGAAGCAAAAGAGTAAGAGAATGCAGATTCTAATGCAAAGTAAGTATCTTACTGCCTCCTGTGGACAATTCTGTCTCCAAAATCAAACAATAACCTATAAACTTGTCCAATCTGTCTTGACTACCAATACTAGACAGAGGACATTAAAGTAAAGAGGGCCGGCGTGGGGGCTCATGCTTTTAATCCCAGCACTTTGGGAGGCTGAGGCGGGTGGATCACGAGGTCAGGAGTTTGAGATCAGCATGGCAAACATGGTGAAATCCCGTCTCTACTAAATACGAAAAAACAAACAAAATCAGCCGGGCATAGCGGTGCATGCCTGTAATCCTAGCTACTCAGCAGGCTGAAGCGGGATAATTGCTTGAACCCAGGAGGCAGAGGTTGCAGTGAGCTGAGATCGTACCACTGCACTCCAGCCTGGGCGAGGGAGTGAGACTCCGTCCCAGAAAAAAAAAAAAGGAAACAGAAAAAAAGGAAGTAAAGAGAAAGCAGCTAGTGTTCTGGCCACACCACATTTATTTCAGACACAGTGGTTTTGGCTTTAACTTCTTTTACACATCAGTCTTCTACGTAAATATATATTGTAAACAAAATGTTCATAGAGTAAAGCTATTAGAAAATCACTGACTTTTAGGGCAGGCCTGGTGGTGACAAAATCACTCAGCGTTTGCTTGTCTGTAAAGTATTTTATTTCTCCTTCACTTATGAAGCTTAGTTTGGCCGGATATGAAATTCTGGGTTGAAAATTCTTTTCTTTAAGAATGTTGAATATCAGCCCCCACTCTCTTCTGGCTTGTAGAGTTTCTGCCAAGAGATCAGCTGTTAGTCTGATGGGCTTCCCTTTATGGGTAACCCGATACCAGGCCTGCCCTAAAAGAGCTCCTGAAGGAAGCACTAAACACAGAAAGGAACAACTGGTACCAGCCCCTGCAAAAACATGCCAAATTGTAAAGACCATTGAGGCTAGGATGAAACTGCATCAACTAACGAGCAAAATAACCAACTAACATCATAATGACAGGATCAGATTCATACATAACAATATTAACGTTAAATATAAATGGACTAAATGCTCCAATTAAAAGACACAGACTGGTAAACTGGATAAGGAGTCAGGACCCATCAGTGTGCTGTATTCAGGAAACCCATCTCATGTGCAGAGACACACATAAACTCAAAATAAAGAGATGGAGGAAGATCTATCAAGCAAATGGAAAACAAAAAAAGGCAGGGGTTGCAATCCTAGTCTCTGATAAAATAGACTTTAAACCAACAAAGATCAAAAGAGACAAAGAAGGCCATTACATAATGGTAAAGGGATCAATTCAACAAGAAGAGCTAACTATCCTAAATATATATGCACCCAACACACGAGCACCCAGATTCATAAAGCAAGTCCCGAGTGACCTACAAAGGGACTTAAACTCCCACACAATAATAATGGGAGATTTTAACACCCCACTGTCAGCATTAGACAGATCAACGAGACAGAAAGTTAACAAGGATATCTAGGAATTGAACTCAGCTCTGCACAAAGTGGACCTAATAGACATCTACAGAACTCTCCACCCCAAATCAACAGAATATACATTTTTTTCAGCACCACACCACACCTATTCCAAAATTGACCACATAGTTGGAAGTAAAGCTCTCCTCAGCAAATGTAAAAGAACACAAATTATAACAAACTGTCTCTCAGACCACAGTGCAATCAAACTAGAACTCAGAATTAAGAAACTCACTCAAAACCGCTCAACTACATGGAAACTGAACAACCTGCTCCTGAATGACTACTGGGTACATAATGAAATGAAGGCAGAAATAAAGATGTTCTTTGAAAACCAGCGAGAACAAAGACACAACATACCAGAATCTCTGGGACACGTTCAAAGCAGTGTGTAGAGGGAAATTTGTAGCACTAAATGCCCACAAGAGAAAGCAGGAAAGATCCAAAATTGACACCCTAACATCACAATTAAAAGAACTAGAAAAGCAAGAGCAAACACATTCAAAAGCTAGCAGAAGGCTTGAAATAACTAAAATCAGAGCAGAACTGAAGGAAATAGAGACACAAAAAACCCTTCAAAAAATTAATGAATCCAGGAGCTGTTTTTTTGAAAAGATCAACAAAATTGATAGACCACTAGCAAGACTAATAAAGAAGAAAAGAGAGAAGAATCAAATAGATGCAATAAAAAATGAAAAAGGGGATATCACCACCGATCCCACAGAAACACAATCTACCATCAGAGAATACTACAAACACCTCTATGCAAATAAACTAGAAAATCTAGAAGAAATGGATAAATTCCTCGACAAATACACCCTCCCAAGACTAAACCAGGAAGAAGTTGAATCTCTGAATAGACCAATAACAGGTTCTGAAATTGTGGCAATAATCAACAGCTTACCAACCAAAAAGAGTCCAGGACCTGATGGATTCACAGCTGAATTCTACCAGAGGTACAAGGAGGAACTGGTACCATTCCTTCTGAAACAACTCCAATCAATAGAAAAAGAGGGAATCCTCCCTAACACATTTTATGAAGCCAGCATCGCCCTGATACCAAAGCCTGGCAGAGACATAACCAAAAAAGAGAATTTCAGACCAATATCCTTGATGAACATTGATGCAAAAATCCTCAATAAAATACTGGCAAACCGAATCCAGCAGCACATCAAAAAGCTTATCCACCATAAACAAGTGGGCTTCATCCCTGGGATGCAAGGCTGGTTCAACACATGCAAATCAATAAATGTAATCCAGCATATAAACAGAACCAAAGACAAAAACCACATGATTATCTCAATAGATGCAGAAAAGGCCTTTGACAAAATTCAACAACCCTTCATGCTAAAAACTCTCAATAAATTAGGTATTGATGGGACATATCTCAAAATAATAAGAGCTATCTATGACAAACCCACAGCCAATATCATACTGAATGGGCAAAAACTGGAAGCATTCCCTCTGAAAACTGGCACAAGACAGGGATGCCCTCTCTCACCACTCCTATTCAACATAGTGCTGGAAGTTCTGGCCAGGGCAATCAGGCAGGAGAAGGAAATAAAGGGTATTCAGTTAGAGAAAGAGGAAGTCAAATTGTCCCTGTTTGCAGATGACATGATTGTATATCTAGAAAACCCCATTGTCTCAGCCCAAAATCTCCTTAAGCTGATTAGCAACTTCAGCAAAGTCTCAGGATACAAAATCAATGTACAAAAATCACAAGCATTCTTGTACACCAATAACAGACAAACAGAGAGCCAAATCATGAGTGAACTCCCATTCACAATTGCTTCAAAGAGAATAAAATACCTAGGAATCCAACTTACAAGGGATGTGAAGGACCTCTTCAGGGAGAACTACAAACCACTGCTCAGTGAAATAAAAGAGGATACAAACAAATGGAAGAACATTCCATGCTCATGGGTTGGAAGAATCAATATCGTGAAAATGGCCATACTGCCCAAGGTAATTTATAGATTCAATGCCATCCCCATCAAGCTACCAATGACTTTCTTCACAGAATTGGAAAAAACTACTTTAAAGTTCATAGGGAACCAAAAAAGAGCCCGCATCGCCAAGTCAATCCTAAGCCAAAAGAACAAAGCTGGAGGCATCACGCTACCTGACTTCAAACTATACTACAAGGCTACAGTAACCAAAACAGCATGGTACTGGTACCACAACAGAGACATAGATCAATGGAACAGAACAGAGCCCTCAGAAACGATGCCACATATCTACAACTATCTGATCTTTGACAAACCTGACAAAAACAAGAAATGGGGAAAGGATTCCCTATTTAATAAATGGTGCTGGGAAAACTGGCTAGCCATATGTAGAAAGCTGAAACTGGATCCCTTCCTTACACCTTATACAAAAATTAATTCAAGATGGATTAAAGACTTACATGTTAGACCTAAAACCATTAAAATCCTACAAGAAAACCTAGGCAATACCATTCAGGACATAGGCATGGGCAAGGACTTCATGTCTAAAACACCAAAGGCAACGGCAACAAAAGCCAAAATTGACAAATGGGATCTAATTAAACTAAAGAGCTTCTGCACAGCAAAAGAAACTACCATCAGAGTGAACAGGCAGCCTACAGAATGGGAGAAAATTTTTGCAACCTACTCATCTGACAAAGGGCTAATATCCAGAATCTACAATGAACTCAAACAAATTTACAAGAAAAATACAAACAACCCCATCAAAAACTGGGCAAAGGACATGAACAGACACTTCTCAAAAGAAGACATTTATGCAGCCAAAAAGCACATGAAAAAATGCTCATCATCACTGGCCATCAGAGAAATGCAAATCAAAACCACAGTGAGATACCATCTCACACCAGTGAGAATGGCCATCATTAAAAAATCAGGAAACAACAGGTGCTGGAGAGGATGTGGAGAAATAGGAACACTTTTACACTGTTGGTGGGACTGTAAACTAGTTCAACCATTGTGGAAGTCAGTGTGGCCATTCCTCAGGGATCTAGAACTAGAAATACCATTTGACCCAGCCATCCCATTACTGGGTATATACCCAAAGGACTATAAATCATGCTGCTATAAAGACACATGCACACGTATGATTATTGCGGCACTATTCACAATAGCAAAGACTTGGAACCAACCCAAATGTCCAACAACGATAGACTAGATTAAGAAAATGTGGCACATATACACCATGGAATACTATGCAGCCATAAAAAATGATGAGTTTGTGTCCTTTGTAGGGACATGGATGAAACTGGAAAACATCATTCTCAGTAAACTATCACAAGGACAAAAAACCAAACACCACATGTTCTCACTCATAGGTGGGAACTGAACAATGAGAACTCATGGACACAGGAAGGGGAACATCACACTCCGGGGACTGTTGTGGGGTTGGAGGAGGGGGGAGGGACAGCATTAGGAGATATACCTAATGCTAAATGACGAGTTAATGGGTGCAGGAAATCAACATGGCACATGTATACATATGTAACAAACCTGCACATTGTGCACATGTACCCTAAAACCTAAAGTATAATAATAAAAAAAAATAATAAAATAAAAAAAAAGAAAAAAAAAGAAAATCACTGACTTAAAATATCTTGTGGACATTTATAAATTACTAAATTTGGAAATAAAAAAGCCTCCCAGATATCAGCAATATAAAACCCAACCATAACAGATTTCTAATAAATGAATAACATTAAAGTTGGCTTCAGTTTTCTTCAACACAGTAACACAGGTTGAAAAGCAGTGCCATAATGTACAGAGTAGTGACAAAAAATATTTTGACTCAAAACTTCTATACCCAGCCAGTTTTTCTTCCAATTGGAATTCAATAGAAAGATACAGAAGGAGATTATTATTTTGTTGACATATCCAACAAACAACAGGTGATAGATCTGAAACTAAGTGGAAAATATATTATTCAAAAATTGAGAAACATAACCATATAGCTTAGCATTGTCTGAACAGTTAGAATAATGACAAAAACAATTACAAATATCAAAAGTAACTATAGAAAAATAATACAATGGTCAAAGAAAAAATATTAATATATGAATCCAAATCCCAAATGATTTTAAAAAGGGCTTGGAATTAATAGTCTCAGTTGTAAAGAAGTTAAATTATGTTTAAGGCTCATGTAAAAAGAAACTATATATATACAACATACACATATATATACACATACAACGTTTCTATTATACGTAATTATAGGTTTAAAGTCATCAAAGAATTGATAGGATGAAAACAGTGGTACTTTTAAAACACTTAAAAGGAGAAACAAAATAAAATAATTAGATCAAAGATAAAATTTGTAATAAAAAGAATCATACATGAGTTAAAAATTGTTTTTAAAACCAATAATCTCAAAGTGAATAAAAAATAAAAGCTCATTTACAATGTGAGTCCCTTTACTTAACTTGTGAGTCTAAATAAACTTTAACTGTAAATAACAACAACAACAAACACTTATATAGCACTTACTATGAGCCTGGCACTATTATGAGAATTTAAATACATTAAACTTGCTTTATCCTCAAAGGACATTTCAGGATACTAATCTTATGTCCATTTTACAGATGAGAAAATGCCTACTCAGAAATTTGGAGGATTTGCCAGAGGAAATAATACTGCTAAAATTTAAATTTGGACACAGGTAGTCTGGTTCCAGAACCCAGGCCATCTGGATAATCTGGATTCCAAATACACTCTACCCCCTCTCAATTAAGAGGAATACAAGAAACATGTTCTTTACAATTGCAAGCAGTTCTTTCCCCTTACCCTTTACTATGTGAGAAGGCAGGGAACGAGGTGCAGGATGGGGTGGAGGGATGGGTTAAAGAATAAATAATATGGAAGACCAGGGATATGACTGAACAAATACCCTGTTTCTGGTCACAGTTCATTCTCAGACATGATAGAGCTGTCCTCTGGAAAATGGAATTCTCAGGCTCTGCTCTGATTAATGCAAAGCGTGTCTCTAAAAAACAACACCTGCGCAAGCTTCCGCCACTGTTTTCCTAAACACTTTTTTCCCCCATCCCTTTTTCATAGGGAAGCCTTCTCCAACCAATATTTCCAGTCACTGTTTTTCTAGTTTTTAAGGTCTCTTCCTTTTACCCAAGCACTTCTTTTGGCTGGAAGCCCACAATACATTGAGAGGAAGGTACTCTTTACCTATATCCTAGGGTAAGGCAGAGAAACACACACAGAGGGGGAAGGAAAAAGAGAGAGAGACTGAC